>NC_136386.1:124192761-124775433 GCF_965140285.1 Lepidochelys kempii | reverse complement strand
ACGCGCTATCTCAGAGTTGTTCCCTTGAAGGAGTTCAGGTGGCACATGGCCTGGGCACCTGTCACAGCCCCAGGGAAAGCCTAGGCATTGCAGGAGCCCTCTTGTGTGCTAGCTCTTCAAGGCAGCCTCCTAGCTACCCAGCTCCACCACGGTAGCAATGCAGGGCAGGCTGCAGTAGTCACAGCTCAGAGGCCCACTAGCTAGCACCGCTGTGAGAACACTGTTGCTGCCCTGGCAGGGGCTCTGTGGATCAGGGCAGGCCCAGCCATGAGCAGTCCTCCTGCTCTTTTGTCATCAGCAGTGCAGCAGGGCCGGCTCCTTTCCAGCAAGTGTTCCAAGGGTCTGGGCTCCAGGAGCAGCTGGAGGGATTGTGCCCAAGGGAAAGGGAGATCGACTTTGTGCCACGGCTGGAGGTGGAGGAAAGGGAAACGGACCCTTTAAGGTCCCAAGGCCCAGTTGGGATAGACAAAGGGCCTAGCCTGTGCATGTGTGTACCTGGTGTCAGAGTGCCCAGGGAGCCTGCATGCCCATACTCGCCCCAGTTTCATCATTGCAGGGCCCTGCCAAGGGATGTGAGACAGACACAGGGGTTATTGCACATCACTCCTTTATTGTACTTAACAAGACAACCGCTATTGTTGGACAGTTACACTAGAGCCGGTGCGAGGCCAGTGCCAGGTAGACAAGCGCAGGGCTAGCATACAGCAGCCATCTTCACTAGCGCTACACAGCAGGTGAGGGGGCAGCTGTGGCAGCAGAGGTTCTAGAGGGCAGGGCAGACGCTAGCTGCACCCCCTCCCCAGCCTGTGGTTTGAAGGCAATAAATTAACGAGCTGCCCCTGGAGAGCTACAGTCACTGGCTAGCACACGCCCACCTACCGAGAACACAGCTACAGGGGCCTGCAGCCCAAACCCCCCGGGGGCATGTGAGAGCAAGACTGGTCCCTGACTCACACCTCTCCTCCCTGGTCCATGTGCACACACCTGGAATGACTACAGCAAGCAACAGTAAAACTCATGACAATGACAAGAGCTCCCAGTGAGGTCAAGCACAGCTAGGAAGGCCCAGGGTGACTGTCTAGGGAACGCTTGGGTTGGCCAATACCTTACAGAGTCACTGGTCCAGCCCAGGGTTCGCTGGAGCCTGGCAGAGGTGGTTACCGCCTGGCTATGGCCATTGGGCTTCCCCCATCTTTGAGGAGAGGCTCTAGCTGGCCTGTGGGTTTGCAGGGTTGTCTACAGAGGGATGCAGGTCCCAGGGAGCTGGCTCTGTACTCGGTTCTTATGGCTGTGGGCAGTGTGTGCAGGGGAGGGGTAGGAAGGGGGCTCATCTACTGCTCACAAGCCTCCACAACCTGCCTTCACTTCTTGGCTTTGCCCTGAGCCGCCACAGCCTCCATGGCCTTGCGGACCGTCTCCTCATCCCCCAGGAACTGCATGGGCTTGATGGGCTTCAGGTTCTTGTCCAGCTCGTAGACGATGGGGATGCCAGTGGGCAAGTTGAGCTCCATGATGGCCTCTTCAGACATGCCTGCGAACACAAGGTACAGTCACCCACCGAGCACCCCGCACCAAGCCCCACGCTTGCTCCTACAGCAGGGCGCTGCCCACCCCAGGGGCTGCAAGAGCAGCAGGGAGCTCAGTCCCAGCAACAGCCCCCAGGTTAGCACTTCGGGAGAGGGTCGCTGGGGGGGAGAAGGGGTGGGCCCAGGACTGAGTTGACACCTTGCTGAGCTTGGGGCCAAGCCAGCCCATAGCCCCACTGATTCACAGGCAACTCAGGCCATGAGTCTGCCGTACCATCCAGGTGCTTAACAATCCCTCGCAGGCTGTTGCCATGGGCAGCAACGAGAACTCGCTTGCCCTCCTTGATCTGGGGGACAATCTCTTCATTCCAGAAGGGCAGGGCCCGGGCAATGGTGTCCTTCAGGCTCTCGCAGGTCGGCAGTTGGTCCTCGGTCAGGTCGGCATAACGACGGTCCTGGGGAACAACCACCAACAGCCCTCAGTCGCCATGGACACAGGTAGCAATGCCTAGCTAGTGAAGTGCTTTGGGCTCATGGTGAGTTACCCCCATCGATGTGGTCACTTCTACTGTTCGTGCCCTGGAACTGGGAGTTCCTGCAGGGAGCTCCACCCACCACTCTGCTGTCCTGGTCTGCATCCCCACAGGGTTATTGCGGGGAGGGGGGCAACCCAGCTTTGCAGAGCAAACAAACCCATTACAGAGTGACCCAGAGTACGCTTAGGCCAGGAAGGCTTTTCCTAGTTCCTGAGGCTCACCTGGATTCCTGTGCGTTTCCAATGGCTAGTAGACATTTGTTCACCTGTCAGCTGGGTTCTGGGGACTGCAGATCCCTATCTAGGGCAGGGTTTCACTGCAGAGCAAACACCAAGGGAGCTACACGGGACTGTAACGAATAACAGCATAACAGGCTCCCAGCCCCTGCTTGTGCAGTGCCTAGTGGAGTCAGTATCTTCCCTTGGGACAGGACAGCGAGCAGAGACCAAGACCAGCCAGCAGTGCACACTGCTGGCTTCGGAGATCTTTACAGTTACTGGGGACATGGAGTCAGGGCAGAGCTGCATGCCAGAGACCACAATGGGAGAAGAGGCGCCCAGGGCCATGCCAAGTGCACCTCCACCCCAGCCCTAGGCTGGGAGACCAGGAGCCATGGGAAGAGGACTGGCGCTGGGCCAAGGACTGACTGACTGGTTTGACCACTGAACTGGGAAAAGACTTCATTTTGGGTTGTCCTAAAACGACAATTATTGGTTTTTTTGCCAAAACAACAAACTGAAAATTGTTTTGGGTAAAACGAAGCATTTCATCCCTATGTTGCTTCCCCTCTGAAAGAAGCCAAAACTATCTACGTTTCAACCCACATAGTTCTTTTGGGCAACCCGATTTGCCAAATCTCTGTGCAGTTTTGGTTGACCCAAAACTGCATTTTTCAGCAAATAAAAGTATTCACCCCAAAAATGTCACCCAGCTCCTGTTAGGACTACGCAGTAGCACCCCCTCCCCCTGTTCACACAGGATCCCACAAAACGGCGACCCTCGTGCCAGCCAACATTCTCCCCAGCCCAGAGGCCCACCATTCGGCTGTTGTGGGGAGAGGGAGAAGGCAGAGTTGCAAGGGCCCACCTTACCTTGCTGATGGTGCTGTAGAAAGGGTGGTCCGGTTCCATGGGAGGTGGTGGGACGTCAAAGGAACGCCTCCAGATCTTCACCTGGGCCTCCCCATGCTTAGCAGCTGTCTCAGCCTTGTTGAGACCCGTCAGGCCACCGTAGTGCCTTTCATTGAGGCGCCAAGTCCTCACCACAGGCAGCCACATCTGGTCGATGGCATCCAGCACTATCCAGAGAGTGCGGATTGCCCGCTTCTGGACAGAGGTGAAACAGATGTCGAACTCGTAGCCAGCATCTGGAAAGGATCAGAACCCAAGGCCATCAGCACACAGCACCCACGAGATGCAAACGAGGGGAGGGAGCAGATGCAGGAGTCTCACGCTGGGAGCACTTCCCTCTTTTAGTCCAACAAGCCAAGCTCTGATGGCAGGCTGTATTTCCCCACCACCAGAGACCACATTGGCCCCCAGAACTCCCTGGCCTTAGCCTTTCCGGGGCGCCACTGCCTACAGCCGTTACTTTATGCCCAGCCCCAGCAGGCCCCCAAGGCACTTGGGATTCGACCAGAGGTAATAAGGTATGGGCTTCGCCCACTGGCAGTGAATAGGCTCTACCCACGGCATCGGGTTTGGGAGGTCACATTAGCTCCTGTCATCCGGTCTCAGAGGCCGGCATTGATTTGTCCTCAGACTGAGCAGATGGCGTAACCCGATGGACCAGCCTGCGAGTCGCAGGGTACCACAGAAAGGGATTATTTTGCCCCAGAAGGGCTTTAAGCTGCAGATCCTCTGCTCTCCCCAGTGCCTGACAAGGGCGAACATGCCCGCTCCACAAGCTGGCCCCCCTTCCCAGCCTGGCCAAGCTGTGCCTACCAATTACAAGGCAGCTCAGCTCACTGAAGTGGAAAGACAGGATGCTTATGTAACCTCAGTGGGGTGGAGATCCTAGGCAGCATCTGCTTCCTCTCCAAAGCTCTGGGGAGCACACGGGGAGAGCTGCAGGTTCATAGGGCAGGGCTGGAGGAGAAGAGGGCTCTGAGAGCCCCCTCTCCAACCAGAGGAGCTCTATCACCGGCCTGAATCCATCTCAGCAACATGAGAGCATCTACAACAGAAGTGGGCAAACTACGGCCTGCGGGACCATCCTACCCAGCCCCATAGCTCCTGGCCAGGGAGGCTCGCCCCCCCAGCCCCTCCCCCGCAGAGGCTTTCAAATAAGCCTGTCCTGCCGCTCTGAGCAGCATGGTAAGGGGGTGGGGGGGGTTGGATAAGGGACAGGAAGTCCTAGGGGGCAGTCGGGGGGGGGGGGGGGGTTGGATGGGGCGGAGGTTCGGGGGTGGAGTACCAGGGGGTTGGGGATGACAGGGAGCAGGGGGGTTGGATGGGGGGGGGAGGGAGTTAGTGACAGAGATCCCGGGAGAGGGCGGTCAGGGGACAAGGTGTGGGTGGGGGGTTGGATGGGTTGGAGGTCCCGGGGGGCCTGTCAGGGGGCGGGGGTGTGGATAGGGGTCAGGGCAGTCGGGGGCTGGGGGGGGGAGGCCGAGTTGGATAGGGGGCAGGGCAGTCAGGCTGGGGGTTGGATGGGGGCAGGGTCCCGCAGTCAGGAGACAAGGAGCAGGGGGGTTGGATGGGCCGGGGGTTCTGAGGGGGGCAGATGGGCGGGGCGGGGCCAGGCTGTTTGCAGAGGCACAGCCTTCCCTACATAAGAACGGTCAGACCAAAGGTCCATCCAGCCCAGTATCCTGTCTGCCGTCAGTGGCCAATGCCAGGTGCCCCAGAGGGAGTGAAGCTAACAGGTAATGATCTAGTGATCTCTCTCCAGCCATCCAATTCCACCCTCGGACAAACACAGGCTAGGGACACCATTCCTTACCCATCCTGGCTGATAGCCATTAATGGACTTAGCCTCCATGAATTTATCCAGTTCTCTTTTAAACCCTGTTATAGTCCTAGCCTTCACAACCTCCTCAGGCAAGGAGTTCCACAGGTTGACTGTGCGCTGAGTGAAGAACTTCCTTTTATTTGTTTTAAATAAATGGCCCTCCATACCGTTTTGCAACTCCGATGTGGCCCTTGGGCCACAAAGTTTGCCCACCTCTGATCTTGAAGCTCTGGCCCTACGCAGCACTGAGTGGGCAGCTAAGGACCCCCAGGCCCAAGCCATACCCCCACATGGGCCACACAGCTGCAACGGTGGGGAGCATGATGCATTGCTGGCAGTTGCGCCAGGCCGGGCCTCCCTTGCAGAGGCACGTGAGCTGTCAGCCAGCAGTGGTGCACCAGCACAAAGGACAGCTCCGCATGCAACAGGAGGTTACTGAGTTCCAGGGAACACTGACAGCGGCAGCCAGAGTCAGACAGGAACCCAGACAGGAACCGGGGGCTCCGCCACTGCCTCAGAAATCCCCTCATCCTGGTAGGCAATACAGCTCCTCCGAAAGCCAGGCCGACTTCTCCCCTGGAGCGCGCCTGCCCACAACACGCCCCACGCCGAAGAGGACCAGGGCTCTGAGGAGACGGGGCAATAGGGTTACGCAAGGCTGCTGAGTGGGTTCCAGGGTGCGGTGGAAGGGGGCTATGCAACACAGTGCAGCTTGCTAGGGCCCACCTGGCACCCGACTCCTCTCACCCAGGATCACACTGCCCACGTTCTCCTCCCGTCCCAGGTGTCCAGGGGAGAGTGGCCAACCTGCGTGAGAACCAGCACGGGCTGTGACTTGCCAGAGGGGCTTCAGCACAGATTTGCCCAGACACTTTCTATTCTGGGACATTTTTGCTTCACACACTCCGGCAACGTGATTAGATAAACCAAGCTCTGTCCCACCCCCGGGTACAGTGGGCCGGCACCTATCACATTCTGCTGCACCCGGGTAGCATCTGCAGGAGGAATAAATCAGGCACTCTGCTGCCTATGGTCTCATTTTGAGTCTAGCAAGCAAGAGGGATGAGACAGGTCCTGCAATTTCCTGTCAATGACTCTGCTTCCCTCACAGGGCTGTGGGGAGGAAACACGCCAGCACTTGTAACCCACAGCCAGAGCACGCTCGGTCTCACTACTGCAGAGAGGAGGGCTGTGCGTCCAGTCACGGCTGAGACGTGCATGTCGGAGCACCACTTCTGAATGACTCAGCGCCAGGGAGAGCGAGACAGAGGAGCCCTTGCAAAGGCAGCCTGCCAGAGCAGAGCATCTCGCTGGTTGCACAGCGCTGCAGCCCCAAGTGAGGGATGGGAGAGAAGGGGCATGGAGGGACCGGTCACCACACGGCTGGGGAAGTGCTGTGCAGGGAGATAACGTATTGCCCTTCCGCACCGTATTGCGGAGGGGCTCAAAACACTTTATCCTAATGAAGCTGGGCTCTCCCAGTGACCAGGCTGCCCATCCATCCAGGATTAACTCCTCCTCAGGGCCAGAACAGGCACACATAGGCCCTCACAGCCCTCCAGCCCCGCAGTCTCCCTGGAAATGGGCGAGTACTACTCCATTTTGCAGGTGGTCAGAGGCAGAGACATGAGACACTTGCCCGAAGTCACAACACGTGTCAATGGCAGAGCTGGGAATGGGAGCCAGGACTCCAGACTGATCAGCTCCTTTATGGGCAGGATTCTTTACAGCCTGGGGGGCCAAAGCGCAGCCCCATGATAGTGCCCGGCTCTTGTCCCCTCCAACGGGGCCAGGCTGTGCCCTGGCAGAGACCAGGGCCAACGGATCAGCTCCCTTTTACTCACACTGAACTCACAGCCTGCGTTGAGCGTGCCACCGAGATCACCCCGGAGCCCGGTCCTCTTGGCCCGCAGTGCCCTCCCAGCTAGCCCTCCAGCCCGAGCCTTTGGCAGCAGCACATCCCTGCGCAGCTCCTGTGACAGAGCCAAGCCCAGCACCCCCAGGCAGGGGGTGGCCCCTCGCCGAGCCGGGCGCCCTGAGCATGGACCGGGGGAGGGGGGTGCTGACAGGCTCCACTCTTCCCACTGCCGCTCTGGCTGGGGCTCGGCTGCTGCCACCCCCCCATGCAGCACTGCCGGTCCCGGTCCCCCGGCCTCGCTGCCCCAGTGACTCCTCCCAGACCCGCTACCGCTCCCCACCCACCCACCCACCCCCGGGCCCAGGGCCACCGCCCCCCCCGGGCCCAGGGCCACCGCCCCCCCCCCGGACCCGGTACCGCTCCCCCCCCGGGCCCAGGGCCACCGCCCCCCCCCCGGGCCCGGTACTGCTCCCCACCCACCCACCCCCGGACCCGGTACCGCTCCCCCCCCCCGGGCCCAGGGCCACCGCCCCCCCCCGGGCCCAGGGCCACCGCCCCCCCCCCGGGCCCGGTACCGCTCCCCACCCACCCCCGGGCCCAGGGCCACCGCCCCCCCCCCGGGCCCAGGGCCACCGCCCCCCCCCCCGGGCCCGGTACCGCTCCCCACCCACCCACCCCCGGGCCCGGTACCGCTCCCCCCCCCCGGGCCCGGTACTGCTCCCCCCCCCCGGGCCCAGGGCCACCGCCCCCCCCCGGGCCCGGTACCGCGCCCCCCCCCCGGGCCCGGTACCGCGCCCCCCCCCGGGCCCAGGGCCACCGCCCCCCCCAGACCCGGTACCGCTCCCCCCTCCCGGCCCCCCCATTCCCAGGGCCCCCCCGGCCCGTACCTCTCAGCGCCTCCCCGCCGCGCTGCGCCTCCTGGCTGCCGGCCGCGCTGAGGTCGGCGTCGTACCAGCCGCTGAAGCGGTTCTCCAGGTTCCAGGCGCTCTCGCCGTGCCGCAGCAGCACGAGCCGGTAGGCCGCCATCTTGGGACTGCCGCGCTCGGGCCGGACTGCGCCAGACCCCGCCCCGCCCGCGAGCCCGCCCCCGAGCCTGGCACGCATGCGCGTCTGGCCCCACGACGGCTCGTGCGCCCTCAAGCCTTTCCCGCGAGCAGGGCCCGACGCATGCGCCCACTCTTCCTTGCGCCCCCAGCATTGCCCCGGAGCCCCACGGCCAATTGGAGCATGCGCAATGTGAACAAGACGCTGCGGCGCATGCGTCCTGGAGGGCCGCCGGGGGAGCACGAAGAGCACGGAGCGCACGTGAAGGGCAACGTGACCTTCAGCTGCCGTGACGTCACTACCACCGTGACACTGTTACCGTACAGTGTGGATCAGAGACGCCGCCGAAATCTCCCTGGGGCCTCCACCCCACCCCCACCGCCGGCGCGGCCCGCCCTATCCCCACGCGCCAGCAAGGGGCGGCCGTCTGATTGGCTCTCCGCTGCACGGCCCCGTTTCCTGGGGCAGAACAACCAATCAGAGCTCTCACCCTCCCTCACCGACTCGAAGCCTCCTCAGGTGGCGGGAGGGGGAGCCACAGGCTGCCCAGGGGGCCGGCCCAGGGAGATACCAAGTGTGGGGGGTGCCCGCCCAGGCTGGGTCAGACCAATCGTGTCCTGTGTGCCCACAGCCCCCCGTGCCCCAGACGGAGGGACCTGAGCTGGGCAGCGACCCATTGACCCTCACCCGCCGCCCAGACAGAGCCTAGGGACCCTCCCTGCCCAGCCTGGCTCAGCCACGCACCCGACTGTCCTCCCGGCGTGATCCCGCGCTTCTCGGAGCCCTGTTACAGCCTGGGCCTTCCCAACATCCCCTGGCGAGGAGTTCCGCAGGTTAACTGCGTCGGGGGACGAAATACTGCCTTTCGCTTGTTTTAAACCTGCCGCCCATTCATTTCAGGAGTAAATCACACTTCCTTCTTTACTTTCTCCACACCGGTCATGATTTTATAGACTTCGGTCATATTCCCACTTTTGTCGTCTCTGTGACGTTATTGACATGATCTGGGACCGTATAGATCATTGTTGCAACCAAAGTCCTGGAGTGGCACCAAATCTTATATAAAGGGGGAGGGTCAAATGAGGTGTCTAAGACAAGGTTATAGTTTGCTGGTTACGATTATGCGATCTGTGTGCGTGTATCATTTTTGTATTTAAAGATATAAGTATTGGCTCTATACTGTCTATATTTCAAACATATGCTCTGCTTCTGGGGAGCACCCCAGACAAGTTGGTGTCAGCTCTGCCTAGCCTGCTTGATGGCTCATTAAGGACCCATTGAGAGAAGGCAGACACGCCTTGCGACTCAGCAAGATGTGCAGGGACCTGCCTATGGACAGAACTCTGAGGTGTTTCCAGGCCATGGGATGGACAGCTTGTCCTTGGGACAAAGAAAGAAAGACCACATGGCAAGAGACTATAAAAACCCGCTGCAGCTCCTCCATCTTGTCTTCAATCCTGCTTCTGAGCTCTGGAGGGACTTTGCTACAAACGGAAGCTCTAAACAAAGAACTGAAAGACCCATCCCAGCTGGGGATGTTCTCCAGAGACCTGATTTGAACCTGCAGCTTATTCCATCACTGCTAAAAGCCTGAACCAAGAACTTTGAGCTCATGCTCAAATAAATTGGTTAGTCTCTAAGGTGCCACAAGTACTCCTTTTCTTTTTGCGAATACAGACTAACACGGCTGTTCCTCTGAAATTTGTCATTACTGTCTGTCATTGATTCCATTTCACCACTTCTAGCTCTCATCTATATTTATTTCCTTTTATGAATAAACCTTTAGATTTTAGATTCTAAAGGATTGGCAACAGCGTGATTTGTGGGTAAGATCTGATTTGTATATTGACCTGGGTCTGGGGCTTGGTCCTTTGGGATCGAGAGAACCTTTTTTCTTTTACCAGGGTGTAATGATGCTGGTTCTGGCAGGACCCAACTGAGAGTGCCGATTCAGGACAAATTGCTTAAAGCTGGGCAGTTACAGCCCAGGGCTGGGGTTTTTCCACCTCTAAGGCAAACCAAACCTGCCAAACAGAGCAGACTTTGGTCTCACCCCACTGGCTAACCACAAGTCACACAAGGAGTACTTGTGGCACATTAGAGACTAACATAAATTTGTACATAATTTTAGACATAAAAGTACTCCTTTTCTTTTTGCGAATACAGACTAACACGGCTGCTACTCTGAAACCATTCACAACAGAACATTTCTGCTGTTAGGAACGGAGACTTTCTTGATTAAATCACTTTCACACCCTCCAGTTGCAGTAAACTGCTTGCAAAGACTCCATAAGGATTCCTTTCCCTAGGGCTTTTCTATGCAACAATTCACCCCTCACAGAAATTCTGCTCTTACCCTCTTTACCTAGGGCTTGCTCTAGAGGAACACTTTCCTGAGCAACAACAGACTCTTTCTGGGTCTCCCTTACACCCAGAATCACCTCTGGCCCATCCAGCGGATTCCTACACAATCCCCTTTCAGGCAAACTTACAGACTTCCTAGATAAAAAGTCAGAAGCATTCTTCTTTCCTTTGCCACACGCAAGCTCAGGAATCTTTTCCTTCTTGCTACCAGTTTCCACACCATCAGTAGGTAACACAATCACATCACCTTCATGCTCTCCTTGTGCCCTGGCTAGGATCTCACCCTGATTAGACAGAGTTGCTACAGCCTTTCCCAACACACTAGCAACAGGCAAAATACAAGCACCCGAATTGTCTGGTCTCTGGGATTTTACATAGACACTGACTGGAAGCGACCTAGTTACAGGGCCATTCTCCCGAGCAGACAGAAACTTAGGACCAGTCCCTTCCTGGGCTTTAGCTGAATCCAGAACCAGCTCTGAGACAACTGCACTATTCTCAACCGTCACAGGCTGAAAGGCCCCTTCTGTTTGCTCCCCAGACAAAGAAGAGCCGGACACACTTTCTCCTTTCCCAGACACACAGCTTGGGACCTCTCTCTTTGTCCCAGCACACAAGGCTGTTCACAGACAACTGCTTGGAGACCGGGGTAGCTCCCTCCATAGGGAAGTCAATACCCCTGACAGACACAGACACATTTCCTTCACTCTCACAATTCTCCAGCCAGCTAACAGGTAAGGTCCAGGGAGACTCATCTTCCACTCTCCTCGCCTTCCCTCACTGCTGACTAGACACAGCCATCAGCTCACAAGGCTGCCTAGGCTCATCCAGACTTCCCTTACCAAGCACCTTGCCCCTCCCCACAGATAAACTGCTGCTCTTCTCACTACCCTGAGCTACTTCCAGCAAATTGCAGTTCACTTTTACAAGCTGTACTAGCCAACAATCCATCACCCATCAAAAATCCACCCTTTCCTTCCTCAGTTAGGGCTTCCACCTGATCATCCACTTTAATCTGCTCTTGAGAAACATTTTCCTGACCAACGAGTTCTTTCTGCTCTTTATCTAACTCCAGATTCACTTCTGACACATTAGAGAGACATTCAGAAACTTCATTTACAGACAGCTCTTTTCCTTAGACAAACCTTTGGAGAAACCCTCCCCAGGCAAATCATTGCCCATAATAGACACAGGTTTAAGATTGTTCCTTTCCTGTGACTGTTTACCTGGACTGAACAAAGCTTTAATATATTTTCCCCAATCAAAAGATCCTTAGGCAGTAACTTCCTTACACCAACTATAACTTCATGCTTAGTACCATCCCATTCGAGGTGGATGCTGGCTAAAGGCACTCTTATAGTAAACTCACAGAGGACAACAACATTCACACTCTGATTTGGTAAGTAATCTTCTTCTTTGACAAGATCTGCTTTAACAAGAGTGATGTTAGAAGCCATAATTTGCCCTAAACAGCTTTTACCATTGACTTCTACACTCTCTCTGAATTTTCCACCACCACTCCCACACAGAGCATTGGCACAATTTATGGGGCCACCCTCTACTGAACTCACAGTAACAGCATTTACATGAAAGGTAGCAGTTTTGGGGTACATTTGGTTACACCCAGACAATTGCTCAGAGGTCTGGTGAGCTTTCTTCTTCCTTTCATCAGCTTCTTTTTCTAACTGGGCCAAGGCTTGCTTCTCTTTCACTCAAATTTCTGCCAGTTTTTGTTCATGTTCCAACTGCAGGCCATCTCTCAGGGCTTGCAGTTTCATTGCTTCTGCAGCTTCTTTAGCATCAGGTAAGGGCTGTGCTCCTGCCTCCTGATCACTGGCCATTAACAGATCTCTCAGTTCTTGATTTGTAGCTTTCTTTCTGTAACCCTTCTGCCCATCAGAGTTGGCAACAACAAGGGCTGGGTTCAATCTCTAGGGGATCCATTCCAATAACACAATGCAAACCGGCTCGAGCCCCCACCCAGTGACCTGGGACAAATCTATACCACCCCCGCTGGGCGCCTCCAAGAGGCGATACTTCCCCTCTCGCAAGCACCTAGTCTGAGTGTAGCAAAAGCCTTTTAATAACAGAGAGAAACAATGTGGCATTATGTTGGGGAAACCCCACCAACAGGATTCATAACACGACCCATGAGCAAAAAAAACCCACCCCAAGCAAATTGGGGCATGCCCTTTTCCCTTTGGTTCTTGAGTCCAGCAACCCCAAATCACTCAAAGTCCCAAAAGTCCAATGACCCAAAAGTCTCTGTCCCTGGTCAGGGCAGCCCCAGAGTTCGAAAGTTTATCTGCGGAGCTTTTTACCTCCCAACCTGGGTGGAGATGGGACGGGGGTAAGAGGCACCTTACATGATCTGAAGCTGACCGCCCCACAGCTCCATAGGCCTCCGCTCCGCTCCGCCAGCCGCCCCACAAACTCCTTCGCTCTGCTCCACGGCCCACAAGCAGCTCCCGCCATCCCAAGAACTGCTCCACCAGCCGGTCCACAAACTGGTCAAATTCCCACCAGCAGCTCCCACCATCCTATGAACTGCTCTACCAGCCTGTCCACAAGGCACTCCAGCCCTCCCGCAAACTGCTCCACAATAGATCTTCAGGCTCCCCCACTGCTTAACACAAGGCTCAGTGATTTCACCTGTTGGTCAGTTCAGCTCTTTGGTGAATTCAGCTTGTAGCAGGGGAGCCCCAGTGCTGGTGCATCATTAGCCCAAACTGAGCTCAGCGCCTGTAACTAGACTCCTAATGGAATCAAAATTAGCTCTGATATTCCACAGTGGAGAGGGAGGAAGTGCAAAAAGCATGTAAGGCCCTCACCAAGGAGCCCATGCCACCAAGTATTAATACTTGTCCCCAGCCTCTCTCCATTCACACAGTTTTGGAACCCATGACCCTTGCCTAGCAAGTGCCACTTAGTTGATGGTGAGTCCCTCCATCATAACAAAAGGCCAAGTACAGTTCCCAGCACAGTTCCCATAATCAGGGTAATAACAATTTATTCTTCCTGCCCCAATAACAGAGACACTGGGGATCCCACAGCAGCCAAAGTGACCATTTGGGCAGCTATGGCCTCATTCTAGGCGAGGTCGGTGTGCCTGTGCAAATGAGATCAGCCCCTGAAGTTCTTTTCCACAACTTGCCACACCTCACCACCAGATGTCAGGGTGGAGCTCATCCTGACACTGCTTACATTTCTAAAGCTTATCCCCTTTTCTGAACACAAATGTTCCAGGGTTTTTTTGCCAAGGTGCTCATATGCTCTTTGCTCACCCATTGCAACTGCTCTTTAACCAACCAAACTCTCAATACCAAAATTCAAATTTGGATGGCGTGGGGTTCTGACCCAAAGTTTAATTGACCTGGTTCTGTGGATCCTGCCGACTACGCCACTGTAACGATGCTGGTTCTGGCGGGACCCAACTGAGAGTGCCGATTCAGGACAAATTGCTTAAAGCAGGGCAGTTACAGCCTAGGGCTGGGGTTTTTCCACCTCTAAGGCAAACCAAACCAGCCAAACAGAGAAGACTTTGGTTTTACCGCACTGGCTAACCGCAAGTCACACAAGCAATTCCCTTAGACACTCCAGTTTCCCAGTATCTCCACCAGTGCCACTCGTTATGGGGACAGATGGTTATGAAAACCAGTACCCCAGTAAAAGAAAAAAGGTTCTCTCGATCCCAAAGGTCCAAGCTCCAGACCCAGGTCAATATACAAATCAGATCTTACCCACCAATCACGCTGTTACCCATCCTTTAGAATCTAAAATCTAAAGGTTTATTCAGAAAAGGAAAAAGATAGAGATGAGAGCAAGAATTGGTTAAATAGAATCAATGACATACAGTGATGGCAAAGTTCTTGGTTCAGGCTTGCTGCAGTGATGGAATAAGCTGCAGGTTCAAATCAAGTCTCTGGAGAACATCCCCAGCTGGGAGGGGTCCTTCAGTCCTTGGTTCAAAACTTCAGGGTAGAAAAGTCCCTCCAATGCTCAGAAGCAGGACTGAAGACAAGATGGAGGAGCTGCAACAGGTTTTTATAGTTTCTTGCCATGTGGTCTCTGCTTTCTTTGTCCCAAGGACAAGCTGCCCATCCCATGGCCTGGAAACACCTCAGAGTTCTGTCCATAGGCAGGTCCCTGCATGCCTGGCTGAGTCGCAAGGCGTGTCTGCCTTCTCTCAGTGGGTCAGTTGTGTCGCTGATGGTCCTTAATGAGCCACCCAGCAGGCTAGGCAGAGCTGACACCAACTTGTCTGGGGTGTCCCCCAGAAGCAGAGCACAAGTTTGAACTACGGACAGTACAGAGCCAATATTCATAACTTCAACTACAAAATGATACCTACATATAGGCAGCATAATCATAACCAGCAAACCATCACCTCGTCTGAGACACCTCATTTGACCCCCTTTATATAAGATTTGGTGCCACTACAAGACCTTGGTTGCAACGATGATCTACACGGTCCCAGATTATGTCAATAACGTCACATAGGGCATTAGTTTTCATAACCATCTGTCCCCATAACGAGGGGCACTGGTGGTGATACTGGGAAACTGGAGGATCTAATGGAATTGCTTGTGTGACTTGTGCTTACCAAGTGGGATAAAACCAAAGTCCTCTTTGTCTGGCTGGTTTGGTTTGTCCTGAACTGATGCTCTGTTGGGTCCCAAGAGAACCAGCATCATTACACCCTGTTTTTTGTGTTATGAGAAGGAGTAAATCACACTTCCTTATTTACTTTCTCCACACCGGTCATGATTTTATAGACTTCAAGCATATTCCCACTTTTGTCGTCTCTTTTCCAAGCTGAACAGTCCCAGTCTTATTAATCTCTCCTCATACGGAAGCCGTTCCAGACCCTTCTCATTTTTGTTGCCCTTTTCCGAACCTTTTCCAAGTCAATACATCTTTTTTGAGATGGGACGACCACATCTGCACGCAGTATTCAGGGTGCGGGCGTACCATGGATTTATACAGAGGTAATGTGATAGTTTCTGTCTTATTATCTATCCCTTTCTTAATGATCACCAACATTCTGGTCACTTTTTTGACGGCCGCTGCACACGGAGTGGATGTTTTCAGAGAACTATCCACAGTAACTCCAAGATCTCTTTCTTGAGTGGTACCAGCTAATTTAGACCCCATCATTGTATTTGTACAGGTAGGATTATGTTTTCCAATGTGCATTTATCAACACTGAATTTCATCTGCCGTTTTGTTGCCCAGTCACCCAGTTTTGTGAGATCTTTTTGTAGCTCTTTACAGTCCACCTGGAACTTAACTGTCTTGAGTAGTTTTGTATCATCTGCAAATTTTGCCGCCTCACTGTTTACCCCTTTTTCCAGATCATTTATGAATATGTTGACTAGGACTGGGCCCAGTACAGACCCTGGGGGACACCTCTCTCCATTCTGAAAACTGACCATTTATTCCTACCCTTTGTTTCCTATCTTTTAACCAGTCACTGATCCATGAAAGGGACCTTCCCTCCTATCCCATGACAGCTGACTTTGCTTAAGAGCTTTTGGTGAGGGAGCTTGTCAAAGGCTTTCTGACAATCTAAGTACACTGTGTCCACTGGATCCCCCTGGTCCACACACTGGTCGACCCCCTCAGAGAATTCTAGCAGATTGGTGAGGCGTGAGTTCCCAGGCGTGGCTCAGCAGGAGAGGGGAGGGAGGCGAGAGTAAAAAGGAAATGGCAGGAGAACTCGAGGAGGGAACAAGAGGAGACCGAAGTGGCCACAAAGAGCCAGGCCTTAAAGCTGCGGCTGCATCAGTGCAGGTCTGAGGACTCATGCTGCTGCCCTTTTCTTGTATTTGCCTGGCAAGAAGGGGGAGTGAGAGGAGGGGAGGGGCTGAGGGCAGCCCTAGGGGGAAGCTCCTGTTAATCACTTCCCTGGAGGAGGGGCAGAGGTGAGTTGGGGGGGAAGTAGTGAGATGCACCCAAGCTCCACCCACAGAACTAACTCCACCCTTTTGAGGCACTAAAATGTGACACCCATAAAAGCAAATTGCGCAGGTCTCCATGAAATGATGCCCCTCCTCTGCCCTGTGTCTCCAGGTCCGAAATGAGAAAGTGAACAATGCTGACATCAAGTCAACATCCAACGAGCTGAATGGGGCAGTTCAACCTCACAGAGCTATCATGTCAGGCTGCCTGCAGACTCAGGAAGACGTCACGGCATCAGCTTCACACACAGAGCCATATTTTGAAGGTTTTCTTTGCAACCATAAGGGCTAGAGCAGTGGTTCTCAAACTTTTGTACTGGTGACCCCTTTCACACAGCAAGCCTCTGAGTGCGACCCCCCTTCTAAATTAAAAACACTTTTTTATATATTTAACACCATTATGAATGGTGGAGGCTTAGTGGGGTTTGGGATGGAGGCTGGCAGCTCATGATCCCCCCGTAATAACCTGGCGACCCACTGAGGCGTCCCGACCCCCAGTTTGAGAACCCCTGGGCTAGAGTCTTAAATTACAGCTGGGATTGCTGGAGCTCCAGAGGCAGCCAGCCAGGGAAGGTCTGACTTGCCAAACAGGAAAGGGGCAGCTCCATTTCAGAAGCGAGGGGTGGGGCTAGTGGGTCCCTCGCTGTGAGTCAGGGATGGGCTCTGGGTTGCTATTGCAAGGGAGTCCCTGGGGACAGGGGCTTGAAAAGCTCTTTGCGGATCCTGCGCAGGCTCCAAGGCTGTTTCCTCTGCTGGTAGTTCCTAAGCTCGGCTCGGAAGTCCTTGTGCCGCATGTGGATGTAGCCCTGGGGCTCGCAGAGATCCTAGAGCGAGAGAGAGAGCATGTGACACTTCCCATCGGGAGGGAAATGGAGTCTAGTGGTTAGAGCAGGGGGCTGGGAGTCAGGACTCCTGGGTTCTCTCCTCGGCTCTGGGAGGGGAGTGGTGTCTCGTGATTAGAGCAGGAGGCTGGGAGCCAGGTATGACGAAGTGGGACTGTTCTTAATGTTTTCTCTGAATATTGTGGGGGTGCCTCAGTTTCCCCTAGGCAGTTCTTAAGTATCTAGGGGGTGGGGTAAGGGTGTATGATCACTGCAGAGCCCTAGAGGGCAGGTGTGTGCAGGGGTCTGGACACAGAGAATGGCCGACACCCTGTTTCCTGGCAACTGATGGCCTGGGCCCTTCCCCCCTGCAAGGTGAGAGCTAAAGGGTTGGAGACCAAAGGAATCAGGTGACCACCTGGCCCGGGAAAGGGACAAGGCCCAGAGGAGGAGGATCTGGAGGGTGAGTCAGTTTGGGGCTGGCTGGAGACATGGAGTGAAGGGCAGACGGGGTTGTCTGGCTCACTGCCCCCCAAAATGGACCCAGCTGAGGGGTCCCGTTCTCTGCACCTACAAGCTCTGTGTTAGACCATGTTCCTGTCATCTAATAGACCTTCTGTTTTACTGGCTGACCAAGAGTCCTGTCTGACTGCGGAATTGGGGGGCAGGACCCTCTGGCCCCCTCAGGATCCCACCTGGGTGGACTCGCTGTGGGAAGCGCACGGAGGGGCAGAGGATGCTGAATGCTCCGAGGTCAGACCCAGGAAGGTGGAAGCTGTGTGAGCTGTGTGTCCTGCAGACAGGCTGCTCGCAGAGAGGAGACTTCCCCAGAGTCCTGCCTGGCTTCGTAGGGAGCAGTTCCAGAGCATCACCCGGGGACTCTGTGACACCAGGACTCCTGGGTTCTCTCCCCAGCTCTGGGAGGGGAGTGGTGTCTTGTGATTAGACCATGGGCCTGGGAGCCAGGACTCCTGGGTTCTCTCCCCAGCTCTGGGAGGGGAGTGGTGTCTCGTGATTAGAACAAGAGGCTGGGAGTCAGGACTCCTGGGTTCTGTTCTAGGCTATGCCAACCCCACCCCTGCAACAGCCCCCTAGGTACCTGGAAGTGTTGGTAAAACTCCTTGTAGCCACCACGCAGCACGTACAGCTCTGGGTACCAGAGCTCCGGGTACCGGTTGGCGTCTCGGTCCATTCTCCTCAGGCTGCGGCACCTGCCCCATGATAGAGGGATTTCACCAGTGACCACCCTCCCCATTGTCACTCTAGGGACCCCCCTGGGACCACAGGACGGGGCAGAGGTGGGTGAGTCTGATTGGCTGAAGTGAGCTTTTGCGGGCAGGAGGGGTCATGGGCACAGGAATTGTGGCAGAGGGCAGCTGTGGGGGGCACTGTGGGGTTAATGGAGCGTGAAGCCAGCAAGACTGGCTGGCCCCAGCCACCAGAGCCAGGCATGGGCCTCGCCCCGAGAGGACACAGAGCCATGGGGGGCACCAGCAACCTCAGGCTGCCCCTGCTGCCCCCCAGCCATGGCTGCCTTGCGAGTGGAGCAGCGAGGTGCCCCCGGCTGGGCAGCATTGCTGGGATGGGAGCCATCTTGATCTCGGCCGGGTAGGCGTCCCAGTGTCCCCAACTCGGCGGCTCCTCCCTATCACAGAGACCTGGGTGGGGGACGAGCAGGGAGGGAGTGGGGGGAGCCTGGCGGGCCCCCAAGGCACCTACAAGCGGGGGCCTCTCTCAGAGGAGAACTCGCAGTGGAAGATCAGGGTGCTGCTGCGGGGGCTCGGGGTCGTGCCCAAGGGATCCGGCAGGAACCACCTTGCCACCTGCTCTTCTCGGTACAAATTCAGGGCACCCTGTGCGAGAGCAAGGAGGTCAGAGGGGTGCAGGGGGGGGGGCAGCAGGCAGCACAGGCTGGACCAGGGCTCAGTGCTCCTTCCCCACCTTCAGGGCTGGGGGAGCATCCCATAGATGGGGGTCAACTGATAGCTGGCAAAGTGCCAAGCGCCCCGCCCCCCTTCTCCCCATGCCAAGCCACTGGGCAGCCCAGGATCCTGCATGATGCTCATAGGATTTTAATAATTTCAAAATCCCCAGAGCCAGCACCCCACCCTGCTCCCCACAGTGTCCCCTCCTGAGAGCTCCCCACACAGCCAGCTCCTGCCCCGCTCCCCACAGCACCCCCTGCTGGGAGGGGGCAGGACTGGAATAGCCGGGAGCTCCCCCCACTGCCAGCTCCTGCCCCGCTCTCTGTAGCACCCTTTGAAGTGGTGTAGCCAGGAGCTCACTCTCTGCATAGCAGGCAGCCCAGTGCCTGCGGGAAGTTGCTGGGAGCAGGACAGGTTGAGCCGGGCTCTCTTACCTTGATGTGTCCCCCGGCGTATTCGTAGGGATAGCGACAGTCCACCACCACGTACTCCTCCACCACCCCAGCCAACTGGCCGCGCAGCAGGGAAGCCACCTGGGGGGGTGTAAAATGGGGAGGGGGATGAGCTCCCGAGAGGCTGTGTCATGGCAGCTCTGGGCTCGTCTTCCCCCTACCTGCCAGAGCCTCTTGCTTCGGGCGTTGGGCCCATGCTATGGGAGTTCACGCTGGCCAGCGTGCTGCTCAAGAGGGTGCAGAGTCCCCAGCACCAGCGAGTCAGGAGTCGCATGGACAGGGTGCGATGGGGTGTACTCCATCCTGGCTCTGAAAGAGTTAACTGGAGCAGGAGAGGCCAGTTAACCCCTGGAGCCTGGCCCAGGCCCAGTGAGGGGTACCTCCCAGCGTGGGGTCAGCAGACCAGGAGCGATGGACCGAGGCACTCTGCAGTCCCTTGCAGGGCGAGGCTGGAGAGTTGAGGAGGATCAGGGAGGAAGCCCTAGGGCAGAGCTGCCCTGGGACCCTCGCCTGAGTAGAGAAGTATCTGGCAGGAGGCCAGGGGAGACCCAGAGCAGCCCCTTGGGTGGGGAGCCCTGATAAAAGGGCAGGATCAGGCCTTGCAAAGCGACAGCGCTGGGAGGGTTCAGTGGAGGAACAGGGCAAGGGGAACCGAGGAGGGCAGACCTCAGGTGCGGTGTGAACTGGCTCCTGTCTGTGGTAATGCAAAGACCACACAGGCAGCAGCTGGGAGTCTGGTGGAGTGACCCTGGACTGCAGGTCCTTCCCTTCCCTGCTCTGGGGAAGGTGGCGAGAAGCCCCCAAGAAGGGGGAGCCCTGGGGTTATGAGCCCAGGCCAGGGGCGGGAGACCAGACAGTTGTTGGACGTTGTTCCCCAGAAAGGGGGGACTGTGACGTTATGAGTGTAATATAATATCTCATTGAAAGGTGACAGGGCCAGAAAGAGTTAATGAACTCCCAGACTGACCTGACCCCGGCCCCGAACTTTAAAGCCTGGTTAGGAAGAGATGGAAATGGAGAGAGGTGTGAAATGCAGCCGGCATGGTGAGAGAGAGAAGGGGAGCTGTGTGCTCAGGGCTTGTGATGTCAGCAAACGAGGCTTGGCTATGGCTATGGCTTTGATTCAAAGACCAAAAAAGGAGGATTAACATTTAGGAAGACACTAGAGTGACATAGTATTGTTGTCTATGTGCCTCTTTGAAGGTTGTGGTAACCTGTGTCTGAACGGTTAATGGATAAATGACCCTGTGCTAATTGCCAGGGTGTTTGGGAGAAGGAAAGTGAAGCCGATTGTTTTCTCAGGCCAAGAGGCTGCTGGAAATGTATAAAAACCCTGGGACATGGTCCTTCTTCATCTCAGATCTGCTTTGGGTTTCAAGAAGGGGAAACCCTGAGCCATGAGGATTGAGATCCTCAGTCGCTGACTGGAGTCACCCTGAATACGAACACTGGACTGTAACCTGTGGACTATTTCTAAAAGGACTTTTGGCCACTACACACTCACCATCTCTGCCACGTACCTGGACCTCAAGAATTGAATTCAAGTCTGTCTGTATATTGATCTTTTAACCAACACTTTCTCTTTTCTTTTTAAATAAATGTTAGTTTAGTTAATAAGAATGGACTGTAAGCGTGTATTTTGGGTACGATCTAAGTTATTATTTGACCTGGGTCTGGGGCTTGGTCCTTTGAGGTCAGGAGAACCTTTTCTTTTATAGAATGAGATAAGATTTTCAGAATTTACCATCCTATGTCTGACAGGTGTGTCTGGAGGGAGGCCTGAGGCTGGCACTTTAAGGGCACTGCGTCGTGTGGACGTCTAAGTACTCAGGGGGGAGATACAGAAGCTGGTTTGGGCTGGCTGGGTAAATCTAACTATTGGAATATTCACCAGCATGTGGGGTTTCTCTGCCCTGGACTGTTTGCAGTTCACCCTGAGTGAGTGACGTCAGCGCACCGTCATGGGACTGAGCTTGATCTGGCCAGAGGGCTGAGTCAGGAGAAGAAGCAGAGCTGCTGGACTGAAGCAGGGGGGCTGGATGAGGAGACGTGGCCATGCGGGGTCTAGACGAGGAGAGCCGGCCGAGCGGGGGCTAGACGAGGAGACCTGGCCGTGCCGTGTCTGGCCGTGCAGGGGGCTAGATGAGAAGAGCCGTGCCGTGCCGTGCCCGGCTGTGCAGGGGGCTAGATGAGGAGACCTGGCTGTGCCATGCCTGGCCATGCAAGGGGCGCAAGATGAGGAGAATCGCGCCATGCCCGGCCGTGCAGGGGGGCTAGATGAGGAGAGCCAGCCGTCCATGTGGGGACGCTCCAGCCGTGAGTCAATGTTTCCACTGGGGCATAAGGTCCCCACACATAGCTGGTCTGATGCCCCCAATCCTGACCTGCACCCCCTGCACCCTCCAGCTCCGCCAGTGCACCACCGTCCCCGCCCACAGCCTGCTCTGTTTGAGCCGGCTCCCCTCGGGCTCCACTGCCGCCCCTCAGGCGTGTGGCTTCGTGCTGTGTCTTTCTGGGTGTGGCAGGGAGGCAGGCAGGAGGGGGCCTGGGCACAGAGCAGCATTAGGGCTGGTGCTGTTTCCCTCACCCTGTGAAGTTCCTGACTGGGGTGAGAGATGGGGGAGGCACCAGGCAGTCAGTCTGTGGGCACATGGCTGGAATGCTGGCTGCTGGGGCAGCTCCTCTGCAAATAATGGAGCCGCTTTAGGTTTAGTCCTTTCCTATCACTCCCCAGCACATGGTTTGGCAGTGTTAGTCTCGTGAGACACACAGCACAGAGCAGGACGATGAACAGGCCCACGATGCAGCAGCTAGCAGCAGAGCGAACAGGCAGCTCGAAGGACGCAGAGCGCAGAGAGAGCTGGATTGCCCACAAAACCCTCTGCCCAGGCATGGCAGCGGACGATGTCAGAAATGAGTCCAGTCTGTATGGAGAACTGGCCAGAGGGGGGAAGGAGGCGAGGCGCGTGAGTTCCTGGAATGCCGGATCGAGGCGTTTGGGTCCTGGGGCCCCGAACAGAATGAGCCAGGGGAGGGAGCCAGAGCCGTGCTCTTGCTGCAGGGAGCTGAGAGCTCGGGCATGTGCGTGGAGCTGTGAAGACGTAACAGGTTCCCTCATCAGCGAGAGGATCGTTAGTGGGACTCATGATCCCAGAGCACAGGGAAAGGGCTCTTGCCCTAGAGAAATGCCTCCAAAGAGCAAGGCCAGTGGAACAGCCCAGGCACGATGACAGACAACGACAGGCACGAGTGCAGGACACAGACGGGCTCAGGCTGAAGGAACCCAGGAGGCAGGACTGAGGGACACAGATGGACTGACAGTGCCGGCATCCTGGTCCAGTGAAAGGCAGAAGGAAAAGTGCCCACCTCTGGGCCGCAGTGCAGGGGGCGTGGAAATTCAGGCGAGCCGAGGGGAAGTGAGGTGCCCTGCACCAGAGACCTGCTCATCTCTGAGGGACTCCAGCCAGCCCCGGCAAAACTGAGCCAGCAAGAAAATGTGTGGGCAGAGGCTGCGGAAGGAGTCCAGCGCTGCAGAGGAACAGGCAGCTGCCTGTGCAGATTCTGCTCCTGCCCGTCCGACGCCCGTGCCCTGCAGACACTGACATAGCGCTGCCGCGTGGGCCTGGGCCGAGACCGAGACCGCAATGACAAGCACAGCCCTGCCGAGCCACCGGAGCTGCAAGGGAGGGCTCAGGAGGCGGGCTGGGGCAGCCCTGGTGCCACGCCCTGCCGGCCACAGGCAGGAGATGTGCTCAGATAGGAGAGGGGCGCCTGGTTCCAGCGGTTCCCTTTGATCACCAGCGGCACACGCAGACTGAGCACACGCCGCGTTCTCGAGATGCCGGCGCTCGGACGCGAGGGCAAGGGGCTGGCGGCAGGCGTGCAGAGCAGTCAGAGGTAACACAGGTGCTCTGTGGGACAGTCTTTCCACAGCAACCCCTTCCCCTCTCCCATGGGGGCTCCCGGCAGCCCAGCCAGGCTGGGGGCCGTGAAACGATTCAGGCTCCAGGGCTGGCCAGGCCGCAAGGTGCAGGCTCCCCGGACTGCCAGGGCAGGGATGAGCTGGGGGCAGAAGACGGAGGTTGTTTAAAGGGGACCGGGCAGTAATCCTAGCAGATTTAGGAGCTGACGTTGTAAGACCTGGGGAGAGCGGCCTGCCTGAGCCCAGCCAGGAGGCGGACGTGCTGGCCAAGCGCGAATGAGATCAGTCCATGGAACCGTGCAAGCTGCGCAAAGAATACATCAGCGATGCACAACGGGAGGAGGCTGCAGCCGCAGGAAATCCTAACCCCACCCTGGGGAAAGGTGGTGTGACGAAGTGGGACTGTTCTTAATGTTTCCTCTGAATAGAGTGGGGGTGCCTCAGTTTCCCCTACGCAGTTCTTAAGTATCTAGGTGGTGGGGTAAGGGTGTATGATCACTGCAGAGCCCTAGAGGGCAGGTGTGTGCAGGGGTCCCGACACAGAGAATGGCCGACACCCTGTCTCCTGGTCACTGATGGCCTGTGCCCCGCCCTGCAAGGTGCCAACTGAAGGGGTTGGAGAACAAAGAGATCAGGTGGCCTCCTGGCCCAGGAAAGAGGCAAACCAGATGAGGGGCTGGAGAGTTTCAGTTTGGAGCTGGCTGGGGAAAGAGAGGGAGGCCCAGACCTGTGGTCTGGCCTTCCTGCCCCCAAGATGGACCTGACTGAGGGGTCCTGTTCTCTGTACCTACAAGCTCTGTTTTAGACCATGTTCCTGTCGTCTAATAAACCTCCTGTTTTACTGGCTGGCTGAGAGTCACGTCTGACTGCGAAGTTGGGGGGCAGGACCCTCTGACTTCCCCAGGACCCCACCTGAGCGGACTTGCTGGGGGAAGCGCACGAAGGGGCAGAGGATGCTGAATGCTCCGAGGTTAGACCCAGGAAGGTGGAAGCCGGGTGAGCTGTGTGTCCTGAAGACAGGCTACTCACAGAGAGGAGACTTCCCCAGAGTCCTGCCTGGCTTCGTAGGGAGCAGTTCCAGAGCATCGCCCGGGGACTCTGTGACACCCACCAAGCAATGGGAAGGAACCCTGGCAGTGCCAGCAGCCGGGGACCGATGGCAAAGGCCGAGCAGACAGGAAGGGCAATGCTGGATCACAGCAGTGTCACTCCCAGGGACCCCAGCAAAGCGAAGGAGCCAGAGAACCGGACCGGCATCCCCGGAAGGGCAGGCTGCGGTAGCCCAGCGGAGGGACAGTGGGCAGGAGGGAAGCAGTTTAGAGAATGCCACGCTAGGCAGGCAGCGTAGCCACTGTGACAGAGGAGCCAAGGAGCCGAGTCCCCTACGTAGGGGAGCAGAGTGGGGTCCAGCCATCAGCAGCCACACACAGCAGTGGCAAAGGGCAATGCTTCCCGCTGCTCTGGGGCGCTGGTCACGTGAGGTCGCTGCAGACCCAGGACAGCGGTGGAGAGCAAACCGAGACAGCAGCGGAGTAGAGCTGGACAGCCAGCACACCCGGATGGCTGGGCCAAGGGCAGGAGTGGGGAACACAGAATGAGCTTCAGCCCTCGGTCTGTGTGTACATGGCTGGAATGCCAGCTGCGGCTGCCACACCGCGCTGCGGTCCTTAATAAGAGTTGTTTTACAAGCATGGGGTCCGCGCGTGCTGTTCCCCAGCAGTGGGCGCATTTCACACTTACTGTGGCGGGGCTGACGTAACGCAGATCCCGGTGCAGGCCATCCTCCACTGGCAGAGAGCAGGGCTGGGGTCACCAACAGAGACAGGCATTGGCACAGAAACAGAGCTGAAGGGATATCCCTGCTGTCCCTGGGGGGGACATAGCCCCTTCCTGCCACCACACACGCCCTGTGCTCCCTGGAGTGGAACTCCCCCACACATGCTCCGTCCTCCCTGGACTGGGATGTCCCCTTCCCCCACACGCACACATGTCCTACCTTCCCTGGAGCCAAGAGGTGAGGCGTTCACCTTAGTCGCAGACTGGCCCTGGGGGCAGGAGTGTTCACTGTAGGGAGTTGGAAACATGTCCCTTGAGGGGCAGCCAGCACCCTCTTGGGACGGGGAGGCCGGGCGGATGGTCTGCGCCCCAGTGGGGCCTGGCGGGAAGGGATGGGGGTGCTAGCAGGCGAGGCCAGCCTGCCTAAGGAGGGCAGGACAGCCTCGCTGGCCCCAGGATAGAGGCCAGGGCACAGGGCCTGGGCTCTAGGCAGGGCACGGGGATTTCGGTCACTGCCCAGGGTGATGGGACCTTGCAGAGCAATTGGGCTGGGGGGCAGCGAGCTCACGGGACAGGTACGATCCACTCACCCTGGAAAAATCTCCGGTCAGGATCTCGCCGTCCGTCCCAGGGGCTAGAGCAGGAGAGAGGCCAGAGCTGTCCTGGGGGAGGGGACGAGGGGAAGCCGGGGTCTCAGAGACACAGGGACGGGGGAGAGAAGCAAATCCAGCCCCCAGCAGCACCACCCCGTCTGGCTTCCCTCGGGCCATGCCTGCCCCAGCCCCTGTCCAGCCTGGCACGGGACTTGCCCTGTGCCCCCGTGCAAGCCGGGCAAAGCAACTGGCTCCGTCTCTCGGCGCCCGACCCCTGCTGGCCCCATTGCTCAGCCAGGTGGGGCCCTGTCTGCAAGCGCCGGAGGTCTCTGCTCCCCAGGCAGGCTGCAGCTCCAGCCCCTGTTAAGGCTCCCACAGGGGGCCCGGGAGGGGAGAGGTGCCCAGGGGTCCGAGTGGCTGGGAGCGGCCCAGGCGAGGGCAGGCGGTTTGAGGGCGATTCGGGACTGCGGGGCGTGTGGGTCACCCTGTGAACAGTACCTGGGTGCTGGCAACCCATTGGCAGAGCGCCCAGTTACGGTGCCCGGCCCGCTGGCTGCTGGTGCCGGGCTGTGAGCCCCGCGGCACGGCATTGCAGGCACCCAGAGCTGCAGGGCCGGTGGTGACAGCCCCTCCCTGCTCTGGGCTGATCCCCGAAGCGCCCCAGCCGTGCTCCCCAAATATCCCCGCGGGCAGACCAGACAGCACTGCCTCCACTCACCTCGCCCATGCCCTGAGGACTGGCACTTCCTTCCCCTGGCCCCTCGCTGGCTCCTCGCAGCCGCTTGCTCTGGGGGAGGGCAGAAGGGAGGGAGCCATGACAAGGCTGCCCAGGACATGGGGCGAGTGGGGAAGAAAAACGAGCAGGGACGGGCATGGAGCAGGTTCAGAGCAGGAGGCAGGTGGAGTGGGTGCAGGGTGGAGCCAGGCACGGAGCGGGTACAGAGCAGGACCAGGCACAGAGCGGGTACAGAGCGGGGCCGGGCACGGAGCGGGTACAGAGCAGGGCCGGGCACAGAGCGGGTGCAGGGCAGGGCCGGGCACCGAGCAGGACCAGGCACGGAGCGGGTACAGAGCAGGGCCGGGCACGGAGCGGGTACAGAGCAGGACCGGGCACAGAGCGGGTGCAGGGCAGGGCCGGGCACTGAGCAGGACCAGGCACGGAGCGGGTACAGAGCAGGGCAGGGCACAGAGCAGGGCCAGGCACAGAGCAGGTACAGAGCGGGGTAGGGCACGGAGCGGGTGCAGGGCGAGGCCGGGCAGAGAGCGGCTGCAGGGCGAGATGCATGTGGTGGGGTGCCAGGCAGGGAGCAGTCATGGGGCAGAGGGGCCGGGCACAGAGCGGGTGCAGGGTGGAGCCAGGCACAGAGCGGGTACAGAGCGGGGCCGGGCATGGAGCGGGTGCAGGGTAGGGCCGGGCACAGAGCGGGTGCAGAGCGGGGCCGGGCACAGGGCAGGATGCGTGTGGCGGGGCGCCAGGCAGGGAGCTGTCAAGGGGGCAGAGGGGCCGGGCACAGAGCGGGTGCAGAGCGGGGCCGGGCACAGGGCAGGATGCGTGTGGCGGGGCGCCAGGCAGGGAGCTGTCAAGGGGGCAGAGGGGCCGGGCACAGAGCGGGTGCAGAGTGGGGCCGGGCACAGGGCAGGATGCGTGTGGCGGGGCGCCAGGCAGGGAGCTGTCAAGGGGGCAGAGGGGCCGGGCACAGAGCGGGTGCAGAGCGGGGCCGGGCACAGGGCAGGATGCGTGTGGCGGGGCGCCAGGCAGGGAGCTGTCAAGGGGGCAGAGGGGCCGGGCACAGAGCGGGTGCAGGGTGGAGCCAGGCACAGAGCGGGTGCAGAGCGGGGCCGGGCACAGGGCAGGATGCGTGTGGCGGGGCGCCAGGCAGGGAGCTGTCAAGGGGGCAGAGGGGCCGGGCACAGAGCGGGTGCAGAGTGGGGCCGGGCACAGGGCAGGATGCGTGTGGCGGGGCGCCAGGCAGGGAGCTGTCAAGGGGGCAGAGGGGCCGGGCACAGAGCGGGTGCAGAGCGGGGCCGGGCACAGGGCAGGATGCGTGTGGCGGGGCGCCAGGCAGGGAGCTGTCAAGGGGGCAGAGGGGCCGGGCACAGAGCGGGTGCAGGGTGGAGCCAGGCACAGAGCGGGTGCAGAGCGGGGCCGGGCACAGGGCAGGATGCGTGTGGCGGGGCGCCAGGCAGGGAGCTGTCAAGGGGGCAGAGGGGCCGGGCACAGAGCGGGTGCAGGGTAGGGCCGGGCACAGAGCGGGTGCAGAGCGGGGCCGGGCACAGGGCAGGATGCGTGTGGCGGGGCGCCAGGCAGGGAGCTGTCAAGGGGGCAGAGGGGCCGGGCACAGAGCGGGTGCAGGGTAGGGCCGGGCACAGAGCGGGTGCAGAGTGGGGCCGGGCACAGGGCAGGATGCGTGTGGCGGGGCGCCAGGCAGGGAGCTGTCAAGGGGGCAGAGGGGCCGGGCCTGCAGACAGCCCTGTCCATCCTGCCCCTGTTCTTAGCCCGACGTCACATGCAGCTGCCCAGCTGTCAGTGGAGTGTGCTGGGACCCAGGTGCCCGGCAGGCCTCTATACATCCATGCTAGCGACGTCGGCTTCACCCTCACTTCAGCACCGCCCTGGCGCTGCCCCCACCCCCACGCACAGCCTGGGCACCCCCCCAGTCCCTCTGCGCCCTGGGCTAGAAGAACCAGCTGGGGGGCGCAAAGGCTGGTTCCTTCCCCACCAGGCAGGCTCTGACGGGGCCCGGGGCCCGCCCCCCAGGGCTGGGAACAAGCAGGCACCGGCCAGCCCACAGGGGCACGTCTGGCAACGTGGAAGGCCCGACCCAGCACGGTGCAGAGTGTGCCCAGCAGTGCCAGGGGGGTACTGGGGCTGCAGGATGGCAGTGTTCGTGCCCTGGAGCCCAGGGGAGGGGGTATAGGACAGCAACCCGCAGGCTCTGCCCATGCCCTGCACGGTCCCTCCCCCGCCCCTCGGACACAGCCCGGGTACTCACGGAGCGGGGCAGGCTGCAACCCCAGGGCGTCTGTCTGCAGCTGAGAAGAGAAACCAGAGCTGGGGGTGAGAGCGGCTCCAGCAGGCAGCAGCCTCCCGGCCAGGCACACAGACAGGGCGGGGGGTGGGGGGGCTATGGGGTGCACTGCATGTGCCGGGGGGCTCCGGGGATCAGGAGGGGGCTCTGGGGAGCGGTGGGGGGGCTCTGGGGAGTGGGGGGGCTCCAGGGAGCAGGAGGGGGCTCTGGGGAGTGGGGGGGCTCTGGGGAGCGGTGGGGGGTTATGGGGAGTGGGGCGGGCTCTGGGGAGCGGTGGGGGGGCTATGTGAAATAGTGGAGGGGCTCTGGGGAGTGGGGAAGGCTCTGGGGAGCAGTGGGTGTGTGGGGGGGGCTATGGGGAGCAGTGGGGGGGCTATGGGGAGCCTGTTCCCTGCCCCCACCCCTCCAGGTACCTGCCCTCGCTGATGCTGATGCTGCAGGCCTGGGGGCTGAGCGAGGGCTCCGGTGCACCACCTGGGACAGAGAGAGCAGGTCAGTGGGGCGCTGGCTGGGGGGGGGCATGCAGAGGGGCTGGTGCTGACCTGTGGGTGTGGGTGTCCCTGCGGGAGCCGGCGCATGGGAGCCAGCAGGGCTTGGAGTCAGGGCATCTGGGGACAGCCTCAGCCTTCTCCTCGGGGTGATGCTGTGGGAGAGAGCACCCTGTGACCACCCTGCCGTCCGCCATCACCCTCCTCGCCCACCGTCACCCTCCCACCGCCGCCACCCTCCTTGCCTGCCGTCACCCCCTCTCCCGCCATCCTCCTCCTCGCCCACCATCACCCTGCCACCGCTGCCACCCTCCTCACCTGCCGTCACCCCCTCGCCCGCTGTCACCCTGCCATCCTTCATCCTCCTCCTCACCCGCCGTCACCCCCTCGCCCGCTGTCACCCCCTCGCCCACCATCCTCCTCCTCGCCCACCATCACCCTGCCAACCACCGTCACCCCCTCGCCCGCTGCCACCCTGCCACCCGTCGCCACCCTCCTCACCCGCCATCCTCCTCCTCACCCGCTGTTCCCTTCTTCACTCACCCTCACCCTCCTCATCCTGCTACCAGGCCTGGGCCCATCCCACGCCCTCCACCCCCATGGGGGCAGGGTTCATGTCCCCCCCCCAGATCTCCCCCAGCACCTGCCCTGCCTGAGCGCCCCACTGGGGTGCACTTCACATGGGGGGACTGGCCCAGCCTCTGCCAGAGCCCGCCGGTGCCGTTCCGAACCTGGCCAAAAGGGGTCGCTGCAGAGCAACGTCAAGCCAAATACCCCAGCCCCTCCCCACCCCATCCCACCTCCATCCCCTGCCCACCTGTCTCCTTCCCTGCGGCAGGGTGCGGAGACAGGCCCGGGAAGGGGGGCGGGTACCTCTCCACGCAGCTGAGATGCCCCATGTTCCTGCACAAGCCGCCGAGCGGTGATGGCCCCAGCTCGGGGGAGAAGGTGAGCCCCGCCGGCGGGCGGGTGCCCCGGTTCCCTGGGTGGGGGCTGGCGCCCTCGGGGCTGGCCATCGCGGACGATCCTGGCCGTGGGCTCTGCTGCCAGGGCCAGGAACCACCCTGCTGCCCAGGAGCTCGTCCCCAGTGAATTAAAGAAGCCCACAAGTAGCTGGTCCCCTGCCCCTGGTCAGTGGGGGCGGCTGTCCTGCCTAGAGCTGCGATGGCCGGGGGCCGCTCTGCCCCCTCTGTGTGCCTCTGCCCGTCCCCACCTCACTCCTCCCGGCCGCTCAGCTCCTGTCGCCAGCCCTGCATTTAAATGTCCCGCTGGCCAAACCTCCCTGGTCACCGTTGCTACAACAAGCTCTCTCCCCTGGGGACAACACTTCAGCCTCCTGCTGCCCAACTGTGCCAGCTGCCCCGGGCTTCCCCCCGCGTGGGAGAGCTCCCGAGGCCGGGCATCTCTGCACGGCCCCCCCTTCCCTTCGGGGCTCCCCCCACAGCTGCCCCTTCCCCCTCTGCCCCCCTGGCTGCCACTGGCCGTTGCTCCATTGTCCTGGCAGCACAAAGCCTTTCTCTGTCGGACGCCCCGCGCTCCAGGCCCGGCAGAATCCCCTGTGCCAGGCAGCCAGCCGCCTTCCCCTGCCCCCGGGGGCACCGGGCTGCGGGCACAGCGGCTCCTCCTGCCACGGCTCAGAGCCTCGTGTTCCCCACGTCTGGCTTGGCCGCAGACTGAGCCCCTGAGCTCTGGCCTTGCGGTCCCCACGGGACAGCTCCCCTGTGCACCTGGCGGGGTGCAATGCCAGTGGGGGCTCTCGACTGCTCTGCAACGCAGCCCCCCCCGGATGGCAGCATAGGAGCCCCGTGGCAGCAGCTGTCTGTCCTTATCTGATGGGCCCCTTGTGTCCTTGGCTCTGCTGGGCTCTAGCCTCCATGTCTGCTTCCCCTGCTTGCTGTGGGGAGCTGATTTCAGGGCCCGGCAGAGCAGGGGTTGGGCGTGTTCGTACAGCAGTTTGCTTGTGTACACATGCCCTGGTTCCCTGCACACACTACACACTGCATTCGGGTCAGGCATTGGTGCCCTGTCCCCTGCTCCCTCGCCTGCCCCTCTCCGGGGTCCCACACGCATCTCAGCCAAACCCGCTGCCTTGCTCCAGCCTCGGAGAATCACGCTGGGACTCCCCTCTGGCACCCGACTGCTGGAGGAGACCTGGTGGCCTGCCGCTGGTGGGGGCGTGCAGGGATGTTGTGTTCTAGGGATCCCAGGTAACGCCAAGTCAGCGGAAGCCCCAGGCTGGCAGCCCAGTTCACCGAACCATAAGGTGCGATCCCGCTCTGGGGCCGTGTTGAGCTCATGCCTGGTAGAAGAGAGGCGCATGGAATTGGAAATCAATGGACCAAAATCGGGGTATCATAAATTAGGCCTAATTAGTGAACAGAGGAGTGAGGGGATGGGTTCGTCCCCACCACTCCCTTGTGGGACCCTTAACAAACCCCAGAAGGGGAGATCAAGTGGGCAGAGATGAGGGACTGAAAGGAGCAAGTGCCACACCCACGGGTTGGGCCTTCATCATCCTGAGCCAGAGTGAGACCCAGTGACACCTCTATTGCCTCACTGAATCCCAACCACCAGCTGGGGTGTGAGCCCTGCGTCCGGCTGTCACCCCTCCGCCCACCCTGGGAGTCCTCCTCCCCTTGCCTCCCTCCCTCTCCTCTCCTGCTCAGCCAGAGTCTGGCTCGGCTGGCCAGGACTGTGCCTTTCCCAGCATTGCTGGGAGACGTGACCAGAGAGGCAGGAAAAGGATAAATTGCCTGAGGCCGGTACAAGTTTTCCAGGCCTCAGCGGGGCTGCTCAGAGCATGGGCTGGGCCCTGGTTGCTCCAGCGGCGAGGATGCAAGAGGGAGTCGGCCCCAGAGAGGGAAGCTGCCGGGGCAACGAGCGCTGTCCCTGGGAAGGAGTGTGACCTGCCGGCTTCCCAGCTCCTGGTGCTTAGAAACAGGAGGCCCCTCTCCCAAGGCTGCCGGGGCAGGGGCCAGCTAAGTGCGTCCAGCCCCGGTGTCTGGTTACAACGGGCTCGTCTTCACCGGCAACACGGCAGCGCTTTAACGTGGCTCGTGTAGTCGCGGCGGAGCGCTGGGAGTGAGCTCACCCCGCGCTCTAAAATCCCACCCCCGTGAGGGGCGCGGCTCCCGGCGCTGGGGCACTGCCTACGCGGGCGCTGTACAGCCCCGAGACTTGCAGCGCTCGGGGGCTGTTTTCTCAGCCCGCCGAGCGAGACCCTTGCAGCGCTGTAAGAGCCAGTGTGGACAAGCCCAAGGCTGCAGTGACAGGCGACATGTCAGGCAGCGTCCTGAGCTCAGCTCCGGGGGCGCCACGCACCCAGCACCTCGTTCCGGCCCCACCCTCCCAAGGGCTAACGGCAAACACAGTGTACCTTTGCAGGAGCCTGGGAGGGTTTTTTCCCCACTTTTGCAGGTCGGTGTCGTGGAGTCTAGAGCCGAAGAGGCTCTTTCCCAGAGTGGGGTTCAAACCTGGCCCTCCGGCCCGGCCCGAGCAAGGCTAGGGAAAGCTGCTGTGGGTTGGGGTATTGCTAATAAGAGGCCTGCTGCCAGTGGGGGGCTCTCGTGAAGAGGCACCAACGCCCACTGAGCTGTTGATTCCAGGCCCAACTAGCTCTAGAAAGTGAGCCCTGATGGCTACAGCATCACGCACAGGGGGCGGCCCGGGCGCATGCGGGCGCAGGGTCAGACCTGGAATATTTACAGCACTCTAAAGTGAATGTACTAGTCTCACTTCAGTGTGCCAGGCTTGGATTCTGATCTATGCAGGTGCTTCTCCTGTGGTACCTGGCAACCCTGGTAGCCTGCAATCTCTGCGGTCTCCTTGTTTATCCACAGCCCAGGGGCACTGGCTATTTCTGAGATGTCTGTGCATGAAAAATCTGTAGTAGGTAAAATATGGGTGCTTTTATTTTTTGCATAATTTGCTATTGGGTGATGCCACAGATTTCATTCTAAATCTCCCAACTTTCCCTGGGGGAGCCCCCAGCAAGCAGCCGGCCTCTGACCTGGCTGAAGAAATGGGCCGGATTTCTTTACATTTTCAAAGGCGGCTGCGATGCTGGCAGGCCAGATGCCAGTTCTTGCCCTGGCTGAAGGCATAAGCTAAGAACTGACAAACTCGTAGCTGGAGACCAGAGCAGGTCACCTGTGTGTTAGTTTTGCTCAAAACAGGTATTAGACTTATAGAAATGTATATACTGTTTAGACTCTAGGAAATGCTTGTAAATTGCTGCTGACATTAATCTTATTTGCAGTGCCTGGATTCCAGGGTACAAGAAAATATGTACGTTTTGAAAATGTTTGCCCTGAACTTGTGAACCCAGGCATGGGAATCATCCCCGCATCCCATCCAGAAGGACTATCAGAATCAGGTGGGCCATTAAGGAACTTGCAGTACAAAGGATTGGTTGATGGCCCTGTTGGGGCTGGAAAATGCTACTTGCAAGGAAGCTGGGCCTGTGGGCTTGGAAGCTGAAGGAAGGTAACAAAACAAAGCCACAGGAAAAATTTCCATCTTTTTCTTTGAACTCTGAAGGGTCCGAGACTCTAAACTGAAGCCAGAGAGCCCCAGAGGCTGCCTCCTGGGTCTGCCCTGAAAGACACTTTGAATTGACAGATCCCTGCAACTCTGTTACTTTTAGGATTTAGATGGTAACTTATTGGTGTGTAATTGACCCAGGAGTTCCCATCTGAAACTGGCATGGTGAAATCTAATTATAGAACTCACCACCAGGCTGGGGTCTCTGCCCTGTTCTTGGCCGTCTGCCCTGAGGTAGGTGCTCATGGGCACAAGCTGCTCCAGGAAGCGTCAGGTTTCACGGTATGCATCCGATGAAGTGAGCTGTAGCTCACGAAAGCTCATGCTCAAATAAATTGGTTAGTCTCTAAGGTGCCACAAGTCCTCCTTTTCTTATTGCGAATACAGACTAACACGGCTGTTACTCTGAAAGGTTTCAGAGTGGTAGCCATGTGTGATGAAGTGGGACTGTTCTTAATGTTTCCTCTGAATACTGTAGGGGTGCCTCAATTTTCCCTAGGCATTTCTTAAGTATCTAGGTGATGGGTTAAGGGGGTGTAATTGTTGCAGAGCAAAGGGCCAGTGAACATAAATGGCCGACACCCTGTCTCCTGGCAGCTGATGGCCTGGGCCCTTCCCCCCTGCAAGGTGAGAGCTAAAGGGTTGGAGAACAAAGGAATCAGGTGACCCCTGGCCCGGAGAAAGGGACAAAGCCCAGAGGAGGAGGGGCTGGAGAGAGTTTCAGTTTGGGGCTGGCTGGGGACATGGAGTGAAGGGCAGACGGGGTTGTCTGGCTCACTGCCCCCCAAAATGGACCCAGCTGAGGGGTCCTGTTCTCTGCACCTACAAGCTCTGTTCTAGACCGTGTTCCTGTCGTCTAATAAACCTTCTGTGTTACTGGCTGGCTGAGAGTCACGTCTGACTGCGGAGTTGGGGTGCAGGACCCTCTGGCTTCCTCAGGACCCCGCCTGGGCGGACTCGCTGGGGGAAGCGAACGGAGGGGCAGAGGATGCTGAATGCTCTGAGGTCAGACCCAGGAAGGTGGAAGCTGTGTGTCCTGGAGACAGGCTGCTCCCAGAAAGGAGACTTCCCCAGAGTCCTGGCTGGCTTCATAGGGAGCAGTTCCAGGGCATCGCCCAGGGACTCTGTGACACCGTGTTAGTCTGTATCAACAAAAACAATGAGGAGTCCTTGTGGCACCTTAGAGATGAACACATTTATTTGGACAGAAGCTTTCATAAAAGGGCTATAACCGTTATAGCCCACGAAAGCTTATGCCCACATAAATGTGTTCGTCTCTAAGGTGCCACAAGGACTCCCGTTGTTTTTCCAGGAAGTGTGACAGCGGTCACAGAGTTTGCATGCCCATTGTGAGACCCATAAGCCCTGGTTTTCAAAGGTGCTGGTTGCCCACAACACTGTTGCCAACTCTTATGATATTTGGTGTTTGTGCCCACTCTAGGCCCGAGTGGATAGCAAATGTTCAGGGCCCTGCAGGTTGTTTCTGTTAGGAGGAGAAATTGGTGATGGAGACAGGTATCTCAGGTACAACCCTGTGCATGTACAAATAATGAACAAAGTCCACATAAGAACAGCCAGACTGGGCCAGGTTGTTGCCGGCACCCAGTGCCGAGAGGCTGAACAACAGCTTGAGTGGTTCGTTACCCGGTGTGCTACACCCAATAATCACAACGTGATGGAGAAGCAGAAAAGTTTATTTGAAGCTTCAAATAGGTACAGGGAGATTTGAATCTCAAATCCTGTACACAGAGCAGGAAGTTACACAGGCTTTTATACATCCTTTTTCCCAGCATACTTATCCAATAGCAAGCTGCCCCAAGTATCCATATAGCCAGCCAATCCAGTTCCCAGCTAGTTCCCTGGTTCTCTGTATCATTTGTTAAACTATACATAAAGCTGCTTTATTCAGCATTGTTCTTCCATATTTGTCCTGTTTGGCCTTGCTTAGTTTCAGGCAGTCTGACTCGGCAGCATATTGTTGCAGATCCACAGCTTAACTGCTGTGTGTGCCTCTAGGCGGGGGGGCCAAGGACACTTGGGCCTAGTACGCAGAGCTGCTGCGAGTGCCTCCAGGCGGGGCGGGGGGGGGGGCAAGGACACCTGGGCCTAGTGCGAGGGGGCTTCATCGACACTCGTGGTCTTCCATCCCCTTGAGTTACCTAGTGGCCATGCCCCAGTGTCCCCAACAAGGTCAATGGTCCATCTAGCCCAGTGTCTTGTCTTCCGACATTGGCCAGTGCCAGGTGCCCCAGGGGGAATGAACAGAACAGGGAATCATCAAGGGATCCATCCCCTGTGGCCCATTCCCAGCTTCTGGCAAACAGAGGCTTGGGACACCCAGATCATGGGGTTGCGTCCCTTCCCATCCTCACTAATAGCCATTGCTGGATCCAGGAACTTATCTAGTTCTTTTTTGAACCCAGTTATAGTTTTGGCCTTCGCAACATCCCCTGGCAAGGAGTTCCCCAGGTTGACTGCATGTGGTGTGAAGAAGTACTTCCTTGTGTTTGTTTTAAACTTGCTGTCTGTTAAGTCCTGTTAATAAATCCTATTCCCCTGAACACAGCAGGAATGGAACTGTAGGAGACAGTTTCTTTGCTCACAGCTCCGAGCCCCTTTCAGACAGCACTCTGCCCAAAAGCCCTCCACTCTCTCTCGGCTTTCATGGGGCCACGGTGCGGGTGCTTGTGTTGCTGTGTGTGGTGCTTCCTTGCCGCCTTTTCTCTCATCTTCTCTGGTCTTTCTGCCTCTTTCACAGACACCCAAACCTTCACAAAAGAATAGCCAGCGAAACCCTTCCACCCTCGTGTGGCTTTGTTTTGGGCGGTGACATGCCTGAGTTTGAGGTGGAGGCTGCTGTTGTTTCAGCCACCTGGGTCCATAAAAGAGCTGACTGGCTTCCTACCCGAAGGGCAGTGGTTATGCACAACATGCTCTTCTGAAAGCCCCAGCTCCCAGAGTCATGGGATTAGGTCCGACTCTCAGTTTCCTTTAAGGGTTCCAGCCCTAGCCGTGGTGGGTAAAGGCCTGGAAATGTGACCCCTAAAGGCACCAGCATTAGAAGGCCCATAAAAGGACCCACATTGATTCTCAAACTCATCTCATGATTCTGGGGGCCCTGGTTCATGACTTTTAATGGTTGTGGTGACAAACTGGAGAGGGCCACAACTCCCTCCGGAGCCCGTGGGGCTCAGCCCCTCTGACCCTCCGGCTCTGGCGGCTCCCGAAAGCCCCAAGGCCCCCAAGGGCAGGCTGTGACCGCTCTGGGCCGGCTCTGGGGCTCTCCGACGGGTGCTGTGTGGGCGCAGGGCGGGGCTCTAGGGCAGAAGCCCCCTGGGGCAGGGCTGGGGCTGAACTGGATGGGGGGAGCCCCTCGGTGCCACCGGTGCTGGGCCAGGCCCGTGGCACGCAGGGCACAGGGGCCAACGCAGCTGCCCCAGTTGTGCCCCCAGGCTCTCGGGGCGGGGGGGGGGGGGCGGGCTGGCAGTGAGGGCGGAAGTAGTGGCTGTGGCCGACGAGGGGGGGAGGAAAAAAAAAATCATCCCGTCTGCCCGCAGTAAAGATGGCGCCCTGCCCAGACCGGAAGTGCCCCCACTCCCGGGCCGGAAGGGGCGGCGGAGAGGGCGGAAGTGGGCCGCACGTGGTTTCCGCGTGGCCGGCGCCGCGGCTGCTGTGTCCCGCCAGGCTCGCGATGGGCAAGGCCGGGAGGCTCCGCTCCGGGGCCGCCCGCAAGCTCCGGCGCTGGCAGAAGGGCCACAGCAGCGACAGCAACCCCGAGAGCCGCCGCCACCGCCTGGCCGCCCGCAGCCGCTTCTTCAGCCGGCCCGCGGGTGAGCGGGGCTGGGAGCCGGGGGGGAGCGGGGGGCGCCGGGCTGGGGGGGCCAGGCAGGGGGCGGGGCTGGGGGAAGCGGGGCTGGGGGGGGCCAGGCAGGGGGCGGGGCTGGGGGGGCCAGGCAGGGGGCGGGGCTGGGGGAAGCGGGGCTGGGGGGGCCAGGCAGGGGGCGGGGCTGGGGGGGCCAGGCAGGGAGCGGGGATGGGGGAAGCGGGGCTGGGGGGCGCCGGGCAGGGAGCGGGGATGGGGGAAGCGGGGCTGGGGGGGCCAGGCAGGGAGCGGGGATGGGGGAAGCGGGGCTGGGGGGCGCCGGGCTGGGGGGGCCAGGCAGGGGGCGGGGCTGGGGGAAGCGGGGCTGGGGGGCGCCGGGCAGGGGGCGGGGCTGTGGGAAGCGGGGATGGGGGGGCCGCACTCTGTCCTTGAGGGGCCTGGGGCACAAGCCACCCAGTCGATCTTCACACCCAACTCCTCCTGGTGCTGGGGCCCCCAGGCTGCTCCCCGTGCGGAGCCCCTTTCCCGGGTCTCCTGTGGCGCTAGGTGGTGCAGGCTGGCCCCCCGGGGTGCTTGTAAGGAGACGCTGGGGCCTGCAGGGGGTGGGGCGGTCCTTGGGCTCTGGCCCAGTGCAGCGCTGTGGCTCAGTCCAGTTTCCAGCTCCCTGGGGGACGGGGGAGGGAGTGGGGCGCAGCATGGGGCTGGGGGGAACAGCTTGTCTATCGGGGTGCTGGTCTTGGGGCAGAACTGACCTGCACCGTGCCATGGGGCCTGCTGCTGGGCGGTTGGCAGGCTGCGTCTGGCTGGCAGCTGTGGGATGTGTCCGCTGTCCCAGGTGTGGGTTGTGTGGGAAGATCACGGGCTCTGGGTCGGGGCCTGCCAGCCTGCGTGTCTGAGTGGAGCACAGCGGTCCCGCTCCTGGCTGGGGCCTCTGGGTGCGACTGCACTGCAGCCAGTAACACCTCTGCGAAGGTGATGCAAAGCCTGACGTGCCGGGCCGCGGTCCCTGGACTTGAAAGATGCCAGGAAAACGTGCCCGGGTTATAAACCCCTTGGTGTCGTGAGCGCCGGGGGGCAGTGCTGGGAACCGGACCTGGCACGACTCCTGTGCTGGGAGCTGCAGGAGGCCAAAGCACGGCCCGTGCCCTGGGGGTGTTGAAAACCCAGGTGCTGCGGGTAACGCTGGCGGGGATTTGTTTCTCTCACCCGTTTGGAAGCATCACCTCTCAACTTGGGAAGGGAAATGCTGCTCTGGCAACGCACGGTTACCTGCCACAGCTGGGGCCACAGGTGGTGAGAGCTGCCTGCTACCTTGGCGGGAATCAGAAGCTACCTGGAAACTGCCGGCGTCTCCGCATTGCACTGGCTAGGAGATGGTGACAGGGCTCTTGAGTTCCCGGACCCCCCTGCCCTGACACAGCACAGCCAAGCACGCCTAAGGCTTTGCCTCCTGAGGGGGAGGAGGCTGGGCTGGATGGGCTGGCCTGGGGTGTCTGCACCCCGGTGAGCAGCCTTATAGACCCCCTGCTCCCTCGCTCACTGCTCTGCCTCCTCGGTGGTTCTGGCCCAGGGCTCTCGTTCCACTGGAGATCTGTGACCCTGCCAGGCCGCCAGAGGTCCATGCGCTGCAGGCCTGGCCCGGCCCGGAGGACCCGTGCGAGGCCAGGTGTTGGCTGCATTGGCTGCATGGCAGTGTGAGGATTAGGGCGCCAGCCTGGGGGAGGGGAGGGAATTCGGGTGTCGATCTGGCCGGCCCTGAGCATGTCCGTCCCACAGAGAAGAGCGACCTGACTGTGGATGCCCTGAAGCTGCACAATGAGCTGCAGTCGGGGTCCGTGCTCTCGGAGCTGCCGGGCCAGGGCGCCCAGCTCCGCATGGAGGAGGACGACGACGGACCCGCTGTCAGCGAGAAGTCCTCGCGCACCTTCCTGAGCGGCTTGAGCGACTGCACCAACATCACCTTCAGCAAAGTGCAGCGGTTCTGGGAGTCCAACTCCGCGGCGCACAGAGAGGTGGGTGGGGCGCTCAGCTTGCAGGCGGCGGAGACTCTGGCCTTTGCCTCGGGGGGGAGGGGATTTGTGCACTTGGGGCCTTTGTGAGCACGTTGCCCCCTGCCCACGGAGGGGGGTGGCGTGTTCTGGTGCCAGGTTCTTGCCCCCCGGCCTGGCCCAGATGCTGTGGAGGGGTGGGGCGGCATGTTCTGGGGCCGGGTTCTTGGCCCCCCAGCCTGGCCCAGATGCCACAGAGGGGGAGGGGTGGTGTGTTCTGGGGCTGGGTTCTTGCCCCCCGGCCTGGCCCAGATGCCGCGGAGGGGGGGGCAGCGTGTTCTGGGGTTGGGTTCTTGCCCCCCGGCCTGGCCCGGAGACTGCGGAGGGGGTGGGGCGGTGTGCGCTGGGGCCAGGCCTGCGTCCTGTGGTGCTCACCCGTCCCCTCCTGCATGCTCTCGCAGATCTGTGCCGTGCTGGCTGCGGTGACGGAGGTGATCCGCTCACAGGGCGGCACGGAGAGTGAGACCGAGTACTTCGCTGCGCTGGTGAGTGGTTGTTGTGTGTGGGGCAGGTCTCAGCTAGAGGTGGGGAGCAGCCTGTGCTGGGGGGCGCTGGAAGGGACTGTGACCTTCCCTCTGCACTGGGCTGTCCTGGGGTAGCTGGATGGGCTGCGTACGGCCAGAGGCTGCGGGGGTCTCCGTGAAGGGCCCTGGGTACTGTGGCAACAGAGCTCTGGCTAGGAGGGCCAGGTGCTGGACACCCCCCTCCCCCTCCAGCTGTGCTCAGTGGGGCTGAGCCCTGGGGCTGGGGGGTGGTTCCTTCAGCAAGCCAGAGGTGAAGCCGTCAGGCAGTATGAGTTTGAGGGACATGGACTCCACCATGGTGGGCCTGGGGGTGTCCAGCCGGGGGTCCTAGCCAGGCGGTTGCCGTGCATAGAGGGATGGGCTGGGGATCCGTGAGTGGCTCTTGGTGGAGCCCTAGAGGCTGCCTGCTCTGCTATCCCTGACATGGAGCGCCAGCTGGGTCGTGGGCACTCCCTCCCGCCGCCCCCGTGCTCGGCCGGGCCCGGCAGCGGGGTCGCCCGCCGCCCCCGGCCGGGCCCGGCAGCGGGGTCGCCCGCCGCCCCCGGCCGGGCCCGGCAGCGGGGTCGCCCGCCGCCCCCGGCCGGGCCCGGCAGCGGGGTCGCCCGCCGCCCCCGGCCGGGCCCGGCAGCGGGGTCGCCCGCCGCCCCCGGCCGGGCCCGGCAGCGGGGTCGCCCGCCGCCCCCGGCCGGGCCCGGCAGCGGGGTCGCCCGCCGCCCCCGGCCGGGCCCGGCAGCGGGGTCGCCCGCCGCCCCCGGCCGGGCCCGGCAGCGGGGTCGCCCGCCGCCCCCGGCCGGGCCCGGCAGCGGGGTCGCCCGCCGCCCCCGGCCGGGCCCGGCAGCGGGGTCGCCCGCCGCCCCCGGCCGGGCCCGGCAGCGGGGTCGCCCCACTCACCCCAGCTGTGTTGCCAGATGACGACGCTGGAGGCCGTGGAGTCGCCGGAGTCGCTGGCTGCTGTCGCCTACCTGCTCAACCTGGTGCTGAAGCGGTGAGTCACCCCCGCCCACGGGTTAGTCTCACTGCCCCGGGGGGTCGGGGCCTGGGCAGGGTGAGGCAGCGGCCAGGGATGGAAACAAGGTGTAGGGAACAATGCAGGGTGCTGCTTGCAGGCGGAGCCGTGTGGCCGCTGATGGCTGGTGTCTCCGAGTTGAGCTGGCAGGACCAGCCGTGTCGGAGGGTCCCACTCACAAGGGGGCTCACCCTTGAGCTCCGGGGTGTGGAAGGGCTGGGAATCGCGGCTGGGGGTGTGGGGTGGAGGCAGTGCAGCGCATCTCCCATTGTCTCCCTCCCCGTTGCGGGCCCCCAGCCATGCTGACGCCCTCCCCTCCCTGCCCGCAGGGTGCCAGGGCCCGTGCTGATAAAGAAGTTCTCGGACACCTCCAAAGTGTTGATGAGCATCATGGCCTCGCAGGCCGGCAGCGGCCCCTCCTCCGCCCTGCGGTGGGTGAGTTCAGGACGTGGGCAGGGGGTCACTGGGGTGCGGCTGGCTGGGGGTTGTGAGCTGGGGCAGCTGGCTCGGACTCCCTGCCCTCAGCGAGGGTGTGACTGGTACAGAGCCATCCCCTTGTGCTGAGCGTGCGGGGGGGGAAGGACAGGGTGTGTCTCCCCCAGCATCCTGGGGTTCCTGCCGTCCCTGGATGGGTCAGGCTGGTGGGGGTGCTCGGTGCGGGGGAGGGGCAGTCTGACTTTCGGGGCTGGGGGGGTCAGGCGTGCGTGGGACGAGCAGCCTGACTTGGGGGACTGGTGGGGGGAGGCAGGCAGTTGCCCTGGCTTGGGAGGGTGGCACCGATACCCACGTGTCCCTGTTGGTCTCTCCCTGCAGGTGCTCTCCTGCCTGGCCACGCTGCTACGGAAGCAGGACCTGGCAGCCTGGAGCTACCCTGTCACGCTGCAGGTTTACCACGGCTTGCTGAGCTTCACGGTCCACGCCAAGCCCAAGGTGAGCTCATCGGGACCCTGTGGGGTGCCCCTCCTGCCCCCCAAGTGGGGTCCTGTGTAGCTCTGCCCCAGTCTGCAGGATCTTGCTAGGGCGTAGGTCTGGAGCTGCTTGGTCTGTGCGATGCCTTGGGCGCAGGGGTCCCAGCCCCACGGGGCCTGGTCAAGCAGGCAGGTGCACTCCAGGGGCTCCCAGCCCTGGCTCTCGCAGGTGTTGGCCTCCCTGATCTTTGGCAGGAGGCTGCCTGGGGCACCCCCTGCTCACCCCGCTCCCATGCTCGGCAGGTACGGAAGGAAGCCCAGCACGGCGTCTGTTCCATCCTGAAGGGCAGCGAGTTCCTGTTCGGGGACACGGCTCCCACACACCACCCAGCTGCACAGTCCACAGCCCGGTTCTGTGTGCAGGAGATCGAGAAGTCTGGAGGTACGGGAGGGACGGGGACGTGGGGTGCACAGCTGTGGGGGGTGCGTGGGGACCTGGCTGGGACGTGGGGTGCACGGGTGTGGGGGGTGCATGGGGACCTGGCTGGGACGTGGGGCTACTGGGTGACTGCCGGGCTCTGGGGTCTGTGCTGGGCTTTTTGGCCCCTGGCCCCTGTGCTGCTGCCCCTGAGCTGCATGCTGTGGGTTCGGTGTTGAGCTCTCGGGCCCCTGGCAGAGGGGTTCAGTCATGGGGGCCTCGCTGGCTGGGCCGAGCAGGGGGCTGTTCTGTGTGTTCATCTCTGCCCCGTTTCCCAGGTACCAAGGAGGCCACCACCACCCTGCACGTCCTGACCCTGCTCCGGGACCTGCTGCCCTGTCTGCCCCTGGCCGCGGTGAAGACCTGCTGCGAGACCCTGCTCCGCGTCATGACCCTCAGCCATGTGGTGAGCAGCCGGCCGGGCTCCGGGAGGGAGGGGACCCATCACTGTCCTCGGCCCCCAGCTTCTCGCCCCGGGACCGACCAGGCGCTGTCTCCGGGCCGTGACACACCAGGGCTAGGACTGCACAGCGCCCGCTCCCTGCCGGCCTGGGCCAGCTCCGCGGGGTCAGGCAAGGGGGCCCTGCAGGGTACCGGGGTGCGTGCGGGGGACACCTGGACTCCATCTAGGACAATTCCGCCCCTTCCCGCTGGCTGCAGCGTTCGTGGGGCTCCCGGCTGGGGCTGGGATCTGCCCAGGCCTGTGGATCGAGGGGCCCAGTAGGGCAGCACCTTCCCCCATCGCTCCCTAACGCTGTGTCCTTTGCAGCTGGTGACGGCGTGTGCCATGCAGGCCTTCCACAGCCTCTTCACGGCCAAGCCTGGCCTGGCGTGCCTGTCTGCCGAGCTCAACGCCCAGATCATCACCGTGAGTGCCGGGGTGGGGGCAGGGGGGCTGAGGGATGGGGGCGGGGTCAGAGGGAGGGGGCTGAGGGATGGGGGTGGGGTCACGGGGAGGGAGGCATCTTTCACTGAGCCCGCCCCGCCCTGCCCTGCCAGGCCCTGTACGACTACACGCCCAGCGAGAACGACCTGCAGCCCCTGCTGGCCTGGCTGGCCGTCATGGAGAAGGCACACAGCAACCTGGCCAGGTAACAGGCTGGGCCGGGATCGGGGTGGCAGGGGCTCCCATGGGGGGTCGGGTGCGGGGGCCCCTGGGGACGGGGGGAGGGGAGCAGGGACCCCATGGGGGGTGATGGGAGGGAGAGCGGGGGCCCCTGTTGCAGGAAGGGGGGCGGCCGGGGGCTCTCCCTGGTGCTGGACCCTCTCTCTCTTGCAGGCTGCAGAGGGACCTGTGCTGGGGACACCTCCCCCGCCTCTTCACGGCTGCCGTGAGCTGCCTCCTCTCCCCCCACCCACAGGTGCTGGCGGCCGCGACCCAGACACTCAAGGTACCGTGAGCAGCTGCTCCCCCCGTCCCGCCCTGGCCTGGCTATTCCAGCCCCCGCCATGGGGCACCAGGCTTTGTTCGGGCAGGCTGCGGTGGAGCGCTGCACGCTGGGATCTGCCCCGCTGCAGCCTGCTCCCGTCCCTGGCCCGCATGGAGCTGAGGGGCGTGACTAACCCCTCCCGTCCTGACTGCCCCCTGCAGGCTCTGCTGAGCGAGTGCGTTGCTCCCCACATGGCCGAGCTGGGGCCCGTTTCTGCCTCCGCCTCCCACGTCTGCAGGATGTTCAGGTGAGTGGGGCCCGCCTGGCTGTGGGGCTGGGGCTGCCCCATGGCCCCCTTCCCTCCCCACCTCCGGGCTCTTGTGCCTGGCCCGCGGGGAGCCCCGTGTGATGGGTGCCGGGACAGTGTGTCCTGCAGTGACGGGCGGTGCTCTCTCCCGGTGCAGGGCGGTGGAGGAGGGCTTGACGTACCGATTCCACGCGGCGTGGGCCTCCGTGCTGCAGGTGCTGCGGGCCTTCTTCGAGACGTGCGGGAAGCAGTGCCATCCCTTCATGAGGAAGGTAAGGGGGCAGGGAGAGCCCTGGGTGCTCGCTCGGAGAGGGGCCTGGGCTCGGGGCTCTGGGGCTGGGCCTTGCAAATGCTTCCCATGATACAGAGGCTGCTGAGAGCCGGTCGGTGGCGCTGGCTTCCCAGAGGTGGGCATTTGGGTGGCGAGTGGGCGCTTAAAGCCCCGTCCTGGGCATTCCAAGGGCCGTTCCAGGGTAGCAGGGTGGAGCGGGAGTCCAGCAGTGGCTTCCCAGACCCGGGCTGGCCTACGCTGCAGCAGCTGGCCCAGAGTGGGGGAGTGTGTGCATGGCACCCTGCTGCCCGGAGCCCGGGTTGCTATGGCTGAGGGGCTGCATGCCCCTGTGGGCCGGCCCTGCCCTTCCTGCCCCGGGGCGAAGGAGGTTCCAAGCGCTGTCCTGGGGCCAGAGATCTCTGGGTAGGCTTGCTCCTGCCTCCTTAGTCCACCCTGGCTGGTGCTGGCTGCGCTCCTCTTCAGAGGTGGCTGCACTGGCATGGCCCCACCTAGAGCGCCTGGGGATCTGCTCTGAGAAGGTCTCGGACTGTGGCCAGGCGTGTGACTGTCTCAGTGGGGCGGGGGGGGACACCTGCCTGTGGATGGGGGTTGCTCTCTGGCACAGGGACCCTCGGGGAGGAGTCCGTGTGACCACCCCGTCTCTGCTCTGCAGTGTCTCCAGTCCCTGTGCGACCTGCGCCACTCCCCACACTTCCCCCACACCAGCGAGCTGGACCGGGCAGTGGGGGCTGCTGTGGCCAGCATGGGCCCTGAGGTGGTGCTGCAGGCTGTGGCCCTGGAGATAGATGGCACGGAGTAAGTACAACCCCCGGGCGGCTGCAGGGAGCCACGGCTGGGCCTCACCCTCCTTCAGACAAACAGCTGGACGGGTCCAGGGACCGGATCCCAACAGGGCTGTACCAGGAGCCCTAAACCTTTACGCATCCTCATGGAGTCACGGGGTCTGGTCTATGCCCCAGGCTGTCCCCAGTCTGCCGGGGGTGACCCCTTTAGTGGGCTGGACCCAGGGCCTCTCTCTGCACTGCAGGGGCAGGACTCCCCACCGGGCCTCCGGCACCAGCAGTCCCTGTCTCTCCCCGGGGCTCCCTGCAGCAAATACAGCCAGGCCAGACTCCTGCAGAAGGCTTGTGCTGTAGCTTTGAGTGTTTCCAGGGACACAGGCAGCCCCTTCCAAACAAGGGAACTGGCTATTAGTCCCCTGGCCATGGGGGCTGGAAGCCCTTCGTGAAGGCTACAGCACAGACCCTTCTGGGCAGCCCAGCCACGCTCCAGTGAACCTCCCGTCAGGCTGCGTCTGACCTCCTGAGCCAGTTCCCAGGTGTCACGGAGCCCCAGGGTCAGTGCTACAGCCCAGAAGGAAGAGTGAGACCCCTCGAGGGCCTGGCCCGCTGAAAGGTTTCTAAGAGCATAAGAACAGCCATGCTGGATCAGACCAGTGGCCCCTCCTGCCTGATAGCCGTTGCTGGCCCTGTCCTCCAGGAACTTACCGAGTTGGTTTTTGAATCCACTTCTACGTTTGGCTTTTTCAGCATCCCCTGGCAAGGAGTTCCACAGGCTAGCTGTGTGGTGTGACGTGCTCCATGTGGAGGTTCTCACCCTCCGCCCTGTTAATGTCATTCGGTGACCCCATTCTGTGTGTTATGTGAAGGCCCCAACCCCTCCTGGTCTCTTCCCGCCCCGCACCGCCCCGGCGCCTTCTGCACACCTCGGAACAGCGGATCCCCCGTGGGCGGGAGGGAGGTGCTGATCGGCGGGGCTGCCGGTGGGTGCTCACCACCCACCATGTTTTCCCCGTGGGTGCTCCAGCCCCGGAGCACCCACGGAGTCGGCGCCTATGAAGTGAAGGAGTAAATAACACCTCCTTCTTCACTTTCTCCGCGCCAGTCACGATTTTATAGACCTGGATCGTCTCCCCCTGAGTCGTCTCTTTGCCAAGATGAACTGTCCCAGCTTTTTTAATCCCTCGTGCGGGAAATGCTCCATCCCCTTCATCGCTTTTGTTGCCCTTCTCTGCACCTTTCCCAGTTCTCACCAGGGTTCCCTCTAGTTTTTCCCACCCGTGTGCGGAATGAATTTTATGTGCACCATTATGGAAGCGACGTGTGACCCATCACCTCCTTGTTGGTGCACGTAACAAAATTCAAGCAGCAGGAGTGGGGCCAAGGGGTATGGAGAGTGGGAGGGGGCGGGCTCTGGCGTGGGGCTGGGGAGGAGGGGCTCGGGGAGGAGGGGCTCAGGGCTGGGGCAGAGGGTTGGGTGCAGGGGATGAGGGCTCCGGCTAGGGGTGCAGGCTCTGGGGTGCAGCCAGGGATGAGGGGCTCTGGGCTGGGGCAGAGGGTTGGGTGCAGGGGCTGAGGCTTTGGGGTGCAGAAGGGTGCTCCAGGACTACAGTGGGGAGAAAGGACTCTTCCCTCCCCCCCCAGCTCTCTCTCCCCACAGCAGCATCTGGGCTGGGGGGGAGAGGCGGCAGCTCTGCTGTGGGAGGTGCCCCTCCCCTGGCCCCAGCAGGTCTGGGCTGGGGGAGGGCCGTGGCAGGTTGGGGGCCCCTCCCCTGGCTGCGGCACGTCCCCAGGCGGGTTCCCTGGGCACCTGTGCAGCACTAAATGGGCTGCTGCACAGCCATGCAGCTTACAGAGAACGTAGGTTCTAATGTGTCTTCTTTGAGAGGGGGCAGCCAGGTCTGTACTCGGTGTTCATGGTGTGGGCATGCCCCGGATGTATATAGGGGAAGTATGATATTTACTGTCTAGTTATCTTTCCCTTTCCTAATGATTCCTAACATTGTTCGCTTTTTTGACGGCCGCTGCACATTGAGTGGATGTTTTCAGAGAACTCTCCATGGTGACCCCAAGATCTGTTTCTTGAGTGAGAACAGCTAATTCAGATTGCAGCGTTTTGGACGCATAGTTGGGATTGTTTTCCGATGGGCATTGCTTTGCATTTGTCAGCGCTGAATTTCTCCGGCCATTTTGCTGCCCAGTCACCCAGTTCTGTGAGGTCCCTTTTGTAACTATTTGCAGTCAGCTTTGGACTATCTTGAGTAATTTTGTATTGTCCGCAAACTGTTGACCCCTTTTTCCAGATCGTTTGTAATGTGTTGAACAGCACTGGTCCCCGTCCAGACCCCTGGGGGACATCGCTGTTTACCTTGTTCCATTGTGAAAACTGACCGTATCTTCCTACATTTTGTTTCTATCTTGTAACTAGTCACTGATCCGTGAGAGGGACCTTCCCTCTTATCCCATGACTCCTTACTTTTCTTAAGAGCCTTTGGTGAGGGACCTTGTCAAAGGCTTTCCGAAAGTCCAAGTAAACTATAGCCACTGGATCCCCGCATCCACATGCTTATTGACCCCCTAAAAGAATTCCAGTAGATTGGTGGGGATTGAGTTCCCTTTACAAAAGCCATGTTGACTCTTCCCGAGTATATCACGTTCGTCGGTCTGTGTGTCTGACAATTCTGTTCTTTACTACAGTTTCAGTCCGTTTGTCCGGTACTGAAATCCGGCTTAGCGGCCGGTGTTTGCCGGGATCACCTCTGGAACCTTTTTTTAATAATCAGCGTCACACTAGTTACCCTCCAGTCATTTGGGACAGAAACTGATTTAATCCAGTTAGCAGTTCTGCAGTTTCACGTCTCAGTTCCTTCAGAACCCTTGGGTGAATCCCATCTGGTCCTGGGGACGTATTGCTGTTTATCAGTTTGTTCCCAACCTCCTCTAGTGACCCCTCAGCCTGGGACAGTTCCTCAGATTGTCACCTAAGAAGCCTGGCTCAGGCGTGGGAATCTCCCTCGCGCCCTCAGCCGGGAAGAGCAAAGCAAAGAGTTCATTTAGTTTCTCCGCAGCGGCCTTGTCTGCCTGGAGCTCTCCTTTCACCCCACTGTCGCTTTGGCTGCTTCCTGCTTCCAGCGTAGGTAGTAGAGTGTTTGGTGTGTGTGAGCCTTTGGCCCGTTCTCCCGGACGCTGTTCCAGCATGGGGGGCGAAGCCCCGATCCTGCGGAGCACCCCCTGCTGCACCTCACCTGTGTGTTCCCTCCACAGGGAGACGCTGGATTTCCCCCGCAGCTGGCTCCTGCCGGTGATCCGGGACCACGTCCAGGGCACACGGCTCAGCTTCTTCACCAGCTATTTCCTGCCCCTGGCGGCCACCCTGAAAAGCAGAGGTAACTAGTGGGGGTGGGGGAGGGCCCCAAGGCGAGGCGCAGCCATGCTGCAGGCAACCCCTCCATTCAGCCTGGTGCAGGAGGCAGGGGGTGTCCCCATACTGGGGGTGGGGTGAGCTGCTGGGGGACATGGGGGCTGTCCCCAGAAGGCATGTCCCCATGGGGCACTGAGCCAACATGGCCCCCGCAGGGCAGGCAGATGAGGAGCACTGGCTGAATAAACTGCACCCTGGCCCATCTCCTGCTGTGGGTTCAGAGGCCATGGTCTGGGTGCTCTGCTCCCCAGGGGCCCTGAGATCAGAGGCTGGTGGTGCCTTTGGTCTCTCAGACTCTGCTGCCCCCCATGGGCAGATTTGCCCCATCGCAGGTGGCCCCGGGACGCTCCCAGGGATGCCCCTCCCCGGGTTAACTCTGGGGTTGCAGCCTGCAAGTACCCACGCAGGGAACGGGTACGGGAGGGTGGGCGCTGCTGTCTAGCCGAGGAAGGCCTAAGGCGACCCGGGGCTGGAAGCTGGAGCGAGACACACCGAGGCAGGTAATCAGGCATGGATCTGTGCCAGGGCAGGGAATTAACCTGGAACATCGCCCCGGGGCGGGTGGCTTCTCCGTCACTGACCATGTTTAAATCCAGGTGATCGGCTCTGGGGTCGTTGCGGGGCTGGTCTCTGGCCTGAGCTGTCCAGGGGTCAGACGAGTGGGTCCCAGTGAGTCCTTCTGGCCACAGGGTCTAGGCACCCCCTGCAGCCCTCACGCCCCTCTTGTCTCTTTGCTGCAGCCGTGGAGCTGGCGCAGGCCGGGAGGAGTCTGGAGTCCAAGATCTATGACACGCTGCAGTGTCAGGTGAGAGGCTCAGGCCCTGGGGCTCCCAGGGTGGGGCTCCCAGGAGCAGGGGCCTGCAGCTAGGCTGGCTGGATCCTCGCGAGGGGCGGCTCTGCCGTGTCAGGCTGGTGTCCCCTCCGCCCCTTCACGCACCTCCTTTACCTTTCAGATCTGGACCATGCTGCCTGGCTTCTGCACCAGGCCCACGGACTTGGCGGCCTCCTTCAAAGGGCTGGCGCGGACGCTGGGCACGGCCATCAGCGAGCGGGCAGACCTGCGGCTCACCGTCTGCCAGGCCCTGCGCACGCTCATCAGCAAGGGCTGCGAGACAGGTAAGGGCCGGGCCCTGGGGTGCCCCCGGCAAGGGGACTGGGCCACTCGGCAGGTGGAGGGGCACATTGCTGGGGCAGGCGCGCATCCTTCAGCGGACTGGGAGCTGCAGTGCGGCAGGGCCGAGGTCCAGTCTCTAGGGCCTTCAGTCCGCCCTGAGCCCCCCAGGGTGCTGGAATGCCCAATGGTCTTTCCCATCCGGGCTGGGTTCTGTCTCTCCTCCTCCACTCCTGTCCCCGCCGTGTCCCGTCCTCCTCTCCCCTCCCCCTCCCGTGGATCCCAGGGTTGTGGGAAGGTATCACGGAGTCCCCGGGCGGTGCTCTGGAACTGCTCCCTACGAAGCCAGTCAGGACTCTGGGGCAGTCGCCTTCCTGTGAGCAGCCTGTCTGCAGGACACACAGCTCACCCAGCTTCCACCTTCCTGGGTCTGACCTCGGAGCATTCAGCCTCCTCTGCCCCTCCGTGCGCTTCCCCCAGCAAGTCCGCCCAGGAAGGCTCCTGGGGAAGCCAGAGGGTCCTGCCCCCCAACTCCGCAGTCAGACGTGACTCTCAGCCAGCCAGTAACACAGAAGGTTTATTAGACGACAGGAACATGGTCTAACACAGAGCTTGCAGGTGCAGAGAATGGGACACCTCAGCTGGGTCCATTTTGGGGGCAGTGAGCCAGACAACCCCGTCTGCCCTTCACTCCATGTCCCCAGCCAGCCCCAAACTGAAATTCTCTCCCACCGCTCCTCCTCTGGGCTTTGTCCCTTTCCTGGGCCAGGAGGGCACCTGATTCCTTTGTTCTCCAACCCTTTAGCTCTCACCTTGCAGGGGGGAAGGGCCCAGGCCATCAGTTGCCAGGACACAGGGTGTCGGCCATTCTCTGTGTCCAGACCCCTGCACACACCTGCCCTCTGGGGCTCTGCAATGATCATACACCCTTACCCCACCCCCTAGATACTTAAGAACTGCCTAGGGGAAACTGAGGCACCCCCACACTATTCAGAGGAAACATTAAGAACAGTCCCACTTCGTCACAGAAGGTGCCAGGCGTGAGCAGCTGGATCCCTCTTGGGGCGGTGGGTGAGTCCGAGGGCCCTGGGTGCAGACCCTCACTGCTCTGTGCCCCTCCCCAGACGCCGAGCGGGCGGAGGTCGGCCGCTTTGCCAAGAACTTCCTGCCCATCCTGTTCAATGTGTACAGCCAGCCGGGGGACGCTGGGGAGGGCGCAGCCCATCGGCGCTCATTGCTGGACACCGTCCGCACGTACCTGACAGTCACTGAGCAGCAGGTGAGGCAGGCGGGGGCCCGGACCAGCCCTGTGGGGCAGGGGGTAGCTTTGCGGCATAGGGCAGCGCAGCCAGCTGTAACGATGGCCCGGGGAGCCCATGGAAGCAGCTCCCTGCGGGGCCTGCCGCAGAACCAGCTGCTGGCGTCTAGGCGCTGCGGAGCCCAGGCCTCGGGATGCTGAGTGACCATGGCTGGGGGGGTCATTCCCCCTGCCAGGGGCCTCACAGAAATGCTGTGTCTGGGTAATGCCTCTGTGCTGGGGAGGAGCACACCCCAGGGATGAGGTATTGAATTCCCTCTGGAGCTGGTGCGGGGCTCAGCGAGGACCCTGGGGAGCTGCCCTGGGGGGCTCAAGGCTCCGCTGCCTGAACTTTTGGCCTTGCTCAGGGGCTGCCATATGCTCGCCATCTCCTGCGGGCCAGTGGGCAGAGCCGTGCTGAGCGGGGGTTACGTGGGTGGGGTGTGGCCCCGAACTGATCCCGGGCCGGCGGCTCGTCCCCTCCTGCAGATGGTGTGCGGGTTCCTGGAGAAAGCCAGCGAGAAACTGACCAGCCCCGAGAGCACCGAGTTCACCAGGTAATGCCGCAGGTTAGCGCTCTGCCTGCCACGCCCCTGGGCGCCCCATCCCCGGGCCTGGGCACAGCCGAGCTGCTGGGGGGCACTGCACAGAGCGCTGGAAGGGACCTCCTGACCCTCACAGTTCCTCCCCTCCACAGACTCTTCCTGATCCCCCTTCTGACTGGGTGGGTTGTTTGCCCTGCTGGTGCTGGGGGGCTGGCCTGGAGCCTGCCTCTGCTGGTGGCTAGGAACGTCTCACTCGTGGTGGCGGTGTGGTCCTGGCCAGTGCCCCCCCCCCCCCACTTGTTCTCATTGCTGCTGGGCGGGGGGGCATGGCGCTGAGATCCTTCCCCCCCCCAGCAGGGAGCCGGGCAGAATCCTGGGCATCCCACCTCCCCTCCGCTAACCCCCTCTGCTGCAGGCTCTCCATCCTGGACCTGATAGTGGCCATGGCGCCCTACACCGACGAGCCCTCCCTGGGTGCCCTCTACCGCACCATCCAGCCCTCCCTGCAGGTGAGTCGCCCAGGCTGGGGCTGGGGCGGGAGGGGACTGGGCGCCCTGCGAGGGCCTCCAGGGTGCTCCACTTCCGGCTCCCCGATCCCTCCATCCCTCGCTGCAGGCTCTCTGGAGGGGGCCTGGCTCCTGACGCCTCTCCCTGGATCTGGGGAGCGGAGAGGCTCTGCGGCTCGGGGGTCTCTGGCTGAGGCTCGCTCAGTGGAGCGGGGGTGAGGCTGGCTCTCGGGGGGAGAGGTGTGGGCAGGGGCTTGGCTGACGCCGTCTGGTGCCGTCTCCCCGCAGAGCAAGGAGCATGGCATGCAGAAGAAGGCGTACCGCGTGCTGGAGGAGGTGTGCGCGGCTCCCCGGCTCCCCTGCCAGGCCTTCGTCCGCAGCCACCTGGCGGAGCTGAAGAGAGATCTGCTGGGCTCCCTGCAGAGCACCGCTTCCCCTGCCAAGAGGGTGAGCCGGGGTTGGGGGCAGGCGATGAGGAACCTGTGGGCGTGGGGCAGACGGCATGGCCCGGGGGGAAGGGGGGGCGCACAGGGGTGTCTCTGGATCTGACCGTGCTGCCCTGCTCCCCTCCCCAGCCACGGCTGAAATGCCTGTTCCACATTGTGAAGCAGCTGACGGCTGAGCACGAGGACTTCGTCGTGGCCCTGGTCCCAGAGGTGAGCGGGGGGGGCTTGGCCCCTGGGGCTGGGGGGTTCCGGGGGGGTGGCACGCGCAGCCGGGCTGTTCTATGGGAGCGGGCTCCTTGCAGAGTGCTGCTAAAACTTGGTGCAAGCGGCGCCGGGGGCGGGCGGTGGCGGGCGCCGGGGGAGCGGCAGCGGGTGCCGGGGGGGGCGCCGGTTCTGATGGTGTTTGCGCCGCCAGGTGATTCTCTGCACCAAGGAGGTGTCGGTGGGGGCCCGCAAGAACGCCTTTGTGCTGCTGGTGGAGATGGGGCAGGCCTTCCTCCGCTTTGGCCCCACACCGCAAGGTAAGGCGTCCCTGCCCCCTTCCCTGCCTGCCCTGCCCCCTTCCCTGCCTGGGCCCTGCTCCCGGCCCGCTCTGGACCTCTGGGTCCTCCGATTTCCACCCCCATCCATGCCAAGGCCTCTCCAATGCTCATTCCACCAGCCCAGCCATATAGCTGCTTCCAGCCCCCTCTGTGGGAGGCCCTGCCTACCCCTCTGTCCCAGCCCCGTGGGGCGCAAAGGCCTGTCCTGCACGGCCCCAGTGGCCAGCATGCCTTCCAGTCCCCTGCCCGTGCTGTGGGCTGCAGTGGGGCCTGCCGGGGCCGGGCACCAGGGCTAGCCTGGCGGAGGCCTCCAGCAGAGCCGGGAGGCCTTGGAGCTGCCACGGGGCCGGGCTGAGCTAACGCGGGGCCGTCCCTTCCCGCACAGGTGCCATGCAGCGGTTCCTGCTCCTGATCTCCGCGGGGCTGACGGGCTCGGTCACCATGGTCAGCTGCACCGTGCTGGTGCTGACCTGCCTCCTCTTCCAGTTCAAAGGTGAGGGGCTCTGTGGGGAGGGGTGGGAAGGGCTGTGCTGGGGCGGGGGCTGGAACCCCAGCTGCTCGCTTGACGCAGGACTGAGCAAGGGGTGTCCGACCCCCTGCGGCTGGGGCAGCCCCCGGGCACCTCCGCTGGCGCTCGCAGCCGGGCCTGGGGGTGGGAAGTGCCCCAGCCGCGGGGGCACTGGGTGCACATGGGGAGCACCATCGGGGCCTGCTGCACCCCTGGGCCAGCGGCTAGGGGCGCTGAGGCTGGCCAGAAGGCGGGGCGAGAGGGAAGGCCCTGCCCCATGGCTAAGGGGGCTGGCGCCGAGCACAGGTCGTGTTGGGCAAGCGTGTCCTGAGCCAACTCTCTCCAGCCTTCTCCCCCGGCTCCACCCCCCTGGGGCGGCTGCTGCCCCGGCCTGGGGGGCTGGGGGGACCCCGCTGCCCGGCCTGAGCCCTGTGCCTCTTGCAGATCACATGGGGCTGGCGGTGGCAGAGCAGCTGCTGCACAACGTCTGCCTGCTGCTGGGCTCGCGCACGCGGGACGTGGTCAAGGCCGCCCTGGGCTTCCTCAAGGCAGCCCTGCTGCTGGTGGATGCCCGGCTGCTGGCCAAGCACGTCCAGACCATGGTGAGTCGGGGTCAGGGGGGCAGGCCGGGGGGCCTCCAGAGAGGGAGTGGCTGCCTTTAGAACAGGGTCCCTGCCCGGCGTCCATGGGTCCTGCCCACAAGCTGGGGGCACATGGAGGGGCCCTTCCCTTGCTGTGGCTGGCTGCCTGCCCCATCTAGGGCCATTGGAGCCCAATCCTGGCCCTGAGGTGGATGCTGCCAATCCCTGTTCCTAGTGACCCACGCGAGGCCTGCCCTGCAGCGTGGGGGCCCGGGCGAGGCTCCTTTCCCCCAACAGCTGACAGGGGTCACTGCGCTCTGGCCGACTGCCCAGTGCCTGGGCTCTGAGCACGTAGGGAGAGCACCCGCTGTCAGGCACCCACCGCCAGCTTCCCCCTCCCAGCTGGCAGGGGAGGGTGGCAGGGCTGTGAGAGCTTGGGGGGCAGGGGTGACCGTGCAGGGAGGGTGAGGCCTGGCTGGGGAGTGCTGAGCAATGTCTGAGGAGTGGGGCCCATGGGCAGGGGGAGATGGTGCAGGGGTGAAGTGTCCTGTCCCATGGGGGTGGGGGATTGTGGTGAGGGGAACATGCATGCTGTCCCTGGAGATCGTAGGGGGGTGCCTGCATATTCTCTTGTGGGGAAGGGGATGGGGCGGGCACGCTCTGTCCCAAGTGGGGGGGGGGCAGAGGATGGGGGTGGGGGGTGCTGTCCCAGGGACGGGGGGTGATGGGTGCTGTCTGGGGAGGGCTGGGGATGGGGGACGCGTGCTGTCCCGGGGACTGGGGGTGACGCGCTCTGTCCCGGCAGCTGGAGGCCGTGGGGCGCCTGACGGACGACATGCGACGTCACTTCCGCATGAAGCTGAGAAACCTCTTCACCAAGTTCATCCGGAAGTTCGGGTGAGCGGGCTGGGGAGTCGGGGGGCTGCGGGGCTTGTGCTCGGGCCGCAGGCCAGCCGGGGGGCTCCAGCGCATGGGCTGTCCCCTGGCTTTGAGCTGGGCGGGGGGTGCATGTCTGGGGGAGGGGAGGCTGCTCTGTGTCGGGGGGTGTCGATCAGGGGGCTGTGCCAGGCTGGGGGTTGCTCAGCTCTCTCTCTCTGCCCCCAGCTTCGAGCTGGTGCGGGGGCTGCTGCCCCCCGAGTTCCACAAGGTGCTGCTGAACATCCGCAAGGCGGAGGCCCGGAGCCGCAAGCAGCGAGCCCTGAAGCAGGCGGTGGCCGCGAGCGAGGAGGAGGTGCCGGTGCAGCCCAGGGGAGACAGGTACTGCGGGGAGGGCAGCCCATGAGCCCAGGGCCTGGCACGTGGGGAGCCTCTGCCAGCCACAGCGCTGCCTGGCTTGTCCATCAGGAGACTTGTGGGGCAGGGACACCTGGGCCCAGGCCTGGGTTCCTCAGGAGTTGGGGAGGGGGGTGAATGACGCCCCAGGGCCTGTGCTGGGGGATGGCGTGGGGTTGAGGAGGGGTTCTCGTGCCCCAGGGCCTGTGCTGGGGGATGGCGTGGGGTTGAGGAGGGGTTCTCGTGCCCCAGGGCCTGTGCTGGGGGTGGCATGGGGCTGCGAGGGTGTCTCATGCCCCGGGGCTGGGCTGGGCTGGGCTGGGGGGTCTCGTGCTGGGCACTCTGCATTGGCCTGGCACAGCACCCTTTGCCGACTCTCTCTCCGTCCCAGCATGGAGGAACTCCTGGCCGACTCAGACTCGGAGGAGGAGGAGGGCGAGAGGCGCGGCGGCAGAGAGCAGAGGAAGCAGGCACGGCAGAAGAGCCAAGCCTGGCTGAAGGAGGGCGAAGGGGATGAGCCTCTCAACTTTCTGGACCCCAACGTGGCCCAGAGGGTGCTGGGTAAGGAGCGGCTGATGGGGCCCAGCATTGAGGACGTGGCTGTATCAACTCGGGGACCTTGGCCGTTGCCCCTGCTGTCCGGGTCAGTCCCCGTTCCCCAGTGCACGCAGGCTGGGCTTTGTGGGGCTGTGCACGGTGGGGTAGCCATGGGCATGCCCCAGCTGGGGGTGGGTTGGGTGGCTGGCCGGCCGTGTTCCCAGCCAGGGCCCCTCTCGGCTCGAGCTGTGTATGCCCCGGGCTCCCTAACCCCTCCGTCTCTCGGCTGAACCAGCTACGAAGCCGAGCAGCGGCAGGCCTAGGGGAGCGAGCCATGACTTCAAGGTGTCGGCGGACGGGCGCCTGGTTATCCGCGAGGGTCCCGAGGACGAGGACGACGAGGGAGCCAAAGGTACCGACCCGGGTGGAGAATGCGGGGACCCAGCTCCACCACACCTCCTCTGGAGGCTCAGCAACCTGCTCCGGGTTCACCTCCTCCCACCCAATGCTCCACGTTGGGCAGCCCCCTCCCTGCCCCAGTGCCCGCAGCTGGCATGCTGTGTGATGGGGCGTGGGCCCCGGAATGTCTCCTGGCCCTGGGCATGGGGTCTGGGGTCACCCCTCTGCTGGGCTCATGGCAGCCAGCCTGGGCAGTGCTGGGACAGTCTCACCCCGGGCGGGGGCGCTCTTTTGAGCTGTGAAGCTGCCCGGCCACACCCACCTGGTGACATGGGGCAGCCATAGCAAGCAGGTCTCCCCTTCTGGCAAAGGCGCCCTGGGGCCCCCCCAGCAGCCCTGCTGGGCACAGCAGCAGGGGAGCTGTGTCCGTCCCTGAGCCGCCCTCCGTCTGGCTATGCCGAGGCAGGAGGTCCCAGCCCCAGTGCTGGGTGGGTCCGGGCCCTGGCTCCCGGCTCTGACCCAGCTGTTCGCTGCTTTGCAGGAGTGGATGAGGAGATGGCCGACCTGATGCAGGAAGTGGGGATCCGGAGCGTAAGTACCAGCACTTGCCCCCAGGGCCGGGGTAGGGCTCCGGCCAGTCACGCCCTGCGGCCCCAGTGGGGGCTCGTTCCAGGGGAGAGACTGGGACCCGGGGCAGGCCCTTGTCTCTGCCTGGGGCACAGCCTTCTGGGCAGGGCCTCGCCAGCAAAGCAGATACCCATGGCGGGGATGGCGGCACAGAGGGATGGGGGGAGCGGGGGTCCTAGCTGCTCCTGGCTGAGCTGCCCTCTCCCTGCAGAAGAAGGCTCAGAAGCGCCGGTTCCGGGAGGAGGTGGAGGACGAGGAGCCGGAGGACGGGACCCAGGCACACTACAAAGGTGACTCCAGGCTGCGTGGTGCTGGCTCCAGCATGCGTGGGGGCCGGCCGGCCCGCTGCCCCCAGCCCCTGCGCAGCCGGCCGGCTCCCCGAGGGCGGGGCGTCCCGAGGCCTCAGCCTTGGCTCCCGCCCCCAGCCCCTGCGCAGCCGGCCGGCTCCCCGAGGGCGGGGCGTCCCGAGGCCTCAGCCTTGGCTCCCGCCCCCAGCCCCTGCACAGCCAGCCGGCTCCCCGAGGACGGGGCGTCCCGAGGCCTCAGCGTTGGCCCCCAGCCCCTGCGCAGCCGGCCGGCTCCCCGAGGGCGGGGCGTCCCAAGGCCTCGGCGTCCCGAGGCCTCAGCGTTGGCCCCCAGCCCCTGCACAGCCGGCCGGCTCCCCGAGGGTGGGGCGTCCCGAGGCCTCAGCGTTGGCCCCCAGCCCCTGCGCAGCCGGCCGGCTCCCCGAGGGCGGGGCGTCCCGAGGCCTCAGCCTTGGCTCCCGCCCCCAGCCCCTGCACAGCCGGCCGGCTCCCCGAGGGCGGGGCGTCCCGAGGCCTCAGCCTTGGCTCCCGCCCCCAGCCCCTGCACAGCCGGCCGGCTCCCCGAGGGCGGGGCGTCCCGAGGCCTCAGCGTTGGCCCCCAGCCCCTGCGCAGCCGGCCGGCTCTCCGAGGGCGGGGCGTCCCGAGGCCTCAGCGTTGGCCCCCAGCCCCTGCGCAGCCGGCCGGCTCCCCGAGGGCGGGGCGTCCCGAGGCCTCAGCGTTGGCCCCCAGCCCCTGCGCAGCCGGCCGGCTCCCCGAGGGCGGGGCGTCCCGAGGCCTCAGCCTTGGCTCCCAGCCCCTGCGCAGCTGGCCGGCTCCCCGAGGGCGGGGTGTCCCGAGGCCTCAGAGTTGGCTCCCGCCCCCAGCCCCTGCACAGCCGGCCGGCTCCCCGAGGGCGGGGCGTCCCGAGGCCTCAGCGTTGGCCCCCAGCCCCTGCGCAGCCGGCCGGCTCCCTGAGGGCGGGGCGTCCCGAGGCCTCAGCGTTGGCCCCAGCCCCTGCGCAGCCGGCCGGCTCCCCGAGGGCGGGGTGTCCCGAGGCCTCAGAGTTGGCTCCCGCCCCCAGCCCCTGCACAGCCGGCCGGCTCCCCGAGGGCGGGGCGTCCCGAGGCCTCAGCCTTGGCTCCCAGCCCCTGCTCAGCCGGCCGGCTCCCCGAGGGCGGGGCATCCCGAGGCCTCAGCGTTGGCCCCAGCCCCTGCGCAGCCGGCCGGCTCCCCGAGGGCGGGGTGTCCCGAGGCCTCAGAGTTGGCTCCCGCCCCCAGCCCCTGCACAGCCGGCCGGCTCCCCGAGGGCGGGGCGTCCCGAGGCCTCAGCCTTGGCTCCCAGCCCCTGCTCAGCCGGCCGGCTCCCCGAGGGCGGGGCATCCCGAGGCCTCAGCGTTGGCCCCAGCCCCTGCGCAGCCGGCCGGCTCCCCGAGGGCAGGGCGTCCCGAGGCCTCAGCGTTGGCTCCCGCCCCCAGCTCCTGCGGCTGGAGCTGGGTCCTGGATGGGCTCTGGGTCCCTGCGGGAGCGCTGGGCTTGGAGCCTGGTTCCAAGGCTGGGCTCAGTCACTGGCACACCCTGGCAGACCCGGGGATCGCCCCTACCTTGCCCATGGCCTGGGGCAGAACTCAGGGGTGTGGGATGCCCAGCTCTGTGCTGGTTCCTGCCTCTTGCCCTCCCCTGGGTAGGGACCATGAACCGGGGCCCCCCCTCCCAATCTCAGCCCTGGAGCTGCATCTGATGCACGTTTGCTGCTATTTTTCAGCTGGAGGCTCCGGCATCCACCGGCAGCTGGGCGCAGGGCCGGCGCTGGGGGCAGACTACAAGGCCAAGGTAAGGAGGCAGGGGGAGTCACTTTCCATGGGCTCTCAGGGGGGCAGGCTGAGGGGGCTGGGGGTGGAGTAAAGCAGATCCCGGGGGGGATGGGAGGGTGTTGTCCCCCCTGGCTGCAGGGCCCCGTCTCCAGGGGCTTTGGGGTCTGCCCTGGGAGGGAGCAGATGGCAGGGCAGTGCTGTTGCCTGGCACCCCCCCTTTGCAGCGTGTGGGCTGTGTGGGCAGTTTCCCAGCCTGGAGCTGCAGCATTTCCCTGGCCATGGGTGCAGGGGGCCCTGCCCTGGGGCGTGTTCCCTGGGATTGTCTCTCTGCCCTCACGGTCTCCTGGCCTGGTTCCCTCCCTGGAGCAGGTCTCTGCAGGGCTGGCATGGCCCAGCGGCCGCCCCTGACCAGGTGGACTGCAGCCCTGCTGCCTGGTCCTGGAGGTGGCTACAGCCAGGCTGGGCTCTGGGCTTGGTGAGAGGGGTGGGGCTGGACCCTGCTGGCCCCGTGGCTGCATCGGGGCCCCCTGCCCAGGGCTGTCAGCATGCCCGCCCCGACCTGGGTGTGCTGGTTCCTTACCCCCCCCCCGCCCCGTGTGCTCCCCAGAAAGGCCGAGGTGACGTGAAGAAGAAAGGCCGGCTGGACCCCTACGCCTACATCCCGCTGAACAGAGCCAAGCTCAACCGAAGGTGAGGCTGGGGTGGAACTGGAGTGAAGCCAGGAGTAGATCCCTGTGCTCCGTGGCCCTGCCAGCCCCCCCTGCTGGGAGAGGCCACGGCTGGAGTAGCCAGGATCCCTCCCCCACCGCCAGTGCCCTGCCCCCCTCCCCACAGCACCCCCTGCTGGGAGAGGCTGGGGCTGGAGTAGTCAGGAGGCCCCCCCATACACACACAGCCAGTGCCCTGCCCCCCTCCCCACAGCGCCCCCTGCTGGGAGAGGCTGGGGCTGGAGTAGTCAGGAGGCCCCCCCATACACACACAGCCAGTGCCCTGCCCCCCTCCCCACCGCACCCCCTGCTGGGAGAGGCTGGGGCTGGAGTAGCCAGGAGCCCCCCCCAGCCAGTGCCCTGCCCCCCTCCCCACAGCGCCCCCTGCTGGGAGAGGCCGGGGCTGGAGGAGCCGGGAGCCCTTCCCCCCCCTTCCCCCCACACAGCCAGTGCCCTGCCCCCCTCCCCACAGCGCCCCCTGCTGGGAGAGGCTGGGGCTGGAGTAGTCAGGAGGCCCCCCCATACACACACAGCCAGTGCCCTGCCCCCCTCCCCACCGCACCCCCTGCTGGGAGAGGCTGGGGCTGGAGTAGCCAGGAGCCCCCCCCAGCCAGTGCCCTGCCCCCCTCCCCACAGCGCCCCCTGCTGGGAGAGGCCGGGGCTGGAGTAGCCGGGAGCCCTTCCCCCCCCTTCCCCCCACACAGCCAGTGCCCTGCCCCCCTCCCCACAGCGCCCCCTGCTGGGAGAGGCCAGGCGCTCCCCACTCGGTGGCTTGCTCTGGAGCTGGCTTTGGGCAGTGCCCGCTCTAACCCGTGCCCCCTGCCCCCGCCCAGGAAGAAGGCGAAGATGCAGGGACAGTTCAAGGGGCTGATGAAGGGGGCCCAGCGGGGTGCGCAGACCGGCCGCAAGCACCACCAGAAGGAGCGTCGCGTGTGAGGTGGGGCCCCTCAGGGCTTTGAACACCCCTTCTCCCCACACCCCCTGCCGCCTTCGAAGACCCTCCCAGGCCGGACGCTGGTCCCTGCCCGCCCAGAGCCCCGTCTGCCCTTCCTGGGGCTGGTGGTTGGGGGCAGGGCGGGGGCTCAGCGTGGCCCCGGCAGGAGGAGATGGACACTGATGGTGCGAGATTTGTTCCGGACACGGGTGGGCTCCCAGCTGCAGCTGGGCCCTCTGTTTTGGGGAGGAGGAAGCTGCCTTGGCACGGAGCCAGGCTGGGGAGTGGGGCGAGCCAGTGACTGGCTGCACTGAACCAGCATGGTGAGAAATAAACACGGTGCCCACCTCACGCGGCTCCCTCGCCGTTCGTCCTGCCAGCAGGGCCCTGCTGTGCGGGGACAGTGCCCGGGGTGGCACCAGAGTGAGCGGCGGGGCCAGGCCCCATCGCTCCTCCCCACACTCTGCCCATTAACCCTCCCCGCTGTGGCTGGTTCCAGCCTCCCAGCAGCCTCCTGCTGCCCCCCCCCCATGCTGTGCTCAGACCCATGGCGGGTTTGTCCAGTGCCCTGCGCCCATGGGGCCTGGAAACGGGACCGGGCCTGGCACTCTGGGGTGTGGCTGGGCAGAAAGTGGCCGTGGGGAGGCTGGGGGAACTGTACGCTCACTCCGTTCCCGCCCGCCGGCTCGTGGGGCTGAGAGCCGGGCTGCTGGCCAGTCCCCCCACCCCCAGCCTGTCCCAGCCGGCTCTGCTAGGGCGCGGCGTGTCCCATCCCTGGGCCGGGGCCTGCCGGGGGCGCTCTAACCGGGCTGGACTCCGCTGCTCTGAGCGGGAGCATTGACCCCCCCCGGCCCCCCGCCGCATGCAGGCTCGTGCTGCTCCGAGGCCCGTGTGGTTTGTTAGCACTGTGCGGGTACGCGAGGAGACCCTCGCCCCCTGAAGCGGGCTGTAGACCCCGCTGGGCTGGGCCAGGAGAGGGTGGGGACGAGCTGAGGAATGTCTCCGAAAGGCCTCACGGCCCAGCCAGGGCCTCGCCGGGCAGCCGCGCTGGTCGGTGCTCCAGGGAGGAGAGCGGGGCTGGGGAAACTAGGCCGCTCGACGCTTCTGCGGTGGCAGTGTGGCCTCACCAGCCTGCTGTGCCAAAGCAAAGGAGCCAACAGGTCCCCCAGCCCAGCACCCGGCACTGGGCCTGGGCCTAAACCACTGTGGTCACAGGCAGGGAACAGGGGGAGCAGGGGCCCCCCTCCAGGCTGAGGCCCCTGACCGGGAAGTGAGTAGGGCAGGCAGCCAGATGATCCCAGCGTGGGGCCTGCACCTCATGCTGCCCGCAGAGGGAGGCAAATCCCCCCCAAGGTTGCTGCCGGTCTCGGGGGGGGGGGGGGAGATTCCTAAGGTCACCAGTTAGCCCCTGTGCAGGGGAGCAAGACCCATGGGCCATGTCCCTGAGGGGATTCTCTGGGGAGCCTCAGAGCCCCAGCCCTGAGGAAGGAGGAACAAAAAAATCCAGCCGGGACCCAGCTAATGGTGGAGTGGGTCTTTCTCTCCTTGGCCAGCGCGGCGCCCCCCGTCATGTCCTCTGTACCCAGCAAACACGCTGTGGTGGAGCCCCGGGGGGCACTAAATCCCCGTGTTTCTAACTGGGCCCCCCGCCAGGCCTGCTGCAGCCACACTGCTGCTCCAACAGTGTCTAAACCTGAGCGCTGAGCACCCCCAGGGGGTCACATACCCGATTCCTATACACCCCCTGCTGCCCCGTTCCCTTCCCCCGGGGCTAGGGTGCTGCTGGGTCTCCTCACCTGGGCATTGTCTGTGGGGTGCACAGGAATTGCCACCATGGCAGACGGTGGGGCCCGCCTTGCCAGCAGGATGTCCCCATGGGTCAGGTCGGCTCAAGCCGTGAAGCAGTAGAGGGTGTCGCCCAGCTAACCCTGACTACTTCCCCTCGTAACTCTGGCTCTTCTTGGTAGAGCACAATGTCCAGTCAAGCACAGACCCAGCCAGGGCACGAGGTGTAACCCGAGCACACCCCGACAGGCTGGCACACAGGTCTCCTAGACTAAGGCTGGGGCTGAGCTGGTAGGAGCAGTGCAAATCCCCATCATGTCTCGACCAGTCAAGCCTCAGTTCTCTCGTACCGCGAGCAGTCCCCAAGAGCAAGGATGTGCATGGCCGAACCGCGCTTTCAGGAGCGTAGGCCTGGCGGTGTGAATGGTTTGGCCTGAAAGGGGCTCGTTTGCAATCTCAAAAACCGTTGTCTAAAGTTCTTGTTTTAACTCTCCTAGGCCAGTTTGCTGGGGCCGGGGACTGTGGAAATATGAGTGTTAGAATCCAAACCATGTGCTGGTCACGTGTCGGGTTCTGCAGCTTCTTGGTGGTGTCACTCAACCCTTGGGCCTGTGACCCTGGCCAAAGGGTGAGGATGCTGGGGGGGGTGTGGGGGGTGGTCAGTAAGCCCTGGTGTCCCACACTGTGGCCTCAGGTGTGTGTACTCTGTCCAGACCCTGCTGGAGGAAGCCACCCTCTTGATTTCTGCTGGGGACTTTCCAACAGGCTTGTAGCTTTCAGCTCTGGGCTCTGCTCCGCTTCCAGCAGCAGCCAGTAGAGGGCACCGATGTGTGACTTTTTCAAGGAGACGGGGTGGGGGGAGAGAGATCTTTACCGGCCCAGCCTCTGGTGGGGGGAGCAATGCTTCCCGGTGTGCACAGGGCTCCAGGAAAGAACAAATGGTCGGCCTGTCTCACCCGCAGGATTGGGTCCAATCAAAGGTTTTCCTTCCCCCACCGTGTTGCTGATATCCCGGGAGCCAACGTGGCTCCAGCAACGCTGCAAACATGCTTCCCGTGCGCCTTTTACTCGGTGGAGTCGTTTGATTCCTGTCCTGGGCTGTGTTTGGCCGTGGCAGACTTCGAGTTTATCATTTTGACAGATCATATCAACGTTTCTTTTTAAGCATTTTTTTCGGCTGGGATCCGCTGGAATGTCCTCGGGGCGTGGTGGAATGCGGTTTGACTTCTTGTTTTTATTTTTTGAATCTCCACAGCTGTGGGACACTGCCGGGGGAGGGCTGAGGAGGGGGGACAGACAATTATTGAGTGGTGCCTGACCTCGGCAGGTGCAGGGCAGGCAGAGACCTCGGGTAGGGCAGCGAGGAGGAGCCCCCGTTCCTGTTTCTACAGCCCGGGGGCCATGCAAGGAGCCTCCTGCACCCACGTGGATATTTTTTTTCCCTTGATTTCTGTGTGTCACCTGAAATCAATCTTTACCAGCAACTAAGGAGATCAATCCAAGCCTGGCTGGATTTCAGTATCGGCCCAGACTATTGACTGGTCTTCTTTCTAAAGCAATGCCTTCTAACAGTTCCTAGCTATACCCTGGTTAGCGGCACTTATCTCCCAGCATCCCCTTTTCCTGCTTGGGCTGTGCAATTCCTACCACTCGTAGCGTCAGTTACAAAGGAAATCTCGGCTGGTTCCTCGGAATCTCGTGGGCAGGAGCCCTACGTTCTTTGATTATATTCAGTACTTCTCATTTTACCTCTTCCAGGGCTTATCCTGGGCTGAGAGATGTGTTGGTGGAACAAGCCATACAGAGAGATGGCTAGTTGCACAGTGCACACATGTACAGTTTCTAAGTTGGGTGAGAGACACAGATTGGACTTCTGCAGCCCTCAGGAAGTTTGAGCTGTGGAAATTCCAGCCTGTTTGAGTCACACAGCAAGCTGTTCTTAGCTAGTTTAAACTTGTTTTTTCTACACTCCATTCTGGCCCTTGGTTAGCCTAGAGGAGACAATGGAGACCTGGCACCGGACTAGAGCCGTTATTCTGGTCTCTTGCCCAGGAGGCATTCTCTAGTTAGAGGTGGGCGTCTTATCCACAAGTAAATTCTGAGCAGCTTTGGGCTGAAGGACGAAGAGTTGGAAGGTTTCTTCCTGAGCATCTGAGCTTTCCTGGGAATTGGTATTTTAAGTTTAGCTTAATTAATGCTCCCTCTCCAGGATTCCCCTGTTGGGATGCGTCTTTTGATGCCTATTGTCTCTAGCTCTGTGAGGAAGCCATTGGGTGAGGTTGCCACAGGCAGTTAGAAGGGCAGAGAGAGAACTGTAGATGTTAACTCATGTTCGAGGCACATTTGACACTTATGCTTCAGACACGTGGACTCTGGGCCTCTGTGACATCTTGTGACTGAGGTCCACAGACTCATGAAAGTATTTCCTTCTATCAGTGCTGGATTTCCACTTTTCAGCATCACTGAATGGCCCTTGGTCTTGTGTGAGGAGCCAGGAGTACAGGAGCGTCCGATCTACTTCTCTTTCCCAGCTATTGTTTTGTGTCCCGCTGTTGCATCTACTTGTGTGCTGTCTTCTCTCCCCTAAGGGAACCACTCCACGCTGCTCAGTCTCTCCATGTGAGAGTTTTTCCAGGCCCTGGATCGTTCTTGTCACCCTTCTCTGAACCTTTCTATTCGCTCTCCTGGTGAGCTGGGGGCTGGAAGCATTCCTGCATACGGCAATCAGAATAGGCCATACCCTTGATGCATAGAATGGCATCGGAAAAAGGTGCAACCCAACATCTTGTTGGCATTTTCCTGGCTGCTGACCGCTGAGCTGTGGGTTCAGGGAGCTCTTTGCACGCTGTCCTGCGCCCGTTACCTTGGCACCCAGGGGATGTAAGGAGTTCGGATTGTTCTCAGCCGCATGCAAGTCCTGGCTGCCTTCATTCTGCTGCTGTGGGGCACACACCAGGAGCTTTCCAGCCCCGCTTTCTCTGGATTCATGCAGCGCTCGTGCTGCCCTGTCCCCTCCGGCAGGAGCCAGGGGAGCGGTTCTGTTCTCACTGCAGGCGTGTCTGAGCCAGTCCGGACACCACCGTTGTGATGGGAATGTCTGAGACGACGAGCTCCTGGGGGCCAGCAAGGCATTTCCTAGGGGCGGGGGCATAGTCTGGGCCCCCAGGAGCTTATCCTGGGCTGAGAGACTCTCCCGCCAGCTCCTCTCTGCCTCATTACTCCCCTCCAGCCACCTTGGCCTCTGGCTCAGGTGCATTGCATCTACAGCCCGGTTCCAGCCCTGTCCCTGGGTTGGAGACAGGATCTTGGGTGGTCGGGGTAGAGGAGACCCATTGGCGTTAACTCCCCATCTCCCAAGGCCTTGGCAGAACCGTTCCCAGGCTGCAGTGTCTCACCCCGTCTGGCTGTACATGGCCCAAGCAGGGGGTGTCCAGCCTGTCCCTGGGGAGAGGCTTCTGCAGCTTGAGCCATCAGCTCCTACCTGGACACCGACTCCCTCCTGGCCCGGGCCCTGCAGTGCCCCCCTGCCGCTGACCCAGTTCAGCAGCATCAGAGCTTGTCTGGTCTCACCGTTAATTCTCTGGGCACCGGGACACAGGACTACGTGGAGTCAGCCAGTGCAAGCCTCCAATCCAGGCTCGGTGAACAGGTGAGGGGAGAGGAGGTTGTCAGCGATCATTAGCAGGGGGTGGGAATGCTTTGTCTGTCTGCTAGTGCACCCCACCAGCCTTGGACACCCCTGTGTTCACCCCACGCTAGCCTAGAAAGGGTTTCATGAGGCTGCGAACAGGCCACTCCTGAGGGGAATGTGGCCTAAGCAGCCCCGCTTGATGGTGGAGCAGGTGGGGTGATATAAAGCCAGGAGCTGACAGCACAAGGGGGATGCAGGGTGGGGAAGTCTGCAAAGAGGGAAAGGAGAACACCTGGGGGAGAGCCAAAGCCCTAGGTGCACCCAGGCCGTGGTGGAGAAGGAAGTCTGACAGACAAGTGGGAGAAGGCTCAGGGGAAACGCGCAAGGTTTGGGATGGAGCCAACCCCAGCTGCTGATTTGAGGGTCCCTGAGCTGGAACCCAGAGCAGCAGGCCAGGTTCCTCTGCCCGCCGCTGGGGAAGTGATGCAGTCTGGGCAGCAGAACGGAAGATGGCCTGAGACAGATCATCCGAAAGGGGGAACCACATAGTGAGGGGGCCGCGGTGCCGAGCCACAAAGAGGGAGCATGGCAGCTCCTGGAATGCCAGAGGGGCCGCTGTGCGAACGAGAGCCAGACGGGAATCGGACCGAGCGGAGCTATTCCCCAGACGTGCCCACAAGGAGGACCCCCAGTGGGGAGTACACCCCCGTGACAGCCCAGCACAGGCCTGGAGGAAAATTAGCGACTGTCACTGGCTGCCGGCTCTGATGCCGTTGGGATGAGACGAGCAGATTCCACCGATTTGGGCGACATAGTTTACCCTCTACACGCACGTCCTATGTCACTTGAAAGCTTATTTCGTCTGCTTTACGATGACGTACGATGTGGAGCTGTCAAGTGGTGTCATTACCATAGAAACGGGGATGAACAATGACCCCATCAACGGGTTAAAATTACCACTTGGAACTGTTTCCCTTTGTTTCTGTTACTTTGAATGACTGTCTTATGCCGAGACACAACTGGATTTCTTTGTGGCCTCAGAGCATCACGGCAACAGGCAAGCATAAATCAACCTCTAATGGTGTGCACTGGGATCGTTGAAATGTGATCGCGCTGGTGACATTTCTGCTCAATATCATTGTCGGCTTCTTGTTCATCTTTCCGATCTCTGCCAAGAGCACTGGGGGTGCCCCAGGCTCCAGATGCTGCACCCTGCAGGAGCACCGCTGACTTTCTGGGGAAAGTAAGTGACTCTTCTTTCCCATGCCTCAGTGATAGCCCAGCCTCATGGGAAACGTCTGCAGGCCGCTCTTGACATGCCTGTCTAGCCATTGAATGGAAGCCATCCTTACCCTCCATGAGTGCTAGCGTCTCCTTCCTGGACGAGCGCTTCCCACAGCGAGTCCCCCCAGGCGGGGTCCTGGGGAAGCTAGAGGGTCCTGCCTCCCAACTTCGCAGTCAGACGTGACTCTCAGCCAGCCAGTGAAACAGAGGTTTATTAGACGACAGTAACATGGTCTAAAACAGAGCTTGCAGGTGCAGAGAACCAGACCCCTCAGCCGGGTCCCTTTTGGGGGGCAGTGAGCCAGACAACCACATCTGCCCTTCGCTCCTCGTCCCCAGCCAGCCCCAAACTGAAACTCCCTCCAGCCCCTCCTCCTCTGGGCTTTGTCCCTTTCCCGGGCCAGGAGGTCACCGGATTCCTTTGTTCTCCAGCCCTTTAGCTCTCACCTTGCGGGGGGGGGGGGGGAAAGGCCAGGACATCAGTTGCCAGGAAACAGGGTGTCGGCCATTGTCTGTGTCCAGACCCCTGCACACACCTGCCCTCTAGGGCTCTGCAACGATCATACACCCTTACCCCACCCCCTAGATACTTAAGAACTGCGTAGGGGAAACTGAGGCACCCCCACACTATTCAGAGGAAACATTAAGAACAGTCCCACTTCGTCATACCACGCCAGCCCGGGTGTAGGGAGGGAGCCCCAGCTCCCTCTGCCGCCTGCTGCCCCTTGGTGCTCCCAGGTGCATTTCTGCCCCCTCTGTTGCTGCAGGGCGCTGTTGCCAGCTGGGACCGCTGTGGCTGCCAGTGCAGGGGAGAGGGCAGAGGCTGCTATTGTGCTACATTACCGGGGGAGTCGGGGCGCTGGCTGGGGTCACGCACCGGGTCGGCACTGGCTGGGGTCCCATGCCCTGGGGGGTCTGGGCGCTGGCTGGGGGTCCCATGCCCAGGGTGGGCCAGGCGCTGGCTGGGGTCCCATGCCCAGGGGAGGGGGGCAATGACCGGTGTCCCATGCCCAGGGTGGTCGGTGCGCTGGCCGGGGTCCCATGCCTGGGGGGTCCGGGGGCTGGCCGGGGTCTCATGCCCAGGGGGGGCCAGGCGCTGGCTGGGGTCCCATGCCCTGGGAGGTCGGGGCGCTGGCCGGGGTCCCATGCCCGGGGGGCTGGGCGCTGGCTGGGGGTCCCATGCCCAGGGAGGTTGGGGCGCTGGCCGGGGTCCCATGCCCAGGAGGGCCGGGCACTGGCCGGGGTCCCATGCCCTGGGAGGCCGGCCGCTGGCTGCGTGTCCCATGCCCGGGGGGTCTGGGCGCTGGCCGGGGGTCCCATGCCCAGGGGGGGCCGGGCACTGGCTGCGTGTCCCATGCCCAGGGGGGGCCGGGCACTGGCTGCGTGTCCCATGCCCAGGGGGATCTGGGCACTGGCCGGCAGTCCCATGCCCAGGGAGGTCAGGGCGCTGGCTGGGGGTCCCATGCCCAGGGGGGCCGGGCACTGGCTGGGGGTCTCATGGCCGGGTGCTGGCTGGGGCTCCCATGCCCAGGGGGGTCGGGGCGCTGGCTGGGGGTCCCATGCCCAGAAGGGCCGGGCGCTGGCCGGGGTCCCATGCCCAGGGAGGTCGGGGCGCTGGCCGGGGTCCCATGCCCGGGGGGCTGGGCGCTGGCTGGGGGTCCCATGCCCAGGGAGGTCGGGGCGCTGGCCGGGGTCCCATGCCCAGGAGGGCCGGGCACTGGCCGGGGTCCCATGCCCAGGGGGTCGGGGCGCTGGCCGGGGTCCTGCCCCCCGGTGCTCTGGGCTGCCCCCAGCATCCCTAGGCTCGGCCTGTTTGTCCCGACTCCCGGGCCCCAGGTCGCTGCGCCCCGAGCGCGGAGCCGGGCTGCGGGGATCGGGCTGCGCCCTGGGAGCCCGGCGGACGGTGCCTGGCGGAGCGGGGGGCGGCCAGCGAGCGGCAGCCCCGGCCCGGCTGGGTGGGGGGCAGGCGGGGGGCAGGTCCCTGGGCAGGAGCCGCCCCGCCGCCTGGCAGCGCCGCAGACCCCAGCCCGGCTCCCAGCAGCGCCGCGAGGCTCCGCACAGGTGAGTGGGGGACCCGGCGCCCCGGAGTGGGGGTGCCGGACAGACGGGGGGGCGGACAGACGGGCGGGGGGGGCGGATAGGCGGGCGGGGGGTGCCGGACAGACGGGGGGGCGGACAGACGGGCGGGGGGTGCCGGATAGGCGGGCGGGGGGTGCCGGACAGACGGCGGGGGCGGACAGACGGGGTGCCGGATAGGCGGGCGGGGGGTGCCGGACAGACGGGGTGCCGGATAGGCGGGCGGGGGGTGCCGGACAGACGGGGGGGGCGGATAGGCGGGCGGGGGGTGCACGCGAGAGGTCCCCGGCGCTAGAACGCGGGGGGCGCCCCAGAGCAGGGGGGGATGGGGGAGGTGCGGGGTGAACACTGGCGGTGGGGGGGGATGGAGGAGTGGAGGGGGTGTGCCCCAGAAGTACGGGGGGGGGCTGTGGTGTGGGGGGGGGGTGAAGGCTGGCAGTAGGGGGGGTGGAGGAGGGGAAGGGAGGGGGTGTGCCCCAGAAGCACGGGGGGGGGCTGGCAGTAGGGGGGGTTGGAGGAGGGAAGGGGAGGGGTGTGCCCTAGAAGCACACGGGGGGGGGCTGTGGTGGGGGGGTGAAGGCTGGCAGCAGGGGGAGATGGAGGAGGGGAAGGGAGGGGGTGTGCCCCAGAAGCACGGGGGGGGGCTGTGGTGGGGGGGTGAAGGCTGGCAGCAGGGGGAGATGGAGGAGGGGAAGGGAGGGGGTGTGCCCCAGAAGCACGGGGGGGGGCTGTGGTGGGGGGGTGAAGGCTGGCAGTAGGGGGGGTTGGAGGAGGGGAGGGGAGGGGGTGTGCCCCAGAAGCACGGGGGGGGGCTGTGGTGTGTGTGGGGGGAAGGCTGGCAGTAGGGGGGGTTGGAGGAGGGAAGGGGAGGGGTGTGCCCCAGAAGCACGGGGGGGGCTGTGGTGTGTGTGGGGGGGGAAGGCTGGCAGTAGGGGGGGTTGGAGGAGGGAAGGGGAGGGGTGTGCCCCAGAAGCACACAGGGGGGGCTGTGGTGGGGGGGTGAAGGCTGGCAGCAGGGGGGGATGGAGGAGGGGAGGGGAGGGGTGTGCCCCAGAAGCACACGGGGGGGGGGCTGTGGTGGGGGGGTGAAGGCTGGCAGTAGGGGGCATGGAGGAGGGGAGGGGGCCGGGTGTGCCCCAGCAGCCCCTCCATCTGCCCCAGGGGGAAGGGCCCTCTGCTCAGGGCAGCTCCTTGTGGAGCAGCTTCCTAGAAAGTCATTCTCCCCGCTAGCCCGGGGAGGTGCTGCCAGGTCCCCCCTTGGTCGTGCAGGGAGCCCTGAGTATCCTGGTTCCCCCAGCTAGGATGTGCCAAGGGACAACCTGGGGAGACCCAGGGGCGGTGGCCTGTGCCCTCCCTGTATCAGGAAAGGGGCAGAGCCGGCTCCTCGGGCGCCCCTGGGGACCCGTGCCCAGCCCCACCTCCACCAATTCGGGGCAGGGCTGCTCTGCGAACCCAGGTGTGCTCTGGCCCACGAGCAGCGCGGACCCAGCAACGCGGCCTGCAGCCTTAGGGGCACAAGCCTGCCGCTAACCCGCGTCACAAACCCACATGTGCCGCGTCCGCTGCCCTGTGCCAAGAACACACCTGGCTCTGGTGTGGCCAGGCCCTGCCAGGTCAGCATGGGTGGGCAGGCCTCTGCCCCTCGCCCTGAACAGCCTCGCCCTGGCAGCAGCTGCAGCCCAGGGGTGTGGGGTGGGGGTCGCTATGTTTCCCGGACACTTCCAGCCCCCAGAGAGGACGTGGTGTGGATGGCACTGTGGGGCTGAGGGCCAGGACCCAGGGAGAGTGCTCCCTGCTGGGGGAGCTGCCCAGGGGAGCCTGCTCGCTGCGGGGCCATCCAGTGCGCTGGGACCTGGGGCTGGGCCTACCGACGGGAGCTGGGCTCTCAGACCTGCCCCCCCTCACCAGTGCTCCTCCCCTGGCCATGGTGAGGGGCCAGGGGGTGCAGCCCAGGAGCCTCCCTCCCCCCTTTGTTCCCACCTCCCTGTATCCCGGCTGCCTGGCTCTTGGGCTGATCAGTCAGAGCTGCTGCATCTCCGCGGATCCTTCTCCAGCCGCCTTCTGCGGGGCCAGGGGTCTGCCGCCGTGGGGGCACAGCGGCACCCAGGCAGCTGAGTGGATGGCACACCATGGCCTGCCGCCCTCCCCAGCCCCCAACGTTGAGACAGCGTGGGCTAGTGGGCAGGGCTGGGGCCAGGGACTCCTGGGTCCTCTCCCCAGCCCTGCCACTGCCTCCCTCAGCAGCCCCTCCTGCAGGAGAGAGGGAGCAGCCAGCGTCTGGGAGGGCTGGGAAGGGGCCTGGTGTTCAGGGTGGTGGGCAGGGTGAAGCCACCTAACCGTCCCCCCCCCGGCCCCTCGGGGCCCCTCTGCAGGGAGGGAGACAAACCATGACAGCTCATTGCTTTCCCTCGAGGGGCCGGCTGCTGCAGAGCCTAGGAGTCAGGCTGGACCAGGAGAAACCTGCCCCGAATCCACCCCGGGGCACTCACTGATGCTCCCGCGCCTTCCCAGCATTCCCTGCTCTCCCCCGTCACGGAGGCAGGACACAGCGCTCGGCTGAGGGGGGTCGGATTCTGAAGCTGCTTCTGCAGTTCTCTTGGCCCTGGAGAGTGAACCCAGCTCCTTGGTGAGGCCCCCTGGCTCCCCAGGGCCCCCCGGCTGCCTGGATGGCCCCCAGCGCCAGCACCAACAGCTCTGAGCCCCTGGGTGCTGCGGCCAGCGACTGCCTGGGGTACCTGACTGCTCAGAACCACTTGGCCGGGAACAGCACCGCGGGGGCCCACGCGACCCAGCCAGACCCCCAGCTCCTCCTGATCGGCGCCCAGCAGCAGGAGCCCGACTACGTGGCCATCCCCGTCACCGTCTTCTACAGCCTGCTCTTCGTCTTCGGGCTCCTGGCCAACGGGCTGAGCCTGCTGACGCTGCTGCGGAGCGGGCGCATGAGGGCGGGCGCCGGGCGCTTCTACCTGCTGAGCCTGGCCACGGCCGACGTGCTGATGCTGCTCACTGTGCCGGGGACCCGGGACTGCTCCTTCTGGCAGACGGGGGGGGCGGACAGACGGGGCCCCCGGGCCCTGAGCGACGCCGTCTGCAAGCTCTGCTTCATGGCCCAGCACCACCGCCAGCTGGACCATCGTCGCCTTCACCGCGGAGCGCTACGCGGCCATCTGCCACCCCATGTGGGCCACGGCCGGCCTGCGGCGGTCCCGCATGGCCTACCTGCTGGCCCTCCTGAGCTCGGCGCCCCTCACCGTGGTCTACGGGAAGGCGTCAGCCTGCATCCTGGACTACACCTCCACCCGCCGGGTCTGCGAGATGCTGGAGCCCGAGCCGTACGCCATCTACAAGAGCATCATCGAAGCACGCAGTGTCCTCTGCTTCCTGCTCCCCCTGGCCGCCATCGTCACCTTCCACCTCCTCATCTTCCGCCACCTCAGCCAGACCCGCCGGCAGCGGGAGGAGATGGGCCTGACCCACCCCTGCTCAGGGGGCTTCTCTGCACAGGTCCACCAGCCCCCCGGGAGCCTGCCTCTGTCGGAGAGGAAGGCCCGGCACCTCATGGGTGAGTGACAGCCTCTGAACGGCGCTCAGTGTTACCCCAGCGCCTTCTGGCCCAGGGCCCTGCAGCACTTTCCTGGGGCAGGGCATGTCTTCAGCCCATTTCACAGGTGGGGAGGCCGGGGGGGGGGGGCCGCGGAAAGACCCCACGCTTCCAGACGTGGCCTCTCATCCCCAGTGACAAGTTCTAAGAGGCCACCTCTGAACACCTGGGGCCTGATACTTAGAGCTGCCGCATACCCGGAGCCCCCGGTCAGGATGCATGCTCGGCACCTCTGAAAGTCGGGCCCCAGCTGGCTCAGACCGAGCCCCAAACTCAGAGGCCACTTTCAGAATATCTGGGCCTAAGTGACTTGTCCAAGTCACAGGAGTCAGTGGCAGACCTGGGGCTCGATCCAATGTATTATCACACCCACATACACAGAGCAGCGTCACATCCTGCTTGTTTTATCACATCGTGTACTGCCCCACGCACTGCCCCTGGGGCAGTCCAGTGGACCTGGGCCTGGGGTGGTCTGGTGCACCTGGAGCGGTTCAGCGCAGCTGGGGCAGTCCAGTGAGGCTGGGATGGTCCAGTGGGCCTGGGGCAATGTGGGGGGCCTGGGAGGGTATCCTGCACCTCCTCCAGCCCCTTTGAAAAGCTAAACCATACTTTGAGACTCGTTTTAATCAGTAAAATAAATAATTTGTATTAACAAACTGGAGGGGTGAAAAGCTGCATAAATCCGACTGCCACATCCAATATCCAGGGTGCACCTAGGAGTTAACCAGCCCCTGCAGGGAGAGAAGGTCAAGCCAATACATGCTCCTAGCAGAGTCATCCCGACAGCGTCAGCCGCTGATGCACCGGTCCCATCTGCCCCGCAGGAAGTGCAATCCTGACACTGCTGTTCTTAGTGTTGTGGCATGAACAGCGCAGGCCTCAGTCGGGATCAGGCCCGCTGGACCTGGCTCTGTGTGGTACAGACACACAGGGAGACGTGCTCCCTGCCCCAGGAGCTCACAGTCCACATGCAAAGCCCAGTGTAACCTATGCTATGGCACTGTGACCAGCGCCTCCGGAACAAACAGACCCTCCTGTCTCCACTGTTCGTCAGACCCCTCCAGACGGCTGAGCAGATGCCGCTGACTCCTTCCAGCTGCGCGTTCCGTTCCCGGGTTGTGCTCCGCAGGTGGCTGGCTCGCTCAGCGCCCTGGCCTGGCGGGATGCTGGCCGCTAGTGGGGATTGCCAGTTCCCTCAAGCTCCCTTTGCAGGAAAGAATTCCTGCAGCCACGAATGGAGTCGGTCCCAGCGGCAGGCAGCCTCTGTGCCAAGCACAGTGAACACTCTCTATGCAAATCTCCCTTGTCGGTGGGCTCATCCCTCCTGGGGGCCGGGGCTGAGCCACATCGCAGGGTCCAGTCCCAACCTGTCTACTTCCCTAATGGCCTGGCCCGGCCCCATCCATAACCAAGGCCCTGTGGCTCGTTCAGCATGCTGGACCTAAACTATTCGATAGGGACCCTGGAATCGCTTGGCAGGCACCAGAATTCAGTGGCTGTGCTCCCCCAGCCCTCTCTCCCTTACTGCCCCCTTCTGCCCAGTCCAGTGCAATCCGTACAGCTGGTTAATCAATCATTCATTGTACGCTGCCCCAGGATTTTCATTGTGCTGCAGGTTTCTGTGTGGTGGCATTGTAGCAACTGGGAGGGGCAGGCAGAGATCTGGGGTAGCTGGGCACGGCTGCTGGGGCATTCGGCACCGAGGGAAGTTGTGAGAGTTGATTTCGGGGGTTGGCGCACAGGAGGCAGCTGAGGATCGCAGCGCTGGGAGGGGCTGCATCTCCCCATCCCGCCCTCAGCTGGGCAGGGCAAGAGGAGGAAGGCTGAATTCCTCATTCCCCATCCCAGGAAACATTGACTGCAGCTCATGGCCCCTGAGCTCGTATCAGGACATAAGAACAGCCAGACTGCATCAGGCCAATGGTCCATCGAGCCCAGTGTCCTGTTTCACAGTGGTCGGTGCCGGACGCTTCCGAGGAAATGAACAGAACAGGCCAATTATCGAGTGATCCATCCCCTGTCGTCCACTCCCAGCTTCTGGCAAACAGAGTCTTGGGGTTGTGTCCCTGGCCATCTTTGCTAATAGCCATTGATGAACCTGTCCTCCAGGAACCTGTCCTCCAGGAACTGTCCTCCAGACTAACCAATTTATTTGAGCATCAGCTTTTGTGAGCTACAGCTCACTTCATCGGATGCATTCAGTGGCCACATCGGATGCAGTGAGCTGTAGCTCACGAAAGCTGATGCTCAAATAAATTGGTTAGTCTCTAAGGTGCCACTCGTCCTCCTTTTCTTCTTGCGAATACAGACTAACACGGCTGCTACTCTGAGAGCTGGTCTGGTATTGCCACCCTTACTTAACATAACAGTCCAGAGTCCAGTCAGCAGGCAATGGGATGGGTTTACTGGGGCCAAACAAGCATGTTCCAAAGCCCTTCACACAGTCGGGCTATCGCTATACGCTGATAGAGTTTTCCTCTTTCGCTCCCCCAGCTGGTTTTCTAGTCGCTGCTGGAACCCCCTCCTTCTCCTGACCCCTAGCTCCCCACGCCGACAGAGCTCCCTCTTCCCCCTCCCTCTTCTTGGCAAACTGAATTATATTTGCAGTGCCCCTCCCCTGGTACCACCCTTCCAGTGTATGGTCCTGTTCCGTTCTGGGGGTCTGGGGGTGATGGGACACTTCTTTTGTATCTGGTGGGAGAGGTAAGGAGCGGGGTTACTTGTGTCCAGGGTCACTTCTTTGCAGACTTTGCATCTTTTCTTAACACCTTCCTGCTGCTCGATTAGCCCCTTATCTTCTCTTGTTACTGAAAGGTGCAGCCTTGTGCTTTCCCTTACATTCTCTTGCTTGCTTATTTAGCTTGTTTAAAAGCAAGGACAGAAGCAAGATTATTATTGTTTAGTTTTTATTTTATTTACTTTACATTCTTCTAACGATCAGCAGTGAGATGGTTGAGTGTGGAGGGTTAAAATCTCAAGGAACCCCTCAAGATGAAATCCAGTAAACATAAAAAACATTTTAAGAGTAATCTCTCTGCCCATTAGCACTTGGCTGATTTCTGCCGATTTACATCCCATTTTCCTACTTCTAAAATGTTTTTCTCTTCCCTGTTTCTACATGACATAGTGACACTACCTATACAGAAAGCATTGTCACATGTACAAAAGAAATACTGAAAAAACAGGGAAATTAAACCATCTTTCTGATCTCTCTGTTATAGTGAGCTGAGGTGTTAACTGCGACAAGAGCAGGTTAAAAATATTCAAGTGGAAATGTGATTTTGAAGTTCATCGTGATAAACAAGGTGTAATTTTTCTCTTCCAGAGCTGTGGTTTCAGGCTCTTTGCAGACTCAGGCAGGTGTCATTGTGTTGGTCACAGTTGGGTCACGTTTTGAAAGTTTACTTTGAAACCAAAAGGGCAGAGAGAGACATTTTTTTAATGAAATCTGAGTTTGTGGGTGCAACTGTGCATCAGGTTCTAAAAGAGGGACAATGATATGGTCATCTCCATGGTTGCATAATCCCATTATGCAAGGAGCCCTGTGCTATGTGGCTGGGCATTAATCTCTCTCCTCTCTTCCATGCAGGTGCTGTGGTGGCTGCGTTTTTCTTTTGCAACTTCCCCGACACGGCGTCATCCCTGATGCACGTTTACATTCACAGCTGGAGCACCAGCATCCTGGTGCTCTACACCTGGCTGAAGACCTACCTCTCACTGCCTCTCTGGTACCTCAACAGTGCCCTGGACCCCCTCCTCTTCTGCATCTCCTCAGCCTCCTTCCGCAACGCCTGCCACGAGAGCCTCCCCCACTCCTGCCCTGGATCAGTAAGAAACTGCAAGGCTCCTGTGTCAGGTCGGGAGGGCAAGTGCCCAGGACTGGAAGATCTTTGTGGACCTTAAATTCCATGAAAGGGGAGCAAAGCAAATCCTCCAGAGATTCTCAGCCCAGTGAGCCACAGCTCCTTTCCTGTGGGAAGAGAGCGGGCCCATGAGCCTTGCCCAGTGGAAACACAGCCTGTGCACAATAGAGAAAGCCATGCATTATTCACAATGTCCTGGCACAATCGTGTGAGAGATACCCTGGTGCACATGCATTCGTGCTTGCACACTTTCCCCTCCTCCCGGGTGCTAGGGGACCAAGTGGAGGCTTACTGCAGCAGGGATTGCAGCTGGTGTAACAGCTGACTAGCTAGCAGTTCCGCTGTTCCGTTGTTGCTCTTGTGTGGAAATCTGTTGCTGAGTTGTTTGCGGCGTGTTTGCTGTTGTGAGGCGTTTCGGTCACTATTGTGGTGCATGGCTCAGTCTGTGTGACACAGTGTAGGCTTTAGAGTAGCAGCCGTGTTAGTCTGTATCTGCAAAAAGAACAGGAGATCTTCTCGTCCATCCTCCCCGTGGAAGGAAAAGGCCTAGGTAGGGAGCGTCGAATCGTGGAAGTCAACGAATGGCTACACAGGTGGTGTCGGAGAGAAGGCTTTGGTTTCTTTGACCATGGGATGGTGTTCCATGAAGGAGGAGTGCTGGGCAGAGACGGGCTCCATCTTACGAAGAGAGGGAAGAGCATCTTTGCCAGCAGGCTGGCTAACCTAGTGAGGAGGGCTTTAAACTAGGTTCACCGGGGGAAGGAGACCAAAGCCCTGAGGTAAGTGGGAAAGCGGGATACCGGGAGGAAGCACAGGCAGGAATGTCTGTGAGGGGAGGGCTCCTGCCTCATACTGGCAATGAGGGGCGATCAACAGGTTATCTCAAGTGCTTATATACAAATGCACAAAGCCTTGGAAACAAGCAGGGAGAACTGGAGGTCCTGGTGATGTCAAGGAACTATGACGTGATCGGAATAACAGAGACTTGGTGGGATAACTCACATGACTGGAGTACTGTCATGGATGGTTATAAACTGTTCAGGAAGGACAGGCAGGGCAGAAAAGGTGGGGGAGTAGCACTGTATGTAAGGGAGCAGTATGACTGCTCAGAGCTCCGGTACAAAAGTGCAGAAAAACCTGAGTGTCTCTGGATTAAGTTTAGAAGTGTGTGCAACAAGAGTGATGTAGTGGTGGGAGTCTGCTATAGACCACCGGACCAGGGGGATGAGGTGGATGAGGCTTTCTTGTATAAGTAGGGGCATAGTGAGCAGATCGAGGGACGTGATCGTTCCCCTCTATTCGACATTGGTGAGGCCTCATCTGGAGTACTGTGTGCAGTTTTGGGCCCCACACTTCAAGAAGGATGTGGATAAATTGGAGAGAGTCCAGCGAAGGGCAACAAAAATGATTAGGGGTCTGGAACACATGAGTTATGAGGAGAGGCTGAGGGAGCTGGGATTGTTTAGCCTGCAGAAGAGAAGAATGAGGGGGGATTTGATAGCTGCTTTCAACTACCTGAAAGGGGGTTCCAAAGAGGATGGCTCTAGACTGTTCTCAATGGTAGCAGATGACAGAACGAGGAGTAATGGTCTCAAGTTGCAGTGGGGGAGGTTTAGATTGGATATTAGGAAAAACTTTTTCACTAAGAGGGTGGTGAAACACTGGAATGCGTTACCTAGGGAGGTGGTAGAATCTCCTTCCTTAGAGGTTTTTAAGGTCAGGCTTGACAAAGCCCTGGCTGGGATGATTTAACTGGGAATTGGTCCTGCTTTGAGCAGGGGGTTGGACTAGATGACCTTCTGGGGTCCCTTCCAACCCTGATATTCTATGATTCTATGATTCTATGATTCTTCCGGCAGCTCACGGAGGCTACTAGATCGCATGCCCTGATTCTCATGGGTGACTTTAATTTTCCTGATATCTGCTGGGAGAGCAATACAGCGGTGCATAGACAATCCAGGAAGTTTTTGGAAAGCGTAGGGGACAATTTCCTGGCGCAAGTGCTAGAGGAGCCAACTAGGGGGGGCGCTTTTCTTGACCTGCTGCTCACAAACCGGGTAGAATTAGTGGGGGAAGCAAAAGTGGATGGGAATCTGGGAGGCAGTGACCATGAGTTGGTTGAGTTCAGGATCCTGACGCAGGGAAGAAAGGTAAGCAGCAGGATACGGACCCTGGACTTCAGGAAAGCAGACTTCGACTCCCTCAGGGAACGGATGGCCAGGATCCCCTGGGGGACTAACTTGAAGGGGAAAGGAGTCCAGGAGAGCTGGCTGTATTTCAAGGAATCCCTGTTGAGGTTACAGGGACAAACCATCCCGATGAGTCGAAAGAATAGTAAATATGGCAGGCGACCAGCTTGGCTTAATGGTGAAATCCTAGCGGATCTTAAACATAAAAAAGAAGCTTACAAGAAGTGGAAGGTTGGACATATGACCAGGGAAGAGTATAAAAATATTGCTCGGGCATGTAGGAATGTTATCAGGAGGGCCAAATCGCACCTGGAGCTGCAGCTAGCCAGAGATGTCAAGAGTAACAAGAAGGGTTTCTTCAGGTATGTTGGCAACAAGAAGAAAGCCAAGGAATGTGTGGGCCCCTTACTGAATGAGGGAGGCAACCTAGTGACAGAGGATGTGGAAAAAGCTAATGTACTCAATGCTTTTTTTGCCTCTGTTTTCACTAACAAGGTCAGCTCCCAGACTGCTGCGCTGGGCATCATAAAATGTGGAAGAGATGGCCAGCCCTCTGTGGAGATAGAGGCGGTTAGGGACTATTTAGAAAAGCTGGACGTGCACAAGTCCATGGGGCCGGACGAGTTGCATCCGAGAGTGCTGAAGGAATTGGCGGCTGTGATTGCAGAGCCATTGGCCATTATCTTTGAAAACTCGTGGCGAACCGGGGAAGTCCCGGATGACTGGAAAAAGGCTAATGTAGTGCCAATCTTTAAAAAAGGGAAGAAGGAAGATCCTGGGAACTACAGGCCAGTCAGCCTCACCTCAGTCCCTGGAAAAATCATGGAGCAGGTCCTCAAAGAATCAATCCTGAAGCACTTGCATGAGAGGAAAGTGATCAGGAACAGCCAGCATGGATTCACCAAGGGAAGGTCATGCCTGACTAATCTAATCGCCTTTTACGATGAGATTACTGGTTCTGTGGATGAAGGGAAAGCAGTGGATGTATTGTTTCTTGACTTTAGCAAAGCTTTTGACACGGTCTCCCACAGTATTCTTGTCAGCAAGTTAAGGAAGTATGGGCTGGATGAATGCACTATAAGGTGGGTAGAAAGCTGGCTAGATTGTCGGGCTCAACGGGTAGTGATCAATGGCTCCATGTCTAGTTGGCAGCCGGTATCAAGTGGAGTGCCCCAAGGGTCGGTCCTGGGGCCGGTTTTATTCAATATCTTCATTAATGATCTGGAGGATGGTGTGGATTGCACTCTCAGCAAATTTGCGGATGATACTAAACTGGGAGGAGTGGTAGATACGCTGGAGGGGAGGGATAGGATACAGAAGGACCTAGACCAATTGGAAGATTGGGCCAAAAGGAATCTGATGAGGTTCAATAAGGATAAGTGCAGGGTCCTGCACTTAGGACGGAAGAACCCAATGCACAGCTACAGACTAGGGACCGAATGGCTAGGCAGCAGTTCTGCGGAAAAGGACCTAGGGGTGACAGTGGACGAGAAGCTGGATATGAGTCAGCAGTGTGCCCTTGTTGCCAAGAAGGCCAATGGCATTTTGGGATGTATAAGTAGGGGCATAGCGAGCAGATCGAGGGACGTGATCGTTCCCCTCTATTCGACATTGGTGAGGCCTCATCTGGAGTACTGTCCAGTTTTGGGCCCCACACTTCAAGAAGGATGTGGATAAATTGGAGAGAGTCCAGCGAAGGGCAACAAAAATGATTAGGGGACTGGAACACATGAGTTATGAGGAGAGGCTGAGGGAGCTGGGATTGTTTAGCCTGCAGAAGAGAAGAATGAGGGGGGATTTGATAGCTGCTTTCAACTACCTGAAAGGGGGTTCCAAAGAGGATGGCTCTAGACTGTTCTCAATGGTAGCAGATGACAGAACGAGGAGTAATGGTCTCAAGTTGCAGTGGGGGAGGTTTAGATTGGATATTAGGAAAAACTTTTTCACTAAGAGGGTGGTGAAACACTGGAATGCGTTACCTAGGGAGGTGGTGGAATCTCCTTCCTTAGAGGTTTTTAAGGTCAGGCTTGACAAAGCCCTGGCTGGGATGATTTAACTGGGAATTGGTCCTGCTTTGAGCAGGGGGTTGGACTAGATGACCTTCTGGGGTCCCTTCCAACCCTGATATTCTATGATTCTATGATTCTAGGAGGACTTGTGGCACCTTAGAGACTAACCAATTTATTTGAGCAGAAGCTTTCATGAAAGCTCATGCTCAAATAAATTGGTTAGTCTCTAAGGTGCCACAAGTCCTCCTGTTCTTAGTGTAGGCTTTGTACCTGCTTGAAATCTAGTTGTGTATTCTCTGGGCGGGCTAATATTTTGGAGGGCTATTGCAACAGGAGATAGGAACAGGTGGAGGACAATGGCTCCCTCCTTCTCCAGTTAGGGTTTCCCCCAACCTCAGTTTGATCAGGTTTCCTTTGTTCCAAGAATGGATGCAAGATACTGATACGAATCCCAAAATCCTTTGGGACATGGAGTCAACTCCCCAAAATACCACAGAATCCCAGAGCAAACCCTGAGCTCCTTATGGTGCTATCTCCCGGTCCTTACTCAGACACAACTCCCACTGGAGCCTGGAGCCGGTATTTCCATGAAGGAGAGAATGGATCCAAAACCCTGGGTATACAATGGCAAGCTGGGCCTGGAGTCTCTGGCATGGTCCCTGGATTCTGCATGGCTGTGAGGCAGCAGTTGGGAAATTTGGCAGGAGCTTAATTTTAATTAAAAAGAGAGTTTTTAAATTAAATCTGAAAGTGCACAATCCAATCAGCAGTGTCCTCTGAGTTATTCTGATATTACATTCCATTTATTTGATGCTGTCCCACACTTTAGATGTTGGTAGTGAGAATATGTAACTCATCGGAGTGGCCAAGGGAGCTGCATGTGCGTTTGAGAGAGACACACAAACACTGGGGCTTTTGGCATGAGGGTAGTAAGGAGGCAGCTGGAGATGGTGAGACTGCACATTAGCTAAAAGATCGGCAGTGAAATAGTTAAACATATTGACATTTAAATAGTCTTTGGCATTAACACCCCATGTGATGATGGAGCAGCCCACCTTTCTCGGAGCCAGTCTTTCAGGCTGCCTGCTGCTTCTTGACCAAAACACTGCTTCACTTCACCTGGCCCATGTTTTCAAGGTTACCTGTACAACCAGAAGAGACCTTGAGACATCATTGTTGGAAATGCAGGCTGAGATTGACGAACACAGTTCTGTGGCAGGGATGGATTCTGTGGCAAATCCTATGGGCACAGAATACAAGGTCATATCCACTGTGAATTTTTTTTTTTTTTTTGCTTAATATTGTAGCTGACTCGGGTCAGAGGTTAGACTTCAACGGGGGTTTCCCTGAGTGAGGACTGAGAAAAAAGGCAAGATCTCATCAGGATCTGGCCTCATAAAAGAGTTGTGTCTGTCTGTATTGAAGGCTGTACATCAGAATACCAGCTTCTTGTTGCGTGTCACGCTACTGCTTCGGCAGCCCCAAATCAGGTTTGTTTCTTTCTGGCATAATGCATTGCAAACTGCTGCTTAATTCTCTGCCCACTCTCCTCATTCACTGTCTTCCTCATCCGTCTGCTCCTTACTCCTAGGTTTCTCTTTCCCAGATGGTTTTATTTTCCCAGATGCATCAGCTGCATTTATCCAAGTTGAATCTCATCTGTAATTCCCTGCCAATATTTCTAACATACGTGACCTTTTGTATAATTTCTCTGTCCTCGCCGGCGGATGCAGCTTCTCTCAGTTTTGCATCATCTGGAGATTTTGTCGCGACCTGCTCCCTTTTTCAGCTCATTTAATAAATAAGAAAAAATGAGACCTACCACCCCACCATGAAGCACCTCACCAGGCCCACCTCCAAGTCAGTCCATATGCTATGGTCATTTTGTGGCTCTATTATTGTTAGTTATTTGTAGAGCAGTTTCTAGTCTATGTGACCATGCTCCTATCCGAGACAGCTGGAATTCTATCGTTTAATATGATTTTGTGAATCACCGTATCCGGTGCTTTATTAAGGCCAGAAACCTGCTGTGTTCTTTGTCCAAAGATGGTCAATTCTGTCAAAAAAAAAACCAACCCAGGTTTTTGGCATGACTTGCTCTTCCTACACCTCCAGTGTTGTTGATTGCTCATGTTCTGTCAGGCTCTAGGAGCCCGGTTTGTAAAGGTGGTGAGGTTTTATGGATCACTGAATCCAGCTGGTGATGTGGATGCTCAGCACCTCTGGAAATCAGGCCTTAAATGTTGCAAGCCAGATTATCCCCCTGAAAACTGCATAGCAGGGTCTCTCCCCATGCAGACCTCTACCTGCTTAGGTGGACGTTTGTATGTGTGTTGTCTCTGTGGCACGTTCCTCCCTTTCCCCTGCACAGGAGCTGTGCAAGTTGGGAGGGAGTGGATTCTGGCTGGGCACCTTCCCTCACGTCATGGAGGTAACCAACATGAGCTAAGGGGACCCCGGAGTGAAGGACCTGGTTTCCTCAGCAGGGGAACCAAGCCACCACGGCAGGAATTCTAAAGGCCCTCGGTGAGTTCCAGCTCCCTCTCTGCCCTCCCCTACATCACGCACCAGTGGTTCTCAAACCTTTTTTTTCGCAGACCACTTGAAAATTGCTGAGGGTCTCCGCGGACCACTTAATGATCTTTCCAAATGTTGTTTGTACCCTTAGCTGTTGTAAAGTGCAGCCACAGCCCTGGAGCTGGGGAAAGCCGTCTCTTTCTCTGGCTGCCAGAGCCCAGCATGTCCAAAATTTCCTCCACCCCCTCTTCTCACCCCACTGCCCCCTATTCCCCCAAGGCCACCTTACATGTGCGTCTTCTCCAGGGTCCAGACCTAATTAGTGGAGCCATGCCTGTGCGGCTCCACTAATTAGGTGGGTGGCCCTTTGTTCTCTTGTGTGCAGCCGCCCAGGCGGGCACCTCAGAGGGAACTGTCCACGGACCTCCTGAATGGAGCTCGCGGACCACAGTCTGAGAACCTCTGACGTAGGCTAATGGGAGAATGGGTCCCACAGTGACTTCTCCTCTTACTGCCGACCCCTGGTTTGACTTAGGTAGGAGTTATCCTCCCCGGCCAGACTCGCCCCTCAGTTGCTCAGTGAACTGGGAATGACGTCAGGCCAGGCTGGGCTCTGCTGCACCCGTGTAAATCCAGACTAACTGCCTTGACGTCAGTGGAACCAGGTGTAACAGCCGGGGTGGCCCCAGCAGAACGGAGCGGGGGGCCGGGGGTACGAGCGGTGTCTCAGATCTGCCTCGGACTGTTCCGCCCTGTGGTGTGGGCAAGCCCTTCCCCCTGTGCGGCCCCTGGCTGTGCAATGGGGACAAGGACCCCGACCCCCTTTGGAGGGGCCCTGGCCTGCCCATGTGCTGAGGGCTGCAGCGAGGGGGGGACCTGAGGTACCCCCCTGCCCCTGGCCACACAGAGGGGCTGCCACGTCCCCACTGCCTCGGCCTGTGCCAGCCCAGGCAGCGTTGGCAGCTGGGGAACCCCTGCCCCCTCCCCCACCACAGGCAGGGGCTGCTCCACCCCCACCCCCGCGGCTTCCCCGCCCTGGGGCGTGTCCTCAGCCTGGGGGCGGGGCCTGCTGATCCCCCTCCCCCTCAGGAAAACTACAACCCCCAGGACCCTTTGCGCACCCGGCGGCCCCCCGCCCGGCCAGCGCGCGGGTCGTCTGTTGACTATTCGAACCGGCCAATGGCGGCCCCGCCCTTTGGGGGCCCCGCCCCGGGACGGCGCTCGCTCCAGCCAATCGCTTTGCAGGGGCTGGGGCGCGGAGGGCCAATGGGGAAGCGGAGCGGCAGGTATGAGATGGCGGCGGGGAGCCCAGGAGCCGCTGCGCGCCGGGGCGGCAGGTAGGTGCGCGTCCGGTCCGGTCCGGTCCAGCCCGGCCCAGCCCAGCGGCTCGGCCTCTGGCTGGCTCCGGCGGGGGCCTGAGGGAGACCCGGGGCCGGGGGGGCCGGAAGGGAGAACGCTGCTGGGGGCGAACCCCCCCCCCCCGGCGCCGGTTGGCGGGGCGCGAGCAGGCCGCGGCTCCTGCGCTGCCCCCCCCCCCCCCGTGTGTCCCCGCCGCAGCCGGTTCGGCGCCCGCCGCAAGCCCAGCCGGCGGCCTCGGGGCGCCTCGGAGACGAGCCCGCCTGTTGGCGCCTAAGCTGCCCCGGCGCCCGCCCCGCGAAATACGGGCCGGGGGGGGGCGTTATCTGCCCCGCGGAGACCGGCCGCCGCGGGCGCTGCGCCGAGAGGCGCCCGAGCAGCGGCCGGGTCCGTCTGCACCCGCCCGACGAACCGGGGGGGGCTTGCGGCACCCTGGCGACGGACCCACGTGCCGGGGCCTCCGCCTGCCCGGGCGGGAGCCCGCTTCATCCCGTGCGGAGGCCCCGGCACGTGGGTCCGTCGCCAGGGTGCCGCAAGCCCCCCCCCCCCGCCCGGTTCCTCGCATTGCGCTGTGACGCCCTGCCCGGGTCTGCGCTGTGCCGGAAGAACGGGGGGGGCACCTCGGAGACTAGCCAACTTATCTGAGCGTGAGCTACAGCCCACTTCGTCGGGGCAGTACCTCCTTCTGCGAAGAAAACGTTTCTTTCGCAGGTACTTAAGCCTCCACCCCCACCCCCCCACCCCCACACACTGCAAAGACACAAAGTTTTGCAAATGGCAGTGTGACAAAGCTAACTCCAGCTCAGCCAGCGGGTGGTATTTTGTCAACAAGGGGGCCAATGAGGAGCATTTACACATGCTGACTTTTAGTGACAAGGCCGTGTGGACGCAGCCTTGTTGCTAAAAGCTGCGTGGTGTAGACACGCCCTCTGAATAGTTTTTCCAAACTCTGTGGAGCTTGAAAGCTTGTCTCTCTTGCTGGCACACATTAGTCCACCAAAACAGTGGTTCTTAACCAGGAGTCCAGAGAGGCCTTCCAGAGGGTACATCAACGCCTCTAGATATTTGCCTAGTTTTACAACAGGCCACATAAAACACTAATGAAGTCAGTACAAACTCAAATTTCATACTGACAATGGCTTGTTTATACTGCTCTATATGCTGAAATGTAAGTACAATATTTATATTCCAAACAATTTATTTTATAATTGCATGGTAAAAATGAGAATCGACCATTATTCAGTAATAGCGTGCTGTGCCTCTTTTGTGTTTCAATGTCTGATATGGTAAGCAAGTTGTTTTTAAGTGAGGTGATGCTTTGGGTACGCAAGACAAAGCAGACTCCTCAAATGGGTAGAGTAGTCTGTAAGGGCTGAGAACCACTGCAATAAAAGATCCACTCACCCACCTGGTCTCTAATATCCTGAGACCAATACGGCTATACTAACCCTGTGTACAAATGCCTACGAAGAGACCGCCTCTGCCCCAGAGAGCTCACAGTCTAAACAGCCAAACCAAAAGAGGGAAGTACAAGTGCAATACCTATTTGAGAGGAAAACTGAGGCAACTGGAGTTGAGGTGAGTGGTGTGTGGGTCTGCAGGAAGCTTGTGGCAGAGCTCCTGCCTCCTGGTTCAGTGCATCTTGTCTCTCTGAAAATGCCTTATCTGAGGGCAATCTTGATATCACTCACCCCTCTACCCCCCACCCTGGGCAGTGACACTTCCTTAAAATCTAGCATGGAGACAGACTTACTTAAAAAAAAACAACAAAAAAACAAAAAACCCACAACACATTCCTGTCCTGTTGGGCAACCCTCCAGACCCAAGCTCCAGCAGGGTTCTTTCTGCAGTTATTTCTATGACTGCATGTAACACCCCCTCCTGTTCTTATCCAGGGCTTTGTTGGGCTCGGACAGCAGGATCCTTGTTCTTCTACACTCCAGTACATTGTCTGGTCGGAAGAGGGGGTGGGGTAGCATTACTTGCCCACACAATCCAAAGCAGCATCTAGGTGCCTCCGTCTACCAGCCTAGCCAGTGTCCTTGTTCTAGTGATCATGTTCGTGGCACTGTGTAAAATGTCACCCCACATTTGAACTGGGGTGTGTCTTTGTGTCCAGAGGTGCCAATCAGGAATTGATTCCTCATTGGGCTGGGCACTGTGTGCAGGAAATAACAAGCCCCTGCCCCCAAATAGCTTACAGTGTAAGCCAGAGGGTCCCCAAAGTGTGGGGTGCAACCTCTCTAGGGAGGCATGGAGGAGTGTCGGGGGGGGGGGGGGTGCAGCCCAAGAAACCCTGCCCAGGGGTGGGGAGGGAGCGCCATGAAGCCCTCCCCTCCCCTCCCCTGCTCTGCTCCTGCCTCCAGCTGCATCCCTGGTCCCGGCCTTGGTGCGGTTCTACTCCCATCACCACACTAGCCGCTGGTTGTGGCTCCATTCCCTACCTGGGACCAATGCTGGGGGCAAAGCCGGAAGCGGAGCCGCACCTGGCTGCAGCTCTGCTCCCGCTCCAGCCTCGGCCCCTGGCTGTGGCACCTCTCCCGGCCACAAACCTGGCCTTAGCCTTAACCACCTTACCGCTGTTCCTCCTCCTCTTTCTCTTCTCCCCTCCTCCCCCCCCCACTGCCCCGGTGTGGGGACACAGACAAGTAAGGGGGGGGGGTTAGGGACAGCTCATCTAAGTGTATAACCAGTGGAGAAAACAAAGGGGGGGGGCAGATTGGCACTGAAATGGCTCTTTGATGTATTAAGTAGCAGTCACACTGAAGTCCACCAAGTCTTGATGATGTGACACATTTGGCCCCCATTGCTCCTTTCCTGGCCATAGCTGGTGTTGGACACTTCTCCCTCCTCAGCAAATAGTGCGCGCGCGCGCGCGCGCTCTCTCTCTCTATCTATATATAATTTTTTTTTTAGCAGGTTCATGCAGCTTTCTCTTAGTTACTTTAGAACCTATTCTCCTTTAGTTCTTTCTCTCACCTCTGGCTCTGGGACTTTGGCTTCTGGAGATAGGTCCATTTGCCTGCGTCACTCCCATTCTGTTGCTTTCAGGCATTGTGCTTTCTGTGAGGCCCTTGCATAGAGCCAGCAAGCACACATCCTGGTTAAATTGCAGAACTGAACCAAACTTGCATAAAATTACTCTCTAAACTGTTCACAGTGCCCCTTCTCTGTTCCATACAGAGTTTTGTTCTCCATAATCCAAGCTGTCTGTATGAATCGGTGTGGGGGAAGTAACTGGGAAAAAGACAGGTTTCAGAGCAGCAGCCCTGTTAGTCTGTATCCGCAAAAAGAACAGGAAGATTTGTGGCACCCTAGAGATGAACACATTTATTTGAGGTTTTGGCTTTCATTTTGTTTGCCAACACAAGTGTTGGCTTCTCCCACAGGGGGTGTTGCAGCCCCATCACCCTGTGGGGCAGGGTAGCAAATCCTCTTGGTCACCACCATATAAGTGGCATCCGACGGGTAACACATGCATCCGATGAGGTGAGCTGTAGCCCACAAAAGCTGATGCTCCAATAACCTTGTTAGTCTCTTAGGTGCCACACACCCCCTGTTCTGTTTGGGGAGAACGATGGAGGCTATTGCAGCCCATCCAGCTGTTTGTTTCAAAGGCTTATGGCCTGGCGGGATCCTCCGCCTCTGTGGGCTGCAGCTTTTCTCAGGACGACGCTATTTTATTATCTGCACTTGGCAGGAAAGTTGCATCCTTCTCTTCCTGATGCAGAGCCCTCGCTCCAGTGCTCCTGGCCTTTCCCGCCTCCTGGTTGGGTGAGAGCAGTGTGCACTACGTGGGGGCGTTCTCCTCACACCATTCAGAAATGGCAGTTCATGCAGAATGAGGCAGGCTGCTCACTAAGAGCACAGCACAGGGGTAACTGGCTGCCAGCCCTCTCCCAAAGAGACGTTTTAATGGGTTTGCCTTTGGCTTCCCAGCAAGACCTCCCCTCTCTCCCTGTGTAATGACATGGCAGGTGTGATCCTCTGAGGCAGGAAGTTCTGGGTGGCTCTGGACCTGGCTTCTCCCCCGGGTTTGCCAGAGCTCAGCTTTGATCCTGACATTATTCTGCTTTGTTGTGGAGACTTCTCAACATTTCGCGGGTGGGGTTGGTACCCTGCAGGGGACAGCTGGGTTATGGGCTGGCTCATGCTTTAGGGTGGGAGAGGCCCTTTGAGGAGGACCCTCCTTAGACTCACTTCTGTCTGGAACTTTTTTAACATGTTTGATTTAATGTGTGTAATTTACTTTTGTAAAAGTGCTGAGGGGATTATTGATAGTGCAGGAATCTCAGTCAGTGCTCCCTGGGCTTGGTTGAGTACATGAAAGAGAAATCTGATGCATCCCTCTGGTCGTGGCTCAGTCACAAAATACATGTTTCAGGGTGGGGGGACCCCCCCACCAATTTCCAGATTCTGAGGACAGCTTTTTTTCCCCCTGACATCAACTGCCTTGCATCCATACAAGTTATTTTTTGATTTATCTTTTGTCTTATCCTGCTTTAATCCTCTTTGCAAGCGGCATAACACTAGTCGGGAATGAGTATATATTCTGGTATATGGTTCATGTGGATACATCCCCATTTTGAATTAACTACCTCACTTCAAGATGTCCTCCCACTGCTATCCCACTCTGTAGTACTTTATACCTAGACTAGCCTGTCTGTTTACCCATGTGCCCTCCACTGCTCCAGGGTCCTCTTGTCCAGATGTCACCTGCCTATTTAAATGCTGTTTGCAGTGGTGTTGTAGCCACATTGATCTCAAGAAATGAGAGATACAAGCTAGGTAAGGTAATATCTTTTATTGGACCAACTTCTTTTGGTGTTTGGTTGAAGGTCCAAACTTTCAGGTTCTAAAGTTTGTACTTTCCACCAACAGGAGTTGGTCCAATAAAAGATATTTCCTTACCTACCTTGTCTCTGTCTCTCTCCTCTCTTTAATGGCTAGCATATGGCCAGGTATGCCCCTTTGTGATTCTACCCCTTGGTAAGTTCACATACCTGAAGTCCATTCTAGCAGCCGTGCCTGTATTTCTGTGTGGTCCTATCTGGAGGGCCTGGGTGTCTTTGCCCTCTGGGGAGAGGAGCATGTCAACCCCCATCTTAACAGCCCTTACCAGGATGTGGATATCTACAAGTGGCTATTGGAACAATTGTGGGAAAAGGGGCACTCCTGGGACGCACCCCTGTGCCCACCAAAGCTCAAGCAGAACTATGAAAACGGGACCAAAAGAGGGACCAAAACAAGCCCATCAGTAATGCTCCTGCTACATGTGCATATTCAGAGGAGCTGGATTGGATTTTTGCCAGGTCACCGCAGAATCCTGCTATGTTGTGGCTGTTTAGAACTGGCCACAGACCCTGTGAAGAAATTTCCCCAGACAGCTACGATATTTTCAGCACACCTGAGCCAGAGACCCATGAAGAGACACTCCCTGAGACCCAGGTGGATTGCTAGCCGCACACTACTGGGAAGGAAACCTCTACTAGTAAGTATTCCATGTTGCGTTACAATAAACTGTCTGGGTACTGACTGTATAGGAGGATTTAAGTAACTTTGTTCCAGGGACTGCTAGATGCTGCCTTGTTGTCCAGATACCACTAGTCATAGAATCATAGGACTGGAAGTGACCTTGAGAGGTCATCTAGTCCAGTCCCCTGCACTCGTGGCAGGACTAAGTATTATCCAGACCATTTCTGACAGGTGTTTGTCTAGCCTGCTCTTAAAAATCTCCAGTGATGGAGATTCCACAGCCTCAGGCAATTTATTCCAGTGCTTAACCACCCTGAGAGTTAGGAAGTTTTTTCCTAATGTCCAACCTAAACCTCCCTTGCTGCAATTTAAGCCCATTGCTTCTTGCCCTATCCTCAGGGGTTAACAAGAACAATTTACCTCCTTGGAACAATCTTTTATGTACTTGAAAACTGTTATGTCCCCTTTGTCCTCTTTTTCCAGACTAAACAAACCCAATTTTTTTCAATCTTCCCTCATAGGTCATGTTTTCTAGACCTTTAATCATTTTTGTTGCTCTTCTCTGGACTCTCTCCAGTTTGTCCACATCTTTTCTGAAATGTGGCCCCCAGAACCGGACACACTGCTCCAGTTGAGGCCAAATCAGTGCAGAGTAGAAGAACTACTGCTCATGCCTTGCTTACAACACTCCTGCTAAGACATCCCAGAGTGATATTTGCGCCTTTTTTTTTTTTTTTTTTTTTTTTTTTTTTTTTTGCAACAGCGTTACACTGTTGACTCGTAGTTAGCTTGTGGTCCGCTATGACCCTCAGATCCCTTTCCACAGTACTCCTTCCTAGGCAGTCATTTCCTATTGTGTATGTGTGCAACTGATTGTTCCTTCCTAAGTGGAGTACTTTGCATTTGTCCTTATTGAATTTCATCCTATTTACTTCAGACCATTTCTCCAGTTTGTCCAGATCATTTTGAATTTTAATCTTAGCCTCCAAAGCACTTGCAGCCCCTCCCAGCTTGGTATCATCCGCAAACTTTAAGTGTACTCTGCAAGCCAGTATCTAAATCATTGATGAAGATATGGAACAGAACCAGTCCCAGAACTGACCCTTGTGGGACCCCACTTTTTATGCCCTTCCAGCATGACTGTGAACCACTAACTACTCTCCGCAAATGGTTTTCCAACCAGTTTTGCACCCACCTTATAGTAGCTCTATCTAGGTTGCATTTCCCTAGTTGGTTTATGAGAAGGTCATGCAAGACAGTATCAAAAGCTTTACTAAAGTCAAGATATACCACGTCTACCGCTTCCCCCCATCCACAAGGCTTGTAACCCATCAAAGAAAGTGATCAGGTTGGTTTGACACTATTTGTTCTTGACAAATCCATGCTGATTGTTACTTATCACCTTATTATCTTCTAGATGTTGGCAAATTGATTGCTTAAGTATTTGCTCCATTATCTTAACAAGGTCAGCTCCCAGACTACTGCACTGGGCAGCACAGCATGGGGAGGAGGTGACCAGCCCTCTGTGGAGAAAAATGGTTCGGGACTATTTAGAAAAGCTGGATGAGCACAAGTCCATGGGGCCGGATGCGCTGCATCCAAGAGTGCTAAAGGAGTTGGCGGATGTGATTGCAGAGCCATTGGCCATTATCTTTGAAAACTCATGGCGATCGGGGGAAGTTCCAGACGACTGGAAAAAGGCTAATGTAGTGTCCATCTTTAAAAAAGGGAAGAAGGAGGATCCTAGGAATTATAGGCCAGTCAGCCTCACCTCAGTCCCTGGAAAAATCATGGAGCAGGTCCTCAAGGAATCAATTCTGAAGCACTTAGAGGAGAGGAAAATGATCAGGAACAGTCAGCATGGATTCACCAAGGGCAAGTCATGCCTGACTAATCTAATTGCCTTCTATGATGAGATAACTGGCTTTGTGGATGAGGGAAAAGCAGTGGACGTGTTATTCCTTGACTTTAGCAAAGCTTTTGACACGGTCTCCCACAATATTCTTGCCAGCAAGTTAAAGAAGTATGGGCTGGATGAATGGACTATAAGGTGGATAGAAAGTTGGCTAGATTGTCGGGCTCAACAGGTAGTGATCAATGGCTCCATGTCTAGTTGGCAGCCGGTATCTAGCGGAGTGCCCCGAGGGTCAGTCCTGGGGCCGGTTTTGTTCAAGATCTTCATTAATGATCTGGAGGATGGTGTGGATTGCACCCTCAGCAAGTTTGCAGATGACACTAAACTGGGAGGAGCGGTAGATAGGATACAGAGGGACCTAGACAAATTGAAGGATTGGGCCAAAAGAAATCTGATGAGGTTCAACAATGACAAGTGCAGAGTCCTGCACTTAGGACAGAAGAATCCCATGCACCGTTACAGACTAGGGACCGAATGGCTCGGCAGCAGTTCTGCAGAAAAGGACTTAGGGCTTACAGTGGACGAGAAGCTGGATATGAGTCAACAGTGTGCCCTTGTTGCCAAGAAGGCCAATGGCATTTTGGGATGTATAAGTAGGAGCATTGCCAGCAGATCGAGGGACATGATCGTTCCCCTCTATTTGACATTGGTGAGGCCTCATCTGGAGTACTGTCCAGTTTTGGGCCCCACACTACAAGAAGGATGTGGAAAAATTGGAGAGAGTCCAGCGGAGGGCAACAAAAATGATTAGGGGACTGGAACACATGACTTATGAGGAGAGGCTGAGGGAACTGGGATTGTTTAGTCTGCGGAAGAGAAGAATGTGGGGGGAATTTGATAGCTGCTTTCCACTACCTGAAAGGGGGTTCCAAAGAGGATGGATCTAGACTGTTCTCAGTGGTAGTTGATGACAGAGCAAGGAGTAATGGTCTCAAGTTGCAGTGGGGGTGGTTTAGGTTGAATATTAGGAAAAACTTTTTCACTAGGAGGGTGGTGAAACACTGGAATGCATTACTTAGGGAGGTGGTGGAATCTCTTTCCTTAGATATTTTTAAGGTCAGGCTTGACAAAGCCCTGTCTGGGATGATTTAGTTGGGGATTGATCCTGCTTTGAGCAGGGGGTTGGACTAGATGACCTCCTGAGGTCCCTTCCAACCCTGATATTCTATGATTCTTTCTGGGTTCAGAAGTTAAGCTGACTGGTCTGTAATTCCCTGGGTTGGACTTATTTCCCTTTTGTAGGTGGGCACTATATTTACCCTTTTCCAGTCTTTTGGAATCTCTCTCGTCTTCTATGACTTGTCAAAGATAATTGCCAATGGTTCAGATCTCCTCAGTCAGCTCCTTGAGTATTCTAGGATGCAGTTCATCAGGCCCTGGTGACTTGAAGACCTCTATTTTGTCTAAGTAACTTTTAACTTGTTCTTTCCCTATTTTTAGCCTCTCTTGATCCGACCTCATTTTTACCGGCATTCACTGTTATGTCCAATCACCACCAACCTTCTCGATGAAAACTGAAACAAAGAAGTCATTAAGCACCTCTGCCATTTCCACATTTTCTATTATTGTTTTCCCCCATTCATTGAGTAACGGGCCTACCCTGTCCTTGGTCTTCCTCTTGCTTCTAATGTATTCATAGGATGTTTTCTTGTTAGCCTTATATCTCTAGCTAGTTTGACCTCATTTTGTGCCTTGGCCTTTCCAATTTTGTCCCTACATACTTGTGTTATTTGTTTATATTTATGCTTTGTAATTTGACCTAGTTTCAACTTTTTAGAGAACTCTTTTTTGATTTTTAGATTATGAAGATCTGGTTAAGCCAGGGTGGTCTCTTGCCATACTTCATGTGTTTCCTACACAGTGGGATAGTTTGCTTTTGTGCCTTTAATAATGTCTCTTTGAAAAACTGCCAACTGTATTCAATTGTTTTTCCCCTTACGCTTGCTTCCCATGGGATTTTACTTACCAGCTCCCTGAGTTTGCTAAAGTCTACCTTCTTGAAATCCATTATCTTTATTTTATTGTTCTCCCTCCTACTATTCCTTAGAATCTCATCATTTCATGATCACTTTCACCCAAGCTGTCTTCCGCTTTCAAATTCTCCACCAGTTCTTCCCTATTTGTCAAAATCAAATCTAGAACAGTCTCTCCCTAGTAGCTGTCTCCACCTTCTGAAATAAAATAATTGTCTCCAATACATTCCAAAAGCTTGTTGGAGTTTCTGTGCCCCGCTGTGTTGTTTTTCCCAGCAGATGTCTGGGTGTTGAAGTCCCCCATCACCACCAAGTCCTGGGCTTTAAATAATTTTGTTAATTTGAAAAAAGCCTCATCCACCTCTTCTTCTTGTCATGGTAGGGGTCTACTACAGACCATCAAACATCACCCTTGTTTTTTACCCCTTTTATCCTTAGCCAGAGCCTCTCAACAAGTCTGTCTCCTATTCCCATCTCAACCTCAGTCCAATTGTGTATGTTTTTAATATCTAAGGCAACATCTCCTCCCTTTTTAACCTGCCTGTCCTTCCTCAGCAAGCTATAACCTTCTATGCCAATATTCCAGTCATGCATATTATCTCACCAGCTCTGTGATGCCAACTATTCTATTGTTTGTTTGTTAGTATTTTGTGTTCTTACTGCTTATTCCCCTTTCTTCTTGCATTAGTATACAGACACATAAGATACTGGTTTAATTTCCCCACAGTTCTGTCTTGTCTCTCCTTTATCCCTTCTATAACAGCCCATGCTCCCCCTAAATTGCAAAACTTCTCCCAGGTCTCTCTGTTCTTGACTTACCTGTGGGCTTTGATCACCTGCCCTCTTTGAACGTAGTTTAAAGCTCTTCTCATGAGGTTATCCAGTCTGTATCCAAATATGCTCTTCCCCTTCCTCAATAGGTGAACCCCATCTCTGCTTAGCAATCCTTCCTGGAACAGCATCCTATGGTCAAGGAAGCTGAAGCCCTCCTGGAGACACCATCTTCGCAGACAGGCATTCACCCCCCGGGGTGTATCTGTCTCTGCCTGGGCCCCTACCCTTGACCAGAAGGGTCAAAGAGAACACCACTTGTGCTCCCAACCCTTTCACTCTTTCTCCCAGAGCCCTGTAGTCACTTCTGATCAGCTGAGGGTCATACCTTGCTGTATCATTAGTGCCCACAGCGATGAGTAGCATGGGGTAGGAGTCAGCGGGCCGGATGATCCTCGACAATCCCTCTGTAACGTCTCTGATACGGGCCCCTGGCAGGCAGCATACCTCCCAGGATGCCATGTCAGGGGGACAGTTAAATGCCTCTGTACCCCTCAAAAAAGAGTCTCCAACCCCCACTACCCTATATTTTCTCCTAGGAGTGGTGGCTGTGATCCTCCCAGTCTTGGGGGTACATGGCTTCTCCTCCACCTTTTAGAGGTGATTCCTCAGCACTTGTTGCCAGGGCAGTATATTGAGATGTGAGAGGATGGAAATGTGTCCCTAGTTCTCAGCTCATTGGGCTTTTAACTCACTCGCCTTCTAATGATTCAGAATAGTGCCCACACTGACAAGTTTTATGCACAGATTTCCCTGAAATATTGACTCCACCAACCATGGAACAACTGTGCTGGCCCTGAATCCCCTTCCTGTGCTGCTTGAGACTCCCTCTCCCTCCCAGCAGACCTTCCCCTACTCTAGATGGCAGAACTACAGTGGTTTTTATTTAAAAAAACAAAAAAACCCCAACAACATGGCTGGCTATTTTTATTGTATCAGTCCATACAGAAAGAGAAATAGCAATAGAAACCTTACTCTGCATCACAGTTTGATCATTGCTCTGAACTTTTAGCTACCTGAAGTTTTCAAACATTCACTAAAATGATGTAAATTGGCTAGATATGGCTACTTATGCATTTCATAATTGCCCAAATGAGACATTCATAAGCACCGAGAGATAGCATTTGTGCTTACATAAGGACACGATTATCTGCCTTTGTTTGTTACAGTGAACAGCACTGTTAGTCCCGTTGTAGCTGAATGCGTTCAGAACAATCATTGCAAAAGTCTTTGTGCTCATCAGCAGGTGTCAATGAGAATTTAAGGCAAATATACTGCATTTTCCCCTGTTTGTATAGTGCCTTGCCCGATGGGGTCCTGGCTGGGGCTAAGGCTCCGAGCTGGTATGGTAATACATATAATTAATAAGATAATGTGGCCTTTTTAGGGCTTCCTATATAGGCAGCGGTTTCCTTCTATTTCTACACAAGATGAAATGGCAGCTTCTTGGTAAATAGCAACTCTGCATATTTTCCTGGTTAGCCCCTCGTTATAAAGCAAAAAAAAAAACCCCAGCACCCTTCTCTGACTCTTGGGGATGTGCTTCACAGTAACATCATCCAATGTAAGAATAGCCTGCAGAGGTGCCCATGCAATTTCCAACCTGCTGCTTTCCCCCTATTTAGCAGTGGTACAGAGGTCCTGGGGGAGGGGGAAAATAAGGTGGAAAACCTCATACCATCTCCAAGCATGTCCCAGACTGGCAAGAGCATGGGAAAGGGAATTCTAAAATTTGGGTGTGGGGGAGTGACATTTTATCACTGTTGGCGTGGAAACCATACTCGGATGACAACGTCTTATATTGTTTGTTCTCCTGGCACCTGACACACCACAGCCCTGGCAGAGAGGAGTGTTCTCAATCTCTGAATGCCTGGCAAAAGTCCAAGGGAAGAGAGAGAGAGGATATGTGCCTGCCTAGTTTCTGCATACCAGCAAGACAATAGAGTGGAGGGAAGGTTTCATGTTCCTGGCTCAGAAGGAGTGAGGACAGGGAGCAGTCAAGGGAATGCATGGCTGGACCAAGGGACATTCAGGAAAAGATGCCAGCTGTGACACAGAACTAAACTAACCTCCTGGAGAACACTCTTGCTCTCTGCAGTCTGTCAAGGACAGTGGGACTCCCCTGTCCCTGAACTGCAAGGGACAAGCCATTTCCCTGTCATTCCACACCCCTCCCTCCCCCAAGGCCATGTATGTGTTTGTGTGACCCTATTGGTGCAAAGATATATTCTCTGCACTTTGGGCAGGTCTGTCCCTTTTCTATTGGTTTTTATTACAACTTGGCTGAAAAGAAATTTGGCGGGCTCCTGCTCTGCCTAAGAACATCCACTCCTACTACCATCATTACACAAAGCATATTAATGGCCTTGGTTACATTACATTCATTTCCCTCACCTAGCCCCTGCTCTCAGAGTGGGAGCACGGCACTTCCCTGACTAGTTGGGGGATTTTGCAGAGGCAGCTTCTCTGGCTTTCGCAAAATTCCACAAGTCCTTCTGCCCCTTTGCCTTCAGGGAGGCTCTTTTGCTCTCATAGAGGTTGTTCAAATTATAGCAAGCACTTATAAGACAAAGTAGGTATTTCTCAGATGCCCTCTGCCCTTTGTATCAGGCACCTCCACCTTCCCTTCAGTCTTCCAAATGCACTCTCCATTGTCATTCTGCAGCTGCTCAGGGGAGAGTTAAACAGCTCCTTTCTCCTATCAAAGTGTCCACTAAAAGGCTTTATAAGCCAGGGAGCAGAGGGTAAGCTGGGTCTGCTATAATGACTGGAGGAATCACATCTCTGTCACCACCAATGTCCATTGGTGATCATGGAAGCAAAGTTCTATTTGTCATAAAGATCCTGGTATGGACCTTTCCAGACCACCTCACTTTATTACTAGTGAAGTCCGTAGAATCACAGAAGATTAGGGTTGGAATAGACCTCAGGAGATCATCTAGTCCAACCCCAGCTAAATCATCCCACCAAAGGTTTTGTTAAGCCGGGCCTTAGAGGCTTTTAAGGGTGGAGATTCCACCACCACCTGAGGTAACCAATTCCAGTTTTTTGCCACACTCCTAGTGAAATAGTGTTTCCTAATATCCAACCTAGATCTCCCACACTACAGCTTGAGACCATTGCTTCTTGTTCTGTCATCTGCCACCACTGAGAACAGCCGAGCTCCATCCTCTTTGGAACCCCCCTTCAAGTAGTTGAAGGCTGCTATCAAATCCTCCCTCCCTCCCTCCTGCAGACTAAATAAGCCTAGTTCCCTCAGCCTCTCCTCATAAGTAATGTGCTCCAGCCCCCTAATAATTTTTGTTGCACTCTGCTGGACTCATTCAATTTGTCCACATCCTTTCTGTAGTGGGGGGCCCAAAACTGGATGCGATACTCCAGATGTGGCCTCACCAGTGCTGAATAGAGGGGGGAATAATCACTTCCCTTGATCGGCTGGCAATGCTCCTACTTATACATCCCAAAATGCCATTAGCCTTCTTGGCAACACGGGCACACTGCTGATTCATATCCAGCTTCTCGTCCACTGTAATCCCCAGGTCCTTTCTGCAGAACTGCCACTTAGCCAGAGAATGATGGCCACACACTTCTCCATGCTGATGGGACCTGGCCCGTGGGTGTTCTGCAGCTTCAGCTCTGGAGCGAGCTCTGCAGAGATCTTCAGGACAGTAGCATTCCACATCTTGAAGTTCTGCCCCACTGGTGGTCATCCCAATTCTGTAGCAATGTCCTGTCCCACCAGTTGGTGTCGGGTGGCCAAACACAAAAGTGGGGCTCGGTGGAGGGAAGCTGCTCCAGGAAAATGTCATACAGAAGTAACTGCTGGGTTTCTTCTCCTCCAGCAATATCTGCGCGACATTGTGCAATGGCTGGCTCCCAGCTCCTCCAGAGCCATCTGGCTGCATGACCGCCGCTGTTTACATTAATGTCTGTCAGGAGTCTGGCGCTCAGCAGCGCTTCCTCCATGCTGCCTGACAAGTTTGAAAATGGTGCTGGCCTACTAAAACCAAATGAAATATGGGATACCAAAAAAGGAATCATGGGAGTTTGAGTGCCAGAATTCCCATAGGTTCTGGTAGGTATCTCACAATATGCTGCAAAAAAAAATATCTCAGAATGTGTAGAATCTAGCACTGGAACATTGCACCATGGGATATCTGCCCAGAAGCTGACTGGCTATTTCAGAAGCAGTGCAGAATGGGGTGGTTGCAGTTACTTCTCATGTGACTAGCTTAAACCAGCATAAACAAAGTGGTGGGGTGTAGTTTTGGGATAGTTATAGCAGAAAAACATATACAGTACTCTATTGGAAATGGTTTCGCCTGCAGAAAAGCCCTGAGCCTGAAGACGTTTTCTTCCAAAGGCTATGTGTACATTGTGACGAAGTGGGACTATTCTTAATGTTTCCTCTGAATAGTGTGGGGGTGCCTCAGTTTCCCCTATGCAGTTCTTAAGTATCTAGGGGGTGGGGTAAGGGTGTATGATCACTGCAGAGCCCTAGAGGGCAGGTGTGTGCAGGGGTGAGAGAATGGCCGACACCCTGTTTCCTGGCCACTGATGGCCTGGGCCCTTCCCCCCCGCCAGGTGAGAGCTAAAGGGTTGGAGAACAAAGGAATCAGGTGACCTCTTGGCCCGGGAAAGGGACAAAGCCCAGAGGAGGAGGGGCTGGAAGGAGTTTCAGTTTGGGGCTGGCTGGGACATGGAGTGAAGGGCAGACGGGGTTGTCTGGCTCCCTGCCCCCCAAAATGGACCCAGCTGAGGGGTCCTGTTCTCTGCACCTACAAGCTCTGTGTTAGACCATGTTCCTGTCGTCTAATAAACCTCTGTTTTACTGGCTGGCTGAGAGTCCTGTCTGACTGCGGAGTTGCGGGGCAGGACCCTCTGGCTTCCCCAGGACCCCGCCTGGGCAGACTCGCTGTCAGAAGCACATGGAGGGGCAGAGGATGCTGAATGCTCCGAGGTCAGACCCAGGAAGGTGGAAGCTGTGTGAGCTGTGTGTCCTGCAGGCAGGCTGCTCACAGAAAGGAGACTCCCCCAGAGTCCTGCCTGGCTTCGTAGGGAGCAGTTCCAGAGCATCGCCCAGGGACTCCGTGACATACATAACTGCCAGAGCCTGTCCCTGCGGCGAGGCTCTGGCAGGGTGGATATGGCAGGCTCTGGCAGCAGACAGCCACCCTACTGAAAATAGCAGTGTAGATGGGGGAGGCGCTGCCCACATGTGTAGAAAGCCGGTTAGGGTGCAGACCCTGTGGGTTCAGACATGTAGGGCACTCTACTTGCCTAAGCTGTGCCTCGCTGTCTCCACTGCTCTTTATACCCGTGCTAGCTGGGCACGAGGTGTCTGCACTCTACACGCCAGCACAAGCGCATATGCCCCGAGAGTGTTTTAGAACAAACCATATTTTCTTTAGAAACTCACAACTTGAATTAGAGGTTGCAACATCGAAGCTGTAGAAATTCTGTTCCTCTGAGGAATGGCCTCTCTAAGGTGAGAGGTTAAATCCTGTGGCTGATGAAAACAGCCAGGGTTCTTCTGTGTGCCCTGCTGTCTGGTGCATATCCCGGTGCTATGGCTGCCTGCCCCTTCCTTCTGCAGAAGGCAGTGTGTCTCCACATTTGCTTGGCTACTTGCCATTCAATTAGACAACGAGAGGGAATGTTCCATGGAAAAAGCTAGTTTGGGTTGACATCAGTGGAAGCAGGATTGGGCCCAAGCCTACCTCCCAGCTCTGCCTCTCTAAGGATTTTAAATAAAAATAGTTAGAGCCAGTGACAAAGATTGTGCAGCCCTGAAAGCTGAGGAAATGGATGCTGTTTTTCATTTTTAAATGTAAAATGTTGCACCGCTGTGGTATGAAGGGTGAGACTTTAATTGGACAACAATCTAGGGAGTCAGAGTTAAGGTTTCCCTAGTAGCATTATTTGTGCCCCATCGCATGGCTGCGTTACAATGAGGTTTTTAATCTGATTATAGCACATGCATGTGCCTTTTGAACTACATCAGGTTACATAGAAAGGGAGAGTTTAAGCATTAAACAGATTATTCACTGTTCAATCTAGCTAGAGGAGCAGTACAGAATACTGTGCAGCTCCCTCCCAGATTCCTGTTTTGTCCTTTTCCCTAGACTTTATTAATGTAAAGCTGCTGCCTTTCCCCTCTGGGGACAAATGGACTTTTATTAACATTTTTCAAGAACTAATTAACTTCTGGGCTCAGACCAGAATTTAGAGCAACTTCACTCTAAAATATAAATTTCTTTCAGAAAGTTCTAAGCACTTGAATAGCAGAGGTCGGTGAAAATGCCATGTCAGCCGTAACCAGTCTCGCTATTGCAATGTTAGTTGATACCCTGTGTTGTTGTAGTTAAAGACAGGTTTCAGAGTAACAGCCGTGTCAGTCTGTATTCGCAAAAAGAAAAGGAGGACTTGTGGCACCTTAGAGACTAACCCATTTATTTGAGCATGAGCTTTCGTGAGCTACAGCTCACTTCATTGGATGCATACCGTGGAAACTGCAGCAGACTTTATATACACACAGAGAACGTGAAACAATACCTCCTCCCACCCCACTGTCCTGCTGGTGGGGGGGTGGAGGGTGAGAAAACCTGGATTTGTGCTGGAAATGGCCCAACTTGATGAGCACTTTAGATAAGCTATTACCAGCAGGACAGTGGGGTGGGAGGAGGTATTGTTTCATGCTCTCTGTGTGTATATAAAGTCTGCTGCAGTTTCCACGGTAAGCATCCGATGCAGTGAGCTGTAGCTCACAAAAGCTCATGCTCAAATAAATTGGTTAGTCTCTAAGGTGCCACAAGTACTCCTTTTCTTTTTGTAGTTAAAGAGCAGATTTAAAGCAACAGACAAGCTGACTTTCCCAAGTAAGGGCACTTTTCTTTACGTCTCTAGATCCGCAGCAGAGTGTGGGCAATGATGCTTTTCAGGTCTGTTTGCTTTAATTGACGAAACTCAATTTGTTTATGACAGATTGTAGCAATAACTTGAATATTCTAAATTCTATGATTTAGCCAATGCCTAAAAGGTTGCAAAGACGAGTTACTGGTGACATCTGAAGCCTGTACAACACTTTATCTTTAAATTTCCCTAAATAAATGTGAGGGAAGCAGGGCAAAATTTCAGCAAGGAAGTGTTTTCTATTATGATTTATTATTTATATTGTAGTAGACTCTAAAAATACAAGTCAGGGATTGGCTCCCCTTGTGCAAGGCATCAGGGACACACAACAGAAAGCATGTCCCTGTCCTAAGGAGCTCGTAAATATAATCTATGCAAACATTACTAAATATTTATATTTAAAATGTATATAGAAAAATAAGTTTCAGAGTAGCAGCCGTGTTAGTCTGTATTCGCAAAAAGAACAGGAGTACTTGTGGCACCTTAGAGACTAACACATTTATTGGAGCATAAGCTTTCGTGAGCTGCATCCGATGAAGTGAGCTGTAGCTCACGAAAGCTCATGCTCAAATAAATTGGTTAGTCTCTAAGGTGCCACTAGTACTCCTTTTCTTTTTATAGAAAAATAAGTTATTCTATAGAAGAGAGATGGGCAAACTACGGCCCGCGGGCCACATCCGGCCCACGGCACCATCCTGCCCGGTCCCTGAGCTTCCGGCTGGGGAGGCTAGCCCCTGGCCCCTCCCCTGCTGTCCCCCCTCTCCCGCATCCTCAGTGCTCCGCTCCTGCCAGGCAGTGTGGCGGCGTGGCTGGCTCTTGTGTGGTAAGGGGGCGGGGAGCTGGGGGTCCCAGGGGGCAGAGCAAGGGGGGTTGGATGGGTTGGGGGGTTGCGGGGGCAGTCAGGGAGCAGGGGGCAGTTGGATAGGCATAGGAGTCCTGGGGGGCCTGTCGGGGGCGGGGGTGTGGATAAGGGGCAGGGCAATCAGGGAGCAGGGTGGTTGGATGGGTTGGGGGTCCTGGGGGGAAACAGGGAACAGGGGAGGTTGGATAGGGGATGGGGTTCCGGGGGCAGGGGGCCATGAAGGAGCAGGGGGCGTTGGATGGGTTGGAGATTCTGAGGGGGGCAGTCAGGGAGCAGGGGGGGTTGGATGGGGGGTTGGATAGGGGGTGGGGTCCCGGGGGGGGCCGTTAGGGGCAGGGGGTCCCAGGAAGGGGCCATCAGGGGACAAAGAGCAGGGGGGGTTGGATGGGTCAGGGATTCTGAGGGGGGCAGTCAGGGGCGGGAAGTGGGAGGGGGCGGATGCCAGGCTGTTTGGGGAGGCACAGCCTTCCCTACCCGGCCCTCCATATAGTTTTGCAACCCCGATACGGCCCTTTGACCAAAAAGTTTGCCCTCCCCGCTATAGAATCATAGAAGTGTAGCTGCAGGCGGCCGTGCCTGCAGACGAACAATGTAAACAAACTGTCTCGCGCCCCGCCAGCGGATTACTCTGACGGGCCGCAGGTTGCCCACCATTGCCTTGGACTTTGCTATTGCACTCCCCTAGTACCAGCTTTCATAGTGGCCAGTTGGGCTTTTGGCATCGGTGGCAGTTTGCACTCCTGTGGAGCCTGGCCTAGTGATCCAGCGTTGTCCTTAAACAACACAAGGGGAATTAACACGAACAAAGGGAGTCAATGTGAGAGAGAGAGAAGGAATGTAGGTATCCCAGGAGGTATCTCAAGCAGGTACTCCCTTCCCTCAGGGGCTGCAGTTGCAGGTGGGCTCTCTTCCCAGACCTGCCCCCAGCTGAGCTGCTCTGCTCTGCTCCAGCTCAGCTCAGCTCCCTGAGCATCTCTTGCGGGTGGGGCAGGGCTGGCTGAGCCTGGGGCAAGGCTGGCTGCGGGTGGGGCAGCTCCTTAACCCTTTGTTGTCTGGTGTGGGATTTGCATACCCCATCGCAGCATATTTTTGAAGCCTTCCCAAAACGCCCTTGCAGTATCCTATTACTACAAACCCATCTGCAGTTCTTCCATTTTCTGTTCCCTGTTCCATGTTTCCCTCGATGCCTGTCCATCTCTGACTGACACACCTGGAAACAGCCTCCAATTTCCTATTCCTGCACTTCAGTGGGCCTTTTAATTTATAAAGGTCACTTTATCAGTGACCCTTCCTCGCACACAAAGATGCCTGGGTATCGTTATTGATAATCAAAATGGAAATGTAAAGCAGGACCCCATTTCTGCACAGAAATAAAGCCCCCACAGGCATTGCACTCAATAATCCTGTTAATCTGCAACACCGCAAGTGTGTAACCTTCAGACAAAGCCCAGTGCTAATGCCTGCTATACCCAGGGTAAACAGGGAGAATGGATATGTCCCACCTACACACAGTTCACAGAACAGCAGCAAAGGGGAGACGGGCATTTGCTCAAACATGTCCTTTCTATTTTCTGCCTTGTTTGTAATTAGGATTTCTTTCCTCTTCCCTTTTATAGATTACTCATCACCATAGTATCTGAGTGCCTTTCATCATCTCAGAGTACACAATAAAGGAACAAATGGCTTGTTTTCCTTTCCCGCTCCCCTCCCCCTAATTAGCCCAAGGTTTTGTTATTATAGAGAAAGCTAGGACAAAACAGTGGGCACTAATTTTGCTCATAAGATTCACGGTGAGCCTAGCACCTTCTGGGAGCGAGTCTCACGATCATGGACAAGTTGCAGGAAAAGCTATCAGGCACACAAGTCTCACTCTAGGGGTAACAGTGCCATTATTTCAGTGGAGTGCAGCTGTTGTCAGAGGTCACAATCATGCAGGATGAATTGATCCCTTGTGTAGCTTGAGTCAATCTATGGAGGTCTTTGAAGATCAGGACTAAAGTGAGACCTCAGCTAGCAAACTATGGTTAACTGAGTTTGTGGAAAGAAATTTTGGGAAGCAAACAAATGGGATAATATAATAAAGGAAGTGAATGGCAAATGTCTCCAGGAAAGAGACAGGCTGTGTGACTGAGAATTGCCGTTATAGTGGGATACACGAGAAGTAAGTTCTGTTGACTTAATGGAGTTACATGAGCATAAAATCTGTGTTTGTGAAGTTAGAAGCAACCCCAGACAATGTAAAGCCAGAGCAGAACGTCAACCTAGGTAAATCAGGAGTTAAGAGTGAGAGGAACCATTTGCGAGCAGTGATGGAAGGCATGGAGCACAGACCTTCCTGGCTGGGAGAGTGGTAAAAACTGGGAGGCTGGAAGGCCAGAAGTAAGTTAACCACTTGAGTGCTACCTGATGTACCTGGCAGATGGGGAAAAGTTCATCTCCAGTGCTATGCTGCGTGCCTCCTACCTAGGTTCTCAGTGAAGTGCCAACGTTCCATCAGAGTCATTGCACAGTGGGAATGCCCTAACGTTCAGCAGTAAAAGGGTTAACGTTTATGACACAATTAGGCAGAAAATGGAAGAAAGACTCCACGTTTAACAATAAATTAAAAATGTTTAGAACATAGAAGATAAAGGCTAATGAAGGAAATGGTGAGTTCATTAGGAGATATCAAGGGTTGAGGGAGATGCAGGAAATACTAAATAGAAAAATGTAATGGATTCTTTGCCTGGGTCCTCACAAAGGAAGATGGGGACACAGATGCCACAAAGGCATATTTTTCTTCAGGAAGAAAGAAAAAATATTACAGAAAACTGAGATTGTGCCAGAACAAGAATCAAGGAACAAGAATGGCTGGAGCCAAATTTCCAGGGTCAGACAGGATTCATCCCAGATTTTTTTGGGGGGGGGGGGGGAGGGGGGGGGAGAGAAGAGGGACAGAAAAAAATGGAGGAACCTGTAGTGGAATGATGTGAAAAGCATTATCTTCTAGTCCTTTGGTACTTAAATGTATCTCCTCTATTTAAGAGAGGATTTAGGGAAGCTCTGATGAACATTTGATATGGAGACATTAGAAATTACTCTCTAATTTACATTGGGCATTAACATTGTTAACAAAATTAATATTGAATTAACACAATTAACATTTCTGAGACTGAAAGCAGGACTAAAATCCCTTTAAATTAGGGCTGTCAAGCGATTAAAAATATTAAGCGCGATTAATCGCACTGTTAAACAATAATAGAATAGCATTTATATATTTTTGAATGTCGTCTACATTTTCAAATATATTGATTTCAATTACAACACAGAATACAAAGTGTACAGTGCTCACTTTATATTTATTTTTGATTACAAGTATTTGCACTGTATATAAAAAAAGAAATAGTATTTTTCAATTCACCTCATACAAGTACTTTAGTGCAATCTCTTTATCATGAAAGTTGAACTTACAAATGTAGAATTATGTACAAAAAACCTGCATTCAAAAATAAAACAATGTAAAATTTTAGAGCCATTCAGTCCTACTTCTTGTTCAGGCAATCGCTCAGACAAACTAGTGTAACAAGTGTCTTTGTAAGTGGCGAACCGTGGCCACTGGGAGTTGCAGGCGGCCGTGCCTGTGGACGGTCAATGTAAACAAACTGTCTCGTACCCCGCCAGCAGATTACCATGACGGACTGCATGCGGCCCGCAGGTTGCCCATCACTGGTCCAAAGATATGGCTTTAGCACGATTGAGAGACATGGTGACGGCTCTGTAATCACTACAAAATGGAACCATGCTTCATCCCAGACAGGGGACCTGGTGACATGGCTTCACTTGTCATATAGATGGGTTAAATTGGGGCCCATTTGGTAGGTTCCTGTGAGTTACATTACTTAAGCCCAAAGTGTCCCTAATTCAAAGCCCTAGTTTCCATGCAGATGGAATTGGTTGCCATGAGACTCCAGCTACACTGGCATTTGGGAAGTGACATAATCAGTTTATCCAGCTTTTCTTTTCAGTTTTGTCTCTGCGTGACGGCTGATGCCCAGTGTGTGCCAAGGGGGCCCTTCAGACCCAATAATGCACCCTTGTGTCTTGTAGCATGCGTGGAATTTGCACAGGCTGTGCTGGGGCAGGCGGGTGTCTTTGTTGTTGGAAACAAGGAGCAAGTTCTTTTCTCGGTGTCTTTGCTTCCCAATGCCTCTCCAAAAGCTCTCAGCATTCATGTAAGAGATTTGGTTTTCTGTCTATTTTTGCTTTAGGCATTATTGAATTTACTGAAACTAACCTCTGGAATATGCATGGTGATCCTGTCGGTTGCTCTAGGTTGGCGAGTTATTTGATTTTAGTGCAGTGGGGTTTCTCTCTGTGAATCTAGAGATGTAATTAGCAGTGGAGGGAGCAGATAGTTTGTGCTTCTTGATGTAGCTGTTAGAGAGTATTTGCATATCTACTGTGTGGGGAACAAAAACTGCTAGTGAGTTAGTAACAGAGGATCATTGCGGGCAAGGTAGCTGGGTCTAAATATTAAACCACCTCATAAGAGTGGCCAGACTGGGTCAGATCAATGGTCCAGCTAGCCTAGCGTCCTGTCTTCCAACAGTGGCCAGTGCCAGACGCTTCAGAGGGAATGAACAAAACAGGACATTTGAGTGATCTATCCCCTGTCATCCAGTCCCATCTTTTAGTAGCCAGAGATTTAAGGACACCCAGAGAGTGGGTTTGCATCTCTGACCATCTTGGCTAATACCAATTGATGGATCTATCCTCCATTAGCTTATCTAATTCTTTTTTGAACCTGCTTATACTTTCAGTCTTTAACATCCCTTGGTAATGAGTTCCCCAGGTTGACTGTGCGTTGTGTGAAGAAGTACTTCCTTATGTTTGTTTTTAAACCTGCTGCCTGTTAATTTCATTGGTTGATTCCCAGTTCTTGTGTTATGTGAAGGGGTAAATAACACTTTTTCTCCAAATCAGTCATTATTTTATAGACCACTATCATATCCCCCATCAGTCGTCTCTTTTTCCAATTTAACAGTCCCAATCTTTTAAATCTCTCCTCCTATGGAAGCTGTTCCATACCCTGATCATTTTTGTTGCCCTTCTCTGTACTTTTTCCAATTCTAATATATTTTTTGAGATGGGGCAACCAGAACTGCATGCAGTATTCAAGATGTGGGCGTACCATGGATTTATATAGTGGCATTATGACATTTTCTGTCTTATTATCTATCTTTTTCCTAATGAGTCCTACCATTCTCTTAGCTTTTTTGACAGCCGCTGCACATTGAGCAGATGTTTTCAGAGAACTATCCATGATGATTCCAAGATCTCTTTCTTAAGTGGGAACAGCTAATTTAGATCCCACCATTTCGTATGTATAGTTGGGATTATGTTTTCCAATGTGCATTACTTTGCATTTATCAACATTGAATTTCCTCTGCCATCTTGTTGCCCAGTCACCTAGTTTTGTAAGATCCCTTTGTAACTCTTCACAGTCAGCAAGAGGACTTGTGTTGGATCAAAGTGGGTTGTTACAGATTTCAGGACGGAGCCCTGGCTCCACATTGTTGGGAAGAATTGGCACTTGTGTATGTTTTTAAATGCATCCGATGAAGTGAGCTGTAGCTCATGAAAGCTTATGCTCAAATAAATTGGTTAGTCTCTAAGGTGCCACAAGTCCTCCTTTTCTTTTTGTAACAATGTGAGTATTGGGAGATCAATCAGCGGGTGTCTTTGGCAGTTGGTACTGCATTGCTCCATTTTGGTCTTAAGTCCTTAGGTGCAACAAACGGCTGAGAAACCCATCAGGTGATACTGGAATCAGTAGCATGCTGCCTAGGCTACCCTACAGGATGCAGCTGTGAACCCCTCATAGCTTGTTACTCTGAGATGATTCTGCCAGTCTCATCTGCCTTGCATCCTTTCAGTCTCCAGCATTTTCTCAAAATAGCCCTCATCACGCCTGTATAGTAGTGACAGCAGGAGGGTTTCTGCTGGGACTCTCACTCAGCATAAATTGCAGAGTGCTGGCTGCAAGTCCATGGTTTACAGTGATTCCAGCAAGTACTTTCCACTGTGGAGTCTAAGTCCCAAGTTCTCTTGTCACTTATTCTGGTCACGTATCCTAGAAATGACACCACAGTCCTTCAAGTGCTTGCTCATGTCGATTCCATTCTAGGTGTGTGCGGTCATCAGAGATTTTTGCCTCTAGCGGTATTTGTAGGGCCGGCTGTGATGCCCCCTTGAGTGCCGTGCTCATGTGCTGGTATATCAGGCCGGCCAGCCCTACGCCCTCTCAGTTCTTTCTTACTGCCCATGGCCGTTAGTCGGAGCGCCTTTCCTTGCTTAGCAAGGGCTAGCAGTTTTCGTCTTCAGACTTTGTGCCTTTGGGCCTTGTAAATAGTTAATTTTTTAATAGCTGATGTTCAGCAGCTGTTACATGTTCATAGTTGTTAGTAGAGTCCCAGTCGGCACTTTGCCCTGGACGCGGCATGCCTCAGTCTCCCACATTTAATCCCTGCGCAGACTGTAACAGGTCTATGCCTGTGAGTGACCCCTACAGCAGCTGTCTCAAGTTCTTGGAGGAGGCATGTATTAAAGACAAGTGCCGTATTTGTAAGAACTTTCAGCTCAGCACGCAGAAGGAGCGGGTATTCGATTACGGGCTCTCCTCATGGAGTCCACCCTCTGTCTGGCCTCTGAGCTGTCCCAGCAGGATTTGCTGAGCACCTCTGCATCGGTGTGAAGTGCACTTCCAGCACCGACTTCAGCCCAGCACTGTTCCCCATTGACTGTGCCTAAAAAGAAGGCGAGGAAGTATGACTCCCTGGTGCCAGGAAAGAAAAGCCAGGTTTCATCGGGCAAAGGACCCACTTCAGACCACCTGTCTACCCCGGAGCCACGCAGTCGGCCTTCTCCCGTCGGAGCTGTTATCCCCATGAAAGGTCCTCCGATTCCTGTGAGTGGTATCAGACCAACACTCCTGCCGATACCAATGCCCTTGCGTGCTCACCCACCGCCGAGAGAGCAAAGGCCTCCACCCACGCCGCCAACACAGCAAGTGCCGCAGATTTCGGCTAAGGCTAAAGCTCCTCAGGGAGTGGTGGAGTGCTGCCAATCCCCGGAGACAATGACATGCTCTCCATCTCCACGCTGCAGGTCACTGGAGCCACCTCCCAGATCATCTGGGGCTCACCCTCGGTCACTGGCATCACAACTGCAGTCCCCGTCGTCTTGATGTGGATTGCCTAGAGTAACAGCCGTGTTAGTCTGTATTCGCAAAAAGAAAAGGAGGACTTGTGGCACCTTAGAGACTAACCAATTTATTTGAGCATAAGCTTTTGTGAGCTACAGCTCACTTCATCGGATGCATACTGATGAAGTGAGCTGTAGCTCATGAAAGCTTATGCGCAAATAAATTGGTTAGTCTCTAAGGTGCCACAAGTACTCCTTTTCTTTTTGCCTAGAGGGAGGCGCTGGTCTCCTTACTACCGGTACCAGTCACCCTCCTGCCACTTGCTTTCTCAATGCTGACCTTGGTTGCCCACACCATGGGAGCACTCTCCATCCCATCTCCGGTCCCCCCGGCTCCGACATCAGTCCCCTCGTTCCGGCACCAGTCTCCAATGACAGCGGTCTCTAAACAGACCCAGGCGTTCATGGCCCCACCATAGTCTCCGGAAGGCAGTTCCTCCGGCACGGAAGGGAGAGTTAGCCCCTCGCCTAGACCCCAACGGCGTGAATGGGTGCCCGAGGCTGCATCGGTGCAGTAGCAGCCCAGCCAGTGGCCTTGTTGGAACACGTGGGGAGTGCCGGTCATGGCAATGCCTCCTTCGCTCCGCTTGTCTGCCACTGCCTTGGAGCAGCAGGTGATGGCACTGATGGCACCAGGTTCAGTGCGAGAGGTGTGCCCGGAGGCAGAGGAGGCAGTACCCACTCCTAAGAGTTTGATACTCTGGTGGAGGAGGGCACCGCAATGGCCAGTTGCTCCTTCCAAATGGCATAGGATTCGGCGGTCTCAGCAGTCAGGGTGGTAGCATCCGTGGTGGTAATGAGGTGCAACTCCTGGCTTCAGACCACCGGACTCTCCCAGGAGATGTAGACTTCCATGCAAGACCTCCCGTTTGATGGGAACAGTCTCTTTTCTGACCAGATGGATGTGAGACTCCATGGGCTGAAAGACACCAGGTCCACCTTTCGCTCACTGGGCATGCAATCGCCACAGTCAGTGCGCAAGCAGTTCCAGCCACCTCCACCACCAAAGTCTTGGCAGCCTTGCCTGGGGTCTGTGAGAAGGAGGGAGAGAGACACTGGGTTTGGTCATCACTGTCTTTCCACCTCCCGCTCCCCTGAGCAGCCTGGCCCGGCAAAGCATTCCGGAAGCCAGAAGTGAGAGCGCAAGGCCCCAGTCAATCCCCTCGGCTCCACCGTTTTCTTTCCTCTACTACCTTCATCCCTACCATTCGTCCTGGTTGCAGGTCACCTTGGACTGCTGGGTACTGGACATAGTATCTCAGGGCTGTACCCTGCTGATGTATGCCTTCCCCCCAGTGCCATTGGTTCACAGGGTCCTTGTGAAAGTCAAGCAAGACAGAGCAAAGACTATCCTAGAGGCCCCCGCATGGCCTTGCCAGCACTGGTTCGGCATGTTGCTGAGCCTTTCAGCAGCTGCCCTGCTACACCTGCCACTTCGGCCAGATCTGCTGTCCCAGAACCGCGGCAGTCTGTTGCACCCGAACCTGGCAATGCTGCACTTGATGGCTTGGCTACTGTGTGGCTAAGCACAGACGAACGGGTATGCTCGACCCATGTTCAGCAGGTCTTGCTAGGCAGCAGGAAACCCTCCAGCAGGGCGACCTATCTGGCGAAGTGGAAAAGGTTCACATGTTGGACCTCGGGGTGTCATATTCGGGCCTCAGAGGCCCAGTTGCAGGATATCCTGGATTATTTGCTGCACCTCAAGCTCTAATGCTTGTCCATCTCTTCGATCAAGGTCCACCTGGCTGCCATTTCAGCGTTCCATCCTCCATTCTAAGGCAGGTCTATCTTCGCTCACCATATGACGGCGTGGTTTTTGAAGGGTCTGAAGCGGCTCTATCCACACATCTCGGGGCCTGAATCTTGTGCTGTCAAGGCTCATGGGATCTCCCTTTGAGCCTTTGGCTTCCTGCTCTCTCCTGGAAGGTTTCATTCTTGGTCGCGATAACGTCAGCCCATAGGGTGTCTGAGATCAGGTCTTGGAGCCACCGTGTACGATTTTCTATAAGGGCAAGGTTCAGCTGTGCCCACACCTGGCATTTCTGCCCAAGGTTATTTCCCAATTTCATACTGGCCAGGACATATACTTACCAGTCTTCATTCCAAAGCCTCATGCGTTAGATGAGGAACGCAGGCTACACACCCTGGACACCTGGAGGGCACAGGCTTTCTACATAGATAGAACGAAGCCGCTTCATAAGTGAATGCAGTTGTTCGTTGCAGTGGCAGACAGGATGAAGGGTTGCCCAATGCCTGCTCAGAGGATCTCGTCCTGGATCACGGGTTCCAGCCTGCATCCGCCAGTGATCATGATGGCACGCTCAACTAGGGCACAGGCGTCATTGGCAGCCTTCCTGGCACAGGTACCGAGCCAAGAGATCTGTCGAGATGCTACCTGGTCGTCCGTTCACACGTTCGCGTCTCATTATGCTCTGACCCAGCAAGCTTGAGACGATGCTAGCTTTGGCAGAGCAGTGCTGCAAGACTGTGAACTCTGAGCCCACCTCCGTTGATGCTGCTTGTGCGTCGCCTAGAATGGAATCAGCATAAGCAAGCACTCAAAGAAGAAAAAACGGTTACCTACCTTTTATAACTGTTGTTCTTCGAGATGTGTTGCTAATGTCCATTCCATTATCTGCCCTCTTGCCCCTCTGTCGGGGTTGTCAGGAAGAAGGAACCGAGATGCTGTAGGGCTGGTGGCACCTGATATACCAGCGGCTGAGAGCACACTCATGGGGGCGCCATGGCCAACCCTATGGATATCGCTAAGGCAAAAATCTCCGATGACCACACACGTGGGCGCGCGCACACGTACAATGGAATGGACATGAGCAACACATCTCAAAGAACAACAGTTACGAAAAGGTGGGTAACCGTTTTTTCTGCCTTTTAGGTGAAAGACGCTGTAACGAAGCGGCCTTTGGCAGGAAACTACTGAGAGTATCCATTCAGGACAAATTGCTTAGAGCAGGGCAGTTACAGCCCAAGGCTGGGGTTCCTTTACTAGCTGAGGCACACAAACCAGCCAAACAGAGAGGACTTCGGTTTTGCCCCACTGGCTAACCAGAAGTCACACATGCAATTCCCGTAGACACTCCAGTTTCTCGGTATCACCACCAGCACTGTTCCTTATGGGGATGAATGGTTATGAAAACCAATACCCCAGTAAAAGAAAAAAGGTTCTCCTGATCCCAAAGGACCGAGCCCCAAACCCCGGTCAATATACCAGGCAGATTTTACCCACAAATCAAGCTGTTTCCCATCCTTTAGAATCTAAAATCTAAAGGTTTATTTATAAAAAGAAAGAAATATAAATGAGACTTAAAACTGGTTAAATGGAATCAAATAGATACAACAACTGCAAAGTTCTTCGTTCAGGCTTGAAGGAACAAATATGGACACTGTGTAAAATCAAGCACATGGGTTTATTACATACAGTGCTGACGGAGTGTCACCTCACTTATTAGGCTCAGAGACACGGCCAAACAATTGATTACAATGGATTATATGGATTTTCCATGGGTGGAGGGAGATGATGGGGTAGGCAGTCCCAAACCCCTGGATAGGTCTAGCAGCAAGACCAGATAAGCACAGTAGCCAATAGTCAAAAGGTTACATAATGTCTCCGGCCATGGTTTCAGGTTAACACATGACACTTAATTAGTACACAGGTGTTTTCCATTAAACAATATATAAAGTGTGTTAGTATAAAATATATATGTTAAATTCTGATTTGGGATCCATAGATAATGAAGTAGCTCCCTTGATTGTCCAACACGTACACATCTAGGAGTTAAAGCAAAAGGACAAACGAAAAGTATATAGCAGTAAAGGTTGTCTTTTAATTATTCATTTGTGTTTCTAAGGCAGGTACTGGCAATGGCTTGGAGGAGAGGTGCACATCTGTGAGCGGGAGGATATCCTATCTCATACTGATATGTCTGAACCTCTTCCATAAACTTAAGGCTGGTGTGTAAGAAGGCACCTCTTCTACAGAAGAAACAGGGCCCCTTTCATTCCCATGGTCTGTTCTCAACTTTGAGATAAAGCCCGCAATTATAATTTCCACCTGGCTTCTTGCTGACCAAGCTTATCTTAGCAAAAAGCAAGGTTGTCCTTTGTTTGTTCTGCTTCTCAGCTAATATTGTTCACTATTTGCTAGGCCTCTGTCTTCTTGACCAAACTCTGGATTTTGGGCCTGTAGGAAGAGTTGACACAGTCTCTATATCAGGTTGTAACATAAACAACATAGGGATTTTAGCCGTTCAAGGCTTGTTTCAGGCTTGATGGGATTACTGCTGATTTAAACCAATTAAGTGTCTGTAGTACAAACATCCCAGCTTGGCTTGGTCGTTCAGTCCTTTGTTCAGAGCTTCAGTGTCAAGTATAGTCCCTCCAGAGGTCAGAAGGAGGGTTGAAGACAAAATGGAGAAGATGCAGCTGCCTTTTATAGTCTCTTGCCATGCGGCCTGTGCGCCTTTGTTTCAAACACAAGCTGCCCAGCACATGGCTTGCAAGCCTTAGAGTGCTGTCCATAGGCGTGTCTCTGCATGCCTTGCTGAGTCATAAGGTGTATCTGCCTTCTCTCAATGGGTCAGTTATATAACTGATGGTTCTTAATGGGCCAGCAAGCAGACTAGGCAGTACTGATGCCAAACTGTCTGGGGTGTCCCCCAGAAGCAGAGCACAAGTTTGAAATACAGACAGTATAGAGCCAATACTTATCACTTTAAATACAAAATGATACATGCATACAGATCGCATAATCATAACCAGCAAATCATAACCTTTTCATAGACACCTTACTTGATCTCCTTTGTACAAAATTTGGTGCCACTATAGGACCTTGGTTGCAACAATGATCTGTACGGTCACAGTTCATGTCAATAACATCACCGATGCGTATAGTTGTTCACATAGTTATTGAAGCTCACAAATAACAGGGAGACAATAGATTGTAGGTTGAGGTTACCTTTCTAACCTCTTCTGAGTAGGGAAGGAAATAGACTCTTCATCTGAGTAGGGAAGGAAATAGACTTCTAGGATGGAGGCTGGCACAACTGATTAAGAGAGCTTTAAACTAGGAATTTGGGGGAGATGGTTGGGAGATGTCCAGGTAATCTCCACGCCAGAATTTAGCATAGAGTGGAAAGAAAATGAAGTAAGAGTGGATACAGCTGTAGGTAGGAGGAAGGGCAGTGTAGATACAAGTCTAATAGGTTATACTGGTAGTAAAATAACCGTGCCTAATAGGGTACAGAATGTGAGTGAGGCCAAACAGCAAAAATTAAGATGTTTGTACACTAATGCAAGGAGCCTAGGTAACAAAATGGAGGAACTAGAGTTACTGGTGCAGGAAGTGAAACCAGATATTATAGGTATAACAGAGACCTGGTGGAATAGTCGTCATGACTGGGCTACAGGTATTGAAGGGTCTGTGCTGTTTAGGAAAGACAGAAATAAAGGTAAAGGTGGTGGAGTAGCCCTGTATATCAATGATGAGATAGAATGTAAAGAAATAAGAAGCGATGAAATGGATATGACTGAGTCTGTCTGGGCAACAATTAAATTGGGGAAGAAAACTATTAGAGCCTCCCCTGGGATAGTGCTTGGGGTGTGCTATAGACCGCCGGGATCTAATTTGGATATGGATAGAGCCCTTTTTAATGTTTTTAATAAAGTAAATACTAATGGAAACTGTGTGATCATGGGAGACTTTAACTTCCCAGATATAGACTGGAGGACGAGTGCTAGTAATAATAATAGGGCTCAGATTTTCCTAGATGCGATAGCTGATGGATTCCTTCAGCAAGTAGTTGCTGAACCGACTAGAGGGGATGCCATTTTAGATTTGGTCTTGGTGAGTAATGAGGACCTCATAGAGGAAATGGTTGTAGGGGATAATCTTGGCTCAAGTGATCATGAGCTAATTCAGTTCAAACTGAATGGAAGGATTAACAAAAATAAATCTGCAACTAAGGTTTTTGATTTCAAAAGGGCTGACTTTCAAAAATTAAGGAAATTAGTTAGGGAAGTGGATTGGACTGAAGAATTTATGGGTTTAAAGGTAGAGGAGGCCTGGGATTATTTTAAATTAAAGCTGCAGAAGCTATCGGAAGCCTGCATCCCAAGAAAGGGGAAAAAATTCATAGGCAGGAGTTGTAGACCAAGCTGGATGAGCAAGCATCTTAGAGAGGTAATTAAGAAAAAGCAGAAAGCATATAGGGAGTGGAAGAAGGGAGGGATCAGTAAGGAAAGCTACCTTATTGAGGTCAGAATATGTAGGGATAAAGTGAGACAGGCTAAAAGTCAAGTAGAGTTGGACCTTGCAAAGGGAATTAAAACCAATAGTAAAAGGTTCTATAGTCATATAAATAGGAAGAAAACAAAGAAAGAAGAAGTGGGACCGCTAAAAACTGAGGATGGAGTGGAGGTCAAGGATAATCTAGGCATGGCCCAATATCTAAACAAATACTTTGCCTCAGTCTTTAATAAGACTAAAGAGGATCTTAGGGATAATGGTAGCATGATAAATGGGAATGAGGATATGGAGGTAGACATCACCATATCTGAGGTAGAAGCGAAACTCAAACAGCTTAATGGGACTAAATCGGGGGGCCCAGATAATCTTCATCCAAGAATATTAAAAGAATTGGCACAAGAAATTGCAAGCCCATTAGCAAGAATTTTTAATGAATCTGTAAACTCAGGGGTTGTACCGTATGATTGGAGAATTGCTAACATAGTTCCTATTTTTAAGAAAGGGAAAAAAAGTGATCCAAGTAATTATAGGCCTGTTAGTTTGACATCTGTAGTATGCAAGGTCTTGGAAAAAATTTTGAAGGAGAAGGTAGTTAAGGACATTGAAGTCAATGGTAAATGGGACAAAATACAACATGGTTTTACAAAAGGTAGATCGTGCCAAACCAACCTGATCTCCTTCTTTGAGAGAGTAACAGATTTTTTAGATAAAGGAAACGCAGTGGATCTAATTTACTTAGATTTTAGTAAGGCGTTTGATACTGTGCCACATGGGGAATTATTAGTTAAATTGGATAAGATGGGCATCAATAGGAAAATTGAAAGGTGGATAGGGAATTGGTTAAAGGGGAGACTACAACGGGTCCTACTGAAAGGTGAACTGTCAAGTTGGAGGGAGGTTACCAGTGGAGTTCCTCAAGGATCAGTTTTGGGACCAATCTTATTTAATCTTTTTATTACTGACCTGGGCACAAAAAGTGGGAGTGTGCTAATAAAGTTTGCAGATGATACAAAGCTGGGAGGTATTGCTAATTTAGAGAAGGACAGGGATACCCTACAGGAGGATCTGGATGACCTTGTAAACTGGAGTAATAGGATGAAATTTAATAGTGAGAAGTGTAAGGTCATGCATTTAGGGATTAATAACAAGAATTTTAGTTATAAGCTAGGGACGCATCAACTAGAAGTAACGGAGGAGGAAAAGGACCTTGGAGTATTGGTTGATCATAGGATGACTATGAGCTGCCAATGTGATATGGCTGTGAAAAAAGCTAATGTCGTCTTGGGATGCATCAGGAGAGGTATTTCCAGTAGGGATAAGGAGGTTTTAGTACCGTTATATAAGGCACTGGTGAGACCTCACCTGGAATACTGTGTGCAGTTCTGGTCTCCCATGTTTAAGAAGGATGAATTCAAACTGGAACAGGTACAGAGAAGGGCTACTGGGATGATCCGAGGAATGGAAAACTTGTCTTATGAAAGGAGACTCAGGGAGCTTGGCTTGTTTAGCCTAACTAAAAGAAGGTTGAGGGGAGATATGATTGCTCTCTATAAATATATCAGAGGGATAAATACCAGAGAGGGAGAGGAATTATTTAAACTCAGTACCAATGTGGACACAAGAACAAATGGATATAAACTGGCCACTAGGAAATTTAGATTAGAAATTAGACGAAGGTTTCTAACCATCAGAGGAGTGAAGTTTTGGAATAGCCTTCCGAGGGAAGTAGTGGGGGCAAAAGATCTATCTTGCTTTAAGATTAAACTCGATAAGTTTATGGAGGAGATGGTATGATGGGATAACGTGGTTTTGGTAATTAAATATTCATGGTAAATAGGCCCAATGGCCTGTGATGGGTTTTTAGATGGGGTAAGATCCAAGTTACCCGGGAAAGAATTTTCTGTAGTATCTGGCTGATGAATCTTGCCCATATGCTCAGGGTTTAGCTGATCGCCATATTTGGGGTCGGGAAGGAATTTTCCTCCAGGGCAGATTGGAAGGCCCTGGAGGTTTTTCGCCTTCCTCTGTAGCATGGGGCACGGGTCACTTGCTGGAGGATTCTCTGCTCCTTGAGGTCTTCAAACTACAATTTGAGGACTTCAATAGCATAGATATAGGTGTGAGGTCTTTTTTAGGAGTGGTGGGTGAAATTCTGTGGCCTGCATTGTGCAGGAGGTCAGACTAGATGATCATAATGGTCCCTTCTGGCCTAAATATCTATGAATCTATGAATCTATGTGTAGTATGGGATTTTTTTCTGTCTTCTCCATTAATTGCTATTTGTAATTATTGGTTTACAGCAGCTAGTGGAGAATCCAGTCCCAGGGTTTAGTCCCTAATCTTGATCTGAGTACACTTGGGGCCCATAGTTTCTGTGGGCCTTTCTTTGTATTAAAAATAAAGGTAGTTGCAGGCTACATTGTAGCATTCCATGTGTGGCTGTGCTTTTGTTCCCTGGTATATATTCTTTGGGGATATGCTCACTGTCACAAGTGATAGTTGCTCTGGTAGTGGGACTAGAGCCTTCAGGTTTAAAGTTTAGTTAATGATTAAAATAGCTGCTTTTGAGGCTTTTTCCCTTTCTCTGAGATTTCTACCCTGAGGCATTTAGTGATCTGAAATCTTCCTGGCAAGGTTTATTAGACAGAGTTGTGAGACACTTGTACAGTTTTGTGCATCTTGTCTTGGCTACAGTTGTTAATTATAATGTTAACAAACAAAACCAAGAAGAGCTGTTGTCCCAGCTCGGCTGAAGCTGCGCACGGTGTGGATTAATAGCAAGCATTGGACAGGCAGTGGTTTTGAAGAACACACTGGCAGCTCCAGTGCGAGTAGGTGTCTTTTCCAGAGTGAGGTCGCTCAGGAGGCCTGTGATCTGGGATTTGGGGGGACACTGGCTGTACGAGAGAATTCTGGAGGAAATGTTTTACAACCTGTCTTCTTTTTCTTTCCCAGTGATGCCATCTGCAGGTTTGTCATCTGCAATGACTCCTCCCTCCATGGGCAAACAGTCATCTTCAACCCTGACTTCTTTGTGGAGAAGTTGCGGCATGAGAAGCCTGAAGTCTTCACAGAGCTAGTGGTCAGCAACATCACCAGGCTCATCGACCTGCCGGGAGCAGAGCTGGCCCAGCTGATGGGGGAGGAGGACCCCAAGCTGCCTGGTGGCATTGGCACAACCTCTGGATTCTTTCGGTCCCTAATGTCTCTGAAGCGTAAAGGTAGGCACTATGCTCTGCCTGGCAGCTGTCTCCATGGTTTGATGTGGACCACTGTGGTCCTGAATCAGATTCCATTAGCTATACCACATACCATACTCTCTCTCTAAGCACTCTTCGGAGCCAGGCGTGTTGCATATGTTCCTTATTGCATCCACCTGTTGTGTTACCTCTTCTATTTAGATTGTAAGCTCTTCAGGACAGTGCTTGTCTCTCTGTGTTTATTCATTGCCTGGTACCCTGGGGCTGTAATCCCAGACTAGGGCCCCCAGCATGGAGGAAGGAGCCAAACCAAGAGTGAATCTAATTAGCAGTGAATCCAAGGTAGCCCCCTCTTTCGTTTCTGCTTGATTTGTGGTGTCTGACCCCAGGGGTAGCTGCAGGGAGATCTCTGCACCCGTTCTCGTCATTCCCAAAGCATCAGCCTTTCTCAGGGAAGTCTTATTGAGTATTCAGATTCCTGTCGCTCCCCCAAAGCCCTGTGAGAAGGCAGCCCCATTGTGCCAGAGTCCGAACAAACATGTGTGAAGAAATGCTCCCTGCCCTGAAGAGCGGACAGTTTGAGAATGAATGAGGTCAGTCTATAACTGGATGGGTTATATCAAACTTGGACAGGTCTATGCAATCAGTCAAATTGAAGATAACTGGCTCTGTGGATGAGGGGAAAGCAGTGGACGTGGTGTCTCCCACAGCGGACACGGTCTCCCACAGTATTCTTGCCAGCAAGTTAAAGAAGTATGGGCTGGATGAATGGACTATAAGGTGGATAGAAAGTTGGCTAGATTGTCGGGCTTAATGGGTAGTGATCAATGGCTCCATGTCTAGTTGGCAGCCGGTATCAAGTGGAGTGCGCAGGGGTCGGTTCTGGGGCCGGTTTTGTTCAACAACTTCATTAATGATCTAGATGATAGGATGGATTGCACCCTCAGCAAGTTTGCGGATGACACTAAACTGGGGGGAGAGGTAGATACGCTGGAGGGTAGGGATAGGATACAGAGGGACCTAGACAAATTGGAGGATTGGGCCAAAAGAAATCTGATGAGGTTCAACAAGGACAAGTGCAGAGTCCTGCACTTAGGACAGAAGAATCCCATGCACTTCTACAGACTAGGGACCGAGTGGCTAGGCAGCAGTTCTGTAGGGTAAGGCTGGCTCCCGGAGTCAAGGTTTGGAGTGACCTAGCAGATCACTGGTCTGGATAACACCAGGAGAACGTCACAGTGGCAGTCTGAGAACAAGGTCATTGCCTGCACCTTGCTCCAAGAAGCATTTGATGTGGCTGATTCAGCCACCCACACCATGGCCTCTGGGGTAGCCATGAGGAGCAGCTCCTCGCTGCAAGTCTCAGGGCTCCCATATGACATCCAGCAGACTATACAGGACCTCCCCTTTGAGGTTTCCGGCCCTCTTTTCAGAAAAGACTGATTCACGGCTTCATAGCTTCAAGAATTCAAGGGCCACCCTCAAGTCCCTGGGTCTGCATGCTCTGGCTACACAATGGAGGCACTTTAAGCCGCAACCCACGACTCATTTTTACCACCCACAAAACGGGCAGGATTTTTCTTGGAGGCATAATAGAAACAACAGAAAGAGGCCTCCCCCTTCATTAGCTCTGGGCTTGCAAAACAGTCCTCAGGCCAGAAGCAGAACTTTTGAAAGTGTGCCTGGGGGCGACACACCAGTCTGGACTCTGGATCCATTCCCCCCTTACCTTCTTGTGCCGACTGTCCTGCGTGGGCCCAAATGACATTGGATCGCTGGATACTCTGTACGGTACAAAGGGGATACTCTCTCCAGTTCTCCCTCCCTTCCACCCCTCTTCAGGAACCCTTCTTACGAGCAACTCCTCACACAGGACGTGCACACTCCTAACGCTGGGGACAGTGGAAGAGATTCCTCAGGAGCTGAAGGGCAGGGGATTCTATTCCCAGTATGTCCTAATACTGAAAGCCAAATGCGGCCTCAGGCCCACCCTAGACCTGCGAGAGCTCAACAAGTTCATAAAGAAACTGAAGTTTTGCATTGTCTCTTTAGCCTCCATTATCCCTTGGATCCAGGGGACTGGTACGCTGCCCTTGACTTGAAGGATGCTTACTTTCATATTTCAATAACGCCGTCTCACAGAAGGTACCTGAGGTTCGTGGTGAACCACAATCATCATCAGTTCACAGTCCATCCATTCGGCCTGTCAGCAGCTCCTTGAATGTTTACTAAGAGCATGGCAGTTGTGGCTGCGTTCCTATGCAAGCATCAGGTGCAGGGATTCCCATACCTCGACAACTGGCTAATCAAGGGCCACTCCAGGGCGCAAGTGGAGGTGCAAGTGAGCTTCATAAGGGCTACTTTGGACAACGTGGGCCTTCTACTGAATGTACAGAAGTCAACCCTATCCCCCGTTCAGTGGACAGAGTTCATAGGGGCAGTGTTGGACTCTACACAGACGAGGGCGTACCTCCCGGAGTCACATTTCCGGTCCCTGTGCGACATCATACGAAGTCTTAGGCAGTTCCCTACCACCACAGCAAGGAATTGCCTAAAGCTTCTGGGCCACATGGCTGCTTGTACCTATGTAGTATAGCATACCAGACTGAGACTCTGACCTCTTCAGGCGTGGCTGGCTTCGGTGTATCGTTCTATTTGGGATAGTCTAGACAAAATCATCACTTTACCTCGACCGGTCCTCGAGTCCCTTCTATGGTGGCTCGACGTGTAGGCAGTGTGTGCGGGTGTCCCCTTCGTCAGACCACAGCCATCCCTTTCACTAGTGACAGACACGTCAGCATTGGGTTGGGGCGCGCACCTGGGAGACCGCAGGACTCAGGGCCTCTGGTCCCAAGCGGAGCTCTCATTTCACATCAATAAGGACAAGGTTCAACTTAGACCACATCCAGCTTTTCTTCCTAAAGTTGTCTCCCAGTTTCATGTTAACCAGGATATCTTCCAGTTTTCTACCTTAAGCCACACGCAGGCAGCAAGGAGCAAAAACTTCACTCGTTGGACGTTCGCTGGGCGTTAGGCTTCTATATCAAGCGGATGAAACCGTTCTGGAAGTCCATTCAGCTGTTTGTCGCAGTAGCAGACGGAATGAAAGGGCTTCTAGTCTCCGCCCAATCGTAGCATGCCCAGATACAGGATGTGATCCATGCTGAAATTCTTTGGGCAAAGATACCTGCCCCTCCGCTTACAGCACACTCCACAAGGACATTCCTGGCCCAGGTTCCGACCCAGGAAATCTGCAGAGCTGTGACGTGGTCCTCAGTCCACACTTTTACCTTGCATTACACCATTACCCAGCAGGCTAGAAATAATGCAGCCTTTGGCAGAGCGGTGCTATAGTCAGCAAACCTTTGAGCTCCGACCCCGCCTCCAAAATGTAGGCTTGGTAGTCACCTAATTGGAATTGACATGAGCAATCAGTCAAAGAAGAAAAACCGGTTACCTACCTTTCCAATACCCACAAACCTACCCCTCTGTCAAAGCAAACCTCCAAGAAGGAACTGAGTTGGTGGCGGGTTGGCAGGGCCCTATATTTGGCGCCACAGAGGCATGACTCCAGGGGATGCCTGGACCGACCCGATGGGTACTGCTAGGGGAAAAACCTTCTGGCTGCCATGCACGCGGCGCATGCACACCTAATTGGAATGGACGTGAGCAACATATCTTGAGGAACAACAGTTACGAAAGGTAGGCAACCATTTTTTTTAATGGCTTTCAGAACTGATGTCTCCACCAGCCCAGGTTCTATTAAGAATAGCCCGGAGAAGTTGACCTTTCTTGATACAATCTAGAAGTGTTTTCACAGTTATGCATCGCATCCATACTACAGCTGTTTTAGCAGGTGTTTCAGAGCTGCAATTCTAGGCTAGAGGGGAATTCTCTCTTAATGTTAAGATATCTAGCCTTTCCCTTTTTTAATCTCTCCGACGGAAGCTGTTCCATCCCCTCATCATCTTTGTTGCCCTGCTCCATATCTGTTCCAGTTCTAATCTATCTTCTTTGAGATAGGGCGACCAGAACGGCAGTATTCAAGGTGTGGGCGTACCAGGGATTTATACAGCGGCATTATGATATTTTCTGTTTTATTATTTATCCCTTTCCTAATGATTTCTAACATTCTGTTAGGGTTTTTTTGACTGACACTGCACACTGAGCAGATGTTTTCAGCGAACTATCCACAATGATGCCAAGATCTCTTTCTTGAATGGTAACAGCTGATTTAGACCCCATCATTTTGCATGTACAGTTAGGATCATGTTTTCCAGTGTGCATTACTTTGCACTTATACACTTAGCCCTGGTCTACGCTACGAGTTTAGGTCAAATTTAGCAGCATTAGGTCGATTTAACCCTGCACATGTCCACATGACGAAGCCATTTTTGTCCATTTAAAGGCTCTTAAAATCAATTTTTGTACTCCTCCCCGACAAGGGGATTTGCGCTAAAATCAACATCGCTGGGTCGAATTTGGGGTAGTGTGGATGCAATTTGATGGTACTTACCTCTGGGAGCTATCCCAGAGTGCTCCATTATGACCACTCTGGACAGCACTTTCAACTTAGATGCACTAGTCAGGTACACAGGAAAAGCCCCGGGAACTTTTGAATTTCATTTCCTGTTTGGCCAGCGTGGTGAGCTCATCAGCACAGGTGACCATGCAGTCCCAGAATCGCAAAAGAGTTTCAGCATAGGCTGAATGGGAGGTACTGGATCTGATCGCTGTATTGGGAGACGAATCCGTGCCATCAGAACTCCGTTCCAAAAGACGTATATATGCCAAAATCTCCAAGGGCAAATGTGAGGTGTTTACAATGCTCACAACTGCAGTGGTGATCAGAGTGGGCTCCTGCTTGCAAAGCTATGGCGTATGCGCGGGCAATCCAGGAAAAAGGGCGAGAAATGATTGTCTGCCATTGCTTTCACTGAGGGAGGGAGGGAGGGAATGGTCACTGACGACATGTACCCAAAACTACCTGCCGCTATCTTGTCCGTCAATTTTTTTTAATTAATAAAGAAAGAATGCATGGTTTCAAAACAATAGTTACTTTATTTCGAAGGGGGGGAGGGTGGTTGGCTTACAGGGAATTAAAATCAACAAAGGGGGCGGGTTTGCATCAAGGAGAAAAACACACAACTGTCACACTGTAGCCTGGCCAGTCATGAAACTGGTTTTCAAAGTCTCTGTGATGCGCCGCGTGCCTTGCTGTGCTCTTCTAATCAGTGTCTGGCTCCTCAAAATCGTACACCAGGCTATTTGCCTCAAACTCCCACCCCGCCATAAACTTACTCTTACACCCCCCCTTACTCTCACAGATAATATGGAGCACACAGCAATAACAATGGGAATATTGGTTTCGCTGAGGTCTGACCAACAGCGCCAGCGAGCTTTTAAACGTCCAAAGGCACATTTTACCACCATTCTGCACTTGCTCAGACGATAGTTGAACTGCTCCTTACTACTGCCAAGGCTTCATGAGCCATGGGAGCAAGGGATAGGCTGGGGTAGGTGTGACCGCGTGGTGCTGCCGGCTGGGAGAGCAGCCTGAGGCAGGTAAGCCTCCAGCTCACAGGAGCTCAGGATAGCAGAGTTGCAGCGGAAGAGGTGGAGCGAGCAAAACACCATTGATGAGGACAGCTAGCAGTCCTACTGTCCTGTCTGCTGCAGAGTTTCAGCGGAAGCGGTGGAGCCATTCACCACTGATGCGAAGGCACCCAGGAGCTGCTGCTGTGTGGCCAAGGCAAAAGAGCAAGAGCCCTGGAGCTGTTACATGTGGCATGTGCGGCTGCAGGATTCCTTCACCAGCGACAAAGGACAGGAATATGATGCACCTAAAATCTAAAAAGGCCCGCACATTTCCCAGAGTCACTATGCTTGATAACAGACCGTCAATGATTGCATTGGCTATTTGGATCACAGCAGCCCCCACAGTAGACTTGCCCGCAACAGCAGTGGTGACGGTGAGCTGAGCGGGCTCCTGCTTGCAGTGCTATGGCATCTGCGCAGTTAACTCAGGAGAAAAGCCACAAAATGATTGTCTGCTGTTGCTTTCACGGAGGGAGGGAGGGAGCAGCGACTGATGATGTACCCAAAACCACCTGCGACAATGTTTTTGCCCCATCAGGCATTGGGAGCTTAACCCAGAATTCCAATGGGCGGTAGAGACTGTGGGAACTGTGGGATAGCTACCCACTGTGTACCACTCTGAAAGTTGACCCTAGCCACGGTACTGTGGACGCACTCCGCCAACTCAGTGCGCTTAGTGGGGACGAACACAATTGACTGTATAAAACTGCTTCCTAAAAAATAGACTTCTATAAAATCGACCTAATTTCATAGTGTAAACATACCCTTATTTAAGTGCCTAAGAATGGGATCATAGAATCATAAAATATTAGGGTTGGAAGAGACCTCAGGAGGTCATCTAGTCATATTTTGTCTCCTCCAAAGACTCCAAATTTTTAATCTTCCATCCCCCACCTAAAGTTCTCTGGTGGTGGATATGGTGAACAAGTAGGGTAAGCAACACTACTCCGAGTCTACTCCATATGACAAAGACCAAAAGCACTTAGAACACTTTGCATGGAAGTCCTATTCATCAATGACCCTATAATTTTGGATTTCAAACTATCAGGCGGTCATGGCTAAATATAATTTCACAAACTATAATAAGTTTCTGGTCTTTATTGATCATCTTGAGGAACAGAGGAAACAATTTCTGGACATCATAATGGAGGGTCAGTTGTTAGCCAGGATGTCTCCAAGTGTCCTTGGATGCTGCAGACACTGGTGCCAGATCCATCTCTGTGGCGGTAGTTATGAGCAGTGCATCATGGTTCCAGCTCTCAGGGTTCCCAAGCATGGTTCAGAACACTGTTGAGGACCTCCCCTTCAATGGTTGAAAGTCGTTCTCAGAAACTATGGACAACTCTCTTCAAATGCTAAAAGATTCCAGGGCCATGTTAAGATCTCTGGGTATGTATACTCCTACGAATAAAAAATGATTTAATAGGTCACAAACTGCCCAGAGATCTTGCCCTGCTCTGTTCTCTGGGTTTGAGAGATCTACTGAATCCCCAAGGAAAAGACTTAAGTTCCAGAGGAAGAGGGCTGCTCATCCTCCTTCCACAAGTACCCAGTCATCATAGAAACAACAGTTTTGACACGACAGTTGAGGGTTCAAATCCTCCCACGCCTCTAGTTCAGCAACTGCAACCCTTTGCCCACCTCCCCCTTTTTCCATTTCCAACATGCTTGAAGACAGATCACTACAGATAAGGGGGTTATAGAGATCATAACATTAGACTACACCATCCGCTTTACATCCCTCCCTTCCACCCCCTTTCCCTGTCCCTATTTAGGGACCTTGCTCAAGAGCTTTTTCTGAGGCAAGAAATAGACTCTCTCTTTTGATTAGGAGCAATCATGCTGGTACTAAAACCTCACAAAGGAAAGGGGTTCTATTTGATGTATTTCCTTGTGCGAAAGAAGGACAGAGGGTAGAGACTGATTTTGGATCTAACTCTACTAAACAATTCGTAAAGTTTCAAAAGTTCAGGATGGTGACTCTGGCAGCTATAATCGCTTCACTAGAGGTAAGAGAATGGTTTTTAGCCCTCAACCTATAAGATGCCTATTTCCATATAGCAATACATTCATCTCATAGAAAATACATACGCCTTAGGAACGTTTTCAATACAAAGTACTTCCCTTCGGACTCTCCTAAGCCCCAAGGGTGTTCTCAAAGGTCCTAGTGGTAGAGGCCATTTACCTTCGTCGGGTGGCAATTTTAGTCTTCCGGTATCCTGAGGCCTGGCTGCTTCGGGGCTGATCTTACAAAGCAGTACTGTCATCAACTCAGGTGGCCCTTTCTCTTTGCCAGGAATTGGGTGTTCTGCTCAGTGTAAGAAAATCCACATTAACCCCAGTACAAAGAATATAGTTCAAAGGGGCATGCTAGGATTTGTTGACAGGGCCTACCTTCTCACGGACAGATTCATAGCTTTATCAAGTCTAATAGGACCATTCAAGGGAGTCTTTGAACCTCAGTAAAGAACTGTCTACAGCTCTTGGGTCATATGGTAGCTTGCACCTTTGTGACCAGTGATGCAAGACTACGCCTTGGTTGCTTTCAGGGCTGGCTCGGAACAATCTATTCATCAACCAGAGAGAGTTTGGACAAGCAAGTAGCTGTTCCCCTTCATGTAAAGCATTTCCAAGGGTGGTTGAAAAATCAACTCAGCGTCAGTGCAGGCATTCCTTTCATCTACCCAACTCCAACAACAACAGTGACAACTGATGCATCTCTGTTGGGATGGAGAACTCGCCTGAATACCCTCATGGCTCAGGGCAAATGGTCACCTCCGGAAACCAGTCTCCCCATTAACCTCTTGGAACTCAGGACAGTCAGGAATGCTTGCCTTCATTTCTTATCCCTCATTAGGGGCAAATCCATCGGGCTCGTGACGGACAATATGGCCTGCATGTTCTGTGTCAGCAAACAAGAAGAAGCAAGATTCCCCTCCCTGTGCACCAAAGCAATAATGTTGTGAATCTGGTGTATAGCCCATCAGATCCAAATTTCAGCCATCTACCTCCCTGGTGTTGAGAACCCCACAGCCGATACTCTCAGCAGGTGCTTCTCCCAGGATTAGGAATGGGAGCTGGACTCTCAAATTCTCCATGGTATATTCCAAAATTGGGGACTTCCAAAAATGAACCTCTGCTCTAACTCCAGGACAAGAAATGTCATCTGTTGTGCTCAAGTAGAGGTCTAGGCCGTCACGCTCTGGGGAACGCCTTTCTCCTATCTTGGATGAAGGGACTATTTTGTGCATTTCCTCCAACACTGCTAGTATTGAGAGTGATACACAAGATCAGACTCAACAAAGTCAGAATTATCCTTAAAGTACCGATCTGGCCGAGACAAGCTTGGTATCCTGGCCTGCTTCACCTATGTGTCCACCCGATGATCAAACTTCTGATCATTCATGTGGAAAAATTGGAGAGAGTCCAGCGGAGGGCAACAAAAATGATTAGGGGTCTGGAACACATGACTTATGAGGAGAGGCTGAGGGAACTGGGATTGTTTAGCCTGCGGAAGAGAAGAGTGAGGAGGGATTTGATAGCTGCTTTCAACTACCTGAAAGGGGGTTCCAGAGAGGATGGCTCTAGACTGTTCTCAATGGTAGCAGATGACAGAACGAGGAGTAATGGTCTCAAGTTGCAGTGGGGGAGGTTTAGGTTGGATATTAGGAAAAACTTTTTCACTAGGAGGGTGGTGAAACACTGGAATGCGTTACCTAGGGAGGTGGTGGAATCTCCTTCCTTAGAAGTTTTTAAGGCCCGGCTTGACAAAGCCCTGGCTGGGATGATTTAGTTGGGGATTGGTCCTGCTTTGGGCAGGGGGTTGGACTAGATGACCTCCTGAGGTCCCTTCCAACCCTGATATTCATAGAATCATAATCATATTCTATGATTCTATGATTCCTCAGCTCTTCCAAGATCCAGATCATTTACTTCACTCCAACCTAGGGGTCCTTCGCATCAGAGCATGGTTCCTCGATGGTTCGTGGGATTAGAATCTACCTGCTCTGTGAAAGTACAAGTGTTACTCAACAGTAGAAAGTAAAACTGAATTACTTACCTGCAGAAGTGGAACAGATTCAGCCACTGTTGTCAACACCACTGGCTTGTGTCTGAATCTTCATCACTTTCAGCTATCCTGGACTTACCTGTTGGACCTAAAGAAACCAGGGTCATCAATTAGCTCGATTAAGGTTCACATGGCTACAGTATCAGCTTTTCATCCTCCAGTAGAAGGGTTTTCTATATTTGCTCACCTATGTCTTCAAGGTTTATTAAGGGTTTGGGGAACCTCTACGCTCAAGTTAAGGATCACTACTGCAACTTGGGACCTCAGACTAGTACTTAGATATCTCATGAGACTTGCCCAGTGTTCCAAGACTTATTCAAAATCAGCATTAGCAGTCCAGAGTGCTCGCTGGCCAGCTATTTAAACCTCTTGATTGCAGCTCTTGAGCTGCACCTGCTTTTTTACAAATATCAAACTTTAGTAGCTGCCTTTTAAAATCCTTCTTAGTTACTGTTGGAATGGAAAGTATTTCCTCATTCATCATCATCTTCTATGAATATATCAGCTGGCTTTTTCCCAAAAACAGAACAGAAATATTTATTGAATGCTTGTGCCATTCTTTCATTATTCAATACCATTGTTAGGATTTCTTTTGCTCCTAATATACTTTTAAAAGCCCTCCTTCTTATCGTTCTGAATTCTGCTGGCCATAGGTTTTTCCTTGTGTCTTTTTGATTCCCTTTTCAATTTTCTACCTTTCCTATCTTCCAATTTATATTCATTACTATCAACCTCTCCTTTTTTCCATTTGTTTATATATTGTTTTTTTTAAATGTATACTTGCTTTCACTTCACCCTTAACTCAAATTGTTTGTAGCCTCTTTGTCAGTGGTTGCTTTTGGAACATGTAATAAAATGTTCTTAGAGAGTGCCCAGTTATTCACATTCACATTCTTTAATTTTTTCCTCCCAGTTGATTTGGCTCAATTGTTTTCAGCATTGTGAAATTGTCCCTTTTAAAGCACCAAGAGTGTGTGCGTGTGTGTTTATTTATTTCTATTTACTGGTTAAGACTTTTTTCTGTTTGCGCATTGTAAATGTGATCAAGTCATGATCACTTGCACCAAAGCAACCACTAACTTTTAGTTCTGTGATCAATTCCCTTTGATCTATTAGACTGTCCTTGTTCACTAAGGATCTGATCCAGTTGCTGCGATAGCCAGTGGGCATTGGATCAGGCCCTTGGAGAACAGAGCATTCTTGTTATCTGTATGTGGTATTTCTCTGATGAACAAGGTTATTCACCAGCAACTCTCCCTTTGTTTGAAATTCTAGGCAGATTTCTGTCCTGTCTGTTGTTGACACTGTTCCACACTGGAAAGTCTCTCTTCAGATAGGAACAGTTTTCTGTCTTGGTTAAGCAAGAGGGTTAGGGTTGAATATGCTTCTCATCTAACACTTTCCTTCCATCCAGGCGTCTCCCTGTTCAGCCTGTGCGCATCATTTTTGCTCTGGTATTCGTGAGCCTGAGATGCTGAGCGGAGGCTTGGGTGCTCAGGCTGGCATCTTGCACCTGCATTTTGGCTGGTGCCCCCAAGTGACATAAGCAAACCCCAAGTGAGTGAGATGAGAGTCTCACTGTGATCATTGTGGAGACGCCACCCCTCCATATGGATCTACCTCCGAGCTCCCCATTTCTCCTGGTGATTTCCTTGTCTGCCTTTTGGCACTTTTCACTTCTATTTACACACGCAGGAGACCAGTTGGGGCAGGAGGCAAGGATTAATTTTATTTTGGCCACCCTGAAATGGAGCTTATAGAATGCCAGCAATGGGAGTTCTCCAGTCAGGCCACAGCTGCCCTCACCTTCAGTATTTGTTCCTTTGTCCCCCACCTCTCACGACTGCCCTCTGCACCTGCACCAGCCTCGCTTTCCCCAGGCACCCAGCAACATTCTCCTCTTCACTGTCAAATCAGCCACCCTGGGGAGTTGCTTACAAAATGAGAGTCCCTCGACAACGGTGCTTTAACGGGGCTTTAGCACTGGGGCACAGCCTGGGGGAATGGTGAAAATGGTTTGGTCCCATCCGCGCTGCGTTTGGGGACTGCTGTATTGTAACTGAGTCCCAAAGGGTTATTGAGCTGACAGTGTCGAGTTAAACAAGCCACAGTTGGGCCTTCTCTAGTCCCCTGCTTACCTGCATTAAAGCTCCACGTGGAAGCTCAGAATTGGAGGGGAAGCTGTGTTTTGTTTAACTTTCCTGCTCCAGGAGGGAGCCTGCTCCCAATGGGTCTGGTCTGTAGCTAACACATCCTGTAAGGTTGAAGTGTCCCTGGTCTGACATGGCTTTCCTCACGGGGGTTCAGTAATATGTTTTATTTAGAACATTGGTGAGAATCTGCAGTTGCATTGATATAAACAGCAAATTGATAAAAGCCCCTTGGAACACAGCCATTGCAAGGTAAAAGTATTTGGGGGTGCTTGTGATGTCAGAGGAGTAGGGTTCTCCTCTGACCTTTACCCCAACTCTCTTGGCCACTAGTTTCCCAGCAACAGAATCCCCTGCTGGAAATCCTGGTCTCACAGTAGACAAATGCCTGCTAAGCTCTGTGGCTCCTGTGCCCAGAGGTGCCATGCCTGAGTTGCTCCTGTCCCATGTGTGCTGACTGGATTGCTTTGTTCCCCAGATAAAGGGATGGTGTTTGGCTCCCCGCTGACCGAGGAGGGCATCGCCCAGGTCTCGCAGCTCATCGAATACCTGCACAAGCGTAAGTGACTCTCAGCTCTCTTGCCAGCTTGCCATTCCCAGGGTGCATCCTGCTGGGGCATCTGGGGTTGCTTTAGAATCATAGAATATCAGGAGTGGAAGCGACCTCAGGAGGTCATCTAGTCCAACCCCCTGCTCAAAGCAGGACCAATCCCCAACTAAATCATCCCAGCCAGGGCTTTGTCAAGCCTGACCTTAAAAATATCTAAGGAAGGAGATTCCACCACCTCCCTAGGTAACGCATTCCAGTGTTTCACCACCCTCCTAGTGAAAAAGTTTTTCCTAATATCCAATCTAAACCTCCTCCACTGCAACTTGAGACCATTACTCCTTGTTCTGTCATCTGCTACCACTGAGAACAGTCTAGAGCCATCCTCTTTGGAACCCCCTTTCAGATAGTTGAAAGCAGCGATCAAATCCCCGCTCGTTCTTCTCTTCTGCAGACTAAACAGTCCCAGTTCCCTCAGCCTCTCCTCATAAGTCATGTGTTCCAGTCCCCTAATAATTTTTGTTGCCCTCCGCTGGACTCTTTCCAATTTTTCCACATCCTTCGTGTAGTGTGGGGCCCAAAACTGGACACAGTACTCCAGATGAGGCCTTACCAATGTCGAATAGAGGGGAATGATCACGTCCCTCGATCTGCTGGCAATGCTCCTACTTATACATCCCAAAATGCCATTGGCCTTCTTGGCAACAAGGGCACACTGTTGACTCATATCCAGCTTCTCGTCCACTGTCACCCCTAGGTCCTTTTCTGCAGAACTGCTGCCTAGCCATTCGGTCCCTAGTCTGTAGCGGTGCATGGGATTACTCCATCCTAAGTGCAGAACTCTGCACTTGTCCTTGTTGAACCACATCAGATTTCTTTTGGCCCAATCCTCTAATTTGTCTAGGTCCCTCTGTATCCTATTCCTACCCTCCAGCGTATCTACCACTCCTCCCAGTTTAGTGTCATCTGCAAACTTGCTGAGGGTGCAATCCACGCCATCCTCCAGATCATTAATGAAGATATTGAACAAAACCAGCACCAGGACCGACCCTTGGGGCACTCCACTTGATACCGGCTGCCAACTAGACATGAAGCCATTGATCATTACCCGTTGAGCCCGACAATCTAGCCAACTTTCTATCCATCTTATAGTCCATTCATCCAGCCCATACTTCTTTAACTTGCTGGCAAGAATACTGTGGGAGACCGTGTCAAAAGCTTTGCTAAAGTCAAGGAACAACACATCCACCGCTTTCCCCTCATCCACAGAGTCAGTTATCTCGTCATAGAAAGTAATTAGATTAGTCAGGCATGACTTGCCCTTGGTGAATCCTGTGCTTTGTGGCACAGGGCAGAACACTGGGCTCCAAACTTGAGCGTTTTGCTTGGATTATGTGCTGGTGCTGTGACCCAGAGTCACCTGTAGCAGCTCCTAGCCTGTCTCTCACCTCTCTGATTTTGCAAGCATTCCTTCTGCCAGAGCTGTAGGGCACATCCTGGGGCTGTATATAGCCCACTGAGTAAGGTTTTCTATATGGGATCCCGTACAGGTGGCTAGAAGAGAAATTGGGAGAGGGCTCCTTGTGTCAAAGGTCGGGAGCCCCCTCCTCACGGTGAGTGATCTCTTTCCCACTCCCTGCCGAGCAGATCTGCGAATGGAGGGCTTGTTTCGAGTGCCAGGGAACAGTCTCAGGCAGCAGACCCTGAAGGATGCCCTGAACAGCGGGTCTGATATTGACCTGGAATCGGGGGAGTTTCACTCCAATGATGTGGCCTCTCTGCTGAAGATGTTCCTGGGTGAATTACCAGAGCCCCTGCTGACACACAAGCACTTCCAAGCCCACCTCAAAATTGCAGGTGAGTAGGTAACGGGGGCAGTGATAGAAACGAGGAATGGGAGCTGAACGAGCCTCCTCGAGGGCAGCTTATGTCAATGGGCAACACACTGGAATGTTTGTCTCTTTTGGGAACTGGGTCTTCTGACAGGGGAGGGACCCAAAAGGCGAATAACCCCGAGGGTGTTTTTCCTGTGTACTTTTCAGCCCCATGGGCAGGAGTTAAACAGCATGTGGAGGGTTCCCGGGGGTGATGGAGCCAGGGTAGGCATGTCTGGAGAAGTACAATGTATAAGGGGGAGGGTTGATGGGGGTTGGAGGCGGTAACTGGTCAGTATGGACATAGCTTCCTAGTTACGGAGACCTGAGGGGCTCCAAATGGCTTCAGCTTCTATGCCCTGGCTTGCAGGCCTGATGCAGTTTGATGACAAGGGGAACAAGACCAGTACACCGGATAAGGAGCGGCAGATCGAAGCTCTGCAGCTGCTCTTCCTGATCCTCCCCCCGCCCAATCGCAACCTGCTTAAGCTGCTGCTGGACCTGCTCTACCAGACGGCCAAGAAACAGGACAAGAACAAGATGTCTGCCCACAACCTGGCTCTCATGTTTGCACCCCACATCCTGTGGCCCAGAAATGTAAGCAACACTTAGCAGCAGCTGGGTTATACTGCAGGGAAGAGCAGCGGAGCTGGGAGGGGCTCCGGATTACAACAATAGATGAGGCTGTGGGCCAGGACTGGAGGGTGCTGGCCAGGCTGTGTGGGGGACACAGGAGTGGGAGAGTGGGCTGGGCTGACAGTCAAGATTCAGGGGCCTTGGCAGAGCTGTGTTGGGAGATGCTGGTGCCATGGCTGCTGCCTGCCATAGGATTGACAGCCGTGTATATTGCTTCCTCTTTTTCAATACTTCTGAAAAGTCACCAAACTCCTGCTGTTCCTAAGAATTGCCTTGTGAGCGATGCATGTGGCCTGAGGGATGCACCGCAGCCCTTTCTCTGCAGGGCCACCTGTGCCTGCTGCTAAACTTCTGCTCTGAAGTGCAGGTGCCTGAGACTCTGGGCTGTCCTCCTGGCACAGGCTTTGGATCTGTGTCCAGTGCAATAGAGGCCTGAGCAGAGGGACAGGATCTTCCTGGAAAGTCGGCCAGCACACTCAGCCTCCTCCTCTTCTAATGCTCGTGCGTGGGCTTTGTCCCCTCTCCAGGTGACAGCAAACGACCTGCAGGAGAATATCACAAAGCTGAATGAGGGCGTGGCCTTCATGATCAAACACTCGCAGAAACTCTTCAAGGTCAGTGCGCCCCATGGGGGCCTCGGACCCCTGCTCTCCCTGTCGCTTCCACACACCCTTTCTGGAGGGGCTCTCAGGGTGCTGCGGCTGGCTGGTGACACTGCCTGTGCTCTCCTGAGAGGGGTAACTGAGAGGTGCCAAGCTAGTGACCCAGCAGAAGCGAAGTGCACAGGTCTGAGATGCCTGAACTTGGCCTCTTCCTCCTTTGGCTGGTTGAAAGCACGGGACAGAGTAACAGCACCCTCTGCAGGCCAGTTCAGGCACTGGCTTTGGCAGGCTCCGAAGCATGTTTGTTTCATAGGGGATGTTCACAAGGGCCATTTTTGGGGAACTTAGGGTCCCTATTTACGGGAGAACATCTCCTGGGGCTCTCCCGTGGCGAGTGCTGATAGGAGCTGAATCTGTATCCAGGTGGGATGTCCTCGGTCTCATAGATATTCATGCACATGGCGAAGCCTCTCCCAGGGCTGGGGCTGAGCTGGTAGGCTGTGACCAGAGGAGAGGCCCAGCTCTGCATGCTCCAGGTGCAGGGTGGGTTGGTGGGACATTGCTAAGGGGCTCTCTGCACCAGTCCAGGTCCTCTCGGGGAGGACCGAATTCATTTGCAGGGTAGGGTGTGTCTTGGCCATGCAGCACGCTCCTCAGTCATGCTAGGGTCTCCAAGGCCTGGGGCTGCCATTCTCAGCATGCCCGTTTTCTCTCTGCAAGGCCACACCGTCTCTAGGTGAGCAGTTCTTCCTCTCCTAGTCAGGCTCTGGCTCTGACCCCAGCGACTGGGTCAGTTGTCAGACCCTTTTCGGGGTGCGCTGGGCTGGCCGCACTCTCTCGGTCCCGCCGGGGTTGGCTTCGTGTCTCAGCAGAAGCGCACTGTGCCGCTAGCTCCTGTGAGTCCAGAAAGAACAGGGGGACGCGGGCACCTCCGCGACGAGCCCATTTATTGAGCCTCAGCTCCCGTGAGCCGCAGCCCACTGCACCGGGTGCGCGCCGCGGGGACTGCAGCGGGGTTAACTTGGACTAAAACTTGGAGAGCGGTCAGTTTGGATGGGCTGTCACCAGCGGGAGAGTGAGTCTGTGTGTGTATGGGTGGGGGGGATGTGAGAAAACCTGGATTTGTGCTGGAAATGGCCCAACTTGATTGTCATGCACATTGTAGGGAGAGTGGTCACTTTGGATGGGCTATCACCAGCAGGAGAGTGAATTTGTGTGGGGGGGTGGAGGGTGAGAAAACCTGGATTTGTGCTGGAAATGGCCCAACCTGATGATCACTTTAGATAAGCTATTACCAGCAGGACAGTGGGGTGGGAGGAGGTATTGGTTCATGCTCTCTGTGTGTATATAAAGTCTGCTGCAGTTTCCACGGCATGCATCCGACGAAGTGAGCTGTAGCTCACGAAAGCTCATGCTCAAATAAATGGGTTAGTCTCTAAGGTGCCCCAAGTACTCCTTTTCTTTTTGCGAATACAGACTAACACGGCTGTTACTCTGAAACCTGTGAGTCCAGAGGGGCCGGTGGGGTGTGCAGTGTGGTCCAGGGCCCAGGGGAAATGCCAGCTTTCGCCTGTGCTCACTGCCTACCTTCCCTCCCTGTCCAGGCTCCAGCATACGTTCGAGAATGTGCCAGGCTGCACTACCTGGGGTCCAGGGCGCACGCTTCAAAGGTGAGGACAGCAGATGAGTGGCTGCCCACGGGGAGGGGGCAGGTGCTGGGAGGAAAGCGTGTCACTCCCAAGAACAGGATCTGCCCAGAGAGTGGAGGGGGATTCGGAGTTAGCAGGTCCCTGGGAAAGCTGCCATGGGACCATGGCTCAGGATCACCCACGTGATGGCACTGGGGAAATCAGGACCTTTGCAGGAGGGAGGAGTTGGAGCATGAACACCATGGCAGCCCCCAGATCTAACACCAGGCCTATTATCTGTCCCCAGACGCAGTATGTGTAGTGACTAGATACTTCTTCGCTGGGCTGTCATGTTCAAACCAACCTGAGCAATTCACATTAACCACTGGGGTCAGGCCATTCTTGGTCCGGGGGCAGTACAGGCTGCTGCAGCAAGGGGGATCAGACCCTCCACTAGATGGGGAAAGAGAATTTCTCCCCTTGCTCTCCAGCAAACTAGCCCTTCCCCATCTAGCTGAAGGAACTGGAATGATGCGCTGAAGGGAGAGCTGCACCAAGTCCTTCTCGGCCTGGGGGAGCTGCTGCCCAGTGGTGTCCAGGGGACAGGAAGAGCCAGGGGAAGTCACCTCACTGCCGCCCCCATGCTGGGCACAGCTCTGATGGGTTTGTTAGTGGACCGTTGCTGCACAGCAATGGGAATGGGGTGTGACCAAGTCTTGCTCGGGAGCCGGCACAGCTGTTCCTGCGGGCCCTCAGACGCAATGGCTGGTTTGGGTTTTGTAACGAGTCATGTCGCTTTCTGGGATCGCGGGCGCGCGCACGCTGTGGAGCGCAGCAGGCTGGCACTAGGGCAGGGAGTGACGTGGGAACATGACGTGGGAACTTTCCCAGGATGACCTGGATTTGCTGACATCTGCTGGGTCCAAGGAACTCCAGCCCCTGAAGTCTCAGAAGCGGAGCAGGCTGGATCCTTGCCACCGGGAGGAGACGCAGCAGCGCACGGAGGAGGCTCTGAAGGAGCTCTTCCACCACGTCCACAGCATGCCAGACTCTGCTAAGAAGAAAAAGCTCATCCGGCAGGTAGTGTTCAATGGGCAGGGGCTGGTCCGAGGGAGCACACCACTGGCTGCAGGCTCCCAGAGGCAGGGCTCGCCCACAAAGCCACCCACAGATCCTGAGCAGGCAGGGAGTTTGGGGTGCTGTGCCCTAGAGCTGAGCCGGGTAGCTGGGTGGGGTGACTGGAAGATAACATCATTGTTGGTTTACACCTAACATGCTGCCCTGCGTGTTCTCTCTAGTTTCATAAGCATCCCGGCACTCTCACCCCTGGGCCCGATGCACCGACACCCCCAGTACAGAGGCGCACCCGATCCCGCTCCTTTAGCGGCCTCATTAAGGTAACTGCAGCTCCCCGTCAGAGCGCTGTCTGTTGCGGGTCTCTGGCTGAAGTCCCTCTCTGGCCCTGCCTGCTGCCATCTCCAATGCTTCGGGGCAGCTCCTAAATCTCACAGGCCTGGCTCTTTGCAGTGTGTTGGGATGGTCCGGCTTAGTGACGCCCCCTGCTCCGGTGCAGTGGTCGGAATAGTAAACCAAGTGTTGAGGTGCCTGAGGAAAGGGATAGCAAACAAAACGGAGACTATTCCAATCCTCTACATCAGCCCCAGGGCATACGCGTGTGCGTACGGGTCACCCTGGCTCCAGAACAGCCTAGAAGGGGCCCAGGAACAGGCGACAAGCTCTGGAGGGACTGAAAAGCCTGGAGTGGGTTACTGGAGAGAGGGGCCAGGAGAGGGATACGAAATACTGAATGGCGCAGAAAGAACAGACTGTGCTCTGGTTACCCTGCATAACGGGAGAGCAACGACGTTGGGAGACAGCACATGTAAATTATGGGGTCATCTAGTCCAAAGCATTTCTCAACCCTCTTGATACCAGGGACCGGCTTGCTGCCTTCCTAACCTGTGTCAGGGAGATCTCCGGGGCCGGGGCCGGTCCACAGACTGGTCATTGAGAAACATTGAGCTAGTCTAACCCCTGGCCAAGAGGCAGGATTTGTGGTGTCTAACCCATCCCAGAGAGATGGCTCCAGCCTCCTTTGGAAACCTCCAGCAAAGGAGCTTCACGACCTCCCGAGGTATCTGTTCCATTGGTCTACTGCTCTTATAGTTAAGAAGTTTTTCCTGAGCTTTAATTTAAAAGTAAAACTGCTAAGACCTTTCTACACCATGCATAACCAGTTGGGGAACTCACTGCCCCGGCTGTCAGAGCTAGTAAGATATGGGATTAGCGGCTTCTCCTGATAATCAGCATGTCTGCAGGTTCGTGAGAAAGGGGAACGATAATGTCGGTGTGAGGATAGAAACAGGTGTTTCACACCTTCCTGTGGACAGCTTGTGTCAGCCACTGTCAGAGACAGGATATCAGGCTAAACGGGCCCATTCTGGTCTCAGGCCCAGTGTTTGTGCCCATGCAAAGTGAAGTGAGTGTCTTGCATCCTTCTGTGACAAAGTCAGTCTGATGGCTGCAAGAGAGTGGTGGAAGACAGTATGAGAATGATAAAGACCCTTTTTCCTACCAGCTGAGAAGGGGTTACCTCAGGTCATTTCAGGACACCTGAGTCCAATTAAGGGCTGCTGGAGACCTTTACAGACCCCTCCTCTGAGAGGGGTGAGAGAGGGAGAGGAGGGCTGAATGCCTGTTTAGGGGAAGGACTGACACCCCAGGGCCTACAACAGGACAACACCCCCCCCCCCCAGCCAGGGGGCAGGGAAAGGTTTGTGTTTGTAAATTGGTTTCTCTTTGTTTGATGGAGGAGCCCTCCTAGGGCCTGCCCCAAGGCATACCTCCAAAATCCTGATAAGTAAACCCAGCAGGGGAAGAGAAACATTGTGTGTGGCCGGAGTGTGGCTGCTTTACCCCAGGCCCCACCGCTGCCAGAGGGGGAAATGCTGGGAGGAGGTGCCCGGCCACACCTTCCTTTGAGCAAACCTTGTTAGGTCAGATTTCAAGTTGGTCCTGTTTGCAGGGAGTCTTTTGCTTCTTTTCCCAACATCCAGCTGCTGGCCATGTGAGGCTGTGATTTGAACCCAGAATCCTCATCCTATCCCAGCGCTCCCCTCCCTGCTTAAGGCCTCTCACAGCACTTACCAACAACCCTCTCTTTTTTCTAACTCAGCGGAGGATGCTGGGGAACCCGCTGATCTTGGAAAGGAAAAGCAGGGACTCCACACCAGAATCCGAGCGAGTCAGCAAAGAGAGCCTCCACCTGGTAAGAGCTGGGCCTGGGGACTTTGCTTCAACAGGGGCGTGTTGGCTGCGCTCTGCTGGAGTCTGGGCCTGTGGATGATCTGTCTGCAATCAGACACGAGGCCAGAAGATGCCATTCTGGGGACAGCCCTTTGTGCAACCCAAGGCTTGGGATGGAGACAGCCCTGGAGTTCAGTGCTGAGTCTCACCTGGGCGGAGCTCCTCTGGCTCTAGTTGTGCTGTGGAAGTTCTCTCCTGGCTTCTCTGCCCTCCGTAGTTTATCCCATTATATCAGCCTCGCTCTCACACTCCTCCTAAAGCTGCTTCTCCCACTTCACCATGATCTTTGCCATGGCGCTCTCTGAGGGACTGAGCTAAAGATTCATGTTAGGAGCACAGGACCTCCTGGCCATGGAGTCCAGTCCCTGATATCTCAGGGAAGTCCTGTCAGATTGTCCCCATCATTGACTTATCAAGCTCCAGGTTGTTTGCTCCACTGCTCCTACTGGGAGGCCGCTCCAGATTGCTTCCCTGTGAGGATTAGAAACCACCTTCTCATTTCCAGCCTTAGCTCCCTTTGTTCTGGTGCCAGCAGTGTCCTTTAGCTGCAGCAGCTCTTCTCCCTCTCAGCTGTTTACCCCCAGGGTATTTATAGAAAGCAACTGATCCCCTCTCAGCCTGCACTGTGCTAGGCTGAATAAGCCACCGTCTTCCAGTCTCCTCTCAGAAGCTCACTCTCCATTCCCCTGATCATCCTAGGAGCCCTTCTCTGCACTGTTCCAATTTGAATTCAGATTATTTTCATATTTACCTCCGGGCCAGCCCTGCATCTTTCCTCTCACTCCTTCAGTCCCAGGCCCAGGTTTGTTTGGTGGGTTAATCTAGACTAACCAGCAGTTTAAGGCAAAGGCAGTCTACTCCCTGCACAGGAGATCATTGTTCTTTGTGGGGTGTGGGTAACACCATGTCCTATGCCAGTCGAGGTGAATTTGGACTTGGGTAAGAGACTAACCATCTACTTAGCATGGTCTGCTTGCAAGGAAGATCTTGGAGTGCCAGTTTATCCCCCAGCCTGTCTCTGCTCCCTCTGACCCTTCTGCTTCTGTCTCACCATTTAAACCGTGTCCAGTTACAGAGACCTCCTGAATCTCCAGCAAGTCATGGGACCCGAGCAAGGCTAAAATTGTCTGAGGGCAGGAAAGAGGTGAGAAATTCTGCACGCACAAGGTACCATACACACATGTTGATCTCACACCACTCCAGTACGGGTAAACCCCTGCAGCCCATTGCATTCTAAATTGCGGTCTGTGCCTGCCTTCATCTTGAATATGGGAACGAGGCCTGCAGGATGACAGATCCCAGCATGCAATGCTCCATTTCGGTTTAAGTTGCCTGGATCATTGTGTATTGGGAGCTACAGTGCCATTGGTCTTTCTCTCTGTATTAAAGAAGGGGGTTGCTGCAGTCTGCTGCGTGTGCTTGGCCCCTTTGGAAGTCAGGGCGGGAGTCTCATGCTGGGCTTCCATACCCAGAATGAGTGGGTAGGATGAAAATATTGACTAGGTGCAGCTGTCAGGCTGCTGGCGAGCAGAGGTGTGGCGCTTTGGAATGTGCTGGTTAAAGCCGTGGCCAGCTCTAGGGCACGGTTAAAAGCCCCCTGGGAAGGGAGTTCAGCCCAGCTCCCAGTGCTGAATGTCAGCCCCAGCCAGGCACTTCCCAGGACAGTGCTGTCAGAAAACACACGCTGTCTGAAACTTGCTGGGCTGGCAGCTGGTCTAAGAGGGAGGGACAGAGTGACACGCAGAAGCAGCATGGTGGTGGGAGAGCTGAGGTCTGCTAGGAGATGGGCGCTGGCTTGGCGGATGCTAGAGGAGGAGAAAGGAGGGTGACCAGTTACTGACCCTGTAGGGATTGTTCATACCTTGTGCCAGCTCGCAGGAGACGCTGAATAGCTGTGAGTCCTAGGGTCTTCCGCTCGCCTACCACTGGGGCTGCCCCGAGACCTCGGCTTGCGGGGAGAGAAACATGAGCCCTTCACACTCAGTTATACTCAGCCTTTCGGGCGTATTAACGGCTGTAATTCCTCTGGCCCAGGACTCCCGTAAACATCTGCAGGCCCTTGTGCCTTCCACCAAGGAGTCGTCCATCTGAGCAGCCAGGCACCAGCCCTTGTGTGCAGCAGAAGTCTGGACATGTAAGCTGTGACTAATGCCTGCTGCATCTCAAGCTGTGAGAGGACTTAGTGCCGCAGCCTCCGGCGATCCCTCTAATCCAGCTCACCAGTGCTTGGCTTGCAACGGGGCTTGCTGCAAGAACAATGAGGACGCTGACTTCTCTATGTTAATATGGGCAAACCACTATCTAACCAAGCACCTGCAGGGTGTGTCTGAGGAAGGGCTGGAGAGTCCGTTGGAAGAAGGCAGGAGCTTTGTATTCACTGGTTTTGTTCAGTGCTCCGGCTTCTCACTCTCTGAGCTTTTAACACGTTTGTCTTGTTTTCACGCCCTGCCTCCCATCAACAACCAGAGCGGTCAGCCGCGTCCAGGCAGCTCACTGCCTTACTAGCTCTCGTGCAGTAGTCTCTCCGTGCGGGTGTCGATGGAGGTCAGAGGATGGCTGCAGCATCTCAAATCCCCAACCCCAGGGGTCACTTCTGCATTCCTGACAGGCTGCGTGCCTGGCTTGGCCATGGCAGCCCCATGGCAGCGGTATAAGGGGAATTGGGGGGTGACATCTTAATGTCAAATGGCAAAGAAGCAGATTCCAGAATAAACTCTCATCATCCTGATGTTAACAGAGCCCCTTAGCTACAGTCCCTGCTACTTAAAGGGTAGTCGGTAGAAAGCACCCAGTGAAACCAGCCCAGGGAACAGACTGTGTGGTCTTTAACTAAAGGTCAGACATAATTATAGAGGGAACCTTGAGGATACTTCAGAGTGCTTGTTTACGCAAGGGCTGTGTCTCCTACCGGGAGGTGCTGGAAGGCAGGTTTCTCTGCGTCTGGAGTGGATTGTGTTTCCATGTACCTGTCACCTCTCTGCACCCTGCTTCCTCTCCCATCACACTGATTGCCAAGCCGGGAAGGTCTGTCTCCTTTCTAATCAGCCGCCGAGTGCCTGGCACATCCAGCATTGCCGCAGCACCATGCTGGTCACCTCCCAGTTGTTTCCGTGGTCGAGGTGTCTGGAGGACAAGGAGGGGGTAGCTAATGGCTTTTCACAGTCTCTATCTAGGGGGTGCTGAGCCAGGCAGAATCTCTTGAATGGGAAAGGGGGTGGGAGGGGGAGGCAGACAGGTTGTCTGAAGCTAGCATGGTGATGTGACCTCCCATCGCTCAGAAGCAGGTGTCCACGGCAGCCAGGCAGAGCCCTCGTGGGAGCAGTGCAGGGGCGAGGGTGTTGCTTGGTGGGTGCTGGAAGCTACCGGCAGCTTTCCAAGTGATGGCTGGAGATAGGTTTGCCAGGCCCAGTGCCCTGGGATATGTACCTCCCTCTGTCAGTGGTACCGAAGACTGGCCTGCGGACTGTGTATTGTAACCAATATGCTGATCACATACAGGGACTGCAGACTACCTGAACAATCAGTTAGCAAGCTGTCACCTGAGGTGCGGGAGAAGACTGGATCTTGGCTCAGAGCTGCAGAAATGGGATGAAATCACCTAGACCCAGAATAAGCCCCCATTGCAGCTGGTCACCGGCAGCTGTCTGGTTCATTAAGCTGAAGTACTCTGCTAAGCCAATACCTCAGCCACATGTCTGTGTGAGCACTGTGGTGTATGGTGATACACAAGATCACCACTGTGAAGTAGAGGCTGAATCAGTAGGGGAGCCGGCTAAACCCTTCTGAGCCCTCCTAGATGGAGCAAGTAATCACTGAAATCCAATTACAATTGTCTCCTAAGCTGCAGGGGCCAGCAGGGTAGAGCTCCATCCATGGCAGATTCTCCATGTTTGAGGATTGGTGACAGCAGGTGTGAACAGAGACGGAGCAGTGAGGTGAGCCCAGCTCTAGGCGAGGGGCAGAGCTTTGCATGCAGGTCCCTGACCCAAGTTCTGCCCTGTTCGTCTAGTGTCAGAGAAGCAGCGTGGCCAGTGGGCAGGCACTGCTAGTGGACGTAGGGGACTGAGCTAGGATTCTGTTCCTGGTGCTGTCATGCAGCGGGCATGTGACTTGCCCAGGACACCCTGCACAGTGGCAGAGGTGGGTATGCCCAGACTCCCAGTCCCCCCTTTGGATCCCTAAATGCCACCAACAGAGAGTCAATTGGAGGTACTGGATTTGTGTGTTAGTTTAAAATAACTCCCCCCTCTAAGCCCCCCTTTAATGGAGCCGTGAGTCACTTTCTTCATAAAGGTTCCAAACTGCTTCACGTTCACAGACAGCTACGAGGAAAACTGGGTTTTTAGCTCCCCTTCAAATGCCCCCGAAGCGGTGCCACGCACGGGGCTCTGTCTGGCACACAGAGTGGAGCAGCATCTCCTTACCTGGCTCAAGGACATGCTGTGTCTTTGTGTTGAGCCTCGTTTTCTAGCTAGGAGAGGTTTGTCTCTGTCCTTCCCAGCTGAACAGTATCAGCCCTGCATTCTGCATGGCTCACAAACCCCCCACCCTCTGGCTGCGGTTGGGTGTGGTGCCAAAGTGAGAGGGCTTGTAGGTCCCACGGGAAGGATGAGTCCCATGCCTGCCCTCATTTCTAATCAACAAGGTGCTCCTTGAATACTGTGGGTCCCAGATTGCTCCTCCATTGGCTCCTTCATGTTCTGGGACTCCATGGCCCGCCCCTCCCTGAGACAGCCGAGGTATGGCCTTGGGGCTCCTGAGAGTTTGGGCACTTGCCAGGTAACCCTTTGGGATCCCGATTGGCCTGGCTCAGTTCCACCAGGTCTGGAGCCAGGCTGGAGAGTCTGGAGCCCTGTCCTGGTCCTGTTCCAGTCTGCTTCTCTCTGCCTCAGCTAGCTGGGGCTGCTTGACATTGCTCTGGGGATCCAGGCTTGCCCCAGCCCTGCCCTTGGCTGCCTCTGTCCTTGCCACCACTAGTCGGAGGCTGTTGCATGTCCTGTCCCTTGACGTTATTTGGAATAGCTCAATCCCAGGAAGGTGTTTCTCGGCCGGGGAGAGTCCAGAGAGGCAGCCTGGACCAGGGAGTAAGGACCTGGCTTGTGTGTTCAGTGCAGCATCCACCAGCACATAAACCCGGGGCTCGTATTGCTGCGAGGCAGTGCCAGGGTAAATGGGCCTGTACAGACCCCCCTCAGGAACCCTTTTGTAAATAGCCTGTATCGGATACGCTGTTGGGCAGACGGATAATGCAGCCTAGCAGCAGAAACGGCAGCCGACGAGCGAACAGTTATTGCGCCAAGCAAGCAGCATTGTGTGCGTGGGGAGCTGGAGCGAGCGCTAGGAGGTGCTGCTGGCAGGTGCAGCTCCCCCCAGAGAACGAGAGCAGCAGTGATGCTGGAAAGCCTGACGGCTTGCTAGGGCCTGTGAGGAGAGACGTGTGTGTGCACCTGGCCTGAATGGTGACCCTGGGACTGCACCGACCCATTCAAACACTCCACGGTGCCAGAGACCGACTGAAAACCAGCGTGGTCCTTGTGCAGGGGGCAGCCCCTTCACTGGAGCCTGGTGCTACTCCAGTGCAGGTCGTTGGCCCTCCCCTCTACCCAGTGAGGGACAGGCCAGGTGCCCGGTTAGTGCTTCCCTCCAGCTTAGCAAGGCCAGCCTCTGCTCCTAGCCTCAGTCCTTGCGCAGGGGCATTGCCCGTCTCCTAGCTCCCCAGGGAAGGAGGGGCAATGTTCAGGCTCCTGATAGATCCCAGCCTGGCCTGGCTGTTAACTGGGTTTCTTGCTGTCCCCATTGCGGGGTTTCTGGATTCCACGGAAATACCGTCTGTTCTGCCGGGACTTTGTCCGTGGGGATTTCAGTGCAGGACACAAGGGATCACACCCCAGCTGGCAGCACCCTCCATCCTGTGCACTCTGTGGGCAGAGGGGACTCGTGGTGCATCTCTGGACATTGCCAGCCCAGCTGCAGAGCCCACAGGTGCTGCAAGAAACCACTGGGTGCCAACTCATCACTTATGGCCACAGGGGCTGTAGTAGCTACGGAGCACCCCTAGCCTGGGCTGTGCCCGGTGCCCCATCTGCTAGGAGTGGCACTGCTGGCGACGTGGCCCTAGCGAGCCTGGCCCTGGAGCTGGGGCATTCAGTGTCATTTTTAATCTTTGTCCTTATTTATATGTGCAATGTGTGATTGTCAGTCTTAACGGGGAGTTCCCATATTAAAGGCTTGTTAGCGCTCTACACTCAGTGGCTTATTCTCGGCTTCATTGGGTCACCTCCTGCTGTTTGATGAGGATTTGGGGGTTGGTTTGTTTGCTCTGGGGGGGTGGGGGGATAGCTGTTGACCAAGCCAGTCCCTTCATCTGGTCTCAACAGCACCGATGGGTCAAGCAGCTGGGCATGGGCAACTCCGAGGAATGGCGGGGTGACTCGGGCAGCGGTGACCCTGCGGGATGGTGGAGGGGAGGAGGCACATCAGAATGGCCATACTGGGAGGGAGACCAAAGGTCCATCTAGCCCAGTGTCCTGTCTTCCGACAGTGGCCAGTGCCAGCTGCACACAGGGACTGAACAGAACAGGGAATCATCTAGTGACCCATCCCCTGCCGTTCCCTCCCAGCTTCTGGCAAACAGAGGCTAGAGACACTGTGAAGCCACGCTCCTACCCATTCAGGCTCTTCAAAGGTTTCCTGCAAACGGCAGGGGTCCCCCACATGTGCTGTTCCTTCAGCTGGCCTCCGTAAGAACCCCACCACTTTTAATCTGGGTGGATAAAAATCAGAAGTTTTAATTTAAATCTTTTTTTTTTAAATGTGTACGCTGCTCACTCTTTGCTTTCTGCCCATTTCATTGTCTTAAATAGCTGACGTGGATGATTTGTGCTTGTTTCCCTGATTAGTTTCCTGATTGTTAATAGAATTTTGGATTCTAGAGTCTTTTTTTCTGCCAAGAACCTTCACACTTAAAATGTTCCTCTGGGCTGTAAAAGATCAACCCAGGGCTTCATTAATGTCCTTGTTGTGAGAAGAGCTCAGACACAAACTGGATAAGCAGGCCGCCTGTGTACCATCTGCAACCAACATTCCCTTCCCATACAGTGAGCCTCCACCAGGCAAGAGCTGCAATGCTTTGCCCAGGCTGCCCTCCTCCACTGGGGCTGGCAGTCTGGAATCAGGGCTGCTGTGCTCCTAAGTCTGAAACGTCTATCCTCTGCTACCCAAAGATGGCTCCTAGGGGAACTGTTGGCCTGCGTGTTTAAAAGCAGGCCCCTGTGACTTTATTAGTGTACAGGAAATCAAACTCCCTTTGCAGTGTTAACTCTGACGCATTTTGGTTTCGAAGTGACACCGATTTTATGCAAGCCAAGAGAAGTTTTTAATAAAAATACAGATTTAGCCGCTGATGCTGCAAACACTTACACCCGTGCTTAGGCTTACGCAGACAAGCCGTGGCATTGAAGTCAGTGGGGCTAGGCGTGAGGAAAGTTACAGGAATTGCGGCCTTAATTTCCAATATTTTGGTTTTTGCCTGTAGTAGTTTTGTAAATTCAGATGAGATACCCAGCCCGGAGTTGTATGGGGGGAAAACCCACAGCATTTATCATTTACTTCATAATACATTGTAATCTAAATTTTCAACAGCACAAATTGTCAAATTAGTTTTACGAAACCTCAACCTCATTTAAATCAATTCTTTAAATTGCCTTGAATCACTTCACTCTGGTTTCAATTTGACGTGTGATTTTCATTTAATCTTTTCTGTTGTCATGTGGTGTGCTGGGAGCTGTCAAACAGCTGCTATGTTGCACCCCAGCGCTGGCTGCATTGCGTGGATTGGAGACAGGATTCTATCTATAAAATCATTTTTATAGCGTAGCTTGCCTGGAACAAGTGATAATTTTGGCTGGGTGAATAAATGACACTTTTTTTTTCTCATCCCCTTGGTAATGGGCATTAGATTTTGTGCTGAGGCTGCTAAATTGTGTATGAAGATAGATGCAGACAGCTCTGGGCTGTGTTCCCATGGAATTCGGAGCCACGGCTGGGAGCCGATGTCTGGCTGGCAGCTCGTCTGCGGGACCCCATCTCTGAGGCTGTGTCGGTCTCCATCCTGCTTTGATCCTCTTTCCTTTTGATCCTCTGGAGGTAGAAGATGTTCAGGGTTTCTGGGAGTTTGATTCCGGGGCTAATCCCTGTGAGGAGGCCAGATGGAAGCTGTGTCCAGCACTACGCTCTGCTGGTGCTGGGATCAGTGGTGGCCCTGCTCAGCAGGAACTTCACGGGGGCTGATTTTAGTGCAAATGCCGACGGGGGAGCAGTGTGGGCTGAGACGCTCTGTTCCCTCCGTAGCCCGTGTCACGGAGTCCCCGGGCGATGCTCTGGAGCTGCTCCCTACGAAGCCAGGCAGGACTCTGGGGCAGTCGCCTTCCTGTGAGCAGCCTGTCTGCAGGATACACAGCTCACCCGGCTCCCACCTTCCTGGGTCTGACCTCGGAGCATTCAGCATCCTCTGCCCCTCCGTGTGCTTCCCACAGTGAGTCCGCCCAGGCGGGGTCCTGGGGAAGCCAGAGGGTCCTGCCCCCCAACTCCGCAGTCAGACGTGACTCTCAGCCAGCCAGGAAAACAGAAGGTTTATTAGACGACAGGAACATGGTCTAAAACAGAGCTTGTAGGTGCAGAGAACAGGACCCCTAAGCTGGGTCTATTTTGGGGGGCAGTGAGCCAGACAACCACGTCTGCACTTCACTCCATGTCCACAGCCAGCCCCAAACTGAAACTCCCTCCAGCCCCTCCTCCTCTGGGCTTTCCCCTTTCCCGGGCCAGGAGGTCACCGGATTCCTTTGTTCTCCAACCCTTTAGCTCTCACCTTGCAGGGGGGAAGGGCCCAGGCCATCAGTTGCCAGGAAACAGGGTGTCGGCCATTCTCTGTGTCCAGACCCCTGCACACACCTGCCCTCTAGGGCTCTGCAATGATCATACACCCTTACCCCACCCCCTAGATACTTAAGAACGGCCATGGGGAAACTGAGGCACCCCCACAATATTCAGAGGAAACATTAAGAACAGTCCCGCTTCATCACAGCCAGCCAGTCGGTGCTTCCTCCTCCCAGACGCTCAGCCATTGGGCCCACCTGGAGTGCTCAGGTCTCTCCCCCCCACCTGGGGGCCCAGGGCCATGCTGGGGAGGGCCAAGGGGACTCGGAGTCCCTCATTGCTTGGCAGTAGGCTGAGCTGCAGCTGGCTGGGCCTGACCCACTGTTAGCTTTGGCACTGGCTTCAATGGGAGCAGGAGCAGGCTTGTAATTAAGCTACAGAGTTCTGGCCTCCAGCTGGTTAATTTCCTGTCCCCTTGCCCACCCTCCCAGCCCCACCTGCACCTTCTCATCTTTCTCTTCCATGGCTTGGGACTGTCTCCCTCCAGTGTTGAGACTGATCTGTGCCTTGCTGGGGGAGGAGGAAGCTGCCTGGCAGCCTGAGGGCTGGCACAGCCACAGCCGGGTGCATCTGAATCATGGAGCAACTTGCAAAGGACTTTCCCCGTCCTAATTCACACGGTGTCCCGGGAGCTGACTGGGTGAGTGGCGTTTTCAAACCTCCCACTGCCAGATGTCCAGGGAGAGTGTGTGTCATTCTGCTTCTCCCAGGGCTTTCAGTTAACAGCAAAGACACTGCTTGTACTGCCCCATAGCCCCACAAAGCCCAGCCAGACCCAGCAGGGTGCGCATGGCGGGAGTGCGGGGGAACACACCTGATCCAGTTACAAAGTAATTTACAGAGGGTGGTGCTGGGCCTATCCCACTAATATCCTCCCGCATGAAAAGGGAAGAATTAAAACCCACTGTTCCTGCCCCCTCTGGGAGCAGCTTGTTCCTGTCTGGCCTGGCTCATCACAGGAGTCAGCCTCCCTCCATGTGTCCCGGCGTTAAGTTCCCTTTCTGGGGCTGGTTGCCGTGTTTGGAGTTGCGGCTGCAGGGAGGGAAGGTGGAGTTCTTCGAGGGATTGCTCCTGTCGATTCCAATGAGCTGTGCACGGCCGTCGGAAAGTTTTCCCTTCTCAGCTCCCGTCGGTCGGCTGTGGAGCCCTCTGAAGTGGCGCCTTCATGGCACTGAATATGCCCCTTCTGGCCCGGCGTCTCCTCAGGTCCTTCTTACCGCCAGGGACCGTCATTGGAACTGCGGTCGCTTGCCTAGCAAGTGCTTCCCTTAGCGTACTTGCTGATCGTTGTAGTTTAGTTCTCAGTTAGTGGATTAAGTGTATATAGTGATAGATAAGGTTGGGGAGTGGGGTATTTTTCTCCAATCCCTAAACCTTCCCCCTTGGGCTCCAGGACGTGCTGCGAGCCCAGGGGTTCAAACCCAGCAAGCCTATGCCAATGAGCGACCCCCACGACTCATTCTGAAGTGCCTGGGGGAAGCGCCCCAAACAGACAAGTGCCAAATCTGCAGAGCTTCCTGCCCCAGGACGAAAAAGGAGCGAGATTTCCGACTGAAGTAATTACAGATGGAAACTGCTCTTCGTCCTGCCTGCCACAGACCGTTTAAGTTAAAGGTTTCAGAGTAACAGCCGTGTTAGTCTGTATTCGCAAAAAGAAAAGGAGGACTTGTGGCACCTTAGAGACTAACCCATTTATTTGAGCATGAGCTTTCGTGAGCTACAGCTCACTTCATCGGATGCATACCGTGCAAACTGCAGAAGACATTATATACACAGAGACCATGAAACAATACCTCCTCCCACCCCACTGTCCTGCTGGTAATAGCTTATCTAAAGTGATCATCAAGTTGGGCCATTTCCAGCACAAATCCAGGTTTTCTCACCCCCACCCCTCTCTGAAACCTTTAACTTTCTTAACAGCTTTCACTCCATTTGAGACCTTCTCAGACTGGGAGTGAATGAGTCATTACACAAAGTAATACTATTTCCCCATGTTTATTTCCCCCCCTCACCTCCACTGCTCCTCGGACAACATTCCTGTTAACTGCTGGAAATGGCCCACCTTGATTATCACTACAAAAGGTGTTTCTCCCCCCCACCCCCAGCCCCGCTCTCCTGCTGGTAGTGGCTCATCTTAGGTGATCACTCTCCTTACAGTGTGTATGGTAACACCCATTTTTTCATGTTCTGTGTGTATATAAATCTCCCCACTGTATTTTCCACTGAATGCATCCGATGAAGTGAGCTGTAGCTCACGAAAGCTCATGCTCAAATAAATGGGTTAGTCTCTAAGGTGCCACAAGTCCTCCTTTTCTTTTTGTGGATACAGACTAACACGGCTGTTACTCTGAAATTTATCTAGGAAATCTGTCAGTTTGCCTGAAAGGGGATTGTGTAGGAATCCACCGGATGAGCCAGAGGTAATTCTGGATGTAAGGGAGACCCAGAAAGTGTCTGTTGTTGCTCAGGAAGGTGTTCCTCTGGAGCAAGCCCTACGCAAGCCCTACGTAAAGAGGGTAAGAGCAGAATTTCTGTGAGGGGTGAATTGTTGCATAGAAAAGCCCTAGGGAAAGGAATCCTCATGGAGTCTTTACAAGCAGTTTACTGCAACTGAAGGGTGTGAAAGTGATTTAATCAAGAAAGTTTCAGTTCCTAACAGCCAGAAATTTTCTGTTGTGAATGAAGCCACTGACTTTCCTGATGAAAGATCCAGTGTGGATAGCTTTGAGAAGGTCTCAGATGGAGTGAAATCTGTTAAGAAAGGTAAACCGTCCTCTAACCAAGTGGCTGTGTTTGGCCAGCTTGTTGGGGAGAAGATCCAATCCCAGTTTGAACCCCTGGGGTTTTGGGGTGGCTAAAGGGCACGGGCCGCATAAACCTTCCCACATGCGGCCTGCGAGTGCTATTGACCACCCCCGACCTAAGGGAGGGCATGAAACTGGAAGGGCCTGGTGTAACTCCTACCAAGGAATGGGAGAGATGCTGGGGCATCCATGGGAACGTTGGTGGATTCGAACTTCTCCAGGTCACCGGCTAAAGTGACCCCGCTCAGTTTGATCTCAAAGGGGGGAGAGATGTGACGAAGTGGGACTGTTATAATGTTTCCTCTGAATAATGTGGGGGTGCCTCAGTTTCCCCTATGCAGTTCTTAAGTATCTAGGTGGTGGGGTAAGGGTGTATGATCATTGCAGAGCCCTACAGGGCAGGTATGTGCAGGGGTCTGGACACAGAGAATGGCCGACACCCTGTTTCTTGGCAACTGATGGCCTGGGCCCTTCCCCCCTGCAAGGTGAGAGCTAAAGGGTTGGAGAACAAAGGAATCAGGTGACCACCTGGCCCGGGAAAGGGACAAAGCCCAGAGGAGGAGGGGCTGGAGGGAGTTTCAGTTTGGGGCTGGCTGGGACATGGAGTGAAGGGCAGACGTGGTTGTCTGGCTCACTGCCCCCCAAAATGGACCCAGCTGAGGGGTCCTGTTCTCTGCACCTGCAAGCTCTGTGTTAGACCATGTTCCTGTCGTCTAATAAACCTTCTGTTTTCCTGGCTGGCTGAGAGTCCCGTCTGACTGCGGAGTTGGGGGGCAGGACCCTCTGGCTTCCCCAGGAGCCCCGCCTGAGCGGACTCGCTGGGGGAAGCGCACGGATGGGCAGAGGAGGCTGAATGCTCCGAGGTCAGACCCAGGAAGGTGGAAGCTGGGTGAGCTGTGTGTCCTGCAGACAGGCTGCTCACAGAAAGGCGACTGCCCCAGAGTCCTGACTGGCTTCATGGGGAGCAGTTCCAGAGCATCGCCCGGGGACTCTGTGACAGGCACCACAGCCCCCGGCGGTCAGGGATAAGCCTCCGGCACTGCCTAGGGGCAAGCCGGCCATGCTGAGGAGATCACCATCGCCAGTCCAGCACCGTTTGCCCCGGCGCTGCTGCCGATCACTGTTGCCAAGACACCGTTCTCCAGCACCAGGTCCCGGGCATGGCTCCCGGCACCGCGAGAGGAGCGGCACCAGACCCTCGGCACTGATCACTGGCACTGGATTCCCAGCACTATTAATACCCCTCAGCGCCACTGTGGCCATCACGGTCGAGATCGGTCTCGTCCGACTCCGATGGAGACTCCTCTTCCCGCCGCAGCAGGTTTTCCACAGGGTTACGGTGCAACTCCGGCTTCACCCGGCCTTTCTTCCTCAGGTTGTGTCACGTTTCCCTACTAGCCAAGACATTTTCCTCCCTGTTTTTTATGCTAAGCCTCGTGCCAGTAGCCGTGAGCAGAAGCGGCGCTCCCTGGATGTTCAACGAGCACGAGCCTTCTACATGGAGAGCACTAGGCCATTCAGGAAGTCGAACCAGCTGTTCGTAGCCATGGCAGACCTGGTGAAAGGCCTCCCAGTCTCATCTCAAAGAATGGCTTCCTGGATCCCGTCCTGCATCCACACGTGCTCCAAGCTGGCCAAGGTCCCAGCCCCGGCTCATACGGCACACTCCGCGAGCGCCCAGGCCTCAGTGATGTTCCTGGCCCAGGTCCCGATACAAGAAATCTGCAGGGCAGCGACTTGGCCCTCGGTGCATACCTTCACCTCTCACTATGCCATCGTCCGGCACGCCAGAGACGACGCGGCTTTCGGCAGAGCGGAGCTGCAGTCAGTGATTCCATAACTCCCACCCCATTGCCTGGGTGGGGCTTGGGAGTCACCTAATTGGAATGGATATGAGCAATCACTCGAAGAAGAAAGAACAGTTCCTCCCCTCTCCTAACTCTTGTTCTTCGAGGTGTGTGGCTCACTCCGTTCCAAACCCACCCCCCTTCCCCTCTGTCGGAGCAGCCGGCAAGCAGGGACTGAGGGGCTGGGTCGGCAGGGGCCTATGTTCAGCGCCATGAAGGTGCCACTCCAGAGGGCTCCACAGCCGACCCCACGGGAGCTGCTGGGGGAAACTTTCCGAACAGGGGGCACGTGGCGCATACAGCTCATTGGGCTGGACGTGAGCAACACGTCTTGTGCGTAACCGTCTTCTACTGTCACACTGAATCGGGCTGGGGGTGTGATTGTACGTGTGTACGCGTGTGTGACAGAGAGAGCGAGACCCCACGCGCTTCCCTATGGGGCTGAGCCTGACGTCTTGCCAAACCCAAAATTCAGAGCCGGTTCTTCGCCCTACCCCAGGGGAGGGAGCGGCCAGGGGCTCTCCTCTGGAGGGTATCTACAGACAATCCATCTGCTCAGGGCTGGACCACACCACTCCATCACACACTGCAGAGACCGCCTTTCTAGTGCGGAACCACCGGGGGGAGCTAGAGCAGAGCAAACGAGCCCCCCGGGCCTCGAGGGACAGTCACATGTGGGGCAGGCTGGGGGGATGCGAGGGGCAGGGGCTCAGGGCCTAGCCGCTCGCTCTGACCTGGGTTTAGTGTCTGGGGTCCCTGCAGGGCAAGGAGGGAGGGAGTCTGGGCTGTGAATAAAACAGAAACACAGAGAGCAAGCGGAGGCGAGGACCGCAGCTTCCCTCCCCACTGGGGCAGTGCGGGTGGGCGAGGATCGCTGCCCTCGGGGGCAGAGCAGGCAGAGTCCCTTTAGCCCCCCCTTGCAGTAAAGCGGCCTGGCGATTCCCCCCAGATGGCCTGCTGCTCCCAGCGGGGAGAGCAGGCTGCATCCTGGATCCTCCCTGCCCTTAGCAAAGGGCTCCAGGGGCCTGGCTTAGCCGGGCCCCTCTCTGACTCGCCCCTGAGCCGGGGACTCTGGGCTAATGTAGGACCAGCCTGAGGGGTGGGGGCCATGGCAGGACCTTTTGGACAAAGGGGCTGGGGAAAATCCCAATACTTCGCTTGTCTCTGGCGCTCCCCGGCTCAGAGCCCGGCTGGCATGAACCTCACGCTCCGCCCAAGTCCACAGGGCTTGGCTGATTTCCAGCAGCCGAGGGTCGGGCCCATTCCCCCTGGATCTCGCAGGGCTTCGCAAAGGCAGCTGAGCAGCACTGCGACGAGTGGGACTCGCGAAAGAGGGTCAGGTTCCAGGAGGGGGACTCAGTTCAGCAACCCCTGGAGCTCACAAGTGCACTGGGCCAGGCTGCTGCTGGACGAACAGGCCCCTGCATGTAACCCTGGCTTCTCTGCATGATCGGCAAAGACCTCTGACCTGTCAGTTCCTGATGCCCCCAGCCACTACAGCAGCGCTTCCCGGGACCCTGGCTCTGCCTGGAGCCGGCCGACCTGGATACAGGCCGGTTTGCTCCGTAGCGCAGCGTGCCGGGAGCCTTTTGCCTGGAGGCTAGCTTGGCTTAATGACCGAGCCGTGTGGCATCTCTGGGCAAGGGCTCCAGGGGATGGACGCTGCCCCCTGGTCTGAGTGGATACACGAGGTTGTTAGGAGCTGCATTGAAGTCCCAGGCAAAGACACCGTTGCAGGGCAGTAAGACACAGGCTCGTGGCTGGCTGGGCCGTAGCAGGTTGCAGAGCGGGACGTAGGCAGTCAGGCCTATTGGTCAGAGCAGGACACAGGCACTGGAGCCGGGGGTCGGTGAGGGATCCAGTCAGGACTCGGTGGGTTGGAGGCGGTGTCTGTAGGCAGGGGTGGGGCGTAGGAGCAGGGATCTGAACAAGGCAGGGCTCAGGAGTCAGGCAGGAACGCAGGGTCTAATGTAGCAGCTGGCCAAGGATTCACATGGTTGTCAAGACAACTTCCTGTGCCTCCTTCTGGCTTAAATAGTGAGCCGTGGCCAGACATCCCCTCCCATCGGGAGCTTCCTGGGCGGTTCCATGGGTCCCCCAGCCCACACGCCCTGCTGGTATCAGTGAGCTGCTGGGTGGAGACCTAGGGTCCCTCGCACAGTGTCCCACTGCGAGCTGGGAAATCCTGACCCTTGCCCTGCCGGACCGTCCATGGCTGACAGCAGCCGCTCCGTGCTGCAGGCCCTGCTGGCTCCAGGCTGGGCGCTTCGCTCCCAGTTCACCCGCCCCATAGCATTGCCCTGGCTCCCGCCCTGCTCACCGTTCCTGCCTCCTGCACAGACACAGGCTGGCGTTGTCAGTGCCCACTGCCCGTGAGGTGCGGAGCCCAGCTCCCGCGGGCCCTGCAGTTCCTCCGCCTGGACCCCCCAGATCGGCCGGGGCCAGATCTCTCTTCAACGGCCAGCAGCTCTGACCCTGGGCGATGCAGACGCCTGCAGAGCTCCCGCCCTGGGCTCCCGGCGGCAGGGCCTGACCCAGGCTAGCAGGGTTCAGTGCAGCAGCCTGCCAGTGCCTGGCTCCCCTCCACGGGATCTCTGGGGACAAGGGGAGCAAGGTTCATCGGTGACGCCACCTCAGCTGCTGCCAAAGGACCCCAAGGCCGCTGCAGCCACCAAGGGTGGGCAGCTCCGTGCCAGCAGGCTCAGCCAGCGAGCAGATCCTCCCATGTGATGGGGCCGCTGCCTGGTCCCCGGGGCTGTACAAGGAGCCCAGGTGTCAGAGACCTTTGTCAGCTCCTGCCTGGGAGGACCCTGGGCCAGGCTGCTGCCGAAAGGGCAGCTCCTGTCCACCCCCCGTTGTGACCCCCCTTCTGCACAGCTGGTGCCCTGTTGGGTTGGTTGCAGGAGCCTCAGCCCCTGGGCACTGCAGCCCACAGCTGCCCCCACAAGCAAAGAGCCCTCGGCCCTGGTCCAGGTCTGATTGGCCGATGACTGCCACGTCCCTAAAGCTCCCCCAGTGTCCGCAGGGTGCTGGGTTTCTGCTGTCTCCCTCCAGAGGGACCTGCAGCACTGCTGGGCAGAGCTTGCTGCATGCCCAGCGTGGGGCTCGCTCTGCAGAGCCCTGGGAACTCGGGACCCGGCGCGAGCGGCCGTTACGGGACGGGAGGCGATGAGCAGCATCGGTACCCACGTGAGAACGCCATACTGCTGGCGACTGGGCATGGAACTGGGCGCCCCCAGAGCGAAGCCGTGCTTGGCCAGCGTCCCCAGCTTGAGCTGGAGGCTTCGTGCCCCGGGCTAGGGCTGTAGCAGTTGGCTGCTTTGTGGATCGAGCGCAGCGCAGCACATGCTGGCCGGCGGGTTCCCTCAGCCCCAGGGCTTCCAGACCTTCCCGTGGGAACAGGGCTTGGCTGGCTTCCCAGAGCTCCTGCCCTTTGGGGACCCCACGGGGCTGGGAAACTGCCTTTGGCCCACACTGGGACTCCACCTCCGGCTCTGTCACGTTGTGGGGGTTCAGAGCAGGGAAGGGTTGGGCCACCGCCTGCCCTGTTGCCCTGGGTGCCTAAGATGCCCTGCGACTGAGGCTCACAGCCTGGACCCCAGCAGACAAGGGCCCTGGTTCTGCATGGGCCTCTATGCGACGGGCAGCCTGTGGCCAGGGCCCAGCCTGCTCCCCCTTGCTTGGGACCATGAGCTGGGAGGGACAAATCAGCCACGCGTTGCCGCTGGTGCTCTCCTTGTTACTCAGCTGCGGGGGCATTTCTGGGGTTCCCTCAGGCACCGGGGACCCCTTGGCTGCTCTCCTCGTTTGGCGTTGGCCAGATCCAGCCCTGTCAGGGAGCGACGGGGCTCCCCCTCCCCCCAGGACACAGCATTACCACCAGGGCACCCTTCCTGCTTCGGGTTTGCCCCGTGGCTCCCATCCCTCGCTCTGGGTGTGGGAAGCCCTTCCCAGGACGGAGCAGACACATGGGGCTGGCTCCTGGTGCTTCTACAGGCACCCAGGAAATGAAGGGCCTGGATTCCTGTGACGGCCACTGGCGAGGAGGAAGGGGAGCCGGGCTGGCTGGCTCGGCCAGAGCCAGTGCTGAACCAGGGGCGAGCACATGGGAACCCCCTTCAGGGATTGGAGCCACGGTGGAGGCTGAGCTGCCAGCTCCTGGCCAAACGGCATCCAGGAGGAGCCCATGATGGTGACCGAGGGGTGCCCAGGGCAGGGCTGACAGGGAGAAATTTCCAGCAAACTCTTGAAAACACGCAAGGAACATTTCCGGTAAATTTCACTAAACTTAAAAATGCCCCCATGGCCTCCAGGCCAGCAACTGGGCAGGGCCGACCAGGCTGGGGCATTGGAGGGAGGGACCTGGGCCCGGACCCGGACCCAGCCCCATGAAGCACCTGCTTTTGTAACATCAGAGCCTGCCACTGCTGTGGGAGAGGAAATTGTCCCCCTCAGCACTGCCCCGGGAGATGGAGATCTGCTGCGATCCCTTGCAGAATGTCCCTGGCGAGCGGCTCGGGGCAGGAGGCCGGGATGCTGGCTGGACCCGTCAGCAGGGCCGGGTTCCAGGTGGAGGGACTGTGACAGTCTCCTGGGGCTGCCGGGCCCTGGTCTTGCCTTCCCCAATGCCAGTCGAAAGTGCACGACCTGTCACTTTGGGGTAAGTGCAGAGTAAGCACACCTGGCACATGATTTATCGGTTCCCTCCCAGCGTGGGACCAGCCTCCAGCGATCAATAAATATGGAGCAAAGACGGGCTCATCCGTATCCGGTGCCTCGTCATGAACAAAGCCAGGGCAGCCCCACTGTGTCCCTGGGCCGAGCGGCGCCTGGTTCACGTGAGATGGTTCCCAGCTCAGGGACGCTGGTGCAAAGGGGAATCGAAAGGGGGCTATAGGGGGCTGCTGGGAACAGGCTCCCAGACAAGCTGCTTTCAAAGCGGAGTGGAACGTGTCTGCTCGTCCCAGGGCCCGGGTCATCAGCAGAACCCGCCGGGCGGCATGGGGTCACTGCAGAGAGGCTGCGGTTTATGGCACCGCGGAGAAATGCATCGGCTGTGCTCGCCAGCAGCAAATGGAGCGTTAGTCTATTAAACGGTCAATTATCCTTCCAACACGTCTTCAGTGAAGAGGGCTAATGCATGGCTGCGGGCAGCGTGTGGGTGGGCGGGCACAAGCAGCCGGGGCCCGTTGGAGCGAGAGCCCACGCTCCAGCAACAACAGCCTTTCCATGGGTGCGTTGCACCAAAACTGCCTCCTGACGTGGTTTATTTCACCCACCTTGTGCCGGGTGATACAGCTCCCGGGAAGCCTGCATGCTGGGGTGGACTCTGCCCATCCAGCTGGGGATGCTTGGAGCCAAACTTTCACGGGCGGGCTAGAGCCACCACTGCAAACCAGAGAACAGAGAGCATGGGCACTCACCCAGGGCACAGCCTTCATCCTGCCCCGTGACAGACCCTGCCAAGGAGCCGAGCCTGGCCAGCTAGTCTCCTGACGTGTTCTGGAGCTTGGCGACGCGCGCACCCCTGGTCCCTGCTGAGAAACATCGTGTCTGTCGGAGGGAAGGCGAGCGGAGGGGGCAGGACTCCCTGGGATCCTCTGGATGAACCACGCTACACAGGCTAGGCTGCAGCCCCGAGCCGGCAGCTGAGCACAGTGCCCAGCCGTGCTGCCAGGCGCCGGTGGTAGGCGTATTTCTGAGACTCGTGTGCTCCGAGGCCACAGCAACGAGCACTGTGGCAGCCCTGGACATAAACGACCCATGGCCCCGGGGCTTGGAGCGCGGAGCAGGGCAAAGCCCAGCCCGTGGGGCAGGACCAGTGCTACCTGCACCTTGCTGCTGGACCAGCAGTGCCTGGCCTGCCCGGCGTCGGAGCCTGCCAGGGATGCACTGAAGAGGGGCTCTGGGCCTGGGCCTGGCCCGTGCCTTGCTTTTGCCATGGTTAGATGGGCCAGTTGGGGGGGGACTTTGAACCTGGGGCGCCCGGGAAATGCAGCTGCCTTCTGTGCCGGCCCCTCCCTTGGTGCCGAGGGAGCTGGTGGGGAGCGGCGCTCGGCTCTCCGTGCTGCGGCTACCGAGCGTGACTCGCAGCCAGGGGGTTTGCTTTGAAGATTTGCCGGCTCTGAGGCGAGCGTGGTTGGCACACGCCTCTGGGTAGCTGCAGGCTACAGCTGGTTAGTGCTGGCAGCTGGCGCCTGAAACACCCCCCCAGCAGCACGGGTTCAGCCAGCTTCTGCCATCATGGAGCCTCGTCTGGCCTGCGAGGGGAGCTCGCCCTGGGGCCCGTTCCTTTCTCCACAGAGACCCCCAAGCAGGCCCCTTAACGCCTGCGGTGGGGCGGGTTCTGGGGGGTGGACGCCTGTCGTGGGACCTGGTGGTGACCCTCGGCCCAGCTCACACGGGGAGGCTGAGCAAGTGGCCCGTCCTGGGGGGACCTTTGACTCCAAACACCATGAGCCAGCCCCTGGGGGGGCTCTCGAACCCCTCCTCCATGCCCTGGCCCAGCCAGCCCCCAGGAGGCGCTCCGTGCACAGGGCTCGGAGTGTGCGTTTCGGGGGTGGACTGGGCCATTTCATTGCAATGTCCTGCATGCCAGTGTCCATGAGCTCTGCGCCCTCCCTTCGCTGGCTGATGTACCCACTGCTGCCGGGTGGGCTGCGGAGACACCCCGAGAGCCACACGCTGCTGCTGAGGTTAACCAGAGGGAGGACATGCCCCAGGAAGTCTGATCCCCCCCTTCCCTCACTCAGCCCCTCCCGCTGGGATGTCACAGGGCTGTCAGTCCCTTGTGTGGGCTGGGCCTCACAGCTCTGACTAGGCCCTGGCCAAGCTCCCCGGGATCGGAAAAGCAGGGAGTGGGATGCAGAGTTGCACAGAGACGTGTGGGCAGGGCAGAGGAGAGGAGCTTGGGGCAGGCGCTCTCAGCCGACCGCAGGATCTGGGCTGGGTGCAGGGATCACTGGCCAAGGGTCCCGGCCTGTGGTCTGTGCTGGCCTTGCACTCGATGCCTGTAGGGACTCCAGGGCCGAGGGTCCTTCGGGCAGTTCCAGGGGCGCGTGCAGCTGGAGGGATGGGTCCCACACTCTCGCCCCCTCACGGTGCCTTTGCGAGTTTTCTGGCCTCTTTCCTCGCAGCTGCTGGTGAGATGTGTCCAGGGGACCCCGGAGCAGGGGCAGGCCAGAGGCTGCACATGGTGCATCCTCCCAGCCCAGGAAGATGAATGTGGTGGGAGGGGGTAGCTCGGTGCTGAGATTGGCCCCTGTGAGACCTGCTATGATCCCAGGGCTGGGAGCGGGGGCCTCCTGGGTTCCAGTCCCAGCACTGCGACCAATTCCCTTTCGGGGCCTGTGACTGCTGCCTGCTTTGAGACCCCAGGGCTAATTCCAGGGTGCTGAGCACCCGAAGCTCCCCTAACAGCAGGAAGCCTTGGACCTCCAAGAGCCAGGCCCTGGGGCCTGAAGCTGAGCACCCAGAATCAGAGCCCACTTGTGAAGATCTAGGTCTAGCTCTTCCTGCCTCAGTTTCTCCATTTGTGACACAGGATCAGTGCCCTGCTTCTCCCCAGCCGGGGCCATGCGGACTGGCTGCCTGGGGTGGGTCCTAGAACCCCCCAGGCTGTCGCTTTCCAATGCACAATGGCCAGGTCTCTCCTAGGAACACGGAGGCCTTGCTCTCCCATGCTCTGCTCTTTGCTGCATTGAGGCTGGATGCTGGAACCATGACACAGCATGAGCATGGCTGGGGGGCAGGCTGAGAGCACTGAGCTGGCTTTGCCATGTGTCACGGAGTCCCTGGGCGATGCTCTGAAACTGCTCCCCATGCAGCCAGTCAGGACTCTGGGGAAGTCTCTTCTCTGTGAGCAGCCTGTCTGCAGGACACACAGCTCACCCAGCTTCCACCTTCCTAGGTCTGACCTCTGAGCATTCAGCATCCTCTGCCCCTCCGTGCGCTTCCCACAGCGAGTCCGCCCAGGCAGGGTCCTGGGGGGGGGGCAGAGGGTCCTGCCCCCCAACTTCGCAGTCAGACGTGACTCTCAGCCAGCCAGTAAAACAGAAGGTTTATTAGACGACAGGAACATGGTCTAACACAGAGATTGTAGGTGCAGAGAACAGGACCCCTCAGCTGCGTCCATTTTGGGGAGCAGTGAGCCAGACAACCACGTCTGCCCTTCACTCCATGTCCCAGCCAGCCCCCAACTGAAACTCCCTCCAGCCCCTCCTCCCCTGGGCTTTGTCCCTTTCCCGGGCCAGGAGGTCATCGGATTCCTTTGTTCTCCAACCCTTTAGCTCTCACCTCGCAGGGGGGAAGGGCCAGGCCATCAGTTGCCAGGAAACAGGGTGTCGGCCATTCTCTGTGTCCAGACCCCTGCACACACCTGCCCTCTAGGGCTCTGCAATGATCATACACCCTTACCCCACCACCTAGATACTGCCATGGGGAAACTGAGGCACCCCCACACTATTCAGAGAAAACATTAAGAACAGTCCCACTTCGTCACACCATGTAGCCGTGGCCCAGTCTCTGCTCTCTGTGCCTCAGTTCCCCCCGTGCAGTGGGGAGAGAGACGCTTACGTCCCCTGGGGAGATGCTCCAGGAAGAGCGAGGCAGGAGAACACCGAGTCCGCCAGCTGCCCCGTGCAGCAGGGAGAGGCTCCCGTCTGGTTCACCAGGTGAGTTGAGAGAACGGCTGCAGGAGAGTCACTGATCCCTGAGAGGCTCCCGGCCTGCCCTCTCCGTGGAGGAAGGGCTTGGGCTTGGGTCAGGAGGCCTCTGGGAAGAGCTGCCCCTCGTCACATTCCCCCACCGGCAGCTGCCTCCGCCGCTACCTGGGCAAGATTTGCTGCAGCGCCAACACCCCGAGCTGCCTGCGTGACTCCATATTGGCCCATCCAGGGCTCAAGGACCCTTCTCATGAGCAGCTCCTCGTGCAGGAGGTGCACTCGCTTCTTTCGCTGGGGCCAGTAGAACAGGTTCCTCAGGAGCAGAAGGGCAAGGGTTTCTATTCCCAGTATTTCCTAATGGCGAAAGCCAAGGGCAGGCTCAGGCCCATCCTAGGTCTGGGAGAACTCAACAAGTTCATGAAGAAGCTCAAGTTCCGCATGGTCTCTCTGGCCTCCATCATCCCTTCACTGGATCCAGGGGACGGGGACGGCGCCCTCGACTTGAAGGACGCCTGCTTTCACATCGCAATAACTCTGTGCCACAGAAAATACCTCAGGTTTGTGGTGAGCAACACCCACTGCCAGTTCGCAAGTCCCCCCATTCAGCCTGTCAGGGGCACCTCGTGTCTTTACCAAGTGCCTGGCGGTCGTGGCCGCGTGCCTGTGTGGGCAGGAGGTACAGGAGTTCCCGCAGCTCGACGGCTGGCTGATCCAGGGCCGCTCCAGGGTGCGGGTGGAGGCCCAGTCCGGCTTCATGCGAGCAAAGTGCAGCAAACTGGGCCTTCTCCTGAACAGGGGGAATCAACGCTGTCCCTGGTTCGCAGGATCGAGTTTACAGGGGCAAGGCGGGACTCGACCCAGCCCAGGGCGTACATGCCGGAAGCCCAGCTTTGGCCCCTCGGAGACAGGCAAGGTCTCAGGCAGTTCCCCACCCCACAGCACGGCGCTGCCCGAGGCTCCCGGGCCCCATGGCTGCGTGTACCTATGTAGAGCAGCACGCCAGGCTCAGGCTTCGACCTCTGCAGGCGTCAGTGTATCGGCCAGCCCGGGGCAGCCTGGAGAGGACTGTAACCCTGCCTCCTGCGGTGGCTCGACCCGACTCTGGATGTCCGCAGGGTGCTGGCCTTTTGCATCGAGAGCGCGAAGCCGTTCTGAAACTCGGTGCAGCTATCTGTGGCCGTGGTAGACAGAAGGAAAGGCCTCCCCGTCCCCCCCACCTCCTCCACCCAAAGTTACGTTTCACAAATAACATTTGTTGAAAGCTGCGTTTTCTGCTTTGGTACAAAACGTTGGGGCGGCGCGGGGGGAGGAAAATTGCGCGTGCCCCTCTTTTGCAGGGAGAAAGGGCCGCTGAGACACACAAAGACCACCACAATCCAGCCTCAAGCTCCTACCCCAACCTTCACAGCTGGTGCTCCCCCCCGCCCACTATCCCCACCCCACACAACTAGGAAAGGCTCTCCTCGGTCTCCCTGCTACTGCCCCTCCCCCCCTTTCATCTCCCTTCTGTCTATGACCCCCCCCACTGAGCCAACCCCCACCTTCAACCCAGACTCTCCCCTCCCTCTGCCCCCTGCCACACCGACCCCCACCTTAACACCCTGCTTCTCCTACACCGCCCAACGCGGAGTCACCGCCAGCTCCCCCACCGCACCCCGACTTGCCCCACAACTGCCCCTTTCCCCCCACACCGCGCTGCGCCCCTCCCCTCCCCGGAGTGCAGGGGCGCCATACCACCCCCGTTCCTGCCAGACTCCGCCAGCTCGCAGGCAGGCAGACCCTGACTCCTGCTCCCTTTGCTTTACACCAGCAAAGCGGGGCCATTACTGTAGTGCAGGCCTCAGGCCTCACACCGGGCCCCTGCCACAGGGCTTATGTCTCAGGGTCGCTTCCTACTACAGTTCCCAGCTCCCAGACCAGGCCCCTCCTGTGTTCACCCTTCTCAAAATAACCAGCTGTAGCAACACACCCATACTCCCGCGTACTGCTCGTCCACATAGGATAACAGCCTTCCACCCCTCCTGGCTATGGAGTCACTCCTTCAGCCCACCCAGAACACCTGCCCTCCAGAGGGCGAGGCTGAGGCAGCGGCTGGCAATGGCTGCCAGCCCACGGAAGTGGGTTCTTACACGGGTGCCATCACCAGAGCCTCTGGGCGCCTGCGCACGCAGAGCATTTACCCTCCCAGCATCGGTGAGGCCAGGTTCCAGTGGGGAGCCGAGGCCCAGAGATTAAGTGACTCACCCAAGGACACCCGGGATTGTGTCACAGACCTGGGAACTGAACCCCGCTACTGGAGGCCCAGCCCAGCACCTGAACCCTTCTTCCCCAGCCGCTCCTGCCCTGCTGAGCGGCACCCTGGGCTGTTCCTGCAGCCCCCTTGCTTCCCTGAGCCCCTGGCACAGGCAGCGTCTGGACCCATGAGCCAGGTCTCGTTCCGTTGCTGCAGGGACAGGCTGGCCGGGGGCCCATTCATCCTATACAGCAGGAGGGCGCTCCCTGGCTGAGTGACTCCGGCAATGGGTCCTGCTCCTCCTGCTCGGCCCTGCACCCACCCTGGTCCTGCTGCCAGGTTCCCCTGGACAGGGAGCCCCGAATGGCTGGGGAAGCTGGCTTCCCGCTCTCACCAGCTGGGCGGGGGTGCTGCAGGAGCAGGACCCCTCTGTCTGAGCAAGGGCAGGCTGGCCCTAGGCCAGGGGCTCTGGGGCCCAGAGGATATGTACAGCAGAGAGAGAAGGTAGAGTCCATGGGACTCCCACAGTGCCTGGCCCTCCTTGGGATCCTCTTCTGTGCCAGCTGGGACACTTCCTTGAGCGACCGCTCGGCTTTCCTCCTCTCCCAGAGTCATCTCAGCCTGGGGCCCTGCCAGCGAGGGAGCAGCTCCTGGAGGCCTGGGAAGAAGCACTCCTTCCCTAAGGTCAGGGCTTCTGTGTAGCAACAAGAAACATCCCCTTTCATGCGTCTGGGCCTCGGCCCTCTTCCAAGGCTGGGGCCAGAGGAAGGCGATGTCACAGAGACACAGATGGATGAGGAGCCTGTAAAGAGGCATGGGGGGAGGATGCTCTGGTGGGCCAAGCGTGTGTCCCGGCTACCCTCTCCGGAGCTGGCGCAGATGTGTGTCTGGTGGAGGAGCGCTGGCGTGGGGAGATACGTGGGGAGCACTGCTTTAAACCACGCCTGCTCCCGGCACCCTCCGCGCAGCCTCTGTGGAATATCAGCCTTCCTGGAGGGGGAGTATCAGCACACACCCCAGCAGCACGAGCCCCCCAGCACAAGGAGCAGGTGCAAAGGAAAAGCAGGGGGAGTTGGTGTCACGGAGTCCCTGGGCGATGCTCTGGAACTGCTCCCCATGAAGCCAGGCAGGACGCTGGGGAAGTCTCCTTTCTGGGAGCAGCCTGTCTGCAGGACACACAGCTCACCCGGCTTCCACCTTCCTGGGTCTGACCTCGGAGCATTCAGCCTCCTCTGCCCCTCTGTGCGCTTCCCCCCAGCGAGTCCGCTCAGGCGGGGCTCCTGGGGAAGCCAGAGGGTCCTGCCCCCCAACTCCGCAGTCAGACGTGACTCTCAGCCAGCCAGTAAAACAGAGGTTTATTAAATGACAGGAACATGGTCTAAAACAGAGCTTGCAGGTGCAGAGAACAGGACCCCTCAGCTGGGTCCTTTTTGGGGGGCAGGGAGCCAGACAACCACGTCTGCCCTTCACTCCATGTCCCCAGCCAGCCCCAAACTGAAACTCTCTCCAGCCCCTCCTCCTCTGGGCTTTGTTCCTTTCCTGGGCCAGGAGGTCACCTGATTTCTTTGTTCTCCAACCCTTTAGCTCTCACCTGGCAGGGGGGAAGGTCCCAGGCCATCAGTTGCCAGGAAACAGGGTGTCGGCCATTCTCTGTGTCCAGACCCCTGCACACACCTGCCCTCTAGGGCTCTGCAGTGATCATACACCCTTACCCCACCCCCTAGATACTTAAGAACTGCCTAGGGGAAACTGAGGCACCCCCACACTATTCAGAGGAACCATTAAGAACAGTCCCACTTCATCACAGTTGGGAGGGAAGAGACGCAGGAAGAAAGAGGAGCCCCTTGCAGGGCTTGATCCTGCTCCCCTGGAAGTTAATGGGGCGACTCCCATTGATGCCAATGGGACTAGGATCAGGCCCATCATGGGGCAGGGACCTTGTGTCTGTCTGTAATATGCCAAGTTCTCGGTGGGGTCTGGGTGGAAGGAGACTTGGGGCAGGGAGGGGGAAATTGGCATGGTGCCTCTGACACACCCTAGGTGCTGCCCAGACTGCTGTGAAGAGCCAGTCCCTAGGGTTCAGCAGTACACCGCAGCCAGGAAAGTCTGGCTGCAGAAAGTCGCGTGAGGCAGAGCCCTGACCTACGTAAGAAACCAGAGGGGGAAGGAAGCCCCCAGCCAGGGGAGCGAGGAAAGGGCTAGTCCAGGAGGAATGGTGCATGGGGGGGTTTATATACTAAGTCACTCCCTCTACACTGTCAGAGCCCTCCTCTGAATCCTTGTCTGGCCCCAGATGCTTGCGTGGAGCCTAGCGGGCCCAGCCTTGTCTCTTTCAGCGGCATCTGCTCTCTGGGGCGATACGCTCAGAACGGAGCGGATCATTCATGGCAGCTGACCTCGGTGCTGCAAACGCCCTGATTTTATCATGAATCTCACAGTGTTTGGTGTTTTTCTTACAGCCCCAGCTCTGGGAGTCCTGGGGTTCTGTGAGATTCTCAGCTTTCACTACAACACTGTGCATTTCCAGCCCTTCTGGTTGAGGAGAAAAGCTTGGAAATGACACCCCAGTGGCTCTAAGAGCAGCAGATGAGTAGAAAGAACCCCATTTCTTACTGTGTATGATCTCATGAGTTTGAAGCCAGTCTCTTGGGAAGGTAGGCGGCCATCCAAAAAGCCCATAGAATGTTGGGAACCATTAGGAAAGGGACAGATAATCAGACAGAGACTATCATATTGCCTCTATATATCCATGGGACGCCCACACCTTGAATACTGCGTGCGGATGTGGTCGCCCCATCTCAAAAAGCATTATTGGACTTGGAAAAGGTTCAGAAAAGGGCAACAAAAAATTATTAGGGGTTTGAAATGGCTGCCATATGAGGAGAGATTTAAAAGACACGGACTTTTCAGCTTGGAAAAGAGACGACTAAAGGGGGATATGATTGAGGTCTATAAAATCATGACTGGTGTGGAGAAAGTAAATAAGTGTTATTTACTCATAACGCAAGAACTAGGGGTCACCAAATGAAATTAACAGGCAGCAGGTTTAAAACAAACACAAGGAAGTATTCACACAAGGCACAGTCAACCTGTGGAACTCCTTGCCGGAGGATGTTCTGAAGGCAAGACTATAACAGGGTTAAAAAAAAAACTAGATCAGTTCATGGAGGATAGCTCCATCAATGGCTGTTAGCCAGGCTGGGCAGGGATGGTGTCCCAAGCCTCTGTTTGTCAGAAGCTGGGAATGGGCGACAGGGGATGGATCCCTTGAGGATTCCCTGTTCTGTTCATTCCCTATGGGGCACCTGGCACTGGCCACTGTCAGAAGACAGGATCCTGGGCTCAGTGGACCTTTGGCCTCTCCCAGTAGGGCCGTTCTTATGACTCAAGATTACCGGCACTGGCCACACTGGCATCGGCTGGATTTTGCCTCCTTTCTCGTGATAAACAGAGAGTTTTTTGTTTGTTGAAATCATTCCCCAGGTAACTGCATCAGGAAATACTGCCTGGATGGTGCCGCTGCATCGATTCGAAACTCAGGCCCCGGACGCCAGTCCTGTGACACTGGTTCTGTTCCCTGATTGGATGTGACAGGCTTTTGGTTCCGTTCATTGAGGCCAGCGGCAAAGCCCTGAGTCTCCCCAAAGTTGGGGTGTTCAGATCTGGGGTTCCAGAGTGGGCCTAACATAATCCCCTCTTGGAGCTGCATCCCCCCGGCCTAATTTCTACATCCAGACACTAGCCGGAGACCCGGGTTTGTTCCTGCTCCAGCCACAGCCTTCCTGTGTAGCCTCGGGCGTGCCCAGACCTAGTGGAGTGGGTGGAAAGGGACAGATAATTAGTGACTATCCTAATGCCAGTGTAGGGAGCCCTGGTACGCCTACCCCTGAACCCGGCCCACAGCTCAGCTTGCCCCATCTCCAAAGGGTCGATTAGGACTGGGCAAGACGCAGAGAAGGGCAACAAAGATGATGAGGGGGATGGACCCGCTTCCGTGCAAGGAGAGATTAAAAAGACTGGTACAGTTCAGCTGGGAAAAGAGATGACTAAGGAGGGGAGGGGGACATGTGGGGGGTCTATAAAACCACCTTAGCCTGGACCCGTCCACACAAAAGATCCACTTCCTGGACACCACGGTGCTAACAAAGGTTGGTCACATAAACACCACCCTATACAGGAGACCTACTGACCGCTATTCCTACCTACACGCTTCCAGCTTTCATCCACACCACACGATCCATTGACTACAGCTCTTCGATACAACCACATTTGCTCCAACCCCTCAGACAGAGACAAACACCTACAAGATCTCTGTCAAGCATTCTTACAACTACAGTACCCACCTGCAGAAGTGAAGAAACAGATTGACAGAGCCAGAAGAGTTCCCAGAAGTCACCTACTACAGGACAGGCCCAACAAAGAAAATAACAGAACGCCACTAGCCGTCACCTTCAGCCCCCAACTAAAACCTCTCCAATGCATCGTCAAGGATCTACAACCTATCCTGAAGGATGACCCATCACTCTCACAGATCTTGGGAGACAGGCCAGTCCTCGTCTACAGACAGCCCCGCAACCTGAAACAAATACTCACCAGCAACCACACACCACACAACAGAACCACTAACCCAGGAACCTATCCTTGCAACAAAGCCCATTGCCAGCTGTGCCCACATATCTATTCAGGGGACCCCATCACAGGGCCTAATCACATCAGCCACACTATCAGAGGCTCGTATACCTGCACATCCACCAATGTGATATATAGAATCATAGAATCACAGAATATCAGGGTTGGAAGGGACCCCAGAAGGTCATCTAGTCCAACCCCCTGCTCGAAGCAGGACCAATTCCCAGTTAAATCATCCCAGCCAGGGCTTTGTCAAGCCTGACCTTAAAAACCTCTAAGGAAGGAGATTCTACCACCTCCCTAGGTAACGCATTCCAGTGTTTCACCACCCTCTTAGTGAAAAAGTTTTTCCTAATATCCAATCTAAACCTCCCCCACTGCAACTTGAGACCATTACTCCTCGTTCTGTCATCTGCTACCATTGAGAACAGTCTAGAGCCATCCTCTTTGGAACCCCCTTTCAGGTAGTTGAAAGCAGCTATCAAATCCCCCCTCATTCTTCTCTTCTGCAGGCTAAACAATCCCAGCTCCCTCAGCCTCTCCTCATAACTCATGTGTTCCAGACCCCTCATCATTTTTGTTGCCCTTCGCTGGACTCTCTCCAATTTATCCACATCCTTCTTGAAGTGTGGGGCCCAAAACTGTACACAGTACTCCAGATGAGGCCTCACCAATGTCGAATAGAGGGGAACGATCACGTCCCTCGATCTGCTCGCTATGCCCCTACTTATACATCCCAAAATGCCATTGGCCTTCTTGGCAACAAGGGCACACTGCTGACTCATATCCAGCTTCTCGTCCACTGTCACCCCTAGGTCCTTTTCCGCAGAACTGCTGCCTAGCCATTCGGTCCCTAGTCTGTAGCTGTGCATTGGGTTCTTCCGTCCTAAGTGCAGGACCCTGCACTTATCCTTATTGAACCTCATCAGATTCCTTTTGGCCCAATCTTCCAATTGGTCTAGGTCCCTCTGTATCCTATCCCTCCCCTCCAGCGTATCTACCACTCCTCCCAGTTTAGTATCATCCGCAAATTTGCTGAGAGTGCAATCCACACCATCCTCCAGATCATTTATGAAGATATTGAATAAAACCGGCCCCAGGACCGACCCTTGGGGCACTCCACTTGATACCGGCTGCCAACTAGACATGGAGCCATTGATCACTACCCGTTGAGCCCGACAATTTAGCCAGCTTTCTACCCACCTTATAGTGCATTCATCCAGCCCATACTTCCTTAACTTGCTGACAAGAATACTATGGGAGACCGTGTCAAAAGCTTTGCTAAAGTCAAGAAACAATACATCCACTGCTTTCCCTTCATCCACAGAACCAGTAATCTCATCATAAAAGGCGATTAGATTAGTCAGGCATGACCTTCCCTTGGTGAATCCATGCTGGCTGTTCCTGATCACTTTCCTCTCATGCAAGTGCTTCAGGATTGATTCTTTGAGGACCTGCTCCATGAATCATGATATGCCATCATGTGCCAGCAACGCCCCTCTGCCATGTACATTGGTCAAACTGGACAGTCTCTACGTCAAAGAATAAATGGACACAAATCAGATGTCAAGAATTATAACATTCAAAAACCAATCTCTCTGGTCACTCGATCTCTGACCTAAAAGTTGCAATTCTTCAACAAAAAACCTTCAGAAACACACTCCAATGAGAGACTGCTGAATTGGAATTCATTTGCAAACTGGATACAATTAACTTAGGCTTGAATAGAGACTGGGAGTGGATGGGTCATTACACAAAGTAAAACTATTTCCCCAGGTTTATCCCCCCTCCCCGTTCCTCCCACGTTCTTGTCAACTGCTGGAAATGGCCCACCTTGATTATCACTACAAAAGGTCCCCCCCGCCCCCCTGCTGGTAACAGCTCCCCTTACCTGATCACTCTGGTTACAGCGTGTCTGGTAACACCCATTGTTTCACGTTCTCTGTGTATATAAATCTCCCCACTGTATTTTCCACTGTGCTCAGATAAATGGGTTAGTCTCCAGGGTGCCACAAGGCCTCCTGTTCTTTTTGCGGGTGCGGACTAACAGGGCTGCTGCTCTGAGACCTGAACAGGGGAGTGTTATTTGCCCCTTCCCTTAACACGAGAACCGGGGTCACCCAAGGGCATTGCCAGGCCGCGGGTTGAAACCAAACCAAAGGCAGTGTTCCTCCAGGCAAGGGGCCTGGCCGGCGGCTCAGGGCAGCGCTTCTGCTGTTCCCAGGCCATGACCCTCTGGCCCCCGCAGGGCCAGGCTCCGCCCGGGGCCATTACACGGCCCAGACCCTGGACCCCCCGCGGGGGGCGGCGGCCAGCCTGCCCCCCCCAGCCCCCAGCCGCGTGCGACCCCCGCGGGCCCCGAGCCCCTCGGAGGCGCGGGGGGCAGCTCCCCGCCGCGGGCCCCGAGCCCCTCGGAGGCGCGGGGGGCAGCTCCCCGCCGCGGGCCCCGAGCCCCTCGGAGGCGCGGGGGGCAGCTCCCCGCCGCGGGCCCCGAGCCCCTCGGAGGCGCGGGGGGCAGCTCCCCGCCGCGGGCCCCGAGCCCCTCGGAGGCGCGGGGGGCAGCTCCCCGCCGCGGGCCCGCCTTTGTGTGCGGGCCGGGGCGGGGGCCGCTCGGCGGGGCGCGGCGAGGGGCTGGCGCGGGGGCGGAGCCGGCCGGGCCGGGGGGCGCGGAGCTCGCGCGTTCCCCGCGCCCCGCGCCCGCCGCTCAGACGCCGCTGGCTGGGGAGGGCGCTGGGCGGCGGCGGCGCGGCTCCGAGCCCGGCATGGCTCCGCAGGGCAGGTGGCGGCGAGCCGGCGGCTGGCTGCTGGCCTGGGCGGCCGTGTGCGGGGTGCGGGCCGCCGGCTGCCCCGCGCCCTGCACCTGCAGCGGGACCAGCGTGGACTGCCACGGCACCGGGCTCGGGGGCGTCCCCAGAAACATCCCGCGCAACACGGAGCGACTGTGAGTGCGGACCCCCCCGCGCTGCTGCTGCTGCTTGCCCCCGGGGCAGCCCCGGTGCCCCCTCCCGCTCCCTGCGCCCGGGGCAGCCCCGGGGCCCCCTCCCGCTCCCTGCGCAGCCCCGCGGCCCCCTCCCGCTCCCTGCCCCCGCGGCCCCCTCCCGCTCCCTGCCCCCGCTCCTGGGGCAGCCCCGGTGCCCCCTCCCGCTCCCTGCCCCCGCCCCCGGGGCAGCCCCGGTGCCCCCTCCCGCTCCCTGCCCCCGGGGCAGCCCCTGTGTCTGGGGCGCCTGCTTTTGTAGCGCCCCCCTTCCAGCCTGGCGTCACGGCCACTCACCCCCCATGGGTGGGGTCGGGTCGGGCCGGGGCTGGGACCCCCCCATGGGTGGGGTCGGGCTGGGGCCGGCGGGCCGGGGAAGGCGCCCTGCAGCGGGTTTGCAGGGACCCATGCGGGGTGAGAGTCCGGGCGCGGGGCGCACAAAAGGGGGCGGGGGGAGCCAGACCGGGATTTTTGTCCTGAAGCTCCCGAGCCAGCCTCCAATTGTCTTTGTTACGGAGCTGGGGGGGGGGGGGGCTGCGTCTGTGTCTCCGCGCGTGGGGCTGTGGGATGGCATCGGAGCGGGACCCCGCCGCGCACACGCGTGGATCTCCGCGCTCTCCAGCCGCGCACACACGTGCGCCAGCCCCCGTCCCCCCGCTGTGTCATGCGGAGCCCGCCGCGGACCTCTGGCTTTCGGGGCTCCCCCGGTGTCCGTCCCACGCCATTGGCTCCGCGGGGGCTGGCTGGGTAACGGGGGCTCCGAGTAAACCTCCCTCCTATTAAACCCCCGCCGCCCAGCGTGGGGCGCAGTGTCCGCTCCGGGGGCGCACGGCCGAGCCAGCCCGTGCCGCTCCGCTCGCTTCGCCGGGGACCCCCAGCCCAGGGGCGGGCGGCAGCGGGCTGGAGGGGCCCCGCGTGGGACATGGGACCCCCGGGGACAGGGCAGCCGGGCGCAGCAGCGGATGGGAACAACGAGGCAGCCCCAGGGCAGCGCCGTGCTCCGGGGGTCTCAGGGAGGGTTGAGCTGCGTCGGAGCGGGGCTGCCGGGGGCCCGGCTCAGCCCAGTTTGCAGCCCCCCAGTCTAGACGAGCCGGGGGGCTGCCCGGCCTGTAACTGCAAATCCCGGGGCGAGGGCCCGGCCCCCTCCCGCCTGCAGTGCGCTCCCCGCCGGGAGCATCCCCGAGAGCCGGGCCGGGAGCGGAGCCGGGCTCCGCGGGGCAGGACATGGGGCTCCGGTCCGGAGGGGGGCGAGCTCCAGCGAGCCAGTGTCGCCCTTTGTCCTCGGGGAATTTCCCCGGCACCTCCGGTGGACGCCCCCCGGCGGTCCGCCCTGCCCGGGCCAGCCCCCGACCCCCCGGGGGAAGCCCATGAGGGCCGCCCCCACTTCTCCAGCGCAGTCCTGGGTTCTCCGGAGGGGTGTTCCCTGCGCGAGCACCGGCAGAGAAGGGCCAGGGCTGGATCTGCTGGGGGTTGTGAGCTGGGCTCTGCCGGCCCCTCCGTCTGCACCCCAGTCACCTGCTGTCCCTGCCCCCCCCAGCTCTGGGGTACCCCCCATCCTGACCTGCCTCCAGTGCGAATTCCGCCCCTGCAGCTCTGCTGGTCTGCTTGAGGGTCCAGCCCTGGGCCCCTGCCCAGGATCTGAACCGGGGCGGGGGCTGGAGCAGGAAGTCTCTGCTTGGCCAGTTATTACCATCCTAGACCTGGTGTGCCCCAGTGTCTGGCTGGCAGCCTGCTCAGCTGCTCCCACTTAGCCAGGTGGCCGGGCAACCCCACCGGGGACCTAAGTCTGTTCCAGGCGGAGAGGAGGCCTCATCTGCATTGAATGCACTAGGGTAAGTCCTGCCCTGGGGTGAGCCAGTGCAGCTCAGCTGAGGATGACTCCGGCAAGCCTGGCAGGGAGATTTGTAAAGTGCGTGAAACATAAGAGCAGCCAGACTGGGTCAGACCAATGGTCCATCGAGCCCTGTGTCCTGTCTTCTGACACTGGCCAATGCCAGGTGCCCCAGAGGGAATGAACGGAACAGGGAATCATCAAGGGATCCATCCCCTCTCGCCCATTCCCAGCTTCTGGCAAACAGAGGCCAGGAACACCATTGCTGCCCATCCTGGCTAATAGCCTTTGATGGACCTAACCTCCAGGAACTGATCTAGTTCTTTTTTGAACCCTGTTATAGTCTTGGCCTTCACAACATCCTCTGGCAAAGAGCTCCCTAGGCTGACTGAGAGTGCATTGGGTGAGGAAACACTTCCTTGTGTTCGTTTTAAACCTGCTGCCTAGTATTGTCACTTGGTGACCCCTAGTTTGTGTGCATCAGCTCCGGGTGCCAGGCTCCCAGGAAATGGGTGTCTTGGGGCATCTCAATGTCTCCACAACTCCTCTGGGCTTCCCTTCTGCTCCTTGGCCACTTGCGGCTGACCCAGCAGGAAGTGATGGGAGACATGGCTGCTTTAGTTAATCTTCTCTGCATGGCACAAGGCAGACACCACCCTGGCCAGTCAGCACTCAGTCTCCATGCACAGCCAGTCCTGCTGCACCGGCATAGTCTGGGCTGGGAGGGGAGGGGGTGCACGTCTCTGGCCCCAGAATTACAGCTTTGGCATGAGATCCATATTACATGCCTAGCCTTGGGACTGTGATCCCGATACAGGGCTGGGCCATGGAGTCTTCAGGCTCTGGGAAAGAGCAGCTCTGGGACTCCCGCACACCTCAGAATGGAATGATAACCCTGGAACCTAATGATGGCAGTGGCATAAGTGTCATGGTTGTTAACATTTTAGCAGGAATGTCTAGCTACTCTGGGATTGTGACTCTTTCAGGTGTGCATGGCCCCTGTGAGTCTTTGCTGGGGTGTGCGCTCTCCCTGTGACTCCCCACCTGTCTGGGGGCTCGCCAGCTCCCCAGATAGCTCGGGGGTAAGTCTAGGGGAGACCCTTGGTTTCAGTGTGAGGAGGTGTGTGCGCAGGAGGGGCTGTTGGAGCCTTTCCCAAACTCTGGTGTGGGGTGGGTGACTGTCGGTGCCAGTGAGGGGCATCATAGGGCTGGCCCTGTCACTGGGTGCAGGGCTTTGTTGCTAACGGGCTTGGATCTGCGACAGGAACAAAGGAAGGGCATGGGCTGTGTGCAGAGGACTTAGAGTGTGAATGGCTGCAGAGAGCTGCCCCAGCATGCCCTGGGTGTCTACAGGACCTTTTTCAAAAGGCTCCAGAGGTGATCCCAGCAATTACAGGCCAGTAAGTCTAACTTCAGTGCCAGGAAAACTGGTTGAAACTATAGTAAAGAACAAAATTGTCAGACACATAGATAGATGAACATAATTTGTTGGGGACAAGTCAACATGGTTCTTGTAAAGGGAAATCATGCCTCACCAATCTACTAGAATTCTTTGAGGGGGTCGACAAGGGTGATCCAGTGGATATAGTATACTTAGATTTTCAGAAAGCCTTTGACAAGTTCCCTCAGCAAAGGCTCTTAAGCAAAGTAAGCTGTCATGGGATAAGAGGGAAGATCCTCTCATGGATCGGTAACTGATTAAAAGATTGGAAACAAAGGGTAGGGATAAATAGTCAGTTTTCAGACTGGAGAGAGGTAAATAGTGGTGTCCCCCAGGGGTCTGTGCTGGGCCCAGTCCTATTTAACATATCCATAAATGATCTGGTAAAAGGGGTAAACAGTGACATGGCAAAATTTTCGGATGATACAAAACTACTCAAGGTAGTTAAGTCCCAGGCAGACTGCGAAGAGCTACAAAGGGATCTCACAAACCAGGGTGACTGGGCAACAAAATGACTGATGAAATTCAGTGTTGATAAATGCAAAGTGATGCACATTGGAAAACATCATCCTGACTATACATACAATATGAAGAGGTCTAAATTAGCTGTTCCCACTCAAGAGAGAGATCTTGGAGAGTCACCATGGAGAGTTCTCTGAAAACATCTGCTCAATGTGCAGTGGCCATCAAAAAAGCTAAGAGAATGACAGGTTTCAGAGTAACAGCTGTGTTAGTCTGTATTGTAAGGAGAGTGATCACTTTACATAAGCTATTACCAGCAGGAGAGTGGGGTGGGGGGAGAGAAAACCTTTTGTAGTGATAAACACCCATTTTTTCATGGTTTGTATGTATAAAAACATCTTCTGTATTTTCCACAGTATGCATCCAATGAAGTGAGCTGTAGCTCATGAAAGCTTATGCTCAAATAAATTGGTTAGTCTCTAAGGTGCCACAAGTCCTCCTTTAAGAGAATGGTAGGAACCCGTAGGAAAGGGAGAGATAATACGACAGAAATGCCACTGTAGAAATCCAGGGCACGCCCACACTGTGAACACTGCATTCAGTTCTGGAGGCCCCATCTCAAGAAAGATATATTAGAATTAGAAAAAGTACAAAGAAGGACAACAAAAGTGATTAGGGGGATGGAACAGCTCAGGTATGAGGAGAGATTGAAAAGCCTGGGGCTTTTCAGCTTGGCAAAGAGACGACTACAGGGGATGTGATTGAGGTGAATAAAATCGTGACAGGGTGGAGACAGTGAACAGGGAAGTGTTATTACTCCTTCACATAACAAATGAACCAGGGGTTGCCCAAATGAAATCAACAGGCAGCACGTTTAAAACAAACACAAGGAAGTGCTTCACACAACACACAGTCAACCTGTGGAACTCCTTGCCAGAGGATATGGTGAAGGCCAAAAGTATAACAGGGTTCAAAAAATAACTAGATAAGTTCCTGGAGGTCTTGTCCATCAACAGCTATTAGCCAAAATGGTCAGGGATGCAACCCCATGCTCTGGGTGTTCCTAGCCTCTGTTTGCCAGAAGCTGGGAACAGGTGACAGGGGATGGATCATGCGATGATTCCCTGTTCTGTTCATTCCCTCTGGGGCACCTGGCCCCATCCCGTCAGAAGACAGGACCCCGGGCTAGCTGGGCTCAGCGTGGCCGGCCTGATGAGGCTGTCACAGTCCCATGGAGCGCTTTCTGTGAGAGACCCATGCTGGAACGGTGCCTCTCATTACCAGTCCTTCCCCAGACCAATTCATTTACTGGGATTGAGCCTAATGAGGTCAGGGGCTTGTCAGGAATGGCAGCCAGCCTCCTGCGCCTGCCCCGGTGTGAGCGCAGCCCTGTGGCCCTGCTAGCAGCACCGCAGGGCGCCCCTTTAATGGGATTTTCTCGTCTCCTGCTGTAATGATCCTCAGAGCCGTGATGATTACGCCGTGCGGTGACAGGGCTGCCATGAGCTGTGGACACAGGGAAGCTCTAATGGCTGAACCGCCCTTTACTAAGCCTTTGGGCGGGGGGCGCGGGGCTGGGTTTGCACAGACACTCTGGTCCGGCACAGCCCCAGGCTCGTCCCTCTGGGAGCTCGGCAGGACCCACAGCATCCATTCTCTAGCCCCCCGCCCGTCCGTGTGCTCGGAGCACGGGCAGCGGGTGACGCTGACAGCCCCGAGAGGCACGCCCACTGGCATCTCTGGGTGCGGCTGGTCTCAGTGCCTCTCCCGCTGCAGTTCCCCCCCGTCTGTTCAGGGGCGTAAGACATTCTCCTACGTGGGGCTCTGACTCCTGAGCTGGAAACAGTCCCACGGGTGATGTTCTTCATTCAGCCCGTGGAGTGAATCCAGCCCAGCATCCCGCCTATGACTGCAGCCAGCACCAGCCTCTGCAGAGAGCCCCTGTGGTCGGCAGCCCTGGCACTTACGATGGACTTCGGCGTCAAGAGCTTGGACTTTCTTCCCTTCTGCCCCAGAGCCTGCCACGCGCAGCGTCTCGTACTGAGCCGTTGGCATGCTTGGAGCCCTGGGCTGAGCTGGGCCGAGAGCTCTCATCTCTCGCAGGCGCCGCTTGTGGGTTTTCCCAGCCCCACGCCCTAGGCTTTGGGGCTCTCTGCAGCCGACTTCTCCCTCTGCTCTGTCACTCCTTGGCACGGCAGCTCACAAGCTGTTTGGAGCCCACTCACTGGCGACGGTAAACTCCATGGGGCAGCCTAGCCCAATGGGGCCCGATTCCTGACGAGCCTTGGGCACATGGCATTTATACCTGGGAGCTGTATTAACAGTGGGACAGGCCTGCCCCCATTCTCTGCCCTCAGTGGGGCCCTTCTGTGAAGGGGTCTCCTGAACTCCCCCAGGAGCCATGTGGGGAGGGGGCAGGGAGTGGGCATGCTGGGAAAATGCCAATTCTTTGCCAAAGTCCCCCACCTGGCCAGCTGCCCCCCCATCAGATGCATATGCTGTAGGGGCCCTATAAATTTGCCAGCACATGGGGCCAAGAGAAACCAGGAGCCGGCCCTGTATCGAGTCCATGGGCCACATTAATTGCTGGGCTGTGTGCGTCAAAGCCCATTGGGCTCAGTGGAGCTGCTCCTGCTTTTGCCAGCTGTGAATTCGGCCCTATGCACCTGCCACCTTCCTGTAGGCTGGGGGTACCTGCCGGCACTCCAAGGGGACCCCTGTTGGCAGTTAATGTCGCAGCTGGCTGCTGTGGCTGAGTCTGGAGGGGTCTGCGATGGGGCACAGCTAGGCAGAGCCACTGGGGGCCCCAGCCCCTCTCACTGCCTGGTGCAGCTTGAGGAGAGTCCCCGGGGTTGCTCTGCTGGTCGGGTCTGGGAGTGGCGGGGGAAGTTGAGGCAGGGAGACCCTGATGTGTGGGTCTGGGGGGGCACGCTCCCCGTCAGCACTCCACCCAGCGTGCTGCACCTTCAGACTGGGGGGCTGCTTTCATTTGGCTCCTTCTTCCCATAATCAATGGAAACTTTGGGTTTAATTAGCAGGTAATGAACTAGGCCAGATTGCTCCACCCTTGCTCAAGGCAAATAGCCCTGTATCTCCCAGGTAGCCCTTCTCACCTCTCTCCCAGGAAGGCCCTTCAGTTATTTGCTTCCCTGCCGTCATGTCATCAGCCAGTCTGCGGCCTTCTGTCCTGGCATTTCATGGCCCATTGGTCCCTTTGTTCTGTTGGGGGAGCCCTTAGCCTCCTTTGGCTCTCGGATCTAATGCCGGAGCCGCCTCTCTGGACTGACCCTCAGCTGTAGGGGAGCCACGTGGGTTTTAGCCAGTGGAGATCTGGGCCGGTGACTTGCCTTTTCCCTAGCAGAGTTGTGAATTCTGCCAATCTTCTTTTCTTGGACTCCTGCCATCTGGTCTGGATCCAGCCAGGAGAGGAGCTGCAGCTGTGGGAGGGTGGAGAGCTGAGCCTCTCGTGAAAGCTCAGTGTATTTCTAAGCCCTGTGTGCGCCTCCTGGACGCTGCTGTGTAGAGATGTGTGCGCCTAAGAACGTTAAATGGGGCTCAGGGACAGGGCCGTTCGTTAAGCGGCACGGCTCTATTCGGTCTCCCTCGCCTTTGGGGGAAAGAAAGTTACTTTCCTGGGGCCTTTCTAGCGACTTTCCCAAGCGTCCCGTGGGGCAGGGGCCAGGTTTTGCTCTGTGTTTGTACAGCGTCTAGCGCAGCAGGGTCCTAGGCTCGACCCTGATACAAATCACCATAAATACTGAGCTGAGTGGGGGCTGCGGATGGTCAGCACCGCGGAGAAACAGCCCGCGTATGTCCAACAGACCCCCCTTGGCCGGGCTGTTCCATTCTCTCGGACCAGCACCTCCGGAGGGTGCGAAATCCTTCCCCTTTGCTGGTCAGTGTCACTCACCCCCTCGCGTCCGCAACCCAGGAGCGTGTGCGGCTCTTGCAGATCGGCAGCCGTCACGGAGCAGGAAGGCCGGGCAGAAGAGGAACTTTGTCCTCGTGTTTATTTTTCCTTTGTGCAGTGTTCACAGTGGCTCAGCTGATGGCCCAGGAATCCCAGCCATGGTTTTCTCACGCAGCCTGGCATCAGTGGGGTCATAGCTTCGCCGTGTGCAAGGTGGGTTGTCACCTGTTCACGTTGCTCTTCTTTTACTGGGGGAAAGAGAGACCTGGGTGCCCGAGGCCTGCGACATGCAGGAGGTCAGACTCAGTGATCACAATGGTCCCTTCTGGCCGTAAAGTCTCTGAGGCTGTGAGCATCAGAGAAAGAGGAGCTAGAAAGGCCAGAATGGCGCAAGTTGGCTTTCCAGCGTCACGTTGCTCTCTCCAAAAGCAGGGCGGCCGCAAGCCGGGTACGCTGGCAGCACTGACTGGGGCTGTGCCAGGTAGGACTCTAGGAGCTTGCCTAGACAGGATGGCAGAGTCCAGGCCGTCTCAGAGCCTCTTCCTCCTGCACCAGGACTGAAAGGTCAAGGGGCCTCTGAATCAGCCCTCTGGGGACGAATCCGAGAGGCTCACATTGCGGAGAAAAGGACGCACCGGAATCTTGCATTGAGATTTGCAAGGCTGCCTCCTGGGCTCCTGCCCACGCCTTTGGCAGCGCTGCAGGACCGGCTGCAAGACGGCTTTGCCGAAGGGCCTGGCAAGCGGCCTCAGCATGACCGTGTTAACCCGCGCTGGGAGCTCCCCGGCGCCTGGACTGCTTTAGAACATCATGGACAGATGGGGACATTCTCCTGGCCTGTTAATTTTCGTTCTTTGAGACCTTCTGTAGAAAGCCGCCCCTCTTCTGCCTGAGTGGGGTGCTGGCCGACGGCCAGAGAAGCCGCACAGGGCTCCGATGCTGCTGTCCGAGCAGCTGTTCGCTGGGGGTTGGTGAATCGCGTCTGTGTGATTTTTGTATTTGGTTTCACTTTTGAAGTGTTTAGCTGTTGGCTCAGAGGCGGCCCAACACTTACACGGGAGGGCAGGACATAGATGGGTAGCTTTTAAGGCCAGAAGGGCCCATTGTGATAATCTAGGTCGGGGTGGGCAAACTTTTTGGCCCGAGGGCCACATCGGGATGCGAAATTGTATGGAGGGCCGGGTAGGGAAGGCTGTGCCCCCCCAAACAGTCTGGCATCCGCCCCCTCCCACTTCCTGCCCCTGACTGCCCCCCTCAGAATCCCTGACCCATCCAACCCCCCCTGCTCCTTGTCCCCTGACCACCCCCTCCTGGGACGCCCCCAACCTCCCCCCCCGGGACCCCACCCTCTATCTAACCCCTCCCCCTGTGGCCCGCGGACCATAGTTTGCCCACCTCTGATCTAGGCTGACCCCCTGCCTAGGACAGGCTAGAGACCTGCCCCGAGTCCATTCCTGTTTCAAGTCCAGTAGTTGGGGTTGAACTAGCGCATAAATATTAACTAGCCTGGGGCCAAGAACCCTTCAGGACCCCCCTGGAACCAGTCAGGCTCGATGAGGATTCCCCGTTTAGCTGCGTTCTGAGACCGCTGAGCCAGGCAGCTGGAGGTCCTGGTGATGTCAAGGAACTATGACGTGATCGGAATAACAGAGACTTGGTGGGATAACTCACATGACTGGAGTACTGTCATGGATGGTTATAAACTGTTCAGGAAGGACAGGCAGGGCAGAAAAGGTGGGGGAGTAGCACTGTATGTAAGGGAGCAGTATGACTGCTCAGAGCTCCGGTACGAAACTGCAGAAAAACCTGAGTGTCTCTGGATTAAGTTTAGAAGTGTGTGCAACAAGAGTGATGTAGTGGTGGGAGTCTGCTATAGACCACCGGACCAGGGGGATGAGGTGGATGAGGCTTTCTTCCGGCAGCTCACGGAAGCTACTAGATCGCATGCCCTGATTCTCATGGGTGACTTTAATTTTCCTGATATCTGCTGGGAGAGCAATACAGCGATGCATAGACAATCCAGGAAGTTTTTGGAAAGCGTAGGGGACAATTTCCTGGCGCAAGTGCTAGAGGAGCCAACTAGGGGGGGTGCTTTTCTTGACCTGCTGCTCACAAACCGGGTAGAATTAGTGGGGGAAGCAAAAGTGGATGGGAATCTGGGAGGCAGTGACCATGAGTTGGTTGAGTTCAGGATCCTGACGCAGGGAAGAAAGGTAAGCAGCAGGATACCGACCCTGGACTTCAGGAAAGCAGACTTCGACTCCCTCAGGGAACGGATGGCCAGGATCCCCTGGGGGACTAACTTGAAGGGGAAAGGAGTCCAGGAGAGCTGGCTGTATTTCAAGGAATCCCTGTTGAGGTTACAGGGACAAACCATCCCGATGAGTCGAAAGAATAGTAAATATGGCAGGCGACCAACTTGGCTTAATGGTGAAATCCTAGCGGATCTTAAACATAAAAAAGAAGCTTACAAGAAGTGGAAGGTTGGACATATGACCAGGGAAGAGTATAAAAATATTGCTCGGGCATGTAGGAATGTTATCAGGAGGGCCAAATCGCACCTGGAGCTGCAGCTAGCCAGAGATGTCAAGAGTAACAAGAAGGGTTTCTTCAGGTATGTTGGCAACAAGAAGAAAGCCAAGGAATGTGTGGGCCCCTTACTGAATGAGGGAGGCAACCTAGTGACAGAGGATGTGGAAAAAGCTAATGTACTCAATGCTTTTTTTGCCTCTGTTTTCACTAACAAGGTCAGCTCCCAGACTGCTGCGCTGGGCATCACAAAATGCGGAAGAGATGGCCAGCCCTCTGTGGAGATAGAGGCGGTTAGGGACTATTTAGAAAAGCTGGACGTGCACAAGTCCATGGGGCCGGACGAGTTGCATCCGAGAGTGCTGAAGGAATTGGCGGCTGTGATTGCAGAGCCACTGGCCATTATCTTTGAAAACTCGTGGCGAACCGGGGAAGTCCCGGATGACTGGAAAAAGGCTAATGTAGTGCCAATCTTTAAAAAAGGGAAGAAGGAAGATCCTGGGAACTACAGGCCAGTCAGCCTCACCTCAGTCCCTGGAAAAATCATGGAGCAGGTCCTCAAAGAATCAATCCTGAAGCACTTGCATGAGAGGAAAGTGATCAGGAACAGCCAGCATGGATTCACCAAGGGAAGGTCATGCCTGACTAATCTAATCGCCTTTTATGATGAGATTACTGGTTCTGTGGATGAAGGGAAAGCAGTGGATGTATTGTTTCTTGACTTTAGCAAAGCTTTTGACACGGTCTCCCATAGTATTCTTGTCACCAAGTTAAGGAAGTATGGGCTGGATGAATGCACTATAAGGTGGGTAGAAAGCTGGCTAGATTGTCGGGCTCAACGGGTAGTGATCAATGGCTCCATGTCTAGTTGGCAGCCGGTATCAAGTGGAGTGCCCCAAGGGTCGGTCCTGGGGCCGGTTTTATTCAATATCTTCATAAATGATCTGGAGGATGGTGTGGATTGCACTCTCAGCAAATTTGCAGATGATACTAAACTGGGAGGAGTGGTAGATACGCTGGAGGGGAGGGATAGGATACAGAAGGACCTAGACCAATTGGAAGATTGGGCCAAAAGGAATCTGATGAGGTTCAATAAGGATAAGTGCAGGGTCCTGCACTTAGGACGGAAGAACCCAATGCACAGCTACAGACTAGGGACCGAATGGCTAGGCAGCAGTTCTGCAGAAAAGGACCTAGGGGTGACAGTGGACGAGAAGCTGGATATGAGTCAGCAGTGTGCCCTTGTTGCCAAGAAGGCCAATGGCATTTTGGGATGTATAAGTAGGGGCATAGCGAGCAGATCGAGGGACGTGATCGTTCCCCTCTATTCGACATTGGTGAGGCCTCATCTGGAGTACTGTGTCCAGTTTTGGGCCCCACACTTCAAGAAGGATGTGGATAAATTGGAGAGAGTCCAGCGAAGGGCAACAAAAATGATTAGGGGACTGGAACACATGAGTTATGAGGAGAGGCTGAGGGAGCTGGGATTGTTTAGCCTGCAGAAGAGAAGAATGAGGGGGGATTTGATAGCTGCTTTCAACTACCTGAAAGGGGGTTCCAAAGAGGATGGCTCTAGACTGTTCTCAATGGTAGCAGATGACAGAACGAGGAGTAATGGTCTCAAGTTGCAGTGGGGGAGGTTTAGATTGGATATTAGGAAAAACTTTTTCACTAAGAGGGTGGTGAAACACTGGAATGCGTTACCTAGGGAGGTGGTAGAATCTCCTTCCTTAGAGGTTTTTAAGGTCAGGCTTGACAAAGCCCTGGCTGGGATGATTTAACTGGGAATTGGTCCTGCTTTGAGCAGGGGGTTGGACTAGATGACCTTCTGGGGTCCCTTCCAACCCTGATATTCTATGATTCTATGATTAAGCGGTTCCGTGGGGGGGGGGGGGGGGGTTGACTTGCTGTCGTTCCAGGGATGTTGTGTGTTACCAAGTCAAGGTGTCTCACGGCAGCACTGCTGCCTGGGTCAGCCAGCCGTGTAACCTCAGCACAACGTGATGTCCAGGTAGTTCGACACCAGCACCAGGCTTCGCGCTCTGTCTCCACGGGCCGGTTGGGGAGAGCTGTTGTCACCAGCGTGGGGGCTGGCGCAGGAGAGCTCGGAGGAGGAAATTTCCCCTTTCTCTCTGGGACCCGGTGCAGGGCTTGCAGTATGTTATGCCGTAGCCAGCTGCCGAGGATCCTCTTGCTCTAGGCAAGTGTAGAGAGAGCTGACGCTGTCCCTGCTCGCTGGACAAAGGGCTATGCGCTGAGTGGGTGCAAGGGCTTGGCAGTGAATTGCCACTGGGAGTATTTGCTCCCCAAGAGGATGGAGATGCTCTGCGTGGTGTCTGCCAAGGGGGTCTGGAGGGAGATGCAGACATGAATGGAGCCCTGTGGCTGTTCGTGGGAGTGCTTCTCCTCAGGCAGCCTTGATGGACAGAATAGGAGACCAGCTTCCAGCTGAGCGAGCACCCAGCATGGCTCCGCTCCTGGCCGAGCTGCCCGATGGGGCCCCAGGGTCGCGGGCTGCGATGGGCAGGGCTCTCTCTGGGAGCCAGGCTGCTGCAGTCCGGCTCGCTGGATTCCCGTGGCGTCCTCCTCAGGACTGAGCAAATTTGCAATTCTATTCCCATTTCTCCCTTCAGCTCCTTCCCAGGCAGATGCTGTCTATATGTCGCCATGGCAACGCTGTGCCTCTCTCCCCATGGAATTGCATGTTGGAAAAATATTAGTTTAAAAAACTACGTTGTGTTTGTATTGACCAGAGCTGAGGCTGGCCGCGGAGAATCTATTGTCCCCATGTCGGAAAAAGTCACTGGTAAGAGACATGAAAGCCTCTCGGATTGGCCCCAGGTGGCCACTTTTCACGCCAAGCAGCGGTGGTTTCCTGGGAAAGTCTGATCCGCCCCTGGTTTATTGCACTGTTTCAAATACGTATTTTTGTCTTAAATGTGCTGCTGCATTGTTCGCTCCGGAGTGGAGCCGCTCCGCCGCCATCGGCTCCTCTGAGCCACACAGGCCTGGGAGCGAGTGCTGTCCGCAGCTGTAATCGGTCGGCCTGTACAATCACCTCAAAACCTGGTGGTTGTTTAGGCTCTTGTCTGTCTGCTGCTTCCCCGTACCCGTACCCTGGGCACGGCCTCACTGCAATTTTCACCAACGGCACCCGGGCCCTCTGGCTCCAAAAGCCCAGGAGCTGAGAGAGAATCCCCATTGGCAGTAGAGAGGCGGTGATGTCTGGTGGAACAGTTCAGAGTCTGTCCAGCAGGGGGTGTTATTGTTGAGTACTTGTAGGACCCCATCGGGCCGGACGCTGGACAAACACAGAACAGAAAGCCCCTGCCCCAAAGCGCTGGCAATTTAAGTGTAAAAAGACGAGAGACAAGTGGATCAGATGGAGGAGTAGCAGGAAACAATGAGAGAGCCTCAGTCAGTGTGGGCGGGCGGGGGGCTCGGCGCGGGTGGGCGGCCAAACCGTTGCTGAGTTTTGTGCAGACATCACGGCCAAGGAGAGTTTTGAGGAGAGATTTGAAGGAGGACGGTGAGGTGGCTTTGCTGATGTTTACAGGGAGCTTCTCCCAGGTGAGAAGGGCAGCCGGGGAGGAAACTCAAGGGTGCTTGTTTGAAAATGTGACAAGGGGGTTCATGAACGTATGTGGACACGCGCACACTCTCTCTCTCTCCAGCCAGCTCATTACAGTATTTGCATTTACTTCTACTGTCATGCTCCCTTTCCTTCAGCGTTTCCCCCCATGCTGGTAAGCAGCGGGGGTGGGGGGGTGAGGCAGTCTCTGCCCAGGGTGTAATGAAGTGTCACGGCTGGAGTTTCTCATGGAGCCCACGCAGGATGGAGCAGGCGAGCGCTGGGAGATGGGAAATCACAGAGCTCTGCGCAGGTTCCTGGCTGACCGAGCAGTGTACAGAGGCTGCCCCGAAGGAAGAGAAGCCCACCTTTGGGTGGGGTTTAGTCTGTACAGAGCCAGGGCTCTGTTTTGGCTCATCGCTAGGAGCGTTAAAGCGATGGGGAATGGGATGTGTGTGGATGGGGGAGAACGGCAAGATGGCAAATGCTGGAACAGAGTCTGCATCCCCTAGTAGGGCCCAATCCTGTGTGGTTCTGTGCCCTTCCGAGGGGTGCTCAGCACCCTCAGCTTAAATGGGGCCCTGCCTTTTTAACTCTGTATAAAGGAGTTTTCATAAAGCCAAGGGGCCATAGAAACATTCCCGAAGATTCAAATAACAAGGAATAAAGCCAGTTGAGTGCCAGCAAGGGGCTCTTCCCCTGCAGGGTCCAAAACCCAGATTGTTGCTAAGAAGCTGAAAGTGCAGCTGACTCTAAAGCAAAGGCAGACAGGCTCCCTGGATCTCTCTGTCCCAGCCTGGAGAGATGGTTAAGTGACTCGGAGCAGCCAGAGTGGCGCGTTGGATTTCTCCCAGCATTGACGTCGAGGGCCCATTGGTAACTCAGGCAGAGAAAGGGGTTTGTCGAGAACGTGGCTGTTAAATTCACGGTGTTGCTTTAAATTAGAAGATAAATTATGTGAGACCAAGACCCCTTGGTGGTGTGTATCAGGGTAGGATATTTTTGGACCCGCTGCCGCCAGGCTGAGTTACAGCACTGGAGGATCTGGCCTGTGGCCGGGGCCATTTCAGGCTTCCTGAGGCTTTGCTGAGACTTCTTTCCCGGCGTGAATTTTGGATGCAAACGCAGCTTCAGATAGCAGAGGCAGTGCCCTAGGGAACAGAGACTCTGCTAGGAATGGGTAGAGCAGAAAAAGAGAAATGAATTTTTCAGGCCACTGGGCTCTGAAATCGGAGGAATGCGAGCTCACCCCGCTGAGGGCAGGAGCACCAATGGATCTGAGGCTTGGCAAACCAAGGTTGAGTCACCAGGCTGGAGACTGGAGTCGAAACGGGATCTCTTGGCTCCCTCACTGGAACAGGGGCAAAGCTGGGAGATGCAGGGATTCAGGAGAGCAAATGGATGTGGATCATTCAACATATCTGGGTGCCGAGGCTTCCCACAGGAGTCAGTCCCAGCCGCCTTTGGGGCCGCAGATCCCTACCGCTCCTAAACCGGGGGTGACAGGAGTCCTGCTTTATGTCCTGTCTAAGTACTTCCATGACCCAATTCCATAGCAACTGAGCACCTCCTAATCTCCCGTGTGCTCTCTGGACGCCCCCCTGCGAGGCAGGGACCTGCCACTGCTCTCGCCTTGCTGATGGGGGCAGAAAGACTAAGCAATGTGCCCAAGGTCACACGGGCAGTCTGTGGCAGACCCCAGAACTGAAGCCGGCTCTGAGTGCCATGGTAGTGCTCTAACCACTGGGCTATCCTTCCCCTGTGTCTGAGAAACAGGAGCAGCAAAGGCAGTAACCGCAGAACTCAAATCTTTAGTGTGTCCAGCTGGACTAGTGGACAGAGCACAGGGCTGGCCATCAGGACTCAGAGACTTTAAGGTCAGACGGGACCATTATGATCGTCTAGTCTGACCTCTTGCACAATGCAGGCCACAGAATCTCACCCACCCACTCCTGTAACAAACCCCTGACCTATGTCTGAGCTATTGAAGTCCTCAGCTTGTGCTTTAAAGACTTCAAGGAACAGAGAATCCTCCAGCAAGTGACCTGTGCCCCATGCTGCAGAGGAAGGCGAAAAACCCCCAGGGCCTCTGCCAATCTGCCCTGGAGGAAAATTCCTTCCCGACCGCAAATATGGTGATTAGCTAAACCCTGAGCATGTGGGCAAGACTCACCAGCCAGACACCCAGGACTTATCTGGCAACATGGGGCAGGGCTGGGTTCAGCCCTGGGTTCAGCGGCCAGTGGGTGATTTCCAGAAGCCGACTGGGCTTGGGGAGGTTTGCAGAATGCAATGAAAGGAGCTTGTGAAGTTGCAGCTGCTCAGGCCCCTGGTGCTGATCGTGGCATCATCATCACTTCATATTGCGGCGGTGTCACCCAGCCTCAGGCAGGGACTAGGGCCCACGGTGCCAGGTGCTGCAGACACATCTAACGAGAGGAGCTTGCAACCGAAGTGTAAGCAGAAGGGTTCTCTAAGCAAGTGTCAGACACAGCGCGCAGACACTGGCTGGGGGTGAGGAGCACAAGGTAACAATGGAGTGGCCCGGCAGATGGGCTGTTGCAGCCCCATTCGAAGCGAGAGCCATGTGATCACGTCTGACTGGTGACAGATTAAGCACCAGATTTTTCACAACATGCCTCTGAAATGGCAGCTCCATATGCTGGTGCACACGCTCTGCCTTGGCACTCGCCGATCGCGTAGTGAGATGTCGCTCCGCTTCCCCATGCAAATGCAGGTTTTTCATTCCACCCCCGTATCTGGTGCAATTTCAGAGGCTGAATCAAGGCCGGCTGCATGCGTGGCCCTGAGAGCCCCAACTTGATCACGCATTGCATCAAGAAAGCAAAACTAAGTGGGTCAGCATGGTAGCAAGAGCCAAGTGTGTGCCAGCCTCTGTCGTGGTGGGCACCCTCGGCATTCATGGGCTTTGGGGCATGCACCGCCAGGAACTACAGACGATTGGAATCGCCGTGTCTGCCTGCCTGCCTGCCTTGTGCCGCTTTCCCCAGAAATCAAGTCCCTGGGGAATAGATTTGATTGTGACCATGTCTGGCTAATTATCTTTCAGCGTTTCCATTCCATTCAGTTGCTACAGGGTGAGCCAGCCCCCAAACCCTCCAAGTGGCTGTGGTAAAATCCAGCAAATCCACAAGGAACTAATCAAGCCATCCAAATGCAGAGCCCTGTAAGCCAATAAACCGCAGGGTGTGACCTGCTAATGTGGCAACAAAGGGCTCATTCATTTGAACTGATTTTACCAGGGGATTTGCCATCACCTGACATCTTCACATGAAGCTTGGGCATTTCTGTCTAAACTGTGTCCTAGCATAGCCACCGGTTCTGGGCTGAAGGCAGGAAGCACTGGGGCTGGGGGGGAGACCCTGGCCTGTGTTATGTGGGAGGTCAGGCAAGAGGACCATAATGGTTGCCTCTGGCCTTTACCTCTAGGAACGACCGGGAAGAGCAAGGCTGTGTTGTTATTTCCCAGCCAGGAAGATACGAGCAGGTGCCCAGACAGGCCTCGTCGGTGATCTCTGATAGCTGCATGGCACATGGCCGAGGAGGTGTTTTTTTTACTCTGCTGGAACAGGGCATCAAGGCAAAGGGTTAGCTATTGAGCGGCAAGAATTTCAGAGGCCTGGGCCTGACAGGCTGTAATTTAGTATCTGAGGCACTGGGTGGGGGTTGGAGGGGAGAAAGTGGCGTGAAGTGAAATCAGAGCGCTGTTGTCTTGGCAGCAGTCTAAACACGCTTTCACCTGCTGCTAATTCCCCTCTGGGTTCCAAGGCTGCCGCTCATCTGAACAAAGAGGGGAGAGGAGTGCAGGGCGGGGGGTATGAATGTTCAGTGGGATGATGGTCAGGTCCGTGTGCAGCTGTGAGCATGGCCCAGCTCCTGAACACGCTGCAAATGGGATGGTAGCTGGTGCACGAGCCTGGAGAAGCTTTAAGTGGTCTGGAAGAAATGGGGGGGTCTGTCATCATGTGGGAGCTACAGTTCTGGGGAGACAGTGCTGAAAGCGCCCCTCAGCCTGCGGCTCGAGGAAAACACGGGGTCTCTGGCCGGGTCCGTGACCCCTTGCAGATCACACCCCCCACCCCACATGCACACTTCAATTGCTGGCAGTTGGATGGATGGTTACGGTTCCTGGCGCTGGAGACGGCGGTGCTGCCCCTGACTTGCTGCGCCATGCTGCCCGGTGTGTCTCCTGCCCCCTGCTCAAAATCTAGTCCTGAACTATCTGCTAAATTACCCCAAACACCCTGCAGTGCCCAGCCTCAGTCCCTGCGAAGCTTTTCTGTTCCACACTCCGGAGCAGGGGCTCTCAGCCTCTCTGGACTATTGTACTCCTTTCAGGGATCTGACTTCTCCCCACGTTTCACCTCGCTTAAAAACGACCCGCTTACAAAATCAGACCTAAAAATACAAGTGTCCCAGCGCACTGTTCCCGAAACATTGCCGGTTTTCTCATTTTACCGTATAATTGGAAGTTAATCGATGGGAATACAAACACTGTGGGTACATGTCAGTGTACAGCGTATGGGGCAGCATGAACCAGTCATTGTCTGGATGAACTTTTAGTTTGTACGGACTCCGCTAGTGCGTTTGATGTAGCCTGCTGTAAAACTAGGCCAATCTTTAGACGAGTTGCTGTGTGCCCCAGCAGACCTCTCCGTACCCCAGGGGTACGCATACTCCGGTGAGAACCACTGCTCTGGAGGCAGTTTGGGCTAGGTGCTAGGGCTCCAGTGCATCCAGTTCCGCCGTGTGGCACTGACGAGCTGCCTGGGCCAGGTACGTCCCCTGTCAGAGCCTCTGCCTTCCCGTCTGGAGATAATGGCTCCAGCCTCCCTCCCCGCCGGCCGGGCTGGGGCTCAGTGAAGTGCTTTGCTAGCCTTGCACTGTTGTTATCAGAGATTCCGAGGCCGAAGAGCCCATTGTGATCATCTCCTCTGACCTCCTGTGTAACACAGGCCAGAGACCTGCCCCGCAATAATTCCTAGGGCAAAGCTTCGAAAAACATCCCGTCTGGATTTAACAATGGCCGGTGATGGAGGATCCACCTGGCCCTGGGTAAATTGTTCCAATGGTTAATTACTGTCACCGTTAAAAATGTCTGAGTGTGTCTAGCTTCAGCTTCCGGCCATTGGATCGTGCTCAACCTTTCTCAGCTAGACTGCAGAGCCCAGCAGTAAATATCTGTTCCCCATGTAGGTGCTTATAGACTGTGAGCAAGTCAGCCATTAACCGTCTCGTTGTTAAGCTAATTACATCGAGCTCCTTGAGTCTGTCACTATCAGGCAGGTTTCCTAATCCTTTCATCATTCCCATGGCTCTTCTCTGACCCCTCCAATTTACCCACATCCTTCTTGCACCCTGGGCATGAGAACTGGACACACAATCCCAACAGCGGTTGCACCAGGGCCAAATCCAGAGGGAAAATCACCTCTCTGCTCCTACTCGAGAATCCCCTGTTTATGCATCCTGGGATCACATTAGCTCTTTTGGCCACAGCATCGCACTGGGAGCTCATGTTCAGCTGATTCTCCACCAGAACCCCCAAGTCTTTGTCAGAGTCCCTGCTTACCAGGGTAGAGTCCCCCATCCTGTAAGTATGGCTGATGCTCTTTGTTCCTAGGTGTATGCCATATTAGCTTTAGTAAAATGCATATTGTTTGTTTGCTTGCACCCAGTATTCCAAACGTCCCAGATCTCTCTGAATCAGTGACTTGCCCTCTTCATTATTTACCAATCCTCTAGTCTTTGCGTCATCTGCAGACATCAGTGAAGACGTGTGTTTTCTTCCAGGTAAAAATGTTAAAGAGCAGAGGGCCAAGAACTGATCCTCTCGGGACCCCACTGGAAACACACCCGCTTGATGATTCCCCATTTACAGTGACATTTGGAGACCTATCAGTTAGCCAGTTTTTAATCTGTTTAATGTGTGCCAGGTTCATTTTATATTCAAGTTTTTTAATCAAAACGCCCTATGTTACCAAGTCAAACACCTTACAGAAATCTAAGTATATTACGGCAAAACGATTACCTTTATCAACAAAAGTTGTAAACTCATTAAAAAACACTATCAAGTTAGCTTGACAGGATCTATTTTCCATAAACCCATGTTGATTTGCATTAATTACATCACCCTCCTTTAGTTCTTTATTAATTGAGCCCGGTATTGGCCACTCCATTTATCTTGCCTGGGATCTATGTCAGACTGACAGGCCTATAATTACCCAAGTCATCCCATTTACTCTTTTAGAAATTGGCACAACATTTGCTTTCTTCCAGTCTTATGGCACTTCCCCAGTGCTCCACAACTGAACGGACCAGTGAGCTCCTCAGCAGCTCTTCAAAGCTCTTGGATGCAAGTTGTCTGGAGCTGCTGATTTAAGAATGTCTGACTTTAGTTGCTTCTGTTTAACATCCTCCAGAGATACTAATGGAATGGAAAGAGTTAGCATCACTATATGATAGGGTGACCAGACAGCAAATGTGAAAAATCGGGATGGGGTGTGGGGTCATAGGAGCCTATATAAGAAAAAGACCCAAAAATTGGGACTGTCCCTATAAAATCGGGACATCTGGTCACCCTACTATATGAAGAGATTGCTTCATCTGGCTTTGCCCCCAAATACAGAACAGAAATATTTATTGAACACTTCTGCCTTTTCTGCATTATTGATAATTCTACCATTTCCATCTAATAATGGACAAGTACCATTGTCAGGATTCTTTTTGTTCCTAATGTATTCAAAAAACTCCTTCTTGTCCTTAAGTCTGCTGGCCATAGATGTCACTTTGTGTCTCTTGGCTTCCCTTATCAATTTTCTACAATTCCTAACTTCTGATTTATATTCATTACTATCAACTTCCCCTTTCTTCCATTTGTTATGTATTACTTAGTAATACTTAGTGCCTTGAGTGTGGGGGACTGGACTAGATGACCTCTCAAGGTCCCTTCCAGTTCTATGATTCTTTTTATTGTTTTACATCTGCTTTCACTTCCCCTCTAACCCAGGTTTTCTTTTTAACCAGCCCAACCTTCTTCCTCAATTGTGGCTTTTGAGTCATCTCGTCAGGTGTTCTTAAATGATTTCCATTTATTCACATTTTTCTGATTAAATTCTTCCTCCCAGCTGATTTGGCTCACAATCATTTTCAGCTTTGTGAAATGGGCCCTGTTAAAGAACCAAATGTATCTATATTACTTGTCTAGTCTTTATTCTGCTTGCACATTATAAATGTGACCAGCATGATCACTTGTACCTAGGCTACCATTAATTTTTAGGTCTGTGATCTGTGCTTCTATCTGTCAGGACAAGGTCTAATACAGAATTCACCCATGTTGGCTGTAGCTCTTTTTGAGTTAGGAAATTGTCAGCTAGAATGTTTAGAAACTCCATGGATGTTTTAGTCCTGGCTGCATGATACCTCCAGCATATGTCACTCTCACTGATCACACAGTGCTTTTTCCTACACACTACCGGTAGGTGTGTAAGGAGCCTGTTAGGGGCTTATTCCTTCACCCACTCACTTCCCTGGTCCTTCTCGCATGAACAGAGAGCAACAATACCCGAAGTCCAAAGGTGCAAACAATTCAGTGTTTATTGGGGTGAACTTCCAGCAAGCATGATTCCAGTTTCCTTCCTTAGTGTCCCCCTTTCCAGCTCTGACACCACAGAGCCTTACCTGTGTCCCTGTTCCCATTCCCCCGCTTAGCAAAACAAGAGTCCAATTTCCCCACCCCATTCCCTGTTCCCATTTCCCCGCCCCCCCACTCACTTCCTGATTGACTGCAGACTATACAGTAAAACTTGAGTTCTGCTTAGCTATACCTTAACCAATCATTTTACTGAAATTTAACTAACCAATCCTAACATATTGGAACATGATTATTTAACCAATTATATCCCACCACCTCAATTAGTTTACACCCAGCAAAATTAATTATACAGCAGGCAGAAACAATCACAGAACCAGACAGAGATTATACAGACAAACAATAGGGAAATGGGGACTACAATGATAGAACAACACAGAAATGAGGATTTCACAACCCAGCTATGGATATGTGAGTTCTTGCCAGACAGTGATTTTGATTCTTTCTTTTATACCTCTATAACTAGCTAAGTGATAAGAATACACCTAAATTCTTAGAGTATAGGCCTTTACAGACAGGCCTGAATATCTATATCCTAACAGAGCCGGATATGTTCCCTGTTCCCTGGTGTGGTTTGGGGGTCTGTGGACTGCCTCTGGTGCTTTATGTGTTAGGACATTGATCCATAAGCAGAGAGGATAATTTTCTTCCAAGATATCAGTGACTCGGAACAGTTGATGTAATTTTTGATGTAGAGTCCCCTGGCCTAAGAGTGTGGGGCAGAACAAGACTGTTTGATCAGACAAATCACTCTAAAGATGCAAACGATCTAAGACGATCTGTCCATGCTGCGTAGTTGCAAATTACACAGTATTGAAAAACCTGGCGTGGGACACCACCAACTTCCTACGTCCTTGGTGAGCAAGCTCAGCAGCGGCAGAGCTGTGTGTGCTGCGGGGGCCCTGGAGCCCAGGGATTGGGAGTTGCCTGGGATCCTGCAGTCCGAGGCTTATGTCTTGTCTTTCAGACTGGGAGCTCTTTGGGTCAAAGCCTGCCATTTGCTTCGTGCGTGCAGTGTCTGGGACAGTGGGGCCCTGCTGGCTTATGTATTCCACCCATGTAAATGTTACCGCAGTTTAAAATGAGGTCCTGATAGGTGGGAGTCTGAACCCTGAGAAACCCCTAAGCCAACAACCCCAAAATTGCACCATTAACTCTACCCTCGCTTCTGATGTGGCACAATCTGCATTGTGGGTGCATTTTAGAGCAGTTTGGAAAATCAGCACTCAAACATAAAGCTCTGGCGTGTGTGCGCATGTTTCCTTCTAACCCTGAGTCCGATTGCGGCAGTCAAGTCCGTTATCTCTGGAACTCTGCACCTGCCCTGGGCTCACAGCCTTGCTGAACTGCTGCTTGGTCCCCATCCTGCAAGGGGATGAGCAGCCTCTGTGTGCTCAGTGCCTCTGGAGTTACTCCCCTCCTGGCAGGATCTGGCCCTTGTTCCTGGGAGGGCGGGGGGCAGGAATCCAAATGTCTCTGCCCACCTGGTGCCTTTGCTGGGCCTGCTGGGAGCTGGATGCGCTGCTGGGTTTCGGTTTAATCAGCAGGGCAGGGAGCGTCTATTCATTCCCACCGAGGCATTCATCAGTGTCCTAGTAACCTGCCCCCCAGCCCCCTCGCACTCAGGCGCACACGGCTCCATAGTGGAAGGAGCCAGGCAATCTCAGCAGCTGAATGGGGTTTTGAGCTGTGTAATTATGAGGCTGTACCGGTCGAGCTGGAACTCATTAGCCATTATCAGTCATTTCAGCAGCACAATGCCACCACCCCAGGCTGCACGGCCTCAGTGTCTATACACGCTGCTGAGGGGCTGGAGGCCGTCCTGCCTCTGACCTCAGCCCTCCCTCGGGCCCCGCGCTGCGCAGGAACCCCAAGGGCAGGTTTGGGGCGCCCTGCAGCTGTTCTACCAGCCAAGTGGGGCAGAGCCATCGAGTGCAGGTGTAGCAGGGTGCTGCCCGCAGGGAGGTCAGAGCCTGGGGTCCCGGTTTGCTCCTTTGCTCTGGGTGAGGCCCCAAAGGCCGGCAGGAGCCAGGAGACAATGCACTTTGACCCCTTCGGTAGCCTGGGGGATGGCATCGCTGCAAGGGAGCTGTGTCCCGCCCTCCTGAGCCGGGAGTAGCGTAACGGGGCAGAGGTAGCATGGGCCTGGTGGGGAAGCACCCAGGCTGGTTGTAGCCCGCGAGGGGGGACCCGTAACTGGGGAGGGCTCCGCCCTGGCTTGCTAGCCGGAGTTGCAGCCCTGCAGGTCATTGATGGCGGTGGGGCTCATTAGATGCCACCTTGACTAGCAGGGAGGTGGGAGTAGCCCGGTGTCAGGGGAGCTGGGGCTCCTGCAGGGGTACCCAGGAGTGCCCTCACTGGCAGGGGAGACACTGACCCCTCGGGGATCGTGGGAGGTTTGCCTGGAGTTGGGTGGGGGTTTCTCCACTGGCAGACACACAGTGGCCATCTCTGCACCAGGAACCAGCCAGCCTTCCCTGTCCTCCTAATCCCCAGTGGGCCTGTTTAAAGGGCCCCCAAGACAAAGGGCCCCGTCCTGGCTTTAGGTGCATACCTACCGCTCCTGGGTACGGACGCTTTCCTCTACCCACGGTTCTAGCTCTGCAGGACCTGACTAGGGCGTCAGGCGCTTCCTGCTCCGTGTGTGTGTGTCACACCAAAATGGTGGCCATATTAATTGGTGCAGTGGCTAATGACAAATAACTTGCATGCAGAAGGCCTTTCCCACCAGACTGTAGCAGCTAACTGTGGGGCCAATATTGGGCCTAGCAAAGATGATTTTGTCTGTGGGGCCCCCTGGTTCTACTCACAGGTGCTGCTCTCAGGGTGGTGCCGAGTACAAACACTCCCCTTCTCTGCTCTGTGTGTGTCTCAGCCGGAGCCAGGCTGGGTGGGTGTTTGTCTGTTGCTGCCCCTCATTCCCACACCCTCCTGACACCTGGGAATGAATCAGCATAGCCTCTGGACTTCAGGAGGAGCGACTGAGCCCCCGGCAAGCCAGGATTGCAGCTCCCCTTGGAGTTCTGGCTGGCTCTGAGCCCCACGTCTTTTGTTGGGGAAACCTGACTCCAGAAGAAACAATGGGGTTTGTGTTAGTGTCTCTTGCATGGGAAACTTTAAACGCAGTTTATTTCCCGAACGACGTTTCTGGGAGCTGCTTTGATACCACTGAAAACAAACCTAGGGCAGTGGGCTGGGTTTGTGTGGGGGGGAGCCCAGGGCTCCCAACAACCGCAGTGTTTATGGGGGAAGGGAAACACTTTCATTGACTCGAAAGCCCTGGCAGTGCCTGCCAGTCTCCAGTGCAGACATTCCAGGGGTCCAGGCGGCTCTCCCTACAGAGGCTTGTTCCAGGGCAGCTGGGGGAGGCTGAGAGCAAGGTGCGATGTGACTCAAGTTTTGTGCCGTGGTATAAACCTGGCTCTAAGCTGCAGATAGGCACGCTGCAGGGCCTCCATGCTAATTTATAGGAGTTCAGAAACATCTGTCGGTCCGTGCATCTGGGTCTCTGCAGACGCTCGATGTTTGCTGCATCGGCGCAAGGGGACGGCGTTCCAGGGCTTTGTTGTACATATAGTGGGCAGCTGTTGCTATTCCTGAGCCGGTCATTGCTTTTGTGAGAGCGACATTATCCCCCCCACCCAGAGAGCCGCACACATGTGTGGGGTGGGAGGTGGGTGCAGGGAGCTGCCCTGCTCCTGCCCACCCTGCATTCAATGCCATTGAAGGGGGACAGATTAAAAACTAATACATGGCAATGCTTTTACACACGGCCCACAAGGAGCCTGTGGAACTTGCTGCTACAAGATCTCGTTGAGGCCAAGAGCCAAGTGACGGCCATTGGCATGGATAATGGGTGTGACATTACATTCCACATTCCTTATGAAAATATGCTTATGCTATGAATATGACATAACTGAGATATACTTTTATGCAAGATGGCTCATGTGAGATCTCATTGGAAAGGTTATGATTTACTGAATTGGATTATCCAGTCTGTATGCCTCTGTTATTTCTATATCTGAAGTAAGGAATATTGGCTATGTATCTGTATTTCAACTATGCTGCTTTGGGTGATGACCACTGCTAACACTTCAGGTTCAACAATGGAAAAGCCAGACAGGGCAGATGGCCCATCAGCAAGGACAATAGGCTGTGAAAACTTGGCCTTCCTGTGGACCCTCCATACTGCCCCTGACTCATGGACGCTGTGATTCTACAGGGTCAGGTGGTCTTGTCAAGTTTGGGAAACAAAGGATTCCCGTCTTATGTAAATCCTATTTAAGGGTGGGGAGGAAGGCAAATAGGGCTCCTCCTCTCCATGGCCTGTCTGCCCAAGAAGAAAAACTGACGGCAAGGGGGGAGTCCAGGCTGAGACAGGGGTCCTGTCTGAAAAGGACTATACCTGGAACTCTGAACCACAGAAACGTTGCAAACTGCCTACAACAATGTCTAGAGCAGTGGTTCTCAAACTTTTGCACTGGTGACCCCTTTCATATAGCTAGCCTCTGAGTGCGACACCCCCTTATAAATTAAAAGCACTTTTTAAAATCTGTTTAACACCGTTATGAATGCTGGAGGCAAAGCGGGGTTTGGGGTGGAGGCTGACAGCTCATGACCCTCCACATAATAACCTCATGACCCCCTAGAATCATAGAATCATAGAATATCAGGGTTGGAAGGGACCCCAGAAGGTCATCTAGTCCAACCCCCTGCTCAAAGCAGGACCAATTCCCAGTTAAATCATCCCAGCCAGGGCTTTGTCAAGCCTGACCTTAAAAACCTCTAAGGAAGGAGATTCTACCACCTCCCTAGGTAACGCATTCCAGTGTTTCACCACCCTCTTAGTGAAAAAGTTTTTCCTAATATCCAATCTAAACCTCCCCCACTGCAACTTGAGACCATTATTCCTCGTTCTGTCATCTGCTACCATTGAGAACAGTCTAGAGCCATCCTCTTTGGAACCCCCTTTCAGGTAGTTGAAAGCAGCTATCAAATCCCCCCTCATTCTTCTCTTCTGCAGGCTAAACAATCCCAGCTCCCTCAGCCTCTCCTCATAACTCATGTGTTCCAGACCCCTAATCATTTTTGTTGCCCTTCGCTGGACTCTCTCCAATTTATCCACATCCTTCTTGAAGTGTGGGGCCCAAAACTGGACACAGTACTCCAGATGAGGCCTCACCAATGTCGAACCCCAGTTTGAGAACCCCTGATCTAGGGAGAGAAATACTATTTGTCACCAATTTCTTTAGTGAAACTAGCTTTAATTTGCGTGTTTGATTTAATTTGCTTAGTAATCTGCTTTGTTCTGTTTGTTACCCCTTTTACCACATAACATCTGCCTTTTATAGTTAATAAAATTTGTTTTGTTTATTATTAAACCCAGTTTCTGTAATTTCTAACTGGAGGAGGGGTCTTAAGAAGTGTGCACACCTCTCTCCACACTGAGGGAGGGGGCGAATTTCATAATATATCTGTGGGTCTGCCCCCCAAGGGAGAGGACAGCTGAGCGCTGGAGCAAGTCCCTGAAGCGGAGTCTTCCCAGAGCTGATCTGCAGCTGGGGTGGCCCTGCCTGTGTGTGGGTTAGAGGAGCCCTTAAGGGCCTGGCTCAGCAAGACAGGTCAAAGGGGGCCCAGGCTGGCAGAACAGGTAGACTCAGGGGTATTTCGGCACATCAGGTGGCTTCCCAAGGGGTCCAATCCGTCACAGTGGGAACATCCAAAGCCAGACTAACAGTCGGGGTGTTGAGAAGGGCTGTAAACCCTCCTGCTTCGGGGCGTTAGCTGACCATTAACAACTGGCCATTTGGAGGAAACGTTCCCCGCAGGGGTCCTCACACCTTCCCAGACAGCAGCTGGTGCTGGCCGGTGTCTCAGACAGGAATGCGGGCGAGCTGCCTGTTTCCAGGTCCATGGAGAAGCCCTGTTAAATCTAGCTGTGGTCTGGCGCCTGCCTGCCTCTGGGGGGCCTCAGCCCCCCCCACCCGGCCCAAGCACTGGCTGCGGGAGCCCAGGGCTCCGACCCTGCCGTACATCCGCCCCCGTTCGCTGACCGTCCCTTCTTCTCTCCTCAGGGAGCTGAACGGGAACAACATCACCCGGATCAACAGGAACGACTTCTCGGGGCTGAAGCAGCTGCGTGTCCTGTGAGTCCCCTGCCCCGAGCGCTAGCGTGGGGGGCGCCCGCCCCCTCTGCAGCAGTGTCTGTGACGGGGGGTGCTGCCAGGCCTGGCTGGGGCTCAGCACTGCCTGGGGCAGAGGCCTGACCGGGCCAGGGCTGACCCAGGTGGGACTCAGCCTTGGGAGGCTGGTGCCGCTAAAGCCCGGGCTAACAGAGAACTGGGGCAAGCGGGGGAGGCGAAGGGCTGCTGGACCTCAGCAGGTCCCAGGCTCGTTGTAGGGCCTGTGCTGTCGGAAAGGCGGTTCGGGGGGTCAGAGGTCACGGGCCTCCTGGGTGGCTTGGGCTGGGAGGCGGGCGACTCCTCTGACGGTAAAGGGGGCTGGGATGAAAGGGACTGGGGGAGACCAGAAACAGTGAGCGTGAGCCTGAGGGCACCGACTGGGCCACCTCCCGGGAAGGGGGCTGGGTCTGCTGCCGGGTGACCCCAGTATCCTGGAGGGACTTCGGCCCTTGCCCTCCGGCTGACTCGCTGCCGACAAGGCTGCATGCCCTCCACGGGCGCGGAAAGCGGGTGATGGGAAAGGGCGCGGCTGGGAGCTGCTCTGCGGTGCACCTCCGACGGCACTAAACACGAACGTGATGCCAAGGAGGAGCCGTGTGACCGCGAGTGGCCTAGCTGGGGCACCGGTAGGTGTCTGAACAAAGCAGCCCTTTCCCTGGCTGGCTCCCAGTGATGCTGATGGGAGGTGGCTGGGGTCTCTGTGAAGGTGGCCCCTGCTCCAAGGGAGTGTGGCAAGGCCTCAGCCCCCCCTGACACGGTCCATTGCACCCCTAGAATGAGCATGCCCTGCCCAGCCAGTACCCGGGCAGGTCCCCAGGCTGCTGTGCGGGGGCTTCCTGTGGATTGACGGCGAGCGAGCGCTCTGCCCTCGGTGTGTCTCGGCTCTGACCTGTTCTCTCTGCCTCCCGTTTCCAGGCAGCTGATGGAAAACCAGATCAACACGGTGGAGCGGGGAGCGTTTGATGACATGAAGGAGCTGGAGCGGCTGTGAGTGTCTGGGCACTGCGGGACGGGGAGGGGGAGGGGGGAATGGCCGTTATTGCTGCAGACAGCAGAAGGGTCGGTGGTCCCACGGGCTGCTGGGGGGGCCACTGGCTGTGCTATCGTGTGGGGGGGATTTGGGTGCAACCCACTGCTCTCTCTGTGCTGGCAGGGCCTGGCACTGCTCTCATGCTCTGGAGAAGAGAGAGCACCTGACTGCTCTGAATTGAGCTCCCTCTGGCTGATCCAGGACCAGCCTGAGCAAAGACCCTGGTGGGGATGGGAGAGCATAAAGAGAATTGGGTGGGGGTCTGGAGCAGACCCTTGTCCATCTCTGCTCTCCAGTACAATTCAGGTGCCAGCAGGATAATCTGGGGGGCAGGACTCCTGTGGGAATGGTCGAAGTCAGACCCCGTTTGAGGGCAGGGCATGGCAGTGTCTCGGTGTGGTGCTGTGCTGCGGGACAGGCCCTGCTCTCTCGCTAACACAGACGGGTGGCTGGAGGACAAACCTTTCTAGACCCCAGCCGCGGAGCTGCCCGCCGTTTGTACTCAGACGCTTCCCAATCTGCTCCTCTTCCCTCGTGGATCAAAATAACTCCTTAGCGATGTGCTTAAGGCGTCTGTGAGTAAATCAGCCACAAGCGCAGCTGGGACCTCACCTAACAGCTCCTTCAGTGCCGTGCAAAACCTGCACCAGCTCAGGTAGGTCTTGGCAGCCGAAGTGCTGCCGCGGACACCCCGCCTTAGGCTGTGACCCCGTCCGCTCTCTTCCGGGAAGCAGAGGCAGGGCTGGAACGGGCAGCCTCCAAGGCTCACACAAGCGTGGTGATGACTCAGGAGCGGACATTCATCTCGAATCAGAACTGACTCACGTTCCCGCAAGGCGCCGTGCTGCAGAGTGGAGCATGCGGCTCAGTGGGGGCCCTGTCCCCTCTTAGCGTCCGCATGCACAGCAAAAAACCCCCCCAAAACCGCGTGACAGCATGGCTCAGACTCAGAGCCTGGCTCAACTGACTTGGACTCTCATGACAGGGCTAAAAATAACAGTGTGGACCTTCCTGCTTGGGCTGAACCTTGGGCTCTGAGACCCTCCCCCATTTTGGGTTTCAGAGCCCGGGCCCCAGCCCGAGTGGGAACAGCTGCCTAAGTCAGCTGATCTGGGCTCTGAGACTTGCAGTTGCAGATCTTTTTCGCAGTGTAGATCTAACTTAGGGCTGAACCCAGTGTCACTAGAGGGTGCTGTGCTAAAGGAGGTGCTCCACCTTTCAGGTGAGCTAGAAAACGGAAATTGTGACTATTAACGATCCCGCAGCACCTTTCACAGGAGTAGGGGTGTCCTGTCCAAAGTCCAAGTTGTGCAATTATATTTTGCCTCTTTGAAACTGCAGGGGATTTTAATCGGAGGTGGTCTTCACTTTCTGTCCTAAACTGCAACGTCGTGTTGCTGGGTGCTTTTTTAAACAGCTGCTTGTCTTGCCCCAGAGGTGGCTGCATGTAATGGTGGAGGAAATCAGATACAACCGATACTAACGGTGTATATGTAAAGTACTGCGAACAAGGGTGATACCTGTTCTACTTCAATCGTTGCTAGATAAAGAGACTCGGCAAACTGACTGAGCAGTGGCTCACCAGGCAAAGCTGCAGCAGATATTGTCTGTGCACCCTCTGGAAGGGGACCCCACATCTGAGCCTGAATAAGGCGTCAGTTTTTACCGGGGAGAGTAACTGGCCATTGGAACAGTTTACCAAGAGCTGTGCTGGATTCTCCGTCACTGACCATTTTTGAATCAAGCTGGGATGTTTTGCTAAACAATACACTTTTGGTCAGGAGTCGGTGGGCTGGAGCAGTGTCTACAGTGCGGGGCTGAGAGCCACTGAACCAGACTGTCACTCCTGGATATGATGGAAACCATGGCAAGCCGGGGAGTGCGGCAGCCCCCCAGCACCCCTAGTTCCAGCCCCTGTGTTAGGAGTTATTGTGGGGACGTTCTGTTGTTGGTGCTCTCCAGGGGGTCAGACTAGGTCAGTGGTTCTCAACCTGTTTGCCATTGCGAGCCTCCTGTGTAGCTCTCTGTGTGTTACGTGGGTCGCATCCACACAATAGGTATCCTGCCTGTGTGGCCCTGAGGAGGTCCCATGGGCTGCAGCTGTGTGCTGATCGGGCCGTGGGTTGAGAACCAATGGACTGATCATGATGGTCTGCTTTAGACACATCCCTGCAACCCTCGTGTGTGGCCGCTCCTCTCAAACTGAAATCAGTGCCCAGGCAAGGAAACAAAGTCTGTTTCTCAACCAGCTCCGTTAAACCAGAGCGACTTCTGTGCACAGACTAGGCCCCTGCTCAGCCGTTGAGCACTGCCCGGGCGTTTCCGTAAAGGGTGGTGGTGTAATGTACGTGCCGCAGGGAGTAAGGCCACAGCAAAGGGTGGGGTGAGCACTGGTGGGTAGGAAGTACGGAGTATGGGGGTCTGGGGCTTTGCTGAAGAAGGAGCAGAGCAGATGCTGAGTGACAGGCTGAATGTAACTGCCCTTTGCTGGAGTCTGCTAGAGCAGGCAGGAGAGCGCCTTGCCTTTGGCTGCGCTGCACCAAAGCTCAGACCTGGCTGTGCTCACGATGATTTCAGCGGGAGCTGCTGAAAATCAGGCCACATATTTAGGTACCTAAAGGTGGACTTAGAAGTCCAACGTCCAGGGCCCATTTAAAAAAATCTCTTAGAGCCTAGAGACTCCTGGGCAGGGTGTCCCATGCACCCCTCGGCTAGCTATGGACTAAGAAGACTAACCATTAAGGAGACAAGTGGTTCTCAGTAGAGAGAATGTGAGGAATGCCCTGATTTTGGCCCAGTAACTCTGTAATTACTCTGTAAGGGGAAGGGTAACGTCTATGAGAGAGACCCTGTATGGGCCCGTGCAGCAAATCTTGATCTTTCCAGCTGCTGGCTCCTTCCACTTCCCATCCCCCCAGCATTCCTCTCTCACTGGAGCCATCCCTGCATCAGTTCCAGGGGTTCAGATCTGGGCACTGGGGCTCCTGGTTGGGCTGGGATCATTGCCTTCCTCCTTGAACATGTGACTCCCTGTGACCCTTTCTCTCCCCTTTCCCAGACGGCTGAATCGGAACCAGCTGCACACGCTGCCGGAGCTTCTGTTCCAGCACAACCAGGCCCTGTCGCGACTGTGAGTACCTTTCTTCTCACTCGAGGGTCCATCCTCTGCCTTTGGACGGCTCAGACACTGGGGGGGCCCTGGCTCGCCACACAGAGCTCTCTGGGTGAGAATGCAGCAGAGTTCTAGAATTAGATCCAGAGTTCTCGGCTGCTGCGTTGGAGTTAACTGGGGTTTTATCAGAGGGGGAACTAATTGGGATGCGAGGAAACATGTTTAGTTGGAGTGACGTAAATTCATTGCCCGGCGTAAATTCATTGCCCGGCGTCTGCAGAATGAAAAGAAATCAGCCCTGGAAGATCTGAAGGATCAGCATCTTTAAAGGCTGTTAAATGTTATTAAAGAAAAGAGCAGTGCCTAACAAACTGCTTAGTATTCAGGCTGGCTGGGCAGCGTTAGTATTGTGACGTGCAGGTTTGTCTGTGCTAATGTGAAATTTAAAGGAACACAAACGCCCCGGGGCCCTGTCCAGCTGGAGTCCCAGAGACATTGAAATGTGACACTTTTAAACATGAAGTGAGGCTGTGAGCTCTGGTTTCTCCAATACCTTTCCTATGTCTTTCATTTGGATCCTCTTGTGGGCCTGCTTCTAAACTTGCTTATATTGGTGTAACGCCGTCAACTTGGACAGAGCTACTTCGGATTTACTCTGCTGTCTACGGGAGATGAACCACTCTGGCGAGCCCTAAGCAGGGGGTGGAATTATCCGCAGCTTGGAGATACCAAATGCAAACCATGGCCAGCAGCAAAGCCCATCTTTGTGTGATTCTGATAGAGCTGATTCTGGTAGAGCTGTGTGAAGCGTCAGGGCTGCGCGGATGTGCTATCTGAGCTGCTGTGTCGATTGCATCAGAGCTAGACTTGCTTCTGAAGGGCGTGCTGCTGGCTTTCAATTTGTGCCACCATGCTGAACTCCAGCTGGCATTTTAGGAGCTGGTTTCCAGGTGTGACATGTTCTGGCTGGCTAGCAAGGCAGCTGTGTTGGAAGCGAGTGTTTCTTTGGGCCTTAGAGAAGCGTGGCGGTGGAGGAACTGGAAGGAGAGGGCTGAGGTATTGGGGTGCAAAGCCAGTGTCAGACATGGGGTTTCTCCCGGCTGTCATGGAACAGTTTGGTAGGGACACTTTCCCCAGTAGTGACGGGAGCTCTGATTGTGCCTGGAGAGCATTTCCATTGCAAGTGTATATCATGGTGTGTAGCGTGGGGAGCGAGCTGGAGGAGATGATAATGCTGGATGCTGCGGGCTGGAAGCGCTTTCTCCAGCTCAGGGGCACGCTTGTCTTGGAATCCAGGAAGTCTCCATTGTGCCCTTTCTTTCCCAGGATGCGTGGTTTGTTGGTGCAGCTTGTCTCTGGGTTGCACGACTTGTGAGTGGCTGATCCTGTGTGAATGGTATTGTCGGGAGCCCGCGTGTGCTGGGCCTGAGCTCTGAGGATTAAGAAAGGAATTTCTAGCATGTGTCGTTGCGTGAATCTTTCTGGAGTGCCTTTGCCCTTGGTTCTTGCCGGGCAGGGACCGGCTGAGAAGGCAGCATGTGATCTATGGAGACAGCAGTCTGTGCATTCAGCGCTTACCAAGAGCTGGGCAGGACGGAGCTGGAACCTCTCTGTGGGGGGATGTTCTCAGGGCCCCTTTTGGGTGGACGCGGGGTGGCTAGGGTGTGACCTAAATCTGCTGCGGTTCCTTTTCCCACCTCTGTTCTGTGTGTGCACAGAGGGGAAGGGAGAGATGCCAAGTGCTTTCTGGGTACTGGGCTGGGCCACTATCTAGACCCTCCGCCTGCCCATTCAGCCTCGTTCCAGGGGTGCTAAAGCACTGGGAGGATACAGCCGCGCTGCTGTTCTCTCAGTGTAGGAGATCTGCAGCCTGGGAGGGCGTGCTGGCCCCGAGAGAACTGAGTGCCCTTGTTCGGTGTCTCCTTAATGATCTCTTCAGCCCTTCCATCCCCAGACCTGCAGGCTCTTGCTTTGTCGGCCTGTGAAGTGTGCCTGGCCCACGGGGAGGCAGGAGATGGAGGGAAGGTGAAACCAAGGAGGCAGCTGCTAATAAAACCATAATGAATGCAAAGGCAGCAGTAACCTACAGTCACTAATTAGCGCGTCAGGATGCATCTGGATCTGCACAGCCTTTCAGCAGAAGGAAAAAGGCCCTTGTATTATCAAAAGGGGTGGGGTGGGGGAGGCGGGATGGGACACAGGTGGGAGCTGCAGCAAGGGCTGGGGCTCTGGGGAGGCTGCACCTGGCGCAGGAGAGGTGCCAGGGAGAACCACCATGGCGCCGTGTGTTATTTGCATGGCTCTCGTGTTGGTGGTGGGATGCTGGGGGCAGGGGTGGCTGTTCAGGCTCAGACAAAGCGGGAGCTGGCTCTCCCCTGGCACCGCGCCCCGGAGAGCGTTCCCCGAAGGGTCTGGACGGGCCCTTGGCAGGTGGATTGCTGCCACTCGGTGCCCAGCGGCCCCCAGGGCTGCTCTGGCCTGCGTTGGAGGGGGCACGCTGGGCAGCGGGTCCTGGCAAGGGGCATCTCCAGAGGTGCCGGTGAAGGAGCCGCCTGCCTCGCTCAGAGCACAGCGCTGGCCCCTGTTGTTAGGGGCTCCCCCGGGGACAGGGAGAATATGCGTCAGGCCATTTCTCAGCACAGCCGGGGCCCTGCTCCCCTCCAGGTGCGGAGGCCGGTGGGAGGGGGCGAGGGGAAGTGGCTGGAAGATTGTTTCCTCGGTTTTGTGTGTGAGAGAAAAGGACAAGAGACGGGGTGGCCTGTGCCAAGCACCCTGAAAAGGGCCCGTTTATGAGGCAGCCGTTACTATGGCACCAGATGACTTGATCTGGCGCTTTGCCATTGGTCAGCGACTGAGCTCCCATTAGCTCCTTTACCTCGGAAACGCCATGAGCGGTTGGCGGCGGGTTTGATCCCCCAGCCCAGATTCTCTTCCCACGCGAGTTTCAGGGCTGCGGATGTCCCAGGGGTCAGTCCACCCTGGTCTTCCCCCGCCCCGTGCAGAGCTCTGGGCTCGACCCCCTGTCTCCCCAGCCCGAGAACATGCTGATTCTTACCCCGGCTCTTGCTGGAATAACCCCCCCATGCCACAGGGGCTGATACAGACTTGGTGCAACAAAACAGAGGCAGCACTGCTCTGACACTGCGGCCCTGGGTGCTGCGTAAGTGCCCAGATGGACAGCGAGTCCCCGTAATGCTAAGAACAGAATCAACCCAGGCCGGGCTGCTGGGAATGCTGGAGAAGCAGAGCTGCAATGAGGCTAGTTTGTGGTTTTCCCTGATGTGGTTTGTATTGCACCCAAGATGAGCAGAAGGTTAGCCAGGAGCCTGAGTTCGAGCGGCTAGGAGGAGGGAGAGGTGTATGCCATACATTACAAGGGACCTTGTGTGCGTGTCCTGCGTCCCTCTTTTTACAAACATTCTATCTGCCCGTCCAGCCTGCTGCCCAGCACTGTGGTATCTGGGCGCCTCCCATGCAAAGTCAATAGCCCTAGGGGACTCCACGGAGCGTCTGGCCTGTCTCATTTTTGAGGGTTAAAAACTCTGCTTGGGGAAGAGTTTGTGCTTTTTAAACTGTTATTAATTTTCTTGGCTTGTCCTAGGCTGTGGTTGTCGGGGCAGTTTGGCCGTTGTGGGTGGCTGGGTTCTTGGTACCATTCTTGTGCGGGGAAAGTCTTTTAACAAAGCAATTCAAATTCTAAATAATAATCATCCTCTTGTCTCCATCCAAGTTCCACGGCAAATGTAAACACCAGATGCTAATAGGATTCTGGGCAACAGCCTGGCTTGAATGTAAGTTGGCTGTCTCTAGAGGCGGGGGGCTTGAGGGCGGATGAGTCACACAGTGTGGTCCTAGACTCTTTCTAGGTGCATCCCGTAGCTGAGAGCAGTGTCCTTTGGTGCTGCTGACCCAGTGATCTCCTTCAGCAGGTTGATCGGTTTGTACTTTGTGTGAGTGGGAAGAGTGGGCTAGTGGACAGGGCGCTGGGCTGGGGCCCAGGCTCACTGGGAGACCTCAGGCGAGTTGCTTCCTCTAGTCTATGTCTCAATTCCTAGCTGTAAAGCGGTGATAATAGTTCCTGCCTCACAGGCGTGTGCGAGGCTAGAGCCCATGAATGAGCGTGAGGAGCTGCAGAACTAGGGGGCTGAGGGCCAGGAAAGCACCTAGACAGACGTGTCACCACCTCTGCAGTGCGTCTTTGCTGGCACAGCCAGCGGGTTTGGAATAAGCTCCTTGGCCTGCCAGAGAGCTGGTCCCAAGAGTCCGTCCACAAATGTATTGAAAAGGGTTAAAACCCGCCTGGGGCTGCCAGCTTGGAGTGTGTGAAAGGGTGGATCAGTGCTCAAAACTGGCATATGTAATGGCAGCTGATAATGCACCCTTCCAATTAATTATAGATTGGCGTTTCTCTTGGTCTCAGCTCTGCGGTGGTGGAGCGTGAGGATGGGCCGTCCTGCTTCAAAGGCTCCTATTACATAAAAAGAAAAAACAATTAAGGTAATGAGGAACATTTTCATTTTAATCCGCGCTGGGTTTTAATACCAGGCTCTGAAATAAAATCCCATCAGAGGGATACAGATGTGGGGTGGCCCCCGGGGGGGCTGGGATGGTGAGAGCTGTCGCGGCTCCCTCTCTGTCTCTTTTTGCGGTGTGATTATTTATAGTCCATGCTGGTGTGCACGGAGCTGTGCAGACAGCTGAGAAGGGACCGTCCCTGCCTTGAACAGCTCCTGGTCTAACATGCAAGTGTCCGGACAAAGCGGGTGCAGAAGAGATGCAAATGGGTGGCACGGACGGCTTGAAATCCTTTCTGACCTTACTTTGTGTGGTGTGGTAGCTCTTAGCCCTTGGCCTGTTTCACTGTGGCCTCCCTGTTCTTATTTTGTTTGTTTGTTCCAACCCTTTCCTTTATGAGTGTGTTTTAGCCCTTTCCTGGTGGGGAAAATAGCCGTTGCTGGAACTCTCTGAAATGTTGTTTTTTGAAACTGTGACTAGCCCCAGATCCTGATTTTGCAGCTATTCCGGCTGCTCTTTGATGGTCCAAACGGCATCTCCTGCTGCTAACTCCACTGTCTTGGTGCTGGCTTTTGTATCCCAAGCTGTGCATGAGCTCAGGCGATCTGACCAGAGAGCTGTTGCATGTCCTGTGTCTAATCCTTCGCTGAGTGAAGTGCTGCGGGGTACGTGAAGGAGGAAGGTGTGTGTGAGACCAAACATGCCCTTGCTGTAGGGTATCGTTCTTAACAATTGCTGTCCTCGCTATGAGCTGGTATGTTCTAGCAGTAACCAGGGAGCTCCAAGGGTTGGAGGGTATTCCAGGAAGGGTCTGGGACGCGTCTGCAGTGCTGTAATCCTGAATCCAGAGACACTGGGCCAGATTCTGCTTCTCTACGCTGGTGTCCGGCCAGAGAAACTGCGCTCTCTGTCTGTTAAATTACTCCGGCTTTACTCTGCCATCGCTGCCAGCCAAGCCTGTCCCGTGCCCCGCAGTGTTAAGTGCAAGCCCAGGTGGGTGTGGGGTGCGACTGGTCCCTGTAGGGCTGAGAGCATGGGGTACACTCAGTGCTCCAAAGTCTGTGCAGCTTGGAGCTCCAGGGGGAACTGGAGCCCGTGGAGGCTTTGCTGGGATTCCCACCCGGGCAGCGGAAAGGGCTAGTGACCTGAGCACAGGCAGGAAGGCAGCAGCTGACTGAGTGGGAGGCTCAGGAGACTGATGGCAACACTCGCTGCACCGGGGCTCCTGTCAGCCATTTCCCATAGGGGGCTGCTTTGCCCTGGCCCTCCCGGATCCGCACTGCTCCCAAGTGGGAGACTTGGGGTTTAGATGGGAGGGGCTGGGGGGGAGCGAGTCCCAGAGCAGAGCTGGTCTACGTGCAGAATCACACTGGTTTACCTGGAGGTGAGATTTAAAATGGATTTAGTCCAGCCAGTGCCAAGGGCCACGTGGACACTCTTAGCGCTCTGTATACATGGCTCGGGCTATGTGGAGATAGCTTGGCTAGGAACAGGTTTAAGTTAAACTGAAATAAGCTCGTCTTGAACCAAACCTAGAGTGTCAACAGGGGCCTTTGCTCCGATTTAACTAGAAACTGGTGCAGCCTGAGTGTGTGGACAAGGCAGTATGGCCCCTCTCCGACCTGTCTGACCTGCAGAGCAGGTGCTGGGTTTTGTTGTCTCAGGCTGCCCTGCGGGGCAGGTGGTGGCTGGGCAGGGAGATCTCCCGTGGGGAGTCTTGTGGATTGGGTTGTGGCTGTTTTGTTGGGACTGGTGCCTTTGATAAATAAAGGGAGCTGAGCTGGCTCTGCTGGGCTTGGGGCCATAGCGCTACAGACCCCGCCCTACCACTGTACCTCGGCCCGCCCTGCAGAGACCCCTGGGCAGCCAAGGGCCAGCAAGAGCCAGTCATGGCATGGCTGCTCACACTGAGGGCACTGCCCAGCTGTCAGATGGCAGCAAGGTCAGTCTCACCTTGGGAGGGGTGGGGGGTGCAGCTTGCTGACCTAGAGGTGACAGGCTCCGATTGCGTCTCACCTGAGCCCTGCAATCCCCAGCACCTCCCTACCTCGCTGGAGCTATGGGGAGAGAGGCCGGTCTGAGTGCAGAAGTGGTTTCTGGCTCCTGTGTCAGCAGGGACCACTACGCGGATGTATTGCCTGCAATGAGTGATAGGAGCGTGGGAGGGCCAGGGAACGGGGGTCAGCTAGGAGAGAGGGGAGGAGGCGGAGGGTCCCTGGCAGGAGAGAGGCGGCTTGGCATGAGAGCTGCAGAGACAGGGACCATAAGGCTCTTCAATCTCTGGAAAAGCCCAAAACCTGAGCGAGGGAATAAACCTGCTTTTGTGCTGCCCAGGGCATTTCTTCTCCCGTGGTTGGCTCAGCCCCCAGTTCCACTGGTGTGAGTGGACAGTACTGCCCTTCGCGTAGTGCAGGTCCCCAGCTCCACACCCAGGAGTGGAGTCTGGCCTGCTGTCTGCATCCTGAGCAACGCCTGGTGGACCGGCTGCAGCTCCCCGAGGCACGCTTGCTTTATCTGTTAAGAGCTGACTTCCTCATGCTCTGGGGAAGGATCGCTGGGAGCAGAGGGCATTTTGAGCTCCAGTGCTTGGAAGTGGAAGCTAGACAAATTCAGATTAAAAATGCACCCCACATTTTTAACCGTGAGAGACACTACCCATGGAAACGACGTACGCGGGGCCAGGGTGGGTTCTGTGTCACTTGGCAGCGTTAAATCGTGTGTAAAGCACCCGCTCTAGCTCCACCAGGAGCTGTGGGCTGCAGGCAGGCGATGCTGGGGAGGTGCTGTGGCTTGGGCCCTGCAGGAGGCCAGGCTGAAGGGTCAGCACGGTCCCTTCTGGCTTTGACATCTGTGACTCTTCATTGCCATGTTAGTAAAGCAACGAGGCAGGTAGATGCTGGCAGTGCCACGCTCACCACTGTATGCTGGTCTCGAAGCCCTTCACAAACCACGCCCCAGAGCCCGGGGAGAGTGAGCCGGAGGAACAGCTGGGAACCTGAGGCACGCAGTGGGGGGTGACCTGCCGGGGCACACGCTGGGTAGGGTCGGAGCCTGGCAGAGCCCAGCTCTGCTGTCTCCCAGGCCGGAGTATCAAATCGTCATCCACTCTTGTGGCATGCTATGGTCTGAAAGCCCTGCTCCAACTGCCATTAGTTACTCGGCTCCGTGCTGCAAGTAACGTTTCTCCATCACCGTCATGGAGGGGGTTGTTGTTCACTCTGAGCCTCCGACCTGAACTGAACTCCGGGAACGACAGGCAAGAACCAACGGAGATGATCCCAGGATGCATGCGCAGGGGCCTCGCTCACCTCGACCTCTCGGAACAGGCAGGACTGTCGACTCCCCAAGTCCCACTCCCACCTCCCCTGAATTGCTGGGAATGGTCGGGGCCACTGGCTTTCCCAGCCTGTCCCCCTCTGTATTGCTGGGGACAGCTCGGGCTGATGGCTCTCCCGTCGGGCACTGGTCAGGGTGTATTCTCTGATGAGCCATTTCTTGGAATTAAGACGAAGGCTTCTCTCCCAGACACTCCTGTGGGGTGGCTGCCCTGTGCCCTTGGCCCGGCCATGTGACCTGCTCAGGCCTCAGCTGAGAAGGCAGGGGCACCAGTCTGATGCTACAGGACCCTCCCTTGTCAGGCTGGGGGGGTTAATTGTGAGGTTGGGGGCAGACAATGATCAGATCTGGGACAGGGCAAGTGCAGGGAGAGGTTGGCTATCCAGCGGCTTATTTCCTGAATTGACGTGAGCGGAGCTCGCCATGGGCCGATGGTCTTGCTGCTTTGGTCTACCCCTGTGCACGGTGCTGTACTCTGCCCTTGTCCTCTGCCTTCTCTCTCACCAGCCCCAGCTGCATGTGGGGACAAAGCCGCTGCTAACAGGTAGCCCAAATCCTTTGTGTCTGTGCCAAGGTGTGAGGCAGGGAAGGATCTGGGGGCTGGAGGGCCCTGGACTAGCTTGCAGAAAGAGCCAGGCAGGCAAGTCAGTGCATTGCGCTCCCTTGTTTACACCTCCGCCGGAACGAGGGGCTAGCTCATTAATCGCCCCCAGTGGCTGGAAAAGGGGCGATCTGAGATTTCACTGGAGAACGCACGACCCTGCTGACCCTGTCACAAATTGAGTTTAATTAAACTGTCAGCGCTGGACAGAAGAACAAAGGCCTGTGGTTTCCCCCTCCTAATGCAGTCGGGAGAACGTTGTCTCCCGTGAAACGCAGAGCTGTTAAAAATGGATCTTTCTTTCCATCAAGGAAAATTACCAAGGCAGGAAGGTGACCCTGGCTCTCGGGCTGGGCTCTGCACAGCTAAACACATTTACACTCACTCCCCATGCACGCGGTTCCCGGCCCCCCTCGTGCATCCGGCAGACTGAAAGACAAGGAGGGGAGGGGGGGCTGGAGGCTTTTCCCCAACTTTTCTGAGAGTGCCTGATCCCAGGCCTGTGAGTGTTTTTCCAGTGGCTTTAGCCCAGGCCCCAGGCCTCCATCTCCCAGAAACCTGCACTGGGAAGGGGCTGTGGGATGTTTCTTATAACTGCCCTGGATTTCTTCTCTCTCTGCTTCCCCACCCTGCCTTTAAACCTCTCTCCAGAAATTGCTTCCCTCTAGCAGCTGCCACCAGGCACTGTGATAGAGAGAGATGGAGAAAAGGCTACAACAGCAGAGTGAGAACGTATGGTGGCGGCTAAATATGGCAGGAACAGTGTCAGGGAGGCAGGCGCGTGGGATGGAAAACTGGTAGCCAGAGGTGTTAAGAAATACTATAAATAAGAGGATGTTAAAAGGAAAAGCCAGCAAAGGGTCGGGGGAAGCAGAGAGCAATATGATCAGATGCTGCTAACAATCCAGCAGCAGATGGTCCTGCAATGGCTGGGAGACAGAACTGCCCTGTCAGAGGATGCTACCGAAGGGAGCTGTGAACTCAAGGTCAGTGTGAGAACATGTGTAGGATGGGGACAGACGGCTTAGGGATGGCAAGACCAGCATGTTCCAAAGTGGTTCCTGAGTTTGGGGGCGAACCTGAGACATCTTCTGGGCTTGATTGTTGGGGGTGTTGGAGCCCAGGGGCCCTTCCTGGTGTCTGAAGTGGGGCCGCCAGCCTCCCTGGGCTCTGTCGAAATGTCGGCCTCCACGTACGGGTCAGCAGGAACAAGCAAAAGCTGCCGTCAGCTCTGCCGAGAGTGGGCGGCTCGGTAAGCCACCACTCACCAGCCCGGACCGACACAGGAGACACAGGAGAATGTGGCCCATTGGTTCGCCGAAGCTCTGTGCCAGCCAAGAGGCTGGAGTTGGTTACCAGGAGCCGACAGGACGCGACTAAGCGCAGGCAGGAATGCTCATCCCAGGGCCACACTAGGGATCTGCTCCTGCTGCCAGTGAGTCAATAGCGAAACTCCCAGGTGGTTTGGGGCCAGCCTCGCTCTGTGATGCGGCCTTGGCAGGGGGAGGTGGGAAATGCTGTTGGGGTTCTTGCATTCGTTCCTCGTGACTAGTCTGAGCCCCACAGCCTGGGAAGGAACCTGTAGCCAGAGTGCAGTAGAGGTGCTCCCGGATTGCTCTGATCGGGACCGGTAGAGCGGTGCGTGGTGAAGTACCAGCAGTGCCCTGCAGGGGTCGCTGCTGGGAGAGGGTTATTTGATGGAGTCGAGTTGCACATGGCCCGCAGCTGGGTGTCTTGTGGGCACACGAGAGGTTAGCGGGGTAAAACATTGAGACTAGAGGGAGATTCATTGTGGGTTTAACTCTTACCCCCAGGCCTGAATGGGACCCAGATGTGTTAGGAAGAGCAGGCAAAGACTCATCCAGTTATGGCAAGTGATCTGGAGAAGCGCAAAGTATCCCTCCCCGTGGAACAATACCCTGGTGGGACGGCACAGCGGGAAGCCGTTCATTGATTAGTAACAAAGCAAGGTGGCCATCGCAGGGTGAGCCTGCTGAGAGAGTGATCACAAAACGGGCCGCTCAGGTGGGCTGTGTCCAGGCAAGGTGCAGCTGGTGAGTCCCGAGCAGCGAGGGCTCCCCTGCACAGAACGGGGCAGGCCTCCCCAATACCCTGTGGGGGACCAGTGCTACAAAACAGAAGTGACAGATCAAAGCCAAGAGCAAACCCATGTCAGCGCAGTGCTGGGGTCCAAACTTAAAACACAGCCCAGTCGGGAAATCCAAGGTTTGGGTTCCCACCGGAGTCATAGCATCCCCTCACCTCCCCTCCCCGCGGGCTCCACTTTGTGTTAGTATCCAAATGGTTAGATTTGTGCTTTACAGTGAAATAAACTGTTCTCCAGTAACCCTAGCACTTGGATGCTCTCTGGCTGTGGGTTCGTCTCCCAGAAGCAATGAGGGAAAGCCTGTCACTTGGGTAATTTAACACGAGATGAGAAAACGCCTCCCCCAGGAGAACAGACTGCTGGGGACAAGCCTGCAAACTGACCTCTGGGGAAATTAACTTGCTGGGACCTGAGAGACCTTTCCCATTTCCAGCTCTATCATTTACCGTCCGTGAAATGGTTTCTATTCCAGAGCCATCCCTTCCAGCATCAGGGCAGCTTAGCTGCCGGATTGCTGACTCCTCTGGTCCCTGTGCTGCCCGTGGTGTGTGTCCCCAGTGCTCGGCGGGTAGCTTGGGCCTGCGTGGTGGACCCTGCTAGAGGTTTCCGTGTCTGGTTGTATATGGTGGGCTCTGATCCACCCCCATCCTTCCACTCAGTGGCCCCAGCCCCTGCCTTACCGCTTGTACATGACCCCTGTGCTGTGGAAGGGCTGATTGGGACAGAAATGCCACGTCCCCGCTCAGCTGCCTGCGGGGCATTTCCTGGGTGCCAGAGGGGCGGGGGGCAGCTGTGATCAGAAGCACCTGGGACCAATGTTCCCTCTAATTTTTGACAGGCCGTGTGCGCAAAAAATTTATTCTGTGCAAACTGTTGTGCTTGTGTGCAAATGTTTGTGCGTGCGGTGTTTCGCCAGGTGTGCAGGGTGTGTGCACACGCACAGCTGAGCGGGAACAGTGCCTGGGACTGTTTGGGAGTTGGAAGGCGAGTGGACACCTGAAGCAGCCTCACCCCACCTTTCGCGGAGGTCTGGATATGAGCAACGTGACAGGTCTCCCAGCAGCGTGGCCGCGCTTCCCCGTGAATCCGTGCTGTACGGGGGGGGCAGAGGACTCTGCCTCCTCCCACGCTTGGCACCGGTGGCTGCTGCCATCTGGAGGAGGCCTGTGTGGAGGCGGCAGGCAACTCCATAGCCCCTAGAGAGGCAACAGCCCATGGTCAGTGCTATCCCAGGGGGCTGAGAACGGCCAGCTGCCAGAGCCTCCGCGAAAGGTGGGGTGAGGCTGCTTCAGGTGTCCAACTCGCCTTCCAACTCCCAAACCGGGACCCACCCGGGCTGGAGGAAGGAATCACGGGGCGGGTGCTCTGCCGGAGGCCTGAACCTCTCTGAAGGGGGCAGGCCAGAGCCAGGCCAAGCCCGCGCTGTCCTGACTCCATTGGGCATGGGTTTCTACTTGTTTGTTGAGGGGGTGCGTGGACCAGTCTGAGTCACGGGCCCTGCCCTGAAGAGCTCACCACCCGGGTCCTGCCCTGGGACTGGAAAGCCCTCGGGTTCTGGGAGACTGGGTCACTGGACCCTGTTCTGGGGTCCGTTGGCTGAGCAGTGGAGGGGGAATGCAGGTGGCTGTCCAGGCTGGGCTCTCCTCAGCCTGGCTTTTGTGCCCGTGATGTTCGCTCTGCAGTGGTGTGCCCCCACCGTCAGCCTCTCACTCTTCTCCGCGAGGGCAAGGTGGCTCCTCCTCAGCCGGGGCTGCGCTCGCCTTTTGCAGGGGGTGCCATTGGGCTCGCACGCCAGGTGCTGCACCCCCTCTGCACCCCAACAAAGGCCCCTCTGTTAGGGAAGGAGCAAGGCGGCATGGCAGAGGGAGCCTGGCCAGAAGGTGTTCACCGAATACCAATCAGGAGGAGGGGGCGTTTGAGTCCCCCCCGCCTGCTCTGCTGGGCCGGGGCGTTAGGCTCTGAGAATGTAAACCCCCCCCCCCCCCCCCCCCCCCCCCGGCTGTCTGACTCCGGAGAGGGCGGGCTCCGCACAAGCCCCAGAGGAACAAAGAGTCACTGTGGCCTGGTGACAGCTCCAAGGAAATGCAGGGAGACAAATGAGCCACTAATAGGTGGGGAGGTTACCGAGGAAAAGACGGGGCAAAAGACGGGGCAAGCCGAGCTGGCAGAGCAAGGCCCTCCTGGCAGGGCATCAGGCAGCGCACAGAGAGCCAGGCCGAGAGGGCCGGAGGAGGAGTGCCACGCAGACGGATGGGAGCATTGCGGTCAGGCCTGGAGATGAAAGCGCTGAGCCATGGGGAAAGCAGAGACCCCAGGGAGGAGACCCCAGGCTACAGCCTGACCGCAATAGGGCAGGCTCTGGAGACGCAGGTCCCAGAGACTGGCAGCCACCCACTGTCTTGGAGTCAGGCCTTCGGTTGAGAAGGCTGCGCTTGAGAGTTATCAGCTGCTTGCTCCTTCCCCATGCCGCCTCCCCTGCCCTGTATGAGGTCTGGGGGGCTCAGCTAGAGTTAGCTCCTCGGTCACGGGAAACCTGCCCCATGTCCCAGCTGGGTGTAGGGAAGAAGAAGTGACTTTGGGACAGCTGTTCCATGGAGCCAGGGCCGGTCCCAGAGGTCACAGGAGCAGGGCTTGGAAGGAGGGCCAGGCCCCCTCCCCGCTAATCGGAGACGTCCGCGGTCTAGACGCTGTCCTGAACCCCCAGGCTGGAGCTGGCCAGTGCTTCGAGAAGGAGCCTTGAGCGGGGCAGGCAGGAGAGCCCCAGCACTCCTGCCCCCGGGCAGCTCTGCATTGGCACTGGGCTGTGAGCTGCTCTAGCAGTAAAGCCTGGGCTGGGGCCGTGTGGCTGGGCGGCGGTTTCCAGAGGCTGTGTCTTGTCCCCGGCTCATTGTAGAGGAGCAAACCAGGGTCGCCAGCGCTCACAGGCTGATTGTAAAGCCCCAGCTTCTGCGTCAGGCGGTTTCAGGGGAATCTCCGCTTTCACGCAGAAACGGTTTCTGGTTCTTGTGGTTGTGGAGAAAAGTCTGAAATGGGGATTCGACAGGTGCAGAAGCCAGACGCCAACTAGCAAAAGGCCCCCCCCCAGCCCTTTTTTTAAGCTCGTCTCATGACTTATGAGTGCCTGAACGCCTCTGACGGTGGGAAATGCCCGTGCGTCTCACCGAACAAGCTGAACGCTGGGGGCCTCTCCAAAGACTTGTCTGAACACTTTTCCCACAGCAGTGCCCACCAGCCCCTGGCCCTCTCCCTGGTTAGGGTCTGAGATGGGCCCACGGCACAGGTCTGGGGTCCAAAGCTGAACCCGCCCTGAGTCTGTGGGCATTTGGCTCTGGGGTTTTGTTTTGGTCCATTATCCATTTTGTGCATCTTGGGTGTCAGAAAAGAGAGACAGTGTGACTGAGTCCGCTGCTTGGAGATACCCCCCGCCCCACCCTCTCACCCAATGGTGTAATTAATACGTCACAGGCTTGAGCCTTTAGGTGTTCGTTAGCCTCCAGGATGTCCTCAGCAATGTGCACACTTGGGCCCTATATCTCCTACTGTGGCCAACTGCCCCCTTGCCTGCTTTACTTGGGGCGCGGCTACACCAGGCCGTGTGAGCTCTCTAACGGAGCTGCTCTAAGCCGCCAGGAAAGAGCTCGCCCGGGGTCACTTGTGCTGCTGAGAGGAGGGGTTTATTCATCTCCCTGAGCGCCATACCTTACGCTGACGTAAGAACAAGTACACACAAGGTTGTTACAAGGAGGAGGGAGGTAAATTGTTCTCCGTAACCTCTGAGGACAGGATAAGAAACAATGGCCTTAAATTGCAGCCAGGGCGGTTTAGGTTGGACATTAGGAAAAACTTCCTGACTCTCAGGGTGATTAAGCCCTGCTGATGGGGGTCGTGGCAACTCTGTCATTGGGGCTTTGTAGGAGCAGGTTGGACAATCACCTGTCAGGGATGGTCTCGATAATACTTAATCCTGCCATGAGTGCAGGGGCTGGACTAGACGACCTCTCGAGGTCCCTCCCAGTCCTACAGTTCTGTGTTTCTAAGCTCTAGTGTAGACATAGCTACATAGACATAGCAATTCAGCGTTTCTAAGCTGTAGTGTAGACATAGAGCCCACCCGCTTTCCTTGTCCTCTCTTTGCTTGTCCTTCTTTAATTGGTAAGTGATTTGGGGCATTTGTTCATGTCTGGAAATTACCCAGCGCATTGTGGGCACTGCCAAAAACAAACGGTTAATAATCAGGAATGCGTGATTAGGGTTGTTCCAGTACAAGTCAGAACGTTTGGATTTGGATCTAGCTCTGAGGCGGAAAAAAAGCAACGTTGGCTCCAGTTTTCGGTTCAGCTCCGTGTCCAGCGAGCATCCACTACCCCTCGTATTTTGTACCGTCATTTCCACCATTTAGGTGGTGCCTGCTCGCCCCTGGAGTTCCCTTTTCATTCCAACGAATGGATATTTGCAGCTCACGAGACAATCAACAGCAAGTAGAAGCTTAATTATCCAATGCTGGGGCAGCAGTACTGAATACCGAGCTGTTAAAACATGAAGGAACTCTTTTGTCTCTCCAAATCCCCTTTCAGCTCCTCCCGCACATTACAGAATGTTTGCCCACCTAGTCGCTGTTCCACCGAAAGAGTTAAACAAAGAGAGCTAATCCCTTGTTTATCGATGGCAGTAGTAGAATAAAAATACCTTCTCTCTTTGTTTTTTTTCAGTTCAGATAGTAAAAAAAGAAAAGATTCTTGTCCTTCAGTAATTGGAGTATAGGAAATGGAGAGACAAGGCAACCGCCTGACAACTCATTACATATGCCCAGGCAGCCAGCAGATAGGGGAATTTGCAGAGCCTTCTGATTAAACTTCATTTATGATGCACTTTGTACTGCCTTACCTGCCCACTGATCTCTCACCATCGAGAATACCAAACCCACCAGCTGCTTCAAACAGCCCCCTTTTGAAACAGCCTCTCCGAGGAAATGTCTCCTCCCCCCTGTGTCCTACAGATGGCAAATTTGTCTCCATAAATTCCACCAGGATGAGGAGGATTCAGGCTTGCCCCAGTGACGTGTGGAACTCTTCAGAGCTGGGACTGGGTCTGACAATGGGTTTGTTGCAGTGTCCTATGCCGGCAGGCCAGTCCTGATTCAGGCTTTAGGGCATAACCATAATATAAATAATAATCTCCAGTACATCACAGCCAGCGGGGCTAAAACTGTGCTCTCTATCCCATCCGAAGTTCCACGTCCGGCTGCTCTGTGGCTCTGTATATTATGAACTATCAGACCTCACCAGTAAAACTGCTGTGAGGATTTCCCTCCCATCCCGAGGCAGGCCTAAGCAGTTCGAATCCTGGTGCTAAGTGAGTGTGAAGCTGAGTGAGGGATGCAAGAAATAAACCCAGTGCAATTTTAAAAAAATCCCTCTGAACCCTTCTTTCAGACTGGCTTTCCTGCTCAGCATGGCATGTGCTGAGTGCGGCATGATGTGGAGGCCAGTGCGGCTCACTCAGGAGTCCTGCGGCCACGCCACACTTGCTGGGAGTATTAATCCGTGGGAGGACAGTGGCGCCTGGAGACCCCGGCAGAGTTCAGGGCTGCGTCCCAATGGGTGCTGTCTATTTGACCGAATCCTGCCCAGCAGAGCGTATGGGCTGCAGAGACACGCCACCGAAAGGGTGAATTATTACCCTTAGTTCGCAGGCGGGAGGTGAGGCCAGAGATGCAGGGCGTCTGTGACACAGCTGGGAACTGAGCCTCCCTGGGTCCACGGGCCATGCCTTTAATCATGGGAGCAGCCTTCTGCCCCTAGCACAGGCCAGTAGCTGGGCGCTCTCGGTATGGTGTTACTTTCACCCGTCCCTGTAACCAATTTCCCCCTTTGCCGCAGATGCTCTCCTTCCCTTGGCCTTAGGGACTGTGCTCGCCTGACTCCCCTCCCTGCCTCGCGGACTGACTTCCTTCAAGGCCTCCCCTGTTGGCTCTCTGTTCTCCCCTCCCCTGCTGTCTGTCGGCTCCAGCCCTGGCCCTCCTCCCTTGGCACCACTAACTGGCTGCTCTCCCTCCGGGCCAACCACTTACACGGTTTGGGTGCCTGGCTGTGCTGCCACATGGGACCTTGCGCAGAATCCGCCTGGTGCCGTCGCCTTTTCCTCGTTAGCTGAACCACGGCTCCCTCTTCTGCAGAGCTCGGCCTGCCCACACACGCAGCAGCCTCGCCTGCCAGCTCCCTTACCCATCGATGGGCAGAGCCTCCCGGGCGGCACAGCGGGGAGGTGGGGCTGGCAGCGACACAGAGAACTAAGGGATGTTGTTACCACCCAGACACAGATCTGGTCCGTGGCTGGGCCCGTGTCGTGCTGTCCAGTCCCTACATCAGTTGGGGCCAGACTGCTTCTAAGCCGGTCGCTAGACAGACGTGCTACAGAGGAAGTGGATCCATTTAATGGATTCCTAGATGATGAGGCCGGAAGGGACCAGCCTGACCATCCATTCTGACCTCCTGCAGAGCACAGGCCAGAGTCCTGCATCACTCGCATCGTGTGGTTGAGCTAGAATGATTCCAGCCCAATAACAACCTGCATACTTCCTTTTTTTTTTAATGTGAGGAAAATGAGCCTGTTTCACCCTCGGGTGACTCGATAGTTTGGCAGCTGGTTACGCTGAAACAAAACCTTTAGACTGGAGAAGCAAAGACTGAGGGGGGTCTGATAGGGTGGTTAAGCCCTGGGATAAATTGCCTAGAGAGTTGTGGACTCTCTGTCATTGGAGGTTTTAAGAGCAGGTTGGACAAACACCTGCCAGGGATGGTCTAGTTATTCCGTAGCCCCTCCTTGAGTGCTGGGGACTGGACAGGTGACTACTGAGGTCCTTCCGGTCCTACACATCTCTGATTCTGATTCTTTGTGCCAGGCAGGGTGCCATTTCAGTGCCAGCCACCAGCCTGAGAGAGTTCACCTGAGGCATGCTCACCCTAAGGTGGAGCGAAATGCACTAGTAAGGGAGTGTGCGTCTCTGGCAGTGTCCATGCATGTGTGCGGGACACGTGTGCTAGAAACCTGTCATGGAGCGGGCGTGGTCTAGGAAGAAGGGAATTTGTTCCCCAGATTCTTGGCTGGGTTAAATTAACGATCATCCGTGCTTATCCCCACTTAGACACCTAGACATAGATGTCTGGCGTTAATTCCCCCTTGGCTGGAGTCTGCTGGAGCATCTGTGCTATTAAACAGCCTGTGGATTACAGTGTCTCATCGGCTGCCCCCTCATCCCCCCCAGGCTTCAGTCCCACTTTGTGTGTGTTTTTCTTAAAGGCAGGAAAAGCTGGATGAATTGTTACTCCCCTGACAGAGCTGTTGGTTACTGAAGACGTGTTTTCTGTAAACTGGGAGGCAAGAACCAACACTGGTGGTTTTCTAATGGGGTGTCCTCAGCTCTCCCCCCATCCCCATCTCTTCCTCACTGCCCAGCTTCCTCTCCAGCGGGGTTTGATTCACAGCAAGAATGACTTTTGCTAATATGCTCCCTCCAACCTATGCCTCCCAGAATGCTTGGTGGCAAACGTCTTCCCAGCTGGCCGGGATGGTGGGAAATATTATACCCATTATATAGCTGGGAAAACTGAAGCACTATGCTGCCAAGTGACTTGCCCAACCCCACATTCTAGTGAAAGGGCAAGGAACAGAACCCAGGCGTCCTGGTGCCCAGCCCTGTGCTCTAACTATTAGAGACTAGTGTTTCATTTCCTAAGTAGCAGAGATGCTCTGAGGCAACCAGCGCTCGAGTTGCTGTGGCTGCATGAAGGGCTCTGGAGTTCAATCCCCTTCCCAGCACGCACTCGGTGGCAGCTGAGTTTATCTGTGTGTGATCCAGCTGTGCAGCCCTGGAAACAGAAATAAATCAGTGCCCCAAAACCGGCACGAATGGGTGGATTTGCAGCCAGGCCGGGCCGGGGCTGGGCGTCTCAGTGCGGCCAAGGGAGGGGGATGCATTCTCAAAGACACTTCTGTTTAGCGCCAGCTAACTCCTGCACAGGTGGGTGGGTGCTTCCTCCGCCCGCCCTGGCCAGCCCAGCGCCGAGCCCCCCATGGCTCAGGCAGGGCCCGCGGTGGCAGCTTGGATTCCTCCCTGGGCTTCGCGGCAGGAGCCCGGAGCCATCACGGGACCCAGCAGCTCAGGGGGGAAATGCTGCAGGTGCTTTTCACAGGAGCCATTGTTCCCAGTTGCTAGGAGACGTCGGCCTTGAGGTGTCGCCAGGGAAACAAAGGCCTGGGTATTTGGCCATAGGTCAGGTACACGAAAGGCCTCGCAATGGGCTGGGCGTTCTGGGCCCTCCTCAGTCTGCCGCGGAGCCTGGGGGTAGGGACGTGTGTGATGCTGGCGCTGGGCAGAGGAGGGAGCAGGCCGCCTGGCAGCACAGTGCCTGGCAGCTCACTAGCCCACCTGGCTCCGTCGCCATGGGCAGAACTGCGGGAGCAAAGGCCTGGGGAGCAGTCCTGCCCTACCGGCCCGGGTGGAACCCCAGTGGGATGTGATGTGGCTTGACCACGGGCCTAGGAGCCAGGGCCTGCTGTTTCCCAATCCTGGCTCAGGCACCCACTTGCTGCGTGACCTGGGGAGAGATCCAGCTGCTCTCCGTGCCTCAGTTTCCCCAGCTGTGCAATAGGGGAAGAGTCCTGACCTACCCCTCGGAAGGCTGTAGGGATTCATTAGCTAAAGGTGACCTGCAGGGGCATTTTAAAATTGGGTTTGTGTCCTGAGTTGCTCTGTTTTGATGGATAAAAGAGGCCAGAGAGGTTGCTTTGCTATATTTTATTTTTTAAAGTTTTTTAAATGATATTTTCTGCTTTTTATGACCATAAAGGAGTCTCTGGAATGTGAAGTCCTGTGCTGCCCTGGCTTTGCTGCAGGACTCCGGGAGGGACTCAGCTGTGAATTGCCTGCTCTCAAAACGTAATTGGTGGGATTGGTTGAGATTTTAACGGAGATGTCCTTTCTCCCATGAGTTCTCAGGCTTTAGAGTTAAATGGTGTTAACCGAACAGCAAGGGGTTAAAATTCTCTCCCCCTCTCAGCGTCGCTCTGGGCTCTATGTCCTCAGTTCAGTAGTTCTCCGCTCTGCCCCAAGGCAAGCCCAGCCTGGATTTCTAATGGAAAAAGAAGCTGGAAGAGAGAAAACTGTTTTTTGATAAAATCCCTTTCATGCCTCCCTTGTGTAAAGAGGGCTGAGCCCGGCTTCTTTCTCCCATGCAGGTCATTTTTAAAGTGTAGATATTGACGTGTGATGTACCAGGAGAGGGACAGGCCACCTGCCAGCCCACTACAATGCAAAACCTTGTCGGAAGAGAGAGACTGGGGAAAGGCCCTGATCCTGAGCCCCCGCAATTCCCAGTGGCATCAGTTCAGCCCTTAGTTACCATAAGAATCATTCCATCCCCACTGGCCCGGGCAGCATGCTCAGCGTCACTGGGTGGCTCTGACTCCCAGGCTGCTCAGACTCCAGTCCTCTTCACACAGTGGTGCCCAAAACACAGGAAATGCTGGTCTGATGTGACAGCCGCCATCTTAGCCAACACTGTGTACCTGTGTCTCTGCACCTTGCCTGTAGAGACAGGCTCCAGTGCGGAGTCTGTAACAGACTCGCATCCTCTGTGGATCAGGCCGGGAGGGGGCTGCATAACACACATGGACCAGGGTGACACAGCCACATGTGAAGAGACATGAAGGAAAAGGGTGGGAAAGGCAGGCCCTCTGCTAAGAGCAGCCCTGGCTTTGCCCCCTTCTTGGCCCATAGCTCCTGAGGAGAGGGAGGCTGGTCCAGTGGTTCGAGCACTAGCCTAGGGTTTGGGAGCCCGAATCCAAGTCCTGCCTCTTCCACAGACTGCCTGTATGACCCTGGGCAAGTCACTTAGGACAGCAGATATCTTTGAGGATCTGGGCCTTAGCCGCTCTGTGCCTCAGTTTCCCCTCTGTTAAATAGGGATAACAGCTCTGCCCTGTTGTGAGGAAAAATACATTAACGAGTGTGTGGTGCCAGATATTGTGGTGATGGGGGTCATATAAATACATTATCTAGACTAGCCAGATAGCAATTGTGACTAGCCCTGTTAATTACTGTTTGGATTTCTGTATCATCTAGATGCCCTACCTGAGACCTGGCGGGAGGGGGAGCAGGGGGAGAAGGCCAGGGGTAATGCATACACAGTTAATGACAGGCCCTGCCTCAAAGAGTTTACAAGCCTCATGGATGGAGGGACGCAGTAGATGTAGTATATCTTGACTTTAGTAGGGCTTTTTGATTCTGTCCCACATGACCTGCTCATAAACAAACTGGAAAAATACAACCTAGACAAACCCATAAGGTGGTGCGCAACTAGTAATCATCAATGGTTCACAGTCAAGCTGGAAGGTCCTATCAAGTGAGGACCTGCAGGGATCTATCCTGAGTCCAGTTCTATTCAATGTCGTCATCAATGACTTGAATAATGGCATAGAGAGTGCACTTATAAAGCTTGCGGACAATACCAAGCTGGAAGTGGCTACAAGTGCTTTGGAGGACAAGATTTGAATTCAAAATGATCTGGACAAACTGGAGAAATGGTCTGAAGTAAATAGGATGTAATTCAGTAAGGACAAATGCAAAGTACTCCACTTAGGAAGGATCAATCAGTTGCACACATACACAATAGGAAATGACTGCCTGGGAAGGAGTCCTGCCCAAAGCACAAGCTAAATATGAGTCACCCGTGTAACGCTGTTGCAAAAAAAGCGAACATCACTCTGGGCTGTATCAGCAGGAATGTTGTAAGCAAGACACGAGAAATAATTCTTCCTCTCTACTCCACACTGATAGCTCTCAGCCGGAGTCTTGTGTCCAGTTCAGGGGGCCACATGTCAGGAAAGATTTGGACAAATTGGAGCAAGTCCAGAGAAGAGTAACAAAAAGGATGGAAGGTCTAGAAAACATGACCTATGAGGGAAGATTGAAAAAACTGGGTTTGTTTCGTCTGGAGAAGAGAAGACTGGGGGGACGGACCCAAAGGAGGATGTGGAATCTCCATCGTAGGTGTTTAAGAGCAGGTTAGACACACGCCTGTCAGGGCTGGTCTAGATAATACGTAGTCCTTCCTCAGTGCAGGGGACTGGACTAGCCGAGCACTCCGCGTCCCTTCCAGCCCGACATTTCTGTGATACTAACCCGATCAGAAGGGGAGTATTACCCCTTTCCCCTCCCCCACGCCAGCTCAGCCCAGAGCACTGCTGTCGGGCCGGGGCATTTCCTACTTCCATTGTCCCCTGGCCCCGTATCGCTCCTCGCCGGCTCTCCTGCAACTTGTTGTGCTGCTCATTCCTGCATCCTCAGATTTCACACCCTCTGCTGGGCTGTGTGCTAATGAGATTAGACATGAGCTGTAAGCCGTCCCTACCCGTCGGTTTGCCATTCACTCGCACAGGGTGCCCAGTGTCTGCCTCTGAGCAGTGCGGGTGCCAGCCAGCCGGGGCGCTTGGTGGAGCCCGGGGCATGGTGCTGGGTGCCAGCTGGCCGGGGTGCTCGGCGGAGCCCTGGGCAAGGTGCTGGCCGGCTGGGGTGCTCAACGGAGCCCTGGGTGCGGCCCTGGGTGCCAGCCAGCCGTGGTGCTCGGCAGAGCCCTGGGCAAGGTGCTGGGTGCCCGCCGGCCAGGGGGCTCAACGGAGCCTTGGGTGTGGTGCTGGGTGCCCGCCGGCCAGGCGGCTCAATGGAGCCCTGGGTGCCAGCCGGCCAGGGGGCTCAACAGAGCCTTGGGTGTGGTGCTGGGTGCCCGCTCAACGGAGCCCTGGGTGCGGCGCTGGGTGCCAGCCGGCTGGGGTGCTCAGTGGAGCCCTGGATGCGGCGCTGGGTGCCAGCCAGTGTTGAGTGTGTGTTTTGGCTGCTCTGCACAGTCTGGCATTTTCGTTGCTGCCTGCTCCTCGACGGGGCCGCTGGAGCGCAGAGGAGTTGTTTGCATTATCTGCGAGAATGGTGATGTTTGTTGTCCGGGGGGGGGGGGGCAGACGGCTGCAGAATTTAAAGCAAGGATTAAAGGCAGGGGGTGGGCTCCAGTTGGGCATCCCCACACAATGAGAAGTGCTGTCTGGGGGCCGAGAAGGGGTTGGTGGCTGTGGGCAGCCCCATGGTTTGGGGATGGGGAGGCGGGAGCAGCTTGGAGGGAGCGTTCGTCTCTTCTCTGCTGTGCTGGGGCCTGGGGCTTGTGCTGAAGCGTGTCTAACTCCCAATAGCCAGGGCTCTGCAGGCCATCTTCCCATGGGGAGCTGGGCAGTGACCCCACCTCCTGGCTGTCAGGCTCCCCTCTGCTCCGTCTGCCCCTGGGGAAGGCTGCCTGCCCCTCTGGCACCCTTCTAGGCTAGGACATGGTGCCAGCGGACATGGTCTGTGACAATGGCAGGCCCCATGGCAGCTGCACAGGGACTGGGGAGCATGTGGGATGGGGGCCTCCATTCCCAGTGATATCACAGCAATACCGAGCCCTCCTCCGGTGCCTTCCAGCTCTGGCTCTCAAGGCGCTCTGTGGACGTGCATTCCTGCCCTCGGCAGCAGCTCAATGGCCTTAGTCAGGAAACAGAGGCCCAGGGAGGTGAGGTGACCTGCCCCATGCCCCAGCTTGGCTCACTTCCCTGCCCCTCGTTAAATCTCAGGAAAAGCTTCCAAACTGTCAGAGGAGTCGGCCAATGGCACAGACGCCTCGGGAGGTCGTGAAGCTCCTTTGCTGGAGGTTTCCCAAGGAGGCTGGAGCCATCTCTCTGGGATGGGTTAGACACCACAAATCCTGCCTCTCGGCCGGGGGGTCAGACTAGCTGACCCCCGCGGTGCCGTCTGCCCCTGGGGCTCTATGAGTCTAGAAAGCCAGTGGAATCGCACCTGCTTATGATTCTGGCTTGAGGAGTCGGTGGGAGAGCTGGGCACAGGCCCGGGAGTCCAGCCTGTGAGCTCACCACCTCCTGCTGGGTGAGTCCATCCCGAGTCTCAGGCTGAAGCCAGCTCCTGGCTGGGTCAGAAGGGAGCAGAAAAGAAGCACAAGGCACCCCGTCCAGCCCAAGGACTGAGCTCACTGCCTCACAGCCCTGGGGGTGCGGAGTTCTTCCGTTCCCCACGTGTACATGGCCGTGACTTCTAACGATGCTGTGTCTTTGAGAGGCTCTCTGCAGGCTGCTAGGGCTTCTCATTTGCAGCGTCGCCATGCTAGGCGTGTCCACTGCAAATGGAATAAAACGTGCAGGAGTCACAGTGCTGCGAATGGCTGTGGGCTGCAGGGGTGCATCTCCAGCAGCACGGCAGGCCTGTCGCTCTGCGGTTTCATGAATGACCTAGAGCAGGGTTGGGACATAGTCTAGCAAGGCCACTGCTGCTGGGAAGAGCGTTCACGCCCTTGGAGATGTCTGGGTTGTAAAGCAGCTGGTTGGTTGCAATGTGAACGAAGGTCCAGCAATTCATTTTCCACCGCAAAGTCCTAAGGCGGAAGGGACGTTGCTGGGTACAGATTGCAGAGGGCCAGATCCCACACACCCTTTTCCCCAACCCAGCACCTGACACAGAAGCCCTGCAGCGTTTTGATGCACATCCCCGTCCGTAGGCTGGACACGTGGCAGTACCTAAAACCAGAGGTGAAAGTAAGCCAGACAGGCTTTCCCAGGCAGCAATTTAAAGCCCTGGGGTTGTGGCGGCGGGGCTCCAGCGGGGATTTAAAGGGCCCCGGAGCTCCAGCCCCCGCTACCACCCCAGGGCCCTTTAAAGCTCTGCCAGAGCCCCGGGGTAGCAGTGGCAGCTGGGAGCCCCCAGGGCTCCTCAGTGATTTAAAGGGCCCAGGCCTCCACTGCGGTCGCAGCAGCTGGAGCCCTGGGCCCTTTAAATCACCCCTGAGCCCTGGGGTTCCCAGCCGCCTCTGCAGCTGGTAGCTCCCAGCCGCCACTACTGTAGCGGAGCCCTGGGCCCTTTAAATCAAGATTTAAAGGGCCGGGGAATTAAGGCCCTGCCTTTTCCAGTTGAGACCATGCCCCCTGCTCAGGACTCTGGCGTACCGGTAAGTCCTTTAACTTACTTTCACCCCTGCCTAAAACTGAAATGCCCGTCCACAGTGCAGACTGAGAGGGTCTGGGAGAAGAGGAACATAAAGGCATCAGAGAGCATCTCTTATAGGGGAGATCTGACGAGGAGAGGGAAGCAGAACACAGCTGTGTGGGTCAGCCCCTCACGTATGGGGAGGGCCCATCTCTGCCTCTCTCCCTGACGTTACTCTTCATCTCCGTCCCTCTGAACCTCCCTGTCCATCAAGCTGATCTGAGGCCTTATGGGTTCTGGTGACAGCTGGCTGCCTGCGTGGCCTGGCGGGCCGACGGGATGGCTGGAACGTGCAGGGCCACGGAGAGAGCACCCCTGTTCCTTGAGAGCACGTTGCGTGGCAGAGCGGGCGGCGTGTCCCCTGCTCTAACTGGCCCTGCTTGGTGCTGGTCTCCAGATGATCCAGCGGAGACCAGCCGGGAGTCGCCCTGCCCAGGGGGTCGGGGTTCGCCTCTTGCATTGTAACAGCTGTTCGGGTTTGCGACATGCTTGGCCTTCCCCCGTCCATGTGGGGACCCGCATTGCTTGCACCATGCCACGCTCGCTGCCTCTCTTCTGCGCTGGTTTTCGCAGGACACTGTTTGCTGCTCCTCCCTTGGTCCCTCCCCCGACTGTAGGAGCAGCATAGACCCCACCCCTCTCCCTTTCAGGGCAGGCCGTGCCCCTTGAAAGGACCTGGACTTTTCTTCCCAGGGCGAGCCCCCCTTGTTGGGAGATGCAGAGTTGTTTGGAAGAGCAGGATCCCGTGCCCAGAAACTCTGAAAGCCCTGCGGCTGGGCGGGCTGGCCCGGAGCCCCCCTCAGTCGTGGGCATGCATGTCGGGGATGCCCTGCGCGATGCCGTGAGACCTGCCACAGCTGCTTCCACGCACGCTGTGCCTCCGGACTCCCTGCCGAGCCATCGGCTCTGGGGACGCAGCTGATGGGAGCAGTGGAGGCTGGGGAGGCCGTGCGTTTTCGGCTGGGGAGGCCGACGGCGCGTCGGTGCGACGGAGACACAGGGCGGCTGTTCCCGGCTGCGGGGGCTGTGGAGCGGGAAACGCTTGGGCCCGGATGATGGGGCCTGGTGCTAGAGCAGCAGAGGGGCTCGGGGGGGCTCAGAATGAGGCGCAGGCATGGAGGGTTTTGTGAGCGGGGAGGGCTGGCGTCTGCACTGATCTGGGGGGGCCTTCCTCACCCGTAGCTGCTGTGGGGGTTGGGGCCCAGCCTGTCGACCTCCCGCAGACTTTCTTTTGGCGACCTGCCTGGGCCCCGGCCCCCAGCTCTCGTTTCCTTCCACAAATATTGACAAAACAGAGCAGCGTGAAAAGGATGAAGGGGGCTCCCTCCACAAGCAGGCCCCCCCTCCCGGGAACCAAGCAGGCGATGACCCCGACATCCCCCTGCTCCAAGGCTTAACCTGAGAGAAAGCAAATATTCGCTTCCCTCTCACTGGAGCCCCCAGCTGGGGCCTGCTCCTCGCCAGTGCCCCCCAGCACGTGGCTAGGACGCGGGGTCCCATGTGGCTGGGGGGGGCCGCAGACGAGCTGGGACAGGGCATCTGTGTGACACGAGCCGTTGCCCTAAGCCCATCTGCAGGCCCCCTTGGGTGAGCCTGGCCGCCTGGGGTGAGCGGGGGCCCAGCTCTCCGAGCGGATAAGCATGGGCCCAAGCCAGGCCTACTGGGGCAGCTGCCCTGCAGTCAGTGGGGATATGCCAGCCACAGATTTGGCTGTAAACCCTCATGTTCCCGACATACTCCCAGGGCTTGTGCCTCTGTCCCCACAGACTGGTGATGGCCCTGGGGGCTGGGACACGGTTCCGAGGGGGTCTAAGGTTGGGCTCAGGGCCGACCCGTCGTTGCAGGATGTTCCCAGGGTGCTGTGGCTCATATGGTGGCAGTTGCACGGGCTGGGTTGTTCTCACAGGGTTTGGGCAGGCCCTTCTGGTTTGCATCTGACCTGACCCAGGGCCATGGAGCTGGGGCTGGATGCCAGTATTTGGGCTTCAGGGAGGTCAGTCACTTGTGTGGGTCTGGGTTGGGCCTGTCTCTGGACTCACACCCAGAAGGGGTCTCAGCCTGGGCCCACAGGAGCTCCAAGGGGTTAGTTGTGCTCTGGGTCCCGTGCGCCAGGGGCTCGCATCGCTGGGCTCCGTCCTAGTGCGGCACCTTGCTGCATGGTGCCTGCTGGGTCTCGCTTCCTTAGCAGAGGCGCCAAGCTGAGAGCGCTCTGCCGGTGCCCTGCTCCCCAAGAGCTCCTGGGGAGCGAAGCCCAGTCAGAGGGACAGTGCTAGTGAGCACAGGGCCCAGCCAGGGCCCCCGGCGCGTCCTGTGGCTGATTCACAGGCTGTGGCAGCTTCTCTCTTTGCCTGCTTGGCCCTGCATGTGTTTGTGGCTGAGCCAGGGAGGAGCTGCTCCATGAAGTGTGTGATTTGTGCTGGAGGAGTGAGCCAGGAGCTCAGCGATGCTGCGGCCTGAGATGCACTTCACAGTGCTGAGCGAAACCTCTGCTCCCTCTGGGAGGCTCTGGCCGGAGCTGAGATCCATCACAGCGAGCGCCTCAAACGCTCCTCGCTTGCTTGTGCACAGACCTTAGTTTCTGCTCCCGCTGGGCATCCTCTGTCTCTTAGCAACTGCCTCTGGCCAGCACCTGGGGCTTGCCTCTGCCACCTGACCCTTTCTGCACATCACTCCCCTTGCTGTTGGAGACCTTCCAGGAAGGTGTTAACTCCTGCGAGCCTGGCTTGCCATTTCGCAGAGCAAGCTGGGTTTTCGGAGGGAGGTTCAGTGCTGTGAAGTCTGCTGGATTCTCTGCGAGGTTAATTGACCCAATAACTATAGCCCCGTTAGTCTGACACCGATCCTGGGCAAAATCCTGGGAAGACTGATATGGGATGTGCTCAGTGAAGAATTAAACGAGAATTGAAGCCAATCCAAATGGTTTCATGGACAATTGGTCTTGTCAGACATACCTGGTATCATGTTTTTGATCAGATCACAGTCTGGTTGGTAACTCTCTGCACTGACGTAGTCAACATCGACTTCTGTGCGGCACGGGGCTGAGTCCTGCGGGCAGCCTCATAAAACATTAGCAGGATACTGTCACGGAGTCCCCGGGCGATGCTCTGGAACTGCTCCCCATGAAGCCAGTCAGGACTCTGGGGAAGTCTCCTTTCTGTGAGCAGCCTGTCTTCAGGACACACAGCTCACACAGCTTCCACCTTCCTGGGTCTGACCTCGGAGCATTCAGCATCCTCTGCCCCTCCGTGCGCTTCTCCCAGCGAGTCCACCCAGGCGGGTTCCTGGGGAAGCCAGAGGGTCCTGCCCCCCAACTCTGCAGTCAGACGGGACTCTCAGCCAGCCAGTAAATCAGAGGTTTATTAGATGACAGGAACATGGTCTAACACAGAGCTTGTACGTGCAGAGAACCGAACCCCTCAGCTGGGTCCATTTTCGGGCCAGTGAGCCAGAGAACCACGTCTGCCCTTCACTCCATGTCCCAGCCAGCCCCAAACTGAAACTCCCTCCAGCCCCTCCTCCTCTGGGCTTTCCCCTTTCCCGGGCCAGGAGGTCATCGGATTCCTTTGTTCTCCAACCCTTTAGCTCTCACCTTGCAGGGGGGAAGGGCCCAGGCCATCAATTGCCAGGAAACAGGGTGTCGGCCATTGTCTGTGTCCAGACCCCTGCACACACTTGCCCTCTAGGGCTCTGCAATGATCATACACCCTTATCCCACCCCCTAGATACTTAAGAACTGCCTAGGGGAAACTGAGACACCCCCACACTATTCAGAGGAAACATTAAGAACAGTCCCACTTTGTCACAGATACACGGTCTGTGGAGCCAAATCAAAAAACTGATAGACTCAAAAAAGTCGCTAAGGATGGGAACTGTCGTTCCCTGGGGGTTTTTCTAGTGGGGTCTGTGAAACTTTGGGCTTCAACCCAGATCACTAAGAGGTTGTGTCATCAACCTTGGGTGCCTGGAACGCTTGCTGCAAAGTTCACAGCCCTGACACTAATAGCCAGCCTACAAGCATGTGGTCACATCCTGGCTGTCACCATCCAGTTACTGTTGGCAGGGTGAGCCCAACACCCCCGAGTCCCAAATCTTCCCCTAACCGTCTGCCCTGCAGTGTCCAGCTCTCTCCTGGGACCGTCACCAAAGTGAGGTAGTTCCCTGCTTTCTTAAAGAGAGAGTGTCCAGCAGCTTATTCCCTTAACTAGGGCTAACAAACACTCTGTTTTAAAACTGGCTTCTACGCAAAGTCAAACAAGTTTATTAGGGCTGTTGATTAATTGCAGTTAACTCACTAAATTAACTCAAAAAAATTAATCGCAATTAATTGCACTGTTGAACAATAGAATACCAATTGAAGTTTATTAAATATTTTTGGATGTTTTTCTACATTTTCAAATATATCGATTTCAGGTACAACACAGAATACAAACTGTACAGTGCTCACTTTATATTATTTTTATTACAAATATTTGCACTGTAAAAATGATAAACAAAATAAATGGTATTTTTCTGTTCACCTCATACAAGTACTGTTGTGCAATCTCTTTATTGTGAAAGTCCAACTTACAAATGTAGATTTTTTTGTTACATAACTGCACTCAAAAACAAAACAATGTAAAACTTTAGAGTCTACAAGTCCACTCAGTCCTACTTCTTGTTTAGCCAATCGCTAAGAGAAGGAAGCTTCTTTCCATTTACGGGAGATAATGCTGCCCACTATTTAATTACAATGTCACCTGAAAATGAGAACAGGCTTCGCATGGCACTGTTGTAGCCGGTGTCGCAAGATATTTACATGTCAGATGTGCTAAAGATCAATATGTCCCTTCATGTGTCGGCTGCCATTCCAGAGGACATGCTTCCATCCTGATGACGCATATTAAAAAAATAATGTGTTAATTAAATTTGTGACTGAATTCCTTGGGGGAGAATTGTACGCTCTGCTCTGTTTGACCCGCATTCTGCCAGATATCTCATGTTACAACCGTCTCGGGTGATGACCCAGCACATGTTCGTTTTAAGAACGCTTTCACTGCAGATTTGACAAAATGCAAAGAAGGTACCAATGTGAGATTTCTAACGATGGCTACAGCACTCGACCCAAGGTTTAAGAATCTGAAGTGCCTTCCAAAATCTGAGAGGGACGAGGTGTGGAGCATGCTTTCAGAAGTCTTAAAAGAGCAACGCTCAGATGTGGAAACTACAGAACCCAAACCATCACAAAAGAAAATCAACCTTCTGCTGGTGGCATCTGACTCAGATGATGAAAATGAACATGCATCAGTCCGCACTGCTTTGGATCGTTATCGAGCAGAACCTGTCATCAGCATGGACGCATGTCCCCTGGAATGGTGGTTGAAGCATCAAGTGACATATGAATCTTTAGCGCACCTGGCACGTAAATATCTTGTGATGCCGGCTACAACAGTGCCATGCGAACGCCTGTTCTCACTTTGAGGTGACAGTGTAAACAAGAAGCAGGCGGTATAATCTCCTGCAAATTGTAATCAAACTTGTTTGTCTGAGCGATTGGCTGAAGTAGGACTGAGTGGACTTGTAGGTTCTAAAGTTTTACATTGTTTTGTTTTTGAATGCAGGTTTTTGTGTACATAATTCTACATTTGTAAGTTCAACTTTCATGATACAGAGATTGCCCTGCCGTGCTTGTATGAGGTGAACTGAAAAATACTATTTCTTTTGTTTTTTACAGTGCAAATATTTGTATTAAAAATAAAGTGAGCACTGTACACTGTATTCTGTGTTGTAATTGAAATCGATATATTTGAAAATGTAGAAAACATCCAAAAATATTTCAATAAATAGTATTCTATTATTAACAGTAAAAAGAAAAGGAGGACTTGTGGCACCTTAGAGACTAACAAATTTATTTGAGCATGAGCTTTCGTGAGCTACAGGTCACTTCATCAGATGCATGCAGTGGAAAATATAGTGGGGAGATTTTATGGAAATAAACAAGGGGAAACAGTTTTACTTTGTGTAACACAAAGTAAAACTGTTTCCCCTTGTTTATTTCAACCTCCTACTGTTCTTGTAAACTGCTGGAAATGGCCCACCTTGATAATCACTACAAAAGGTGTCTCCGCCCCCCACCCCCGAGCTCTCCTGCTGGTAATAGCTCACCTTTCCTGATCACTCTTGCTACAGTGTGTCTGGTAACACCTACTGGTTCATGTTCTCTGTGTATATAAAATCTCCCCACTATATTTTCCACTGTATGCATCCGGTGAAGTGAGCTTCACGAAAGCTTATGCTCTAATAAATTTGTTAGTCTCTAAGGAGCCACAAGGCCTCCTTTTCTTATTATGGGTACAGACTAACATGGCTGCTGCTCTGAAACCTGTTACTATTAACAGTGTGATTAATCGCAATTAATTTTTTTAATCGCTTGACAGCCCTAGAGTTTATCAACCAAAAGGTGGTAGATTTCAGTGAGACCCGGGATAAGGAACAAAGACAGGAAGGGTTACAGGCAAACAAAAGTACCAATGTGCTTCTAAGACTAAAACTTAGCAAGTGCCAATCTTGGCCTAAGCCGGTTTCTCACCTATGCTCGGTTCCCAGAGACTCCTGCTCCCTGGCTGAAGGATCCAACCTACTGTCGTTTCAAGAGCTCTGGCCCCTTTAGTCCCTCAAGTGATGGATGCCAGAGTGGCTTTTTCTCTCTCCTTATATCTTCTGCAAGTTCATTGCCCTGCTTCCAGAGGCAGGAGGGCTTCCTGGGGGTGCCATCTGCATCCCCGTGGAGACTGTTAGGTGGTTGTCTTTCCCCTCTTGCTCTCCTGATGGCTTTGTTCACATTGCGTGGAAATGTGCTTTGCTTTGTGATCACCTCTTGCTCCATTTACATTGGAGACACATTGCAGCAGGCGGATCCACATTCCTCTCTCTGGAACAGGTGTGGCATGGGCACTGCTTGCCACATACATCTGAAGAACATATCTCCAGGAGTTGTGCGACAGAGTTATGCGGTTCTTTGTGGGTTTACTGTACATACATCACGCAAGAATACTGTGACGAAGTGGGACTGTTCTTAATGTTTCCCCTGAATAGTATGGGGGTGCCTCAGTTTCCCCTAGGCAGTTCTTAAGTATCTAGGGGGTGGGGTAAGGGTGTATGATCGTTGCAGAGCCCTAGAGGGCAGGTGTGTGCAGGGGTCTGGACACAGAAAATGGCCGACACCCTGTTTCCTGGCAATTGGTGGCCTGGCCCTTCCCCCCTGCAAGGTGAGAGCTAAAGGGTTGGAGAACAAAGGAAAAAGGTGACGTCCTGGCCTGGGAAAGGGGAAAGCCCAGAGGAGGAGGGGCTGGAGGGTGAGTCAGTTGGGGGCTGGCTGGGGACATGGAGTGAAGGGCAGACATGGTTGTCTGGCTCACTGCCCCCCAAAATGGACCCAGCTGAGGGGTCCTGTTCTCTGCACCTACAAGCTCTGTTTTAGACCATGTTCCTGTCGTCTAATAAGCCTCTGTTTTCCTGGCTGGCTGAGAGTCACGTCTGACTGCGGAGTTGAGGGGCAGGACCCTCTGGCTTCCCCAGGACCCCACCTGAGCGGACTCGCTGGGGGAAGCGCACGGAGGGGCAGAGGATGCTGAATGCTCCGAGGTCAGACCCAGGAAGGGGGAAGCTGGGTGAGCTGTTTGCCTGCAGACAGGCTGCTCCCAGAAAGGCGACTGCCCCAGAGTCCTGCCTGGCTTCGTAGGGAGCAGCTCCAGAGCATCGCCCGGGGACTCCGAGACAAATACTAATGATTAGTTTTCCAAGGGCATGTTACATGCCCCGTTTTGGATGTCTATCATAACAGCAGTGTGCCAGCTGACTCTCAGGGGCTTTCAGGGTCCCAGTGCTAGTGACTGTCGTTCAGTGAGCTGGAAGAAAATATAAAATAATTGTGGGTAAAATTTGCAGCTGACACAGAAATTGGTGGCGTGATAGATGATGATGGGGATAGGTCAGTTTTATAGCCTGGCCTGGCTCAGGTGAGCGTATTTGAAAAACATGCTGAATGCAAGGGGCAGACATCTAGGAACAAGAAATGTAGGTCACATAGTCCAGATGGGGGACGGGAGTGTCGGATGCAGTGACACGGGAAAGGACTTTGGGGTCATGAGAGAAACCAACTAACCATGAGGTCCCAGCACGATGCTGTAGCTAAGAGGGGGAACCCGATCCTGGGTGTATAAACAGAGCCATACCAAATGGGAGTAGGGAGGTGGTATTACCTCATTGCTGGATATTATGTCCATTCTGGATGCCCTCCTTCAGCAGAGGTGTTGACCAGTTGGAGGGGGCCACGGAAGAAGTTTTCTGAGAGCAGACAGCTCTTTGTAAATAAAGGCAGACAGGATCCAAGGCTCGGAAACTGAATTCAGATTAGAAATGAAGTGTCTTTTTAAACAAGCAGCGTAATTAACCATTGGAACAGCTTGCCCTGGGATGTGGTGCATTCCCCAGCATTGGGTCCCAGACAGGCTGCCATTCTGCTAGCTCGGTGCTGGCTCCCCAGAGGTTGTGGGCTTAGTTCAGGAATCGCTGGGTGAGACTCTGGCCTGTGCTCTGCAGGAGATCAGACTATAGAGCTGTGGTGACCAACCAGTCGATCCTAGAGAATCTCCCAGTCGATCACGATCTCCGGCAGCACAGCGGGGCTCCACTAAGGCCCCACGCCATTCCCAGAAGCAACCAGCGCAGCCCTGTGGCCCCAGGAGTGGGGAGGGCAGAGGGTCTCCCTCCACATGCTGCTGCTGCCTGCAAGCCGTGGCAGTGTAGGGGCAGGGAAGTGCCTGTCGCTGCAGTCCTTTCTATTTCATTTACATACCTGGCCATGCTGAAGTCCCGCTGCGTGGCTGGGACATCACCAGAGTGGCCCAGGTGACCCATCAGAAGGTGGCTCTGAACAAGCAGCCCTGATCCCACCCCCCTCTTGAGCGTCTCAGATGTGGCCAGAGCCTGCGCGGCATTGCATGACCGTCGGAAGCACATGGATGTGGGGAACCTAACTTTCCACGTGTGTGTCGAATTCCCTGAGCACAGCACAGATGTTCGTTGGTGGCGTGCTGACCCCTAAGCCCCGAGTGGGAGGAATTTGATCCCAGGCTTTCGGAATTGCTACATTCTCCTCCTCGGTTTCTGGGACGGGTTCATGTTTTCCAGCCCCAGTTAACAAAGGCACCTATTCTCCTCTTAACACACTGGGGATTTGCACAGAAAGCTCACCCTGGCAGGAGAATAAACCCCTCTGGCTGGGTGGGGCAGCTCACATGACATGCCATGTGTGTGGCTTTTCTGTGTAATTCTGCAGCACAGTGAACTGCCCTGGCCACCCCCCGAACGAAGGGAACCTGAGGTGCCCTCCTGGGGCCAATAGAAGCTGCCCCGGCCTAGAGCCCAGTGTGCACAGCGAGGCCTCTGCCTGGGCAGATCCTGCTCCAGCCTCATGAGTGTAGAGCAGAGTCAGCGGCATTCCTGGCATAGCACAGCCCTTTGTGCTCAGGCCAGGGGCGTTCGGCAGGAAGCAGACGGTTGTGTTCCAGCATCAGGAATAAAATGCATCCAGCCGCCCCCCATGAGGCTGGAGCTGCCCGTGCAGGGCTGCAGGGATATTCCCGCAGCCGGCACTGCTGGCTTTTACCATGGTAATGACTCTCGCAGGGCCGCAGCAGCTCTGTCAAACCTTTGTTCAGACCTGGTCACGGACATTGGCTCAGAGCATGTTGTTAAATATTTATCCTCTCCACCACTGCCCCCTCCCCCCTCAGCACAATGGAGATTCCCCGCCCGTGACAGCTACATTATCGTTTGTCCCAGTGAATTATTGATGAGCTATAAGGTCGTTCTTGCATTGCAGTAACAAGGAGAAGGCGAGAACTGTTTGCATGGCTCAGGCTTGGGCTGCACCTCCACCGAGGATGGGCCGAGGACGGGGCTGGAACAGGCAGCGGCTCCGTCCCATTTGTGGCTTTAAACCCCCCATCAGCCTGGCTCTGCCAGTCGGCTGACCAGGTGGCTGATGAGCATGGCAGTGCAGGGCCAGGCTGGGCTGTCCTGTGCGCATTCAGGCCCTGGGCAGGAAGGGCTGTGTGTTTTCCCCTCCTGGATGGTGCTGCCAGCCCAAGCCGGACTGTGTCCCAACCCAGAAGCCAGGCCTCCCTCCCCAGCCCTTCTCCTGGTCTCCGCTCCGTTTGGCATGGCATCTCTTTCTCTCACTCCCTAGGATCTGTTCCTGGCTCCGACAGATCTCCAGACCTGCCGTGCTGGGTGGGATCAGAGCCAGACAGATCCTGCCCGGCCCTGCCCCTCGCAGGCTCTGTCAAAGGCATTGGAATAAGCTACTGGCTGGAGAGCTGGAGCCGGGGCTTTCTACCCGGTTGTACAAAGGGCTGGGCCAGATCCTTGGCTCCGCTGACTTCCCCTCTTGGCTCAGCGGAGCTGTGCTGACTGAAAGCCGCCGGAGATCTAGCCCTGGGCCTCTTGCCTCACCCACAGCCCCCTTTCTGGGTCGGCTGGGCTTGCCGGACTGCCTTCTCCAGCTGGCCACTCCGCTTTCCTCCCCCTTCCCCAGCTCTCCCCTGGAGCCCAGCCACCCACTAGCGTCAACTGGAGCTGAACCTTCCTCCCAGAGCCCTGCGCGGAGCGGTGCTGCCCCGCCGCCCCAGATCCAGCGAGCTGCTCCCCAATCCCACCGCCATGCTCTGGGCATCCGCTCCTTCCAGCTCAGGTGCCACACTCCTGCTAGTAGGTGTCCTTATCCAGACTTTCCTGGGCTGCCGACAGCCGCCTGCAGCGGGGAAAGCTTTGCTTTGAAAAGCCGAGCTGCCTGGCGGGGGGGTGGGAGGGTGGGGAGGAGCATGGCCCAGTGGCTAGAGCCCTAGGCTGGGAGACAGGAGATCCACTCCTGGCTTTGTCCCCGTGTCCCCACCCTGCGCTTGGTTTCCCCCTCTCGGTAAAATGGAGCGAATGCTGCAGATCCCCAGTGTAAAGCAGCGAGTAAGTGCAAAGTCTTACTCTTAACTATAATTAAGGCTAAAAGAAAAGGAGTACTTGTGGCACCTTAGAGACTAACCAATTTATTAGAGCATAAGCTTTCGTGAGCTACAGCTCACTTCCTCAGATGCATATCGTGGAAACTGCAGCAGGCTTTATATATACACAGAGAATATGAAACAATACCTACTCCCACCCCACTGTCCTGCTGGTAATAGCTTATCTAAAGTGATCATCAGGTGGGCCATTTCCAGCACAAATCCAGGTTTTCTCACCCTCCACCCCCCCACACAAATTCACTCTCCTGCTGGTGATAGCCCATCCAAAGTGACAACTCTTTACACAATGTGCATGATAATCAAGGTGGGCCATTTCCTGCACAAATCCAGGTTCTCTCACATCCCCCCCACCCCCATACACATGTGTGTATGGGGGTGGGGGGGATGTGAGAAAACCTGGATTTGTGCAGGAAATAGCCCAACTTGATTGTCATGCACATTGTGTAAAGAGTTGTCACTTTGGATGGGCTATCACCAGCAGGAGAGTGAATTTGTGTGGGGGGGTGGAGGGTGAGAAAACCTGGATTTGTGCTGGAAATGGCCCACCTGATGATCACTTTAGATAAGCTATTACCAGCAGGACAGTGGGGTGGGAGTAGGTATTGTTTCATATTCTCTGTGTATATATAAAGCCTGCTGCAGTTTCCACGATATGCATCTGAGGAAGTGAGCTGTAGCTCACGAAAGCTTATGCTCTAATAAATTGGTTAGTCTCTAAGGTGCCACAAGTACTCCTTTTCTTTTTGTGAATACAGACTAACACGGCTGTTACTCTGAAACCTATAATTAAGGCTACGATTTTTTCACGGAGGTTGCGGAAGTCACAGAATCTGTGATTCCAGCAGCCACCAATACTTCAGCCTGCGGCAGCCGGAACCAGCCAGAGGCCCCCCTGCAGCTCCTGGCGACAGCAGATGGTGCAGGGACCCCTGGAGCTCCGAGCCCACACGGGTGGCGGGGGGACCCCTGGAGCTTCTGCCTTCCACAGGCTGTAGAGGGACCCCCAGAGCTCGGAACCCCACAGACAGTGGGGGGCCCCCAGAGCTTCGAGCGGCCCCTGCAGCTGCCCAGACTCTGCAGGGGGTGTGGGGACCCCGCAGCTGAGCGCCCCATTTGGTCAGGGATATTTTCAGTAAAAGTCAGGGACAGGCCACGGGCTTCCGGGAACTTTATTGCCATGCCCTGTCCATGACTTTTACTAAAAATATCCCTGACAGAATCTTCGCTGTAGCTAGATCCCGGGCCGGGGTTTGCCCCCTTGGTGCCCAACCTGGCACTTAGCGGGAAGAGGAGCAGCAAAGCCAAACTTGCCAGTGCGAATGGAGCATACCCTGGCATGCAGAGGTGAGCCCAGCGCTGACGAGGAGCCCAGCCAAGCATCCTGAGCACGGCCGTGTCTTCACCTCCAGCCCTCATAGAATCATAGAATATCAGGGTTGGAAGGGACCCCAGAAGGTCATCTAGTCCAACCCCCTGCTCGAAGCAGGACCAATTCCCAGTTAAATCATCCCAGCCAGGGCTTTGTCACGCCTGACCTTAAAAACCTCTAAGGAAGGAGATTCCACCACCTCCCTAGGTAACGCGTTCCAGTGTTTCACCACCCTCTTAGTGAAAAAGTTTTTCCTAATATCCAACCTAAACCTCCCCCACTGCAACTTGAGACCATTACTCCTCGTTCTGTCATCTGCTACCATTGAGAACAGTCTGGAGCCATCCTCTTTGGAACCCCCTTTCAGGTAGTTGAAAGCAGCTATCAAATCCCCCCTCATTCTTCTCTTCTGCAGACTAAACAATCCCAGCTCCCTCAGCCTCTCCTCATAAGTCATGTGCTCCAGACCCCTAATAATTTTTGTTGCCCTTCGCTGGACTCTCTCCAATTTATCCACATCCTTCTTGTAGTGTGGGGCCCAAAACTGGACACAGTACTCCAGATGAGGCCTCACCAATGTCGAATAGAGGGGAACGATCACGTCCCTCGATCTGCTCGCTATGCCCCTACTTATACATCCCAAAATGCCATTGGCCTTCTTGGCAACAAGGGCACACTGCTGACTCATATCCAGCTTCTCGTCCACTGTGACCCCTAGGTCCTTTTCCGCAGAACTGCTGCCTAGCCATTCGGTCCCTAGTCTGTAGCTGTGCATTGGATTCTTCCATCCTAAGTGCAGGACCCTGCACTTATCCTTATTGAACCTCATCAGATTTCTTTTGGCCCAATCCTCCAATTTGTCTAGGTCCCTCTGTATCCTACCCCTCCCCTCCAGCGTATCTACCACTCCTCCCAGTTTAGTATCATCCGCAAATTTGCTGAGAGTGCAATCCACACCATCCTCCAGATCATTTATGAAGATATTGAACAAAACCGGCCCCAGGACCGACCCTTGGGGCACTCCACTTGATACCGGCTGCCAACTAGACATGGAGCCATTGATCACTACCCGTTGAGCCCGACAATCTAGCCAACTTTCTACCCACCTTATAGTGCATTGATCCAGCCCATACTTCCTTAACTTGCTGACAAGAATACTGTGGGAGACCGTGTCAAAAGCTTTGCTAAAGTCAAGAAACAATACATCCACTGCTTTCTCTTCATCCACAGAACCAGTAATCTCATCATAAAAGGCGATTAGATTAGTCAGGCATGACCTTCCCTTGGTGAATCCATGCTGGCTGTTCCTGATCACTTTCCTCTCATGCAAGTGCTTCAGGATTGATTCTTTGAGGACCTGCTCCATGATTTTTCCAGGGACTGAGGTGAGGCTGACTGGCCTGTAGTTCCCAGGAGGGCCTGGTGGCCCTCCCTGCAGTATCTGGGCATCTTACATTCACTTTCCTCCCATCTTTTACTGTGATTCCATCAGGATGGGCAGATGGAAACCGGGGGATCATGTAGCCAGACTAAAGCCAAGGCACCTAACTTAGAGCCAGGCGTGAGCCAAGTCCCATGGCTGGGTCCTAACAGGGCAGGGGCATTGTCATGCCATGTAGCCAGTGCGATGCACAGCTGTGATCCTCCACCCAGTCCCCCCCAACTCGACTGGCTCTGTAGCGGGCTCCTGAGGGTGGTTTTTAGGCAGCAACTCCCCCTTCAGCTGTGATCACACAAGCTAAGCCCGGTCAACCCCGGTCAGTGCTTGGAAGGGAGACCTCAGCTTGATGCAGGAGGCTGCAGGGACTGGGGCGGGAGAATCACTTCTCCTGCTGTCTGCACAGAACCAATGCCCCAGTGTGCTGCCAAGGGGGCGCCGTGCTGCCGGACGTGCCGTGCCGTGGTGCCGTGCTGCCGGAGGTGCCGTGCCGTGCCGTGGTGCCAGGGGGTGCCGTGCTGCCGGAGGTGCCGTGCCGTGGTGCCGGGGGTGCCGTGCTGCCAGACGTGCCGTGCCGTGGTGCCAGGGGGCGCCGTGCTGACAGACGTGCCGTGCCGTGGTGCTGGGGGTGCCGTGCTGCCGGAGGTGCCGTGCCGTGGTGCCAGGGGGCGCCGTGCTGCCGGAGGTGCCGTGCCGTGGTGCCAGGGGGGGCCGTGCTGACAGACGTGCCGTGCCGTGGTGCCAGGGGGGCCGTGCTGCCGGAGGTGCCGTGCCGGCGGGGGTGCCGTGCTGCCAGACGTGCCGTGCCGTGGTGCCAGGGGGGCCGTGCTGACAGACGTGCCGTGCCGTGGTGCTGGGGGTGCCGTGCTGCCGGAGGTGCCGTGCCGTGGTGCCAGGGGGCGCCGTGCTGATGGGGCGCCGTGCCGTGGTGCCGGACGCGCCGTGCTGCTGGAGGTGGTGTGGCAAGTGAAATCCTGGCTCTGTGGTCGTTAAAGGTTCTCCAGCACTCCCCCGAGGGCTGGCGCGTGAACCCCCAGGGCCTGGGCAGGGTCCGGTGCTCGTCATTCTCTTCTGCCTCCCCAGCTTGACGCAGGTGCAGAAACTGCCTGCTGTCCCTGTCCTAGGATATTGGGCAGCGTCGCCCCCCGCCCGCCCCGCGGCAGCCGCACGGCACAGACCCACGCGAAGGCTGGGGGCTCTGCTCCCCTGCAGCGCCTGCTAGCAAAGGCTCCCAGCTTTGTCTTATTCCCTCGTTGGCTCCCTGCCGGGATCCTTTGGGGGTGATGGGAGGGAGTTCGGATACCCAGCAATGCAGGAGCCGGAGAGCAGCAGGAGGGTGGCCTGTGCTGGGCTCCAGGTCCTCCTGCCACACACAAGAAATGGGAACGGTCAAAGGAGCACAGCCATGGAGCAGGGCACCGTCGCGAGTCTCGCAGGATCTGAGGTTTTTTCTTCAAGCCCCAGCTCCGGGAGCCAGGTGATCAGGTGATCATCTCTGCGTGCGTTTTACGATAATGTCAGTTTCTAGCCCTCCAGGGTTGCAGAGAGAACCCTAAAAATGTGACTCCAAAAGGCTCCAAAAACAGCCGGCAAAGAAGTGAAGCCAAACACTGATTGTTCTAAAAAAGCATGTGATTTGGAGCCTGGCTCGCGGCTGTGGGACGTGGGGAGCGGGGCCTGGGGAGTGCTCTCCGGGAGTCATTCAAGTTACAGCAGCAGGGAGCGTGGTCCCCGATATTTTATTATAAAACAAACCAATCCAGCTGTCCTCCCCATGCTCCCAGATACAGCTCTGGAGGCTGACATGAGGAATTTCGCCAGCCACGCTGGCCAGCCCCTGAGCCGAGCCGAGCTGAGCAGCAGTTTCCCATTTGTCTAGAGTCTGACATGCAGGTTCCTGCAGCCTCTGCCGATCCCCAGGGCACGTCTGCACTGCAAAGAAAAACCCACGGCACCAAGACGGAGAGCCTGGGTCACCTGGCTCAGACTCCCAGGGCTCAGGGCTAACCAGAGGCATGTAGATGTTCCCACTTGGGCTGGAACTCGGCTCCAGGACCCTTGCCTGAGCGGGAATACCCACACGGCTCTGGTTAGCTGTGCAGCCCAAGCCCCAGCTTTGCAGTGTAGATGGACCCATGATTCCCCAGCGAGGCCGTTGCAATGGCTCCCGTTGAGTCCAGCAGGCAGTGGGTCAGAGCCCTCGCGCTCAGTGCTCGGTTCACGGTGGGACGCAGCCTGGGCGTCGGGGCATTCGGCTGGGCGCAGGGCTGTGCCTGGCTGGGCTTTGCAGAGCCGGGTTCTGAGCCGGGTTTGCTCCATTGGTGGAGCGCGGGGCTGGGAGATGGCTCCTCCAGATCCCTGACCGGGGTGGGGGCAAGTCCCCTTTCGGCTACACTCGCGCTTTAGCAGGGAAGAGCCTGACTCCCCCAACCCCAGCCCCTAGCGCGGGAGCAGGGAGGGGCTAGAGTGGACACCATGTTTCCCCACAGCTCACAGGGCCACGGCAGCAGAGTGCCCCCGAATGATGGAGTGCACAGGTGGTGTCTACCCAGCCTCAGCCCCGGGGTGGCGTCACTGAGCACGGGGCCCAGAGCAGCGCTCCCAGGCCAGGAGCTCGCTCCGGGGTCCCTGCGTCCTGGTAGCCTGGGACGAACCATGAGACAGACTGTGGGTCTGATGCTTAGAAACGGGGGCACTTGGTTAAACAACCAACCGCAGGCCTCCCACCTCCCCACCCCAAACAGCTCCATTCTCCTGCTGCCAGGGAATCCAGGGGGGATTCATTTTCACCCCGTGGCTGGCAATGGTGGGAGGCGGGTACAGAGACCATGGCCCAGTCCCCACCTCTGCCCTGCTGGGGGTGCTGCCCCTCCTGCCTGGCACAGAGGGCCCTGTCCACCCCTTACATTTGCTTTTCTGGCCCGAGCGATGGCTTTGGGGCAGCAGCGGGTCACTCCCTGCGTCTAGCTCCAGACTTGGCCCCCCACAGAGCCGGTACCAGTGGCACGCGCACCCCCCCCCACCTCCCATGGGACGCTCCCAGGGAGGGGGCCCTGGGAAGGACATGCGGGGACTGCGCTCCTGCCTGAGGCCGTGGTTCCTCTGGCCCCTGGGGCTGCAGAGGGGGCACCACAGCTTCCTGGTGTGACCGTCCCAGCTCCCCTGGGGCACAGGGCCTCGAACACTGGCAGGTCAGGGGCGCTGCTTTCTCCCCACTGGTTGCTGGTGCTGAAGAAGATGAGCCAACCCTGGGATGCAGGGGTGTAAAAGGCGACTGTCATTCTGGGCGTATTCACAGGAGTGTTGTCTGTCCGGAGCGCTCCAGTGCACCTTCGGGTGGCCAAAAGGCCTCTCGTGTTCCCTGGCGGCTGCATGGGTCGGTCTGCGAGGAGCAGGGCGGGGAACAGAGGTCACGTGGGGTTACGTCGGCTCCCACCGTGGGCCCCTTTGCAGTCCATTCTTGGCATCTGTCTTTTTCAAGGGCTTACAGCCGTTCCAGAGAGCGTCCTAGGCTGGCTGTCTGCGCCGCTCCAGGGTGTCTTGGAGGCGCTCCTCTTGACTGCCCTGCCGGCACTTCCTGCCCTGCCGGCACTTCTCCGACTGCCTGGAAAGGCAGAGCAGGCGATTGAGCCAGCATAAAAGCCTCGGGGAGCCCAGGGTCGGTCCTCGCTCGCTCACCTCCAGCTCTCCAGCTGGGAAGCGCCCACCAAGGCTGCTCAGAGATGTACTTTGAAGGGTGAATTTCAAACACTTCTGTCTCTTTTCATCCATTCTTCTGGGTCCGGCGGGAGGCCAGGACCACGAAACGCCTTCTTGCTCAAAGCCTGGCCCCAGGGCTTCAGCTTGAACAGCCTAGTAAACTTCCAGCCCATTCCCCAGCTCTGGTCTCTGGAGCAACTGCTGCCTTTTCCCCTGCCGGCTCGCCGGTCCTGTGCCCCACAGCACCTGCTGCTGGGACAGGCCGGGACTGGAGTAGCCGGGAGCTCCCCCCAAGCCCAGAACCCTGGGCCTTCTAAAACAGTCGGGGGAGCTGAGATGAGTGTTATGAAAACTGGACTTTGCCTGGTGGGTCCTTGTGCGTTTTCTCTTTTGTCTCCTAAAAGTCCATTTGGAGCTTTTAAACAAATAGTCTAAACTCCCGCCCCCATCCCCAAATCTACATGGGGAAAAGTCAATGAATTCTGCACTGGCTCTTTCCAGACTGTTGGCTATGGAGGAGGCCAAACAAACTCCTCTGCTTTAGAGGCTTTTAATTTTGCTGCTGGTTAGAGGGCTGTGGTGACAACTTCCCCGTCTACCCATGGGCCTCAGTGAGTGGAGCCTTACAGTCCCTGAGCGTGTTTTACAGCTGGGGAAACTGAGTCATAGAAGGAGGAAGGGACTGTCTGAGTTGGGACTAGAACCCAGGAACCAGCTCTCTACACCCTACCCCCATCACTACCAGCCGGTCCTTCCTCGCTGGCCCCGTAGGCCTTCCAATGTGAGTCACTGGGCAGGCACGTGCATCCTGCTAGAGGGGAGCCTGTAGCCTCCTGGCGAGGGGACGGAGGGAGGGAGTCACTTGACGTGTCCTAGAGCAGTGGCTGGCACCTCATTCCCACCGCAGTTTCCGTATGGGCTTGGCATCCCCGGGGGCTAGTGGAATGCTGGGGGTCGGGCAGGGTCGCCCAGGGCCTGGGACACAGGGCTTCCCTGCTGTGCGTGGTGGGCGAAGGGCTCAGAGGGCTCTGTGCAGTGACAGCCCCTTTCACGCGCTGCCCCAGGCCGAGACGCTGCCTGTTGTCAGCGCTCCTGGCTCGAGCCCGAGGGCTCTGCTTGTCCAGCTGGCCTGGCCCCGGACAAACCAGAGACTGGGCAGCACGTTCTGCTTGGGGAGCCTTCTCGTCAGGCTGGCTACCAGCCCCTGCGACCTCCTCGCCCCTGCTCAGCGCCCCACGTCTGCTCCCTCTGTAGCCCCATCTCCAGGCTCGCAGACAACTCAGGAATGGTTGCTTAGCTGATCAGGCGCACGCCTCCCATTGGCTCTGCTGGGCCGGGGCTGGGGTGCTGCTCTAGGACTGGGGCCCTGCTCCCCACCTGGGCCCTGGGGTATGGGCAGCCCGGCAGAGCCGGCATGCCACGGCACTGCCCGCTAAGCTGCAGAGTGTGGCAGCTCTGATAGGTTACTGCTGAGTGAGGGGGCGGCTTTTGGAGCAGGCCTGGTCATTTCAGTCGTGAACACGGTGGGACCCACGTTTCTCTGTGTAAATTCCCTGCCAGGCTGTGCATCACAGCGGGGTGAGCGCCTGTTCCGGCTGGTGCAGTGCCTGGCCCCTGGCCCCATTGTGTGCTCAGGGAAAGTTCTGCATGTGGCAAGGCAGGGCCCTGTGCCTGGGGGGCAGTGGGGACAGCCTAAGCCCTGCCCGTACGCTGCCCAGACATGCCCCCTCGGGGCAGCGAGCCCTGCAGGCTCCACTGGGTGGGAGCCCACTTTCCGACTGCCCTGCACACACGTGAGGGCTGCTTGCTGCATGGAGGGGCCAGAGGGGGGTGTCCCCACAGGGCCCCCACATGCACTGGGGCAAGCAGTGCTCAGCGCGTAGTGTTTTCCTGGCTGAGCTCCCCCCTTCTGGCCACATGGCAAACCAGAGCCGTGGTGGGTACCACCCCTGCTGGCATGCCCCCCGCCATGTGATCTGTTGCTACAAGAAATGCCAGGCTTTGCTCCCCCTGCAGAAGCCCAGGAAATGTGGGGCTCCAGGGGGACAGGCCTGCAGAGGGAGCAGCCTGTCTCCAGGCCTCGAGCGGGGGCTCTCACCTGATGTCAGCCAGCGCAGGGGTGCCTAGGGAGAGAGGGGGCCCCAGGCCCCCGGACTCCTGGCTCAGGTGCAGCGCTTGCTGGCCTACAGCACAGAGCCCGCGGCTGGGAGAGCAGTCCTGTCCCCGGTGGTTCCTTAGCCCCCCCGCTCCCTGCTCTGGGGGGAGCCCCCGTGGCCCGAGTGTGGCACAGCTGGCACTGGGTGTGCGGCTTCCAGCCTTGTGCGGCGGAGTGCCGGGTTCGGCACGAACGTTTACCACCCCGGCGGGTGGGAGGTAGGCGAGAGCAGCTGCCCGCTGGCCTCAGGCCGGCTGTGAGATTGATACTTGGGCGCAGGCTTGACATGCTAACGCCACGGGCAGAGCCCTGCCGTCGGCGAGCACGATGCCAGGCTCAGAGAAGGAGCGTTGGCCCTGCCAAGCTGTCTCTGCGGGCCCAGGCTGTGGCGCCATTTCCTTGTGTTTGCCGTGACGCCCAGCTGGCACGGATCTCCTGGGATACGGCCAGGAGCTCTCGCTATTCCACCGCCGGCAAGGCAAGGCTGTCCTGACGGTGAGAGAGGGAGAATGGCCACCGAGCAGTGCTGGGCTGTGCAAGGAGAGGGCGGGAGTCCAGGTGCCCCAGAGGAGACCTGCTGCCAAACAGTCCCTCCGGGGAAAGCTCAGACATGGATTCTGGACGGACGAGGCAGAAGGGAACTTCTCTGGCCACCAGGAAACGGTCTGGCTCGGCACCTGGGGCCTTCCCTACAGCCATCCCTGCCGGCCTGGCCTAGGAGGAACCTGCCCAGCCAAATCCAGCTCCCCTTTCTCTCCAATGCCTCCTCGTCCTTGGGTGGTGTGGTGCAAAGGGTTCGGCTATACCAGGGAGCTGCGGTGCGAAGGGTTCGGCTGTGTGTCCGTCAGCCCAGGGAGCTGCGGTGCGAAGGGTTCGGCTGTGTGTCCGTCAGCCCAGGGAACTGCGGTGCGAAGGGCTCGGCTGTATGTCAGTCAGCCCGGGGAGCTGCGGTGCGAAGGGTTCGGCTGTGTGTCCATCAGCCCAGGGAGCTGCGGTGCGAAGGTTTCGGCTGTATGTCAGTCAGCCCGGGGAGCTGCGGTGCGAAGGGTTCGGCTGTGTGTCCATCAGCCCAGGGAGCTGCGGTGCGAAGGGCTCGGCTGTGTGTCCATCAGCCCAGGGAGCTGCGGTGCGAAGGGTTCGGCTGTGTGTCCATCAGCCCGGGGAGCTGCGGTGCGAAGTGTTCGGCTGTGTGTCAGTCAGCCCGGGGAGCTGCGGTGCGAAGGATTCGGCTGTGTGTCTGTCAGCCCAGGGAGCTGCGGTGTGAAGAGTTCGGCTGTGTGTCAGTCAGCCCAGGGAGCTGGGGTGCGAAGGGCTTGGCTGTGTGTCAGTCAGCCCGGAGAGCTGCGGTGCGAAGGGTTCGGCTGTGTGTCCGTCATCCCAGGGAGCTGCGGTGCGAAGGGCTCGGCTGTGTGTCCGTCAGTCCAGGGAGCTGCGGTGCGAAGAGTTCGGCTGTGTGTCAGTCAGCCCAGGGAGCTGGGGTGCGAAGGGCTCGGCTGTGTGTCCGTCAGCCCAGGGAGCTGTGGTGCGAAGGGTTCGGCTGTATGTCAGTCAGCCCGGGGAGCTGCGGTGCGAAGGGCTCGGCTGTGTGTCCGTCAGCCCAGGGAGCTGCGGTGCGAAGGGCTCGGCTGTGTGTCAGTCAGCCCGGAGGGCTGCGGTGCGAAGGGTTCGGCTGTGTGTCCGTCAGCCCGGAGAGCTGCGGTGCGAAGGGTTCGGCTGTGTGTCCGTCAGCCCAGGGAGCTGCGGTGCGAAGGGTTCGGCTGTATGTCAGACAGCCCGGGGAGCTGCGGTGCGAAGGATTCGGCTGTGTGTCCGTCAGCCCAGGGAGCTGCGGTGCGAAGTGTTCGGCTGTGTGTCAGTCAGCCCAGGGAGCTGCGGTGCGAAGGGCTCGGCTGTGTGTCAGTCAGCCCAGGGAGCTGCGGTGCGAAGGGCTCGGCTGGGGTTCGGCTCTCCCCAGAGGACAGAGCAGGGGAGTGACCCCCGGCCGTGCAGCAGCATCCCCCGAAGGAGGCTGGTCTTGGAATGACATTAAATCAGCAGGGGACAACTGAGCCGCTGGGAACCCCGGAAGCAGAGCCCCGAGGGAGATGGGCTTGAAGAAGGATTTGTGTTAGCTACGCATACCCTGATCCAGCCACTGATCCAGGCTTGTCCCTAGGACAGAGAGAATCCAGGGAGCGGAGCCCACCAGGGGCCAGTGGCAGAGAGCCCTGGGCATCAGCCCAAACCCGCAGCTCCGGAAGAATGGGGCCTGCTGAAACCAACCAGCCAGGCTCCTCCAGACCCTGTCAAGGGGTGGCGGGCGCGGATCAGGTGCCCTCGTTAGGGCGCTGCAGAAGCGAGAGCTCCTCGGATCAGGAGCTGCGTTCTCACTGGCACTGTGACAGGCGGGGGGTGGTTACCCAAGATAACACAGCGGCCTACCCTGTGCAGAGACGTGGCTTCCCCGGCCGGACGCACCCAGCCCTCACTAGGCCTGGCTCCTTGCAGAGCGCCGGTTTGACAGGATCACAGAACCGGAGCCTGGACAGGGGACAAGCCATTTAGGCCAGTCTCCCGGGGGCTGTGCAGTGTGGGGCCTATGGCACGTTTACCTGGCTCTGCCCAGCGCTCGATGCCCCAAGTGCTGGGGCTCCCCACCTGCCCCCTGGGAGATGAGTCCCTGGCCAGATCTGTTCCCCCACCAGGGAGCTTCTGCAGCCTGAGTCCGGGCATCTCTCCCTCTCTGGTTCCTGCAGCCAGGACCCCGCTGGTGGGAGATTTCACCCCCTTTCATCTTGGCTGTTGGAAGCTGGGAGCTGATAATGAGGAAGGAGTGTAACTGTCAGCGGGAGACTGGCTTCAATCAGAGCTGTTAAAATAAACCCACCGGGGTAATGGGGTGGAGTGGCTCCTTCCTCTGGGTCCTAGAGCCCCTGGTCCACTGCACAGAGCGAGCTGCTGTGTCTCTGAGACTCCTGAGAGGGGATCGCTGTGTGCAGACCCCCCCCCGCAGTTATGCCCAGGCTGAGAATCCTCCTGGAGCCCCAGTGTCACGGTGATGGGGAGCTGCGCGTTGGGCCCCTGTGAGCCCCTCCCGCATGCAGCCGTCTGGTGACAGATTGTGCCACCTTCACCCTCGTCCAACCACATGGTCCCAGCACTCTTCAATTGGATCTCTGGGCTTGCACCCCCGTTTACCGGCTGTGGTAAATGACAGGCCCTGCTGGGTTGGGCACCTGAATGCCCTTTACCTGCGGGAGCCTGTGACCAGCAATTGATTAAAGTGACTCAAAAACGCTTCTTTGAAGCAAAGTATTTATTCCCCCAAAGGTCCACAGCCAGCAGACCAAAGAGATAAAACAATAAAAGGCCTGTATGCCAGGTCCTACCAAACCTGTATCTTTTCCCTGCAAGGCTTGGGTAAGTTCCACTCAGCCTAGACCCCTACTCCTGGCCTGGGAGAGACAGACAGCCCCTATCATGTTCTCCCAGCGTCTCTGCCAGAGACTCATCTCCAGCCACTGCTGCCCCCTTGTCCCCCTCCTCTCTAGGCTGGGTCTTTCATGGTTTGGTGCCCCTTTGATCCTAGGCCTCAGAAAACTGAACCTGCTAGTCTGGTGGGAGCCAGGCAGGTGGGCACTTCCCAATTAACAGCTCCCACCTCGTTCCTTGAAGGACCCTGGACCTTCCCTCTGAAGGTACCTTAGTTCTGTCATCGTTTCGTTTCCTGTTTGTTTCTCCCGAGCCGCCTCCCCTGATTTAGCTCCATGCAGTCTGGCAGTTGTTGATGTTGATAAATTGGAGGGGTCAGAGAAGAGCCATGAGATGGATCAAAGGGTTAGAAAACCCGCCTTATAGAGATGGACTCAAGAAGCTCAATTTATTTAGTTTTACACAGTGAAGGTTAAAGGGTGACTTGATCACAGTCTGTCAGCACCTACAGGGGCATCAGATATTTAATCCTGAGCTCTTCCATCCAGCCAAGGAAGGTTTAACATGATCCAATGGCTGGAAGTTGAAGCTAGACACACTCAGACTGGAAATAAGGCATCCATTTAACCATGACAGGAATTAACCATTGGAACAGCTCCCCCAGGGCCAGGGGGATTCTCCAGCACTGACCATTGTTAAATTAAGATGGGATGTTTTCCTAAAAGACCTTACACAGGAGTCCCACAAGATGATCACAATGGTCACTGCTGGCCTTGGAATCTGTGACTCTGTGAGTTTTCATGCGGTAAAATCACTCACACCTGGTCCCCACTTACAGTGACATGCTGAGACCTGTCAGTCAGCCAGTTTTCAGTCCACTGAATGGGTCGTGTGAATTTTATAGTCGAGTGTTTTAGTTAAAGTGTCATGCGGTGCCCAGGCAAACATCTTACTGAAAACTGAGTTTCAGAGCAGCAGCCCTGTTAGTCTGTATCCACAAAAAGAAAAGGAGGACTTGTGGCACCTTAGAGACTAACCCATTTATTTGAGCATAAGCTTTTGTGAGCTACAACTCACTTCATCGGATGCATTCAGTGGAAAATACAGTGGGGAGATTTATATACACACAGAACATGAAATAATGGGTGTTACCATACAGATTATTTCCCCATGTTTATTCCCCCCACCCACTCCCACCCCACCCCGCTGTTCCTCAGGCGTTCTTGTCAACTGCTGGAAATGGCCCACCTTGATTATCACTACAAAAGGTGTCCCCACCCCCACCCCCCAGCTCTCCTGCTGGTAATAGCTCACCTTTCCTGATCACTCTCCTTGCAGTGTGTCTGGTAACACCCATTGTTTCGTGTTCTCTGTGTATATAAATCTCCCCACTGTATTTTCCACTGCATGCATCCGATGAAGTGAGCTGTAGCTCACGAAAGCTTCTGCTCAAATAAATTGGTTAGTCTCTAAGGTGCCACAAGTCCTCCTGTTCTTTTTGTGAAATCTGAGTGTATCACATTAACACTCTTACCTTTCTCAACCAATCCTATCATCTCATCCAAAAAAGATAGCAAGTTAGTTTGACAGGATCTATTTTCCATAAACCTCTGTTGATTGTCATTAATCACATTACCCTCCATTGATTCTTTGTTAATTGAGTCCTGTATCCGCCGCCCCATTAGCTTGTCTGGGATCCATATCAGGCTGACATCTTGTTTACCTTTTTCAAATATTGGCACACCATTACCTTTCTTCCAGCCTTCTGGAACTTCCCCAGTGTTCCAAGACTTACTGAAAATCAACACTGGCGGACCAATGAACTTCTCTGCCAGCTCTTTTAAATCTCTTGGATGCAGGTTATCTGGAGCTGCTGATTTAAAATTTTCTGACTTTATTAGCTGCTGTTTAACATTCTCCAAGATACTAGTGGAATAGAAAGAGCAATATCATCATCATATGATATGACTACTGTCACAGAGTCCCTGGGCGATGCTCTGGAACTGCTCCCTACGAAGCCAGGCAGGACTCTGGGGCAGTCTCCTTCCTGTGAGCAGCCTGTCTGCAGGACACACAGCTTCCACCTTCCTGGGTCTGACCTCGGAGCATTCAGCATCCTCTGCCCCTCCGTGCGCTTCCCACAGCGAGTCCGCTCAGGCAGGGCTCCTGGGGAAGCCAGAGGGTTCTGCACTCCAGCTCTGCAGTCAGACGGGACTCTCAGCCAGCCAGTAAAACAGAGGTTTATTAGACAACAGGAACATGGTCTAACACAGAGCTTGAAGGTGCAGAGAACAGGACCCCTCAGCTGGGTTCATTTTGGGGGGCAGTGAGCCAGATAACCACGTCTGTACTTCACTCCATGTCCCAGCCAGCCCCAAACTGAAACTCCCTCCAGCCCCGCCCTGCTCTGAGCTTTGTCCCTTTCCCCGGCCAGGAGATCAACTGATTCCTTTGGTCTCCAACCCTTTAGCTCTCACCTTGCAGAGGGGAAGGGCCCAGGCCATCAGTTGCCAGGAAACAGGGTGTCGGCCCTTCTCTGTGTCCAGATCCCTGCACACACCTGCCCTCTAGGGCTCTGCAATGATTACACACCCTTATCCCACCCCCTAGAGACTTAAGAACTGCCTAGGGGAAACTGAGGAAACCCCACACTATTCAGAGGAAACATTAAGAACAGTCCCGCTTCATCACAACTACATCAAATACAGAACAGAAATATTTATTGAACACTTCTGCCTTTTCTGAATTATTGATAATTCTACTGTTTCCATCTAGTAATGCATCAATATCATTGTTAGGATTCTTATTGTTCATAATATACTATAAAAAAACTCCTTATTGTTCTTAACTCAGCTAACCATTGAGGTCTCCTAGTGTCCCTTTGCTTCCCTTATCAATTTTCTATAATTTCTAGCTTCTCATTTGTATTAATTTAGGAGGCATCTGGGACTTTCAAACATTCGCCTGTACAGTCAAATCCCTCTTTATAGGGATTCTGCATGGGTGGGAACCTTTCAGAGAACCTGGACCAATAATTTCTGCCCCCCCTCTTTTTTTGCCTATTTCCAAGTATGCACACTGAGTGTGGGGAGCCCAGAAGGTGCTTTCAATTCCCACTGAGGCAGCTCATCTCTGCCAAGCACAGTTTGCTCACGGGATGATTCTCTTTCTGTCAAGATGCAGGGTTCAGATCTGAGTTTCAGAACCTTCCAAACCCTGCATCCCTGGGATGTGGAGGTTTGGTTCGGCCCATTACAGAGACTTGGATCTGGATCAGGGTTTGGCTCTGGGAGTTGGCTGAGGCCTATCTGTACCTGGGAGAGGAGCTGGAGTGACTGTGGGAAGCAGAGCCTGGCAGAGGGCTCCAGTCTGCTTTTCCAGGGGTCTGGGCATGGGGTGAGAGCCTGCGGTGCGGAAAGGCCCCCAGCAGCATCACACCCTGCCAGAGCCCAGGACCAGCTGGGACTCAATTCTCAGCTTCGCTCGGATTCACGCTCACCTGACTTGAATCCGGATGGGCGAGCGGGGCCGGCTTCACACTTATTAGCAATTAAAAGCCCCAGAGCCCAGAAGTAAATTAGCTCTGAGCTCGGCCAGGACACAAAGCCATGGGCTGGCTGGCTATGGAGAGCGGCAGCCTGCTCCCCAAGGGGCTCAGCGCTGGCTTGGCAGGAAGGGCTGTTCGCTTTTCCATTTGCACCTCAGAGGAGCAGTGGTGGCGGGGAGACCTCTCAGCTGACGGGACTCCCCTTCCGGCCCCAGCCAGAGCCGGCAGGATGGGAGAGAGCTCAGGGGCTCCCTGAGGCACGGTGCCTCCTGGCGCTCCCAATGGGGCAGTGCAGCTCGGCACCATCTCATCAGGTACAACGGAGCCCAGTGACTATGAACTGTGTGGGGGTCCTCGGAGGAACGGGGGAGTACGTGCTGCTGGCGATGGGGGTCTCAGAACCACAGCCCTGCACGGCTCCCACCGCAGGTCAGCTCACCCCCCAGAACAGCCGGGACACTCGGGGGCTAATCCTTGTGCCCAGGTACTTCCCAGCACCCTGTGTTCCCGCCTGCGGGTCACCAGCCGGCCAGACTTCACTGATGAAAGGGCACCGCAAACCGAGTTCTTGCTGTCTGGTGTCGCTCCCCATCCCGGCCTCTGTTGAGAGCCACAGGGTGTTTGACTGGTTTGGGTAGCGGCTGCTGGGCACTGTTGTGCGTGAGCCACCCTGTGTGGCATGCCGGGGCCCGTGTGGACTCACTCACCCTGTGTGTGGGCAGTACCTGCAGCAGCCCTTCGCAGCAGCCCCGCACGGTGCAATGCCCAGGGAAGCTGGAGAGCGCTCTGCTTCGTGAAGGTTGTGTGGGCGGGGGAGGAGGGTGTCAACTGAGCATCGAGATTTGGGGGGGACAAAGAGTACAAAGCCTGCCGGGGAGGAGTTATCTCTGTGCACAAGCTGGAGGGGGTCTCTGTTGCCGGAAAAGGTGGTGAGGGGTCTGGGCGCCAGGCATGAAGTGTCTGGCATCGTCTCAAACTCTCTGCTAAGCCCCGCTGCGCTGTCACTGCATCCGGCCCGGAGTTTCAGGCAGGGTTGCGCTAAGATGTCCCAGCTCCTGGTCCTGTCTCCTCTCTGCAGAGTGCAGGGGCCTTGTTTTCAGAGGCGCTGAGCGTGGCGTCCGTACAAGCCGTGCCAGCTCAGTGCAAGGCACTCGCAGAGCATGGGGCTGGGCTGCCCAGAGGAGAGCCGCCAGAGAAGGGAGTTTCCCTGCTAGCTCAAGTGGCGGAGGTCTGTGCTGAAGGTTGCATCCGATGAAGTGAGCTGTAGCTCACGAAAGCTCATGCTCAAATAAACTGGTTAGTCTCTAAGGTGCCACAAGTCCTCCTGTTCTTTTTGCAAATACAGACTAACACGGCTGCTATTCTGAAACCATTCAAACAGTGTTAAACTCGCGGTCTGTCACTTTCAGTCCCCCGGGGTTTTCCTTGCAGGCCAGGGGCTCTGGGGGAAGCGGGCAAGCTGGGCCTAGCAGCAGGCAGTTCTGCAGCCAGCCAGCCTAGGGCAAGGGGGCTGAACGTGCCTCTCTGTTTTAGGGAGCAGCCTGCTTTGCCCTTTGGGGTTCTTGGGGGTTCTCATTCCTAATCCCCCTGTGCTCCCACTCTCCTGGGCTTGGTGTAGCCTGCGGCCTCTTGCCTTACGCGGCACGTGGGAGCAGCTCTGGGGAGGGACCCTCGCGGTGTCCTGGGCTGGGCACAACGGGGCTCTGATCCCGGATCATGACAACTACGCTGCAGCAGTGCTGAACCCCCCAGGCAGGGGGACGAGTACAAGAGTGACAGCAGTTACCCCTCCCATTCCCACGGCCTTAACGAGCTTGAGTTAACCAGACCTACTCCACGCTCCTAGGGTCGCTGCGGCATAGCTGGGCGCTCAGCAGCAGGGATAGTCCTCCCATCCCACACACACGCCAGACGTGGCCATGAGCGTGCCCAGCCCCTGGGGATGGGAACCAGGGGCACCTGGGCTGTGTTCGAGCTGTGCGGACTTGCCCCCTTGCAGGCGGGGGTGTGGGTGATGGGCCAGCCTGCCAGATGGACCTCGCATACGTAGCCGAGCCCGGGCACAGACAGGAGCAGACTGGTGTGGGGCAGGGGTGAGGTCTGGGGTTTTGGGCACAAGCTCACCCGGACTTCTCCCAAACTGGCAGCTGTTCCCAGCCGGCCACGCCAATCCTCCTGTCCGCTGAGCTCAAGGGCCAAATCGCCCTTATGAAACGAGCTCCGTTCATCCCAGCCCCTGTGCCCCTGAGGTCGCCTGGCCATCGAGTGAGATGAAGGGGCAGGGTGTGACGAAGTGGGACTGTTCTTAATGTTTTCTCTGAATAGTGTGGGGGTGCCTCAGTTTCCCCTAGGCAGTTCTTAAGTCTCTAGGGGGTGGGATAAGGGTGTGTAATCATTGCAGAGCCCTAGAGGGCATGTGTGTGCAGGGGTCTGGACACAGAGAAGGGCCGACACCCTGTTTCCTGGCAACTGATGGCCTTGGCCCTTCCCCCCTGCAAGGTGAGAGCTAAAGGGTTGGAGACCAAAGGAATCCGGTGACCTCCTGGCCCGTGAAAGGGACAAAGCCCAGAGGAGGAGAGGCTGGAGGGAGTTTCAGTTTGGGGCTGGCTGGGACATGGAATGAAGGGCAGATGGGGTTGTCTGGCTCACTGCCCCCCAAAATGAACCCAGCTGAGGGGTCCTGTTCTCTGTACCTACAAGCTCTGTGTTAGACCATGGTCCTGACGTCTAATAAACCTTCTGTTTTACTGGCTGGCTGAGCGGACTCGCTGGTGGAAGTGCACGGAGGGGCAGAGGATGCTGAATGCTCCGAGGTCAAACCCAGGAAGGTGGAAGCCGGGTGAGCTGTGTGTCCTGAAGACAGGCTGCTCACAGAAAGGCGACTGCCCCGGAGTCCTGACTGGCTTCATGGGGAGCAGTTCCAGAGCATCGCCCGGGGACTCCATGACACCCTCCCTCTGCCTGGGCCCCCTACGAGGGCCGCGCTCCCCGAGAAGGGGCTTGCTTGCAGCACAGAGGGCTACCGGCTGCAGACAGCCCCGCCCCCACCCAGTCCTGCCTGCCAGCTGTTGCCTGCATCCCCCCAGATACAGAGGGAGACCAACAGCTGTGAAACGGCCTCGCACAATTGGCTGTGCGGCCTCTGTGCTAATTGCAGCCTTCGCCGTGGCTCAGGGATCGGGGGGGGACATGCTGGCGGGGCCCAGATCAGTCCTGGGGTAAGAGAGCATGACATCCCGTGCAACCAGCGGCGCTGCTCCCCCTTACGCTAAGGCTGCACTTGGCCCTCAGTGAATCTCCTTCCTCAGCCCCCTGCACCGTCCCTGGGGGCCCCAGGTGCTGCGTCAGCTTAGGACCAAAGAGGGCCTAGGCTCCAGGAGACCTGGCTTCCCCCAGCCCCTGCTGGTGTGCTCCCTCTGCCCTGCTGGATCCCCCTCAAGGGGCAAGAGGGGTGTTCAGACTCCGGCGCTTGCTCAGGCCTTGGCCACAATGAGGAGGTTGGCCCGTTTCGGCTGCGCCGTTGCACAGCTGTTAGGCGGCCATGAGCCATTAGCTATGAATAATTGATGGGCTGGCCTGACCTAGTCTCATTATAAACAAACAGTGGGAAATCAAACAGCGGCTCATTTAAAACTGAGAAAACAAAGTGCATTTCTGTGCACTGCGCTGTTAGCCTGTGGAACTCACTGCCACAGGATGGCATTGAAGCCTGGGGATCAGTGGGATTCAGCAAAAGACTGGACATTTCTGTGGATAATGAGACCATCTGATGGCCCGTTAGATGGGGCTGTAACCTCTCCTGCATCCAGCCATGTGCCAACCCCTGACTAGCTCCCCCTTAGTCGGTGGTCCCAGAGCTGCCACGGCAGGTTCATGCCCTTCCTTTGCAGCAGCTGGTGCTGCCTTCTGGCGTAGGGGACGCTGGGCTGGATGGCCTCTGGGCTGACCCGGTCTCTGTTCTGGCAGTGTCTGGCGCAGTTTGTGTGAGGCAGGCAGCCCGGGTGAGGTCCTGCTGGCCCGTACATCAGTGCAACTCCGCTGGCTTCTCTGGGGGTCACTGCAGATTGACGCTGATGCTGCTGAAGGTGGGCTCTGGCCCCACTTCTGTAGCTAAACCCAGCAGATCCCCCTCTCTGGGGGGGCGGGCTCCAAGGGAAGCTGGGTCCCTCTCCCCAGACCAGCCCCACTGGCGGGAAGGCTGGAAACCCCCCTGCTCCAGAAGCGTTGGCACCCACTCATTGGCAGGGCAGAGAGGAGCCGGGCGCAGCGTCCTGCTCCAGGCCTGGAAAGTTCCTGGGGTATAGCTGGGCCATCCTGTCCCCGGCATGGGGGGCATGAAGGAGTTAAGTACCGAAGCTGACAGAACTGGCCTGCTGGATGAGCAGAGAGCCGTGGTGCATCAGCCTTTCGTCTGGGGAGCAGGAGCCTGGCAGCAGCAAAAGGGTTAATGCCTTTGATCTGCTCGCGAGCGTGTTGCCCATGCTGAGCGGGAGCTGTGCGCCCGCTGGATGCTAACGAGTTCCCAGCACACAGGCCTGGCGAGGCAAGAATTAACGAGCAATAGAAATTCCATTTGATTGGACCCGCCTGGAGCAGGGGGATGTGAAGGGCCCAGTGCAGGGGGGAGGAGAGACCCCGAGCGCTCGGGGCGGGGGCAGGATGGGGAGCCGGCAGCAGACGATTTCAGATGCCAGCTGTGAGGGAGGCCAAGTCCTGCCTTGCTCCCTGCTTGGCACCAGGCAGGGGACGGGCGGAGACCCGCCGTGGGCGCAGGGGCACAGAGTGCTGGCACGGAGGGTAATACCAGGGGAAGGGAGGCATCTCACTGGCTCTGCAGTCAGGGCCTGATCCTCACCTGCCCCGCGTTTGGGGTAGGGGACGAGGCGGGAGCACCCTGTGCTCCAGCAATTGCTGACTGCCCCTGGAGGGCTGCCAGGCCAGGAGCTCAGTCCAGCCAGTGCCCAGGATGCGAGGGAGCTAGAGGTGGCCTAGAGCCATCTTTGTGTGTGTGGCAGGACCTGGGATCTGGTACTTCAGAGCCTGGCTTTCAGAATTAGGGGCTTGCAAAGGGCGGGTGTGATCCCCCACTGCAGTCAACCCGGGATTCACACCCACGGCCTCCTGCCCGTGCAGACGGGATTGCACTCGCTGGCTGGGCTCACGGCCGCCCGCGCCCCACTGGAACGCCACCACCCTGAGATCCCGCAGGAGTTGTCACCACCTCCCCGGCAGGCGCGCTGCAACCAGGGTCCCCAGGCACGCCCAGCGCTGCGCTTTCGGGAAGCTGGGGGCCAGCGTGCCGCAGATTGCTCCGGCCCAGCCCCCCGCTGCGGACTCTGGAAGCGATGGTTTGTGCCTGGCACCAGTGACCCATCCGCTTGGCTCAGGTGGAGTCTGTGACGTGCCTGCCCTGACGTGCTGTTTGGGGGGCAGGGGACTGCTCATGGGGCTGCTCCGCACGACTCGGTTAACGGGACCCTTCGCCCCGGCTCTGGGCTTCCTGTGCAGGCTGCGTGCCGCGCTGTGGGTGCGGGTGCGGGGGAAATCCCGCCGTTCCTGCTCTGGGCTCCGCCCGCCGGGGGGCAGGGGGTGTATGCCCATCTTGGGGTGCTGGGGGGGTGACTGGCCCCAGCCCTCCCTCAAGGGAACCAGAGCTGTGTGTAGGGGGGCTGGGCGGAGGTCGGGGAGAAGCAGGGCTGGGCCGTGACCCCTGGAGCCACCAGCTGCGGGGGACCGCGCGTTGCTGTCTGAAGGGCTGGCCCAGCCGCTGTGGTCCCCCAGGAGATGAGCATGTCTGGGATGCTGAGCCCTGGGACCGTGGGGAGGGAGGTTGTGAGTCCGTGTGGGCCTGGGGTCGGCATGGGCCTGGGGTCGGGGTGGCCGGGGGAAGGGGTGCTGGCCTGGGGTCAGCGTGGTCAGGGGGTGGGCGCTGGCCTGGGGTTGCTGTGGCCGGGGGGTTCAGTGTTGCCGGAGGGGCTCTCCATGGAGCCGTGACACTGATGTGCCCAGTGGGGATCTGGCCCCTGATTTCAGGGATGGGGAGGGGAGCCCGCCAGGCCCAGCCGCCCAGCGCTGGGAGACGGGGTGTGGGGAACTCCATGCCACAAGGAGACGTCTCGCAGCTGAAGCCAGGTCTCTGCTGCCCGGCCAGCAGCCAGCGGGGATCAGAGAACGCAAGGCCCAGGCCGCCAGGCTGCAATTACCTCCCCGCTGCACCCTGCTGTAATCCCGCTGGGCTCTCCAAACAAGACTCAATCAGGTTAAAGTGTGAAAGCAGGATTAGCCCGGAGCCGGAGCTGTGGTAACAGCCCTGCCTGGTCTCGCCTGCCTGCTTTGTCTGCTGGAGTGGGCTCCCCGCCGGGAAGCCGTGTCCTAGTGAAGTTATCCATTGCTGCCCCGCTGAGTGCCAGGCCGGGCAGCACGCGGGGGGCTGCAGGCTTCCCCGGGGCGCCCCGACCAAGATCTGCCATGGAGCTGGGCAGCACAGGGCTTTATCCTGCAGCCGCAGCCCAGCAGCGAGCGGACGGGGCAGCACCCTCGGGCAGGCAGCTCAGCACAGAGGGAAGCTGCAGGATGTGGCCCAGCTCTGCTCTCGCCAGGGAGCTGCATGTCCCAGCGCAGGGCAGGATGTGCTGTCGTCCCCCCGGGCAGTGCAAGTGGATCTGGGCCCACGCGCCTCGCCCACGCTCACATGCACAGAGTCTGTGGTATTCCTGAGTCCCGGCCTTCTCTGAGACGCCTGACCCCCCAGGACCCCACAGAGCCCCCTGGAGCAGCCCCTCTGGGGGACATGGCCTCTGCTGCCCGGCAGGGAGCGCTGGGAACAGACCGGAGGGCCCCAGCAGTCAGAATAGAGGCCGTGGGGGGCTGAGCTGGTGCATGCAGCCAGCCGTGCTGCGGTGCCGGCCATTGGCTGAGTGTGGGATGGGGCCTGTGCACGGGGCAGACGGGAACCCCCAGCGTCCCTGCAGGGGTCGCCCCGGCCGTGGGGGCGGGACTTCGGCCCCCAGATCTGAGCCCTGCCTGGCGTCTAGTGCGTGGGGGGCGCGTGGCCTGGGCAGCCTCACAGCTTGTGGCAAAGCAGCCGGGGGCACACGAGCCATCCCGGGGAGAGGCTGCAGCCCCTCCCTGCCAGAGTCTCGCTGGGAGGTTTCGCTGCCCACCCAGCTAGCGCCGGGGATTAGCCGGATGTTCAGGGCAATGAATTGTCACAGCTCCCTGGTGGCCAGAGCAGGGAGGCTGCTGCTCTCCTTCCCAGACAGCTGCCGGCCAAGCGCCCTTCCGAGGCATGTCTGCTGGAAGGGTTATTTAGCACACGTGTCACAGCAGCGCCCGGGGGCCCGCTCAGGATCAGGCCTCATCGCTGCACAGACCCCCCGGAATTACAGACTTGCCACAGACTCAAGGCGGGCGGGCAGGGGAGGGAGGTGCCGATGGGCGCACGTTTTCAGGGGGCGGGTTTCTCCAGTGGGGTTCACAGGCAGGGTCAGGCCATTTGTTGGCGTTTCATACTTTGGATTCCTTCGGCACGGGCACATCGCAGGGGGCTGAGATGTCAGACGTCAATCTCGGGTGTCAGCCTTTGAGCAAACGCTTGCGGTGGCCTGGAACGGCTGAGTGCCGACGCGCTCAGCACAGTGCTGACAGTGCCCACTAGGAGGCGATACGCTGTGGCTGGGCCAGTCGGAGCTTGGAGACAGGGCGTGCTAAGGACACAGCGACTGTCTCTGGAGGTCAAAGAGAAGGCGGGAAGGGGTGTGAATAGAGCTGGGTGGGAAGTGATATTTTTTGTGCAAAAAATGCATTTGAAACAAAACATTTTTTTCTTCCTCAAATAACTGAAAACTTTGGGAAAGAAATGAAATCAGGGAAGAAAAGGAAACCAGCAAGGAACAAGCCCTTTCATTAAAAGGCCCACTTTTCCTCACGCGATTCCCGCGGGGGAAGTGTTTGTGGGGCGTGCTGTGCTGGACTCTGGAGGGGTCTGCAGTGTCTCCGGTCTGGGGCTCCATATTACCCTGACTCCTCTCGTTCGTCAGTATTCCCCAGGGCGCAAAGTCTGAAGGAACTGGGTATGTTTAGCTTGGAAGAGAAGAGATTGCAGGGGAACATGAGAGCCTTCGAACACTTGAAAGGCTGCCGTCAAAAAGAGGGAGACAGGTCGTTCTCTCTTGCCACAGAGGGCATGACGAGGCAACTCGCTCGAACTCCAGCACAGCAGATTTAGATTCAATCTCAGGAAAAGCTTCCCACCTGCAAGAGCAGTAGGACAGTGGAACAGACGCGTGGGGACTTCACAAGCTATCTGGCTTGGATGGTTTAGACCCAATAACTCCTGCATCTCAGCTGGGGGGTTAGACGAGGTGAGCCTTGTGATCCTGTCTACACCCATGGCTCTGTCGTTTATTGGACCGAGGGCTGTAGGTGAAAGAGACGAGGCCCCCCCCCCAGATCCCCGGGCTCTTCTTTGGGGGGACGAGGTAATTTACCCAGGTTTGTCCCCACAGCTCCAGGACAGCCTGTCAGCGCCACCCCCTGGGCAGAACATGAACTGCAGGTCAGCGCTCACAGAGCTAGAAGGCCCTTTAAAACCCCACCTGCGCCCATGGCCGGTTAGTGCGAGGCCCAGGGCCCGGCTCTCCAAAGGGCTCCGATGTGTCAAAAGAGCTTTTTCCTCTGACTTCCCTGCCGCTGCCCCGGCATCCTGCCCACCCCGTGTGTGTCCCTGAGAGCTGCTCGCGGCCAGCCAAGGGCTCGCTGGGCCTGCGGGCGCCCACCTGCAGACAGAGCCCTGAACACCCGGCTGCTCTGGGGCAGGGGCCCCTCTGCTCTGGCCCCATGTCCCCCACGCTGGATTTGCCCCCTTGTGCACCCTGGATTGGCTCTCGGAGCTGAAGGCCAATCTTCCCCCCTGCGTCACTGCTGGGGGACCGAGGCAGCCTGCCCCTCTCTCCTTGGGAGACCTGCTGCCTCCTAGTCCCAGGGAAGCTGTGCCTGGCAAGGCCCTTTGCAAATTCAACCTCAGGGCAGGACCATCGTTCCTGTTGTACTGATGGGGAAACTGAGGCAGAGCGCCTCTCCTTCAACGCACAGCCTGGATGATTGGCGACATCCCAGGAGGGGCGGACGCTGATCCTGGGTCACATGGCCTAGGGACAGTGCAGGCCAATCAGGCTCCTGTTCGGGTTGGTTTTCTTAACGTGTCCCATCCAGATCCATTCGGACATGCCCTGCCCCGGCTCCATGCAGCTCCACCTTGCCCTTAGCCATCCTGGACCAGCGTTCATCCTGGCCGCGAGCCCGGGGAGGCTGCAGGCGCCCCTGTTCCTCCATCCCCTGGTTCCCTGGGAGGCCAGGTCAGAGTCTTCTGTGGAAACAACTTTCCAAGTCACTGGCTGCTCAGGGCCTGGGCCCAGCCCCACTGGCTCTTCCTGACCTACAGCGGGGCTGTCTGTCTGTCCATCTCCGCCTGGCTGACTCAGGAGCAGCAGAGAGCTCGGAGGGAGCTAGCTCTCTGTGTTGGGGCTGGTGAGATCAGCGCCCTAAGGGGCTTAGCAGCCGTAATGCCCCCTCTCCCGATTTCTTTTGGGAGCCGCTCCCCTCCAGATGGTTGGGCTGGGAGTGGCTGCTGGGGCCACAGACCCTTCCTGGCTGCAAGGAAGCTGCTCCACGTTTCCTCTTTGGTTTGGATTTAAAGCGCTGCCTGCCGGGGGGGTGCCATTCCCAGTCCCCAGGGGTCAGGACTGCGGGAGGAGTGAAGTCTCCCCGTGATCCCCCTGGGTGTCTCTGCCTCTCACTGGCTCTCAACCGGTCAGTGCTGCCCGGCCCCCGCCAGATCTGTGGTTCTGAGACAAGCCTGGGAGAATTCAGTTCCGATTAGCGTGACCAGGTGGTGTCCGTGTGCTCTGGAATCTGGATCCCATTGCACGGGATGGCTCTTGGCCAGCCTCCTGCTGAGGACTGCCCATGGCTCTGCCCACGTGTTCCTGGTGCCCCTGCCAGCCAGGACAGAGCAGCTCCTGCCCTGGGGCCATTCGCTGGTGTCTGCACTGAGCCCTGAATGGGCTTTGGTGCATATGGGATTGAGCCAGAGCCCAGGGGACTCTCAGCCAGCCAGTAAAACAGAAGGTTTATTAGACGACAGGGACATGGTCTAAAACAGAGCTTGTAGGTGCAGAGAACAGGACCCCTCAGCTGGGTCCATTTTGGGGGGCAGGGAGCCAGACAACCACGTCTGCCCTTCACTCCATGTCCCAGCCAGCCCCAAACTGAAACTCCCTCCAGCCCCTCCTCCTCTGGGCTTTGTCCCTTTCCTGGGCCAGGAGGTCACCCTATTCCTTTGTTCTCCAACCCTTCAGCTCTCACCTTGCAGGGGGAAGGGCCCAGACCATCAGTTGCCAGGAAACAGAGTGTCGGCCATTCTCTGTGTCCAGACCCCTGCACACACCTGCCCTCCAGGGCTCTGCAAGGATCATACACCCTTACCGCACCCACTAGATACTTAAGAACTGCCTAGGGGAAACTGAGGCACCCCCACACTATTCAGAGGAAACATTAAGAACAGTCCCGCTTCATCACACAGGGTTACCTGCAGCGACCCCCCCTCGGCGTAGGTGGATCCCACCCTGGAGCACTGCAGTGTAGACGTAGCACAAGAGACAGGAGCCAGGTGGAGGGACGAATTCTGCCACCTGCCTGCCAGTGCCCACCCCAGGCCTTCGGGCAGTGTAATGGCAGAATTAACCTACCTCACTGCAGCGTAGCCTGGCCCGGAGAGTCCTGGGGGAGCCCCTGTGTCAGTCCGGGGGTCACACGGGAAGTCCCAAATTCCCCAAGCCCCCTAAAGCAGGAGGAGATACTCTGGGGTGTGCTAGGCAGGTCCTGGGGTCGCAGGCCCCAGCTATCACACTGATCGCTAATGCTGAATGCTGCCCGCTAGGAAGGCGCTGTCCCTGCCCTATGGCCTGGCGATAGCAGCCGTGGGCACTGAGCTGACCCGACGCGTCCCGGTTCCCCCGGCGCGTGCCCCACTCTCAGGGAGGGGACGTTGCTTTCAGGGCTTCGCTGATTTCACCGCCCACATTTTGTTTCCCCAGGGACCTGAGCGAGAACCTCCTCCAGGCCGTGCCGAGGAAAGCCTTCCGCGGAGCCACCGACCTGAAGAACCTGTGAGTGGCCGTGGTCCAGCCCCCCTCTGGCCTGGCTCCTCTTCCCCTCCGGGATGGGCCACGGAACTGGGCCAGGGGCTCCCCGGTGCTTTGCTCCAGGATCACGCACGCTGGGGGTGCTGGAGCGTGGGGAGTCCAGCTGGGGAAGGGCGGGTCTCTGGATGCAGACAGCTGTGAGTCCCTGGGGCGTCCCGTGTTCTGCTGCTCCCCAGGGATGCAGATGGCCGAGCGCTGCACCACCCGGCCCTTCCCATCCTCTGCAGTGGGAGCGCACGGGGCAGCAGGACGCCCCAGCAGCCTGCCCCCCTCTGCCTGCTGTGACCGATGGCACATGGTGCCGGGCAGCGAGGGGCAGGATGATCCACCAAGCGTGGCAACGAGGGGGGCTCAGCCCGGGAGAGCCACGTCTCCATGGCACGGGGGCGGCCCCTGGGCAAAGCCCCGGGCTCACAGCCAGGAGGCATGGTGGTGCCCAGGGTCCCCAGCCCTGCCCTGGGGCACACCTGGGGCAATATCTGCTTAGTTCAGGCCAGGAGGGGGCCCCATGGGGGCAGATATTGCGTAAGCCTCCCACACAGCTCTGCCAGCGCCCCTCACTCCCAACCCGCAGCCCCTGCTGTGGCTGTTCTGGGCTCCCCCCAGCTCGGCCAGTGCCCCTCACTCCCAACCCGCAGCCCCTGCTGTGGCTGTTCTGGGCCCTGGCATTCCTCTGCCCAGCTCAGGGCGCCGGCCCGGCCTGCAGACTGTCCTGGGGCCTGGAGTCTGTTCGGCAAAGCTGGGTCCCCTTTTCTTGTGCAGGCAGCTGGACAAGAACCAGATCAGCTGTATCGAGGACGGGGCCTTCCGCGCGCTGCGGAGCCTGGAGGTTCTGTAAGTGGGGCGGGCATGGGGCACGGGATTCGGAGCCATGAGTTCGGCTGTCCTGGGAGGGGTGGGGGGCTCCCACCTGCCCGGCCTCCAGGCGCCAGCTCCGGGAACAGGCTGTCTGGGGGTGGCCAGCCTGGCCAAGCCTCGCTGAGCAAACCGGGGCTCAGCCCAAGCCCCAGTCGCCAGCAGCGCAGAGCTGTGGGGGGGGGATCAGCCCCAAGTGCGGGCAGCAGGGGGCACGGAGCTGGGGGGGGGTCGGGAACTCCCTGGCCCTGGGCACACAGCCCGTGTGGGCCCTGCCCCAGCATCTGCCCCCTCCCCGGCCCCCTGCACTCGCCCAAGAGCCTCTCAGAGCCAGAGCCAAGTGGCTCCTCCTAGCCACTCGGACCCGTCTGTGCGTCTGTCTGTTCGCCTGGGGGGTCCCCACTGGGAGGGGGGCTCTGGCTGGGCTGTCCCGGTGGGGGGACACTTGGGGTGGGGCTCTGGCTGGTCTGTCCCGGCGGGGGGACATGTGGGGGGGGTCTCTGGCTGGGCTGTCCCGGCGGGGGAGACACGTGGGGGGGGCTCTGGCTGGTCTGTCCCGGTGGGGGGACATAGAATCATAGAATCATAGAATATCAGGGTTGGAAGGGACCCCAGAAGGTCATCTAGTCCAACCCCCTGCTCGAAGCAGGACCAATTCCCAGTTAAATCATCCCAGCCAGGGCTTTGTCAAGCCTGACCTTAAAAACCTCTAAGGAAGGAGATTCTACCACCTCCCTAGGTAACGCATTCCAGTGTTTCACCACCCTCTTAGTGAAAAAGTTTTTCCTAATATCCAATCTAAACCTTCCCCACTGCAACTTGAAACATGTGGGGGGGGGTGCCTGGCTGGGCTGTCCCGGCGGGGGAGACACGTGGGGGGGGCTCTGGCTGGGCTGTCCCGGCAGGGGGACACGTGAGGGGGGGCGAGCTCTGGCTGGTCTGTCCTGGCGGGGGGACACGTGGGGGGGGCTCTGGCTGGTCTGTCCCGGCGGGGGGACATGTGGGGGGGGGGGTCTCTGGCTGGGCTGTCCCGGCGGGGGAGATACGTGGGGGGGCTCTGGCTGGTCTGTCCTGGCGGGGGGACACATGGGGGGGGCTCTGGCTGGTCTGTCCCGGCGGGGGGACATGGGGGGGGGGCTCTGGCTGGTCTGTCCCATCCAGGGGGGGGCCCTGACCCATCTCAGTCGCCTCCTGCAGGACACTGAATAACAACAACATCAGCGCCATCCCCGTGTCCAGCTTCAACCACATGCCCAGACTCCGGACCTTGTGAGTATGGGGGGGATGGGGGGATGGGTGCGGGGGCTGGAGCAGGGAGCACAGTGGGGGGCTGAGGGCCATTGAACCAGGCTGTAACCCCTGGATATGGTGGAACCCAGTCAAGCCAGGGGGCACTGCAGCCCCCCCGCACTCCCTCACCCCTAATCCCAGCACCTGTGGGGGCAGGTGGTCCCGGGGGATGGGTGGAGGGCAGGGCCCCGGGGCTGGGCTGGACACGTGGGGGGGAAGCTGGCCGGGGGGGACGTGCTGCTGCCTCCAACCCAGCGCGTTGCAGAAGCTTTTGGCCCCCCCTTTGTTCCCACGCTCTGGTGCTGCCTGCCGCAGCTCAGCCATTGCCCCTCCCGGGGTCCCCGTGCGCCCCTGGAGCTGGGGCCGTGGGCTCTGGGGGGCTGAGGCCGTGTGCTCTGGGGGGCTGAGGCCGTGGGCCCTGGGGGGCTGGGCCGTGGGCTCTGGGGGGCTGAGGCCGTGGGCCCTGGGCGGCTGGGCCGTGGGCTCTGGGGGGCTGAGGCCGTAGGCCCTGGGGGGCTGGGCTGTGGGCTCTGGGGGGCTGAGGCCGTGTGCTCTGGGGCCGTGGGCCCTGGGGGGCTGGGCCGTGGGCTCTGGGGGGCTGAGGCCGTGGGCCCTGGGGGGCTGGGCTGTGGGCTCTGGGGGGCTGAGGCCGTGGGCTCTGGGGCCGTGAGCTCTGGGGGGCTGGGCTGTGGGCTCTGGGGGGCTGGGCCATGGGCCCTGGGGCCGTGGGCTCTGGGGCCGTGGGCCCTGGGAGGCTGGGCCGTGGGCCCTGGGGGGCTGGGGCTGTGGGCTCTGGGGGGCTGAGGCCGTGGGCTCTGGGGGGCTGGGCCGTGGGCCCTGGGGCTGTGGGCTCTGGGGCCGTGGGCCCTGGGGGGCTGGGCCGTGGGCTCTGGGGGGCTGAGGCCGTGTGCTCTGGGGCCGTGGGCCCTGGGGGGCTGGGCCGTGGGCTCTGGGGGGCTGAGGCCGTGGGCCCTGGGGGGCTGGGCTGTGGGCTCTAGGGGGCTGAGGCCGTGGGCTCTGGGGCCGTGGGCTCTGGGGGGCTGGGCTGTGGGCTCTGGGGGGCTGGGCCGTGGGCTCTGGGGGGCTGAGGCTGTGGGCTCTGGGGCCGTGGGCCCTGGGGGGCTGTGGGCTCTGGGGGGCTGAGGCCGTGGGCTCTGGGGGGCTGGGCCGTGGGCTCTGGGGCCGTGGGCTCTGGGGGGCTGGGCCGTGGGCTCTGGGGCCGTGGGCCCTGGGGGGCTGGGCCGTGGGCCCTGGGGGGCTGGGGCTGTGGGCTCTGGGGGGCTGGGCCGTGGGCCCTGGGGCTGTGGGCTCTGGGGCCATGGGCCCTGGGGGGCTGGGCCATGGGCTCTGGCGGGCTGAGGCCGTGGGCTCTGGGGGGCTGGGCTGTGGGCTCTGGGGGGCTGAGGCCGTGTGCTCTGGGGCTGTGGGCCCTGGGGGGCTGGGCCGTGGGCCGTGGGCCCTGGGGGGCTGGGGCTGTGGGCTCTGGGGGGCTGAGGCCATGGGCTCTGGGGGGCTGGGCCGTGGGCCCTGGGCCCTGGGGCCGTGGGCTCTGGGGCTGTGGGCCCTGGGGGGCTGGGCCGTGGGCCCTGGGGGGCTGAGGCTGTGGGCTCTGGGGGGCTGAGGCCGTGGGCTCTGGGGGGCTGGGCCGTGGGCCCTGGGGCTGTGGGCTCTGGGGCCGTGGGCTCTGGGGGGCTGAGGCCGTGGGCTCTGGGGGGCTGGGCCGTGGGCCCTGGGGCTGTGGGCTCTGGGGTCGTGGGCCCTGGGGGGCTGGGCCGTGGGCCCTGGGGGGCTGGGGCTGTGGGCTCTGGGGGGCTGAGGCCGTGGGCTCTGGGGGGCTGGGCCGTGGGCCCTGGGGCTGTGGGCTCTGGGGCCGTGGGCCCTGGGGGGCTGGGCCGTGGGCTCTGGGGGGCTGAGGCCGTGTGCTCTGGGGCCGTGGGCCCTGGGGGGCTGGGCCGTGGGCTCTGGGGGGCTGAGGCCGTGGGCCCTGGGGGGCTGGGCTGTGGGCTCTAGGGGGCTGAGGCCGTGGGCTCTGGGGCCGTGGGCTCTGGGGGGCTGGGCTGTGGGCTCTGGGGGGCTGGGCCGTGGGCTCTGGGGGGCTGAGGCTGTGGGCTCTGGGGCCGTGGGCCCTGGGGGGCTGTGGGCTCTGGGGGGCTGAGGCCGTGGGCTCTGGGGGGCTGGGCCGTGGGCTCTGGGGCCGTGGGCTCTGGGGGGCTGGGCCGTGGGCTCTGGGGCCGTGGGCCCTGGGGGGCTGGGCCGTGGGCCCTGGGGGGCTGGGGCTGTGGGCTCTGGGGGGCTGGGCCGTGGGCCCTGGGGCTGTGGGCTCTGGGGCCATGGGCCCTGGGGGGCTGGGCCATGGGCTCTGGCGGGCTGAGGCCGTGGGCTCTGGGGGGCTGGGCTGTGGGCTCTGGGGGGCTGAGGCCGTGTGCTCTGGGGCTGTGGGCCCTGGGGGGCTGGGCCGTGGGCCGTGGGCCCTGGGGGGCTGGGGCTGTGGGCTCTGGGGGGCTGAGGCCATGGGCTCTGGGGGGCTGGGCCGTGGGCCCTGGGCCCTGGGGCCGTGGGCTCTGGGGCTGTGGGCCCTGGGGGGCTGGGCCGTGGGCCCTGGGGGGCTGAGGCTGTGGGCTCTGGGGGGCTGAGGCCGTGGGCTCTGGGGGGCTGGGCCGTGGGCCCTGGGGCTGTGGGCTCTGGGGCCGTGGGCTCTGGGGGGCTGAGGCCGTGGGCTCTGGGGGGCTGGGCCGTGGGCCCTGGGGCTGTGGGCTCTGGGGTCGTGGGCCCTGGGGGGCTGGGCTGTGGGCGCTTGGGAGGCCCGGCTGGGGGCTCCGCAGGAGCTGGCAGCCCAGGGACGGGCGGCTGGGGACGTCCCCGCGGGGAGACCCTGACACTGACCCTCTGCCCTTCCCCAGCCGCCTCCACTCCAACCAGCTGTTCTGCGACTGCCACCTGGGCTGGCTCGCGGGGTGGCTGCAGCAGCGCCCCGCCATCGGGCTCTTCACGCAGTGCGCCGGGCCCCCCCCCCCTCCGCGGCACCAGCCTGCCCGAGCTCCGGAAACACGACTTCAGCTGCTCAGGTCAGGGGCTGCTGTGGCCCTGGGGGCCTGCCTGGGCGGGGGGTCTGGGCTGCAGGGGGGGCCCTGCCTGGGCTGGGGGTCTGGCCTGCGGGGGGCTCTGCCTGGGCGGGGGGTCTGGCCTGTGGGGGGCTCTGCCTGGATGGGGGGGTCTGGGCTGCGGGGGGGGGCCCTGCCTGGGGGGTGTCTGGCCTGCGAGGGGCTCTGCCTGGGGGGAGGGAGCTGCTCTGGGCTGCCGGGGGGGCTGGTGCCCTGGGGGGTGAGGTGAGGGTGATGCTGCGTCTCCGCCCGGCCCAGCACCAGCCGCGCCCTCGAGCTCCCTGCCCCTGCCCAGGCCATGTCCCCGTCTCACTCGGCCGCTGCTCTGCTTCCCCGGCAGGACAAACGGACGCCTCCCACGCCCAGGTCTGCAGCCTCTCGTCCGGCTCCTGCCCCGCCATGTGCACCTGCAGCAACAGCGTGGTGGACTGCCGCGGCAAGGGGCTGACGGCCATCCCCGCCAACCTGCCCGAGGGCATGACAGAGATGTGAGTGCACCAGTGCCCCCCGCCGGACCCCCCGCAGCCCCACGGCGACACAGGGCGCAGCAGCTGGGCCCAGCCCCACCCCCAGGGGACAGGGCCGGGGACGGCTCTGCAGGGCCGGGTGGGGCCGAGGGAGCAGACCCGCCTGTGTTCGCCGGGCGCCGGTGTCACGGAGTGTGGGGGAGTCCAGGCCCTGCACCCCTCTTCCTGGGATCCACTGAGACTCTCAGCCAGCCAGTAAAACAGAAGGTTTATTGGACAACAGGAACACAGTCCACAACAGAGCTTGTGGGTACACCCAGGACCCCTCAGTCAACTCCTTCTGGGGGAGCAGGGAGCTTAGACCCCAGCCCTGGGGTTCCCTGCGTTCCTCCACCCAGCCCCAAACTGAAACTAAACCCCCCCAGCAGGCCCCCTCCTGCAGCCTTTGTCCACATTCCTGGGCAGAGGTGTTACCTCCCCCGCCCCCTCCTGGCTCAGGTGACAGGCTCTCAGGTCTCCCCTCCCCAGGGCACATTCCCAGGTCAACGCTCCCCCCTCCCTGCGGAGTCACATCAGGTCTGCTCAGTTTGTCCCTGAGCCCGGGGCACTGGGTCCGTACGTGGCCTCTCTGGCCACAGTGATAGCAGCTCAGGTCACGTTGGTCCCCTCGAGCGGGTCGGAGGGGCCCGACGCCAGGCGTTCCCCTTGGGAGGGGGTTCTCCCTATTTCCCCGCTGGGAGGCCCCATGGTGACTCTCTCTCTGCATCGGGGGGGGGGGCCTGTCCTTTTGGGACTCCTCCCGGCTACCCCCTGACCGACTGTTCACAAACTCGTCGGCCAGCTGCCCTGCGTGCTGGGGGTTCTCGAGCTTTTTGTCCACCAGCCACAGCCTCAGGTCGGACGGGCACTGTTCATACAGTTGCTCCAGTACGATTAGGTCAAGCAGGTCACCTTTAGCTCGGGCCCCAGCTGTCCACTTGCGGGCATATCCCTGCATCCGGTTGGCCAGTTGTAGGTAGGTGACCTCAGGCGTTTTACGCTGACTCCGGAACCTTCTCCGGTACATCTCGGGGGTCAGCCCAAACTCGCGGAGCAGGGCCTGTTTGAACAGTTCATAGTCCCCTGCCTCCGGCCCTGTCATCCGGCTGTACACCTCCACGGCTTTGGGGTCCAGTAAGGGGGTGAGAAACTGGAGCCTGTCTGCGGGGTCAACCCTGTGCATCTCACAGGCATTCTCAAAGGCCGTCAGGAAGCTATCTATGTCCTCCCCCTCCTTCCGCTGGGCCAGGAAGCACTTATCAAAGCTCCTTGCGGTCTTGGGTCCCCCCTCACTCACCGCAGCCGGGGCCCCACTGCTCCTCAGCCTGGTCAGCTCCAGTTCATGCTGTCTTTGTTTCTCCTTCTCCTGACGTTCCCTCTCCTTCTCCTGACGCTCATGTTGACGTTGTTTCTCCTCATGCTGACGTTGTTTTTCATGATCCTCCAGCTCCCCCATTTTCATCTCCCTCTCCCATTCCAGCCGCATCCGCTCCAGGGATGGGGAGCTCCGCCGGGAGGATCCCCTGCTGGCTGCTGGGGTCAGGGTGCCCTCGGTATTCGCTGGGCTTCCCCCAACCCCTCCCCCAGGCATAGGTAGGAAGGGTCTCGGGATGTCCTCAGCAGCAGTCTGACCCCTCCCAGCCCGGTTAGGCCCCAGGGCCCACGCTGCGTCTGCCAGGCGCCTTCCCTCAGGGACGGGGATCGGGTCATCCAAGCGATCCCTCTCCTCCAACTGGGCAATCAGCTGTTCCTTGGTGGACCTCCCGATGCGCAGCCCCCTCTGCCTGCACAGCTCCACCAGGTCGCTCTTCAGGCGTTTAGCGTACATCTCCCTGCTGGCCACTCGCAGGCCGGGCAGCTTTCCTCGGTTTCCAGGAAAAGCCCCTAGGGTGCCAGTCCTTCTTGAGGTCACCACCTCTTTGCCAGGGTCGAGCTGCAGACTCCTCCGTCCCTGGGACCGCTCGCTGCAATCCCCCGGGGGACCCTGTTTCTGCAAGAGTCCTTCTCTCAGGTCACACACTGCCAGGGTTTACCCGCCCCCTGAAATCGTCTCTCTCTGAATCTTCAGCACGCCTGGTCCCCGTCAATCCCCCTTCGTTTGACTGTTCCCCAGTCACTTACTGCAGGAAGCGCCGTTCACGGGGTGCAGCAGGTCCCACCACTGCCACCAGTTGTCACGGAGTGTGGGGGAGTCCAGGCCCTGCACCCCTCTTCCTGGGATTCACTGAGACTCTCAGCCAGCCAGTAAAACAGAAGGTTTATTGGACAACAGGAACACAGTCCAAAACAGAGCTTGTGGGTACAACCAGGACCCCTCAGTCAAGTCCTTCTGGGGGAGCAGGGAGCTTAGACCCCAGCCCTGGGGTTCCCTGTGTTCCTCCACCCAGCCCCAAACTGAAACTAAACCCCCCCCAGCAGGCTCTCTCCTGCAGCCTGTCTTCACATTCCTGGGCAGAGGTGTCACCCCCCCGCCCCCCCCCCCGGCTCAGGTCTCCCATCCCCAGGGCACATTCCCAGGACAACACTCCCCTGTCCCTTCTGCGTCACATCCTCACAGCCGGGCATCCTGCTCGCCCAGGGAGCCCCCGGCAGACACCGACCTGGCGTCGGCGCACAACAGGCCGGCTCCCGATGGCGGCCAGGGCCATGCCAGGCGTGTCACATCTCGCGTGTGGCTGCCGCCTGGGAAAGGAGTCGCTCTTCAGAGCAGCCCTTGGCTGCAGGAGGGTGGTGCCGCTAGAGCCGGCTGGAGCCGGCCCTTGGACAAACCCGTTGCCCGGTGTAATGAGGCTGGTTCTGGCGGGACCCCACTGAGAGTGCCAATTCAGGGCAAACTGCTCAGAGCAGGGCAGTCACAGCCCCATGCTGGGGTTTCTGTGCACACCGAGGCAAACCAAACCAGCCAGATAGAGAGGACTTTGGTGTCACCCCACTGGCTAACCACAAGTCACACAAGCAATTCCCCCTGGACACTCCAGTTTCCCAGTCTCCCCACCAGTGCCCCTCGTTATGGGACAGATGGTTATGAAAACCAATACCCCAGTAAAAGAGAAAAGGTTCCCTCGATCCCAAAGGACCAAGCCCCAGACCCAGGTGTGATGTTATGAGTGTAATATAATATCTCATTGAAAGGTGACAGGGCCAGAAAGAGTTAATGAACTCCCAGACTGACCTGACCCCGGCCCCGAACTTTAAAGCCTGGTTAGGAAGAGATGGAAATGGAGAGAGCTGTGAAATGCAGCCGGCATGGTGAGAGAGAGAAGGGGAGCTGTGTGCTCAGGGCTTGTGATGTCAGCAAACGAGGCTTGGCTATGGCTATGGCTTTGATTCAAAGACCAAAAAAGGAGGATTAACATTTAGGAAGACACTTGAGTGACATAGTATTGTTGTCTATGTGCCTCTTTGAAGGTTGTGGTAACCTGTGTCTGAACGGTTAATGGATAAATGACCCTGTGCTAATTGCCAGGGTGTTTGGGAGAAGGAAAGTGAAGCCGATTGTTTTCTCAGGCCAAGAGGCTGCTGGAAATGTATAAAAACCCTGGGACATGGTCCTTCTTCATCTCAGATCTGCTTTGGGTTTCAAGAAGGGGAAACCCTGAGCCATGAGGATTGAGATCCTCAGTCGCTGACTGGAGTCACCCTGAATACGAACACTGGACTGTAACCTGTGGACTATTTCTAAAAGGACTTTTGGCCACTACACACTCACCATCTCTGCCATGTACCTGGACCTCAAGAACTGAACTCAAGTCTGCCTGTATATTGATCTTTCAGCCAATTCTCTCTCTTTTCTTTTTAAATAAATGTTAGTTTAGTTAACAAGAATTGGTTCTAGCGTGTATTTTGGGTACGATCTAAGTTATCATTGGACCTGGGAGTGTGGCAGATCCTTTGGGGTTGGAGAATCTTTTCTTTTATAGGATGAGATAAGATGTTCGGTAACCATCCTCGTATCTGACAGGTGTGTCTGGAGGGGGGCCTGAGGCTGGCACTTTAAGGGCACTGCGTCGTGTGGACGTCTGAGTACCCAGGGAGGTGATACAGAGGCTGGTTTGGGCTGGTTTGATAACTCTAAGTATTGGAATATCCACCAGCGTGTGGGGTTTGTCTGCCCCGGTCTGTTTGCAGTTCACCCAGACTGAGTGACCTCAGCGGGTTCCCACGGACAGCACCGTCACCCCAGGTCAATGTACAAATCAGATCTTACCCACAAATCACGCTGTTGCCAAACCTTTAGCATCTAAAATCTAAAGGTTTATTCAGAAAAGGAAAAGGATAGACACGAGAGCTAGAAGTGGTGAAATGGAATCAATGACATACAGTGATGGCAAAGTTCTTGGTTCAGGCTTGCAGCAGTGATGGAATAAGCTGCAGGTTCAAATCAAGTCTCTGAAGAACATCCCCAGCTGGGGTGGGTCTTTCAGTCCTTGGTTCAAAGCTTCAGTGCAGCAAAGTCCCTCCAGAGGTCAGAAGCAGGATTGAAGACCAGATGGAGGAGCTGCAGCAGGTTTTTATAGTCTCTTGCCATGTGGTCTCTGCTTTCTTTGTCCCAAGGACAAGCTGCCCATCTCACGGCCTGGAAACACCTCAGAGTTCTGTCCATAGGCAGGTCCCTGCACACTTTGCTGAGTCGCAAGGCGTGTCTGCCTTCTCTCAATGGGTCAGTTGTGTCGCTGATGGTCCTTAATGAGCCACCCAGCAGGCTAGGCAGAGCTGACACCAACTTGTCTGGGGTGTCCCCCAGAAGCAGAGCACAAGTTTGAACTACGGACAGTACAGAGCCAATATTCATAACTTCAACTACAAAAATGATACCCACATATAGGCAGCATAATCATAACCAGCCAACCATCACCTCGTCTTAGACTCCTCATTTGACCCCCTTTATACAAGATTTGGTGCCACTACAGGACTTTGGTTGCAACGATGATCTATACAGATTATGTCAATAACATCACACCCAGTTTCCCGACAACCCCCCCTCCCCCCGGGGGGGCAGTGGCCCTGCTCACCTGTTCCCCCAGGACTTCGCCCAAAGTGTAACTAGAGCGAATCTCCATCGGGAACTCCAGCTGAGCCAGCCCAGGGCAAATCTGCGCCGCGGAGAGCACCCCTGCAGGGAGAGGTGGGGCTGGGGCAGCTCCCCCCACAGCCAGCACCCCCCTGTGCTCCCCACAGCGCCCCCTGCAGGGAGAGGCCAGGCTGCAGTAGGCAGCCAGCAGGACGGGCGGGTTTGGTTCATTTTCTGTCTCCCCACAGACGCCTTGAGCTGAACGGGATCAGATCTGTCCCCCCTGGTGCCTTCTCGCCCTACAAGAAGCTGCGGCGGATGTAAGTGCCCCGAGCCTGACCCTGGGCGTGCCCGGAACTGCCCCCGTGCCTCTGCCCCATTGCCCCCAGCGCCTGCCCCGCGTCCCTGCTGCCGCCTCTGGAGTCTCAGCCCGTGAGGAGCCCAAGGGGCTCTGGTCCTGTCCTGGGTGCCCTGTGGTCTCTCAGCTCCCCACCCAGTGGAGTCCCCGCCACAGCGGGCAGGGCGGGGCCCCCGGCACTGGGCCCCTCTGCCCCAGGCTCACGCAGCAGGTCCCAATGGGGCTTAGGGCGCCTGTGGGGCGAAACCAGCCCTCCGAGCCGCCCACACCAATTCCGGGCCCCAGGGCAGAACAGTCCATGGGCCCCTAGAAGGGGCCACCTGACATCGGGCGGGGCTGCAGCTGTGCTGGCTGGTGCCTGGAGCGGCCCTGGCTGGCTGCGCTGCTGGGCACGCTCTTCCGGCACAGCCAGGGCTTCCACGTGCCCGCCCGGCTGCCCGCGCTGGCAGGAGTGCCAGGACAGCCGTCCCCCCGGGCCCCCGAACCTGCAGGAGGTTTCTAGCCGGTAACGGGTGCTGGGAAGACATGGGGCCACCGGACGGCCCCATGGCAGCAGCTCCAACACCCGCCCACGGAGCCCCGCCAGAGGACATGGCTGGGGGGCAGGGCTGTGCCTCGAGGGCCATTCATTCTTAACAGCACAATCCCTATGCTAACAACCTTAAAGGAAGCCTTCGTTAGCATGTGCCCGGCTGTTTTACCTTGGTCAGGGCCACGTCAAAGGCACAGGGGCTGGTAAAGGCAGGCTGGCAGAAGCTTAGTTTGGCACTGATACTGTGTTACCGGCAAGTGGGGTGACTGTCCTCCCTAGCCTTCTTTCCTTCAATGTGGGGGGCTGCTGGACCCTCAATGACACCTGGAGGTACAGGTGGCCCCAGGGACCCAGAGCATCATTTTACACCTGCCTCTGTTAAATTGTAGACAGGTAACGGGGGTGTCAGAGGGGACGGGGAGAGCGTGGGGACCTGGGGCTGGGCAGGGTCACATGGAGGGTCACGTGCCCCCCATTGTGTCCCTCCCATGAGTGCAGTACTGGCAAGAAATTATTTCTACTTGCACCACTGGCCGCCAGTACCACCCCGCACACCTAGGAGGCCTGTGGCCCAGCCGGGCAATTTAAAACGGCCCCACTGCCGAGTTCCCTCGAATGTTTCCCAGCTGTGTGTGGAATGAATTTTGTTACGTGCCCCAATATGGAGGTGAGGTGGGACACGACCCTGTGTGACACATCACCTCCGTATTCGTGCACATAACAAAATCCATGTGGTGGGGGTGAGGCCGAGGGGTTTGGGGTGCGGGAGGGGGCTCAGGGCCAGGGCAGAGGGTTGGGTGCAGGGGATGAGGACTCCAGCTGGGGGTGCGGGCTCTGGGGTGGAGCCAGGGATGAGGGGTTTGGGGTGCAGGCTGCCCTAGGGCTACGGCAGGAGAGAAGACACCACCACCCCGCCCCAGCTCTCTCTCCCTGCAGCAGGGCTGGGGCTGGGTTCGGGCCTGAGGAGGGGCGCCCCCACCACACCAGAGTTCGGGTATCCCAGCTGTGTCCAGGCTGGGCCGGGCTAGGTGGGGTCTGGGGGAGGGGTACCCCCAGCTGCGGCAGGTCCCTGGGTGGATTCCCTGAGCACCTGCACAGTGGTAACTAGGCTGTTGCATGGCCGTGCCACTTCCAGGGACCTCCCCGGGCCCTTTTACATTGCCCAGGCCCCTGGGCAATTCCCCCTTTGCCCCCATCGCTGGCCTGCCAGCCCTAAGGACTGGGACTCACAACTGGCCAGCTCACAAGAGCAACAGCTGAAGCTTCTGCCTCCTGACCCACCCCCAGCCCCACTCCTGCGAGCCCATCCGCCAGCCCATCACCCTCCCCTCAGGGCACCTGCCACGGCCCCATAACCCCTGTCATCCTTGCAGCGCCCGTGGGGGAGAGACCCATCTTCTGCCCCAGGGCGGCTAGCCATCCCACAACCTTGTCCCTCCCCGCCCGGTGGAGGGCGACTGGGCAAAGACTTGGCCCCTCCATGGGGTGCTGTGGGGAGCAGTGGGATTCTGGGCCCCCCAGGGCTGCAGCTGGGCGGGGCTGGTGTGGCGGACGGGGGCTGGGGAGGGAAGACAACGCTGGGCATTTCCCCTTTTGCCTTGCAGAGACCTGAGCAACAACCAGATCTCGGAGATCGCACGTGACGCCTTCCAGGGGCTGCGCTCGCTGAACTCCCTGTGAGTCCCCGGGCCGCCCCCGGCCAAGGGCTTCGCCACGTCCAGAGCCCCGGGAATCACGACCTCCAGCCTCACTGATCGTCACACGGTCCCTGGGAGCCGCTACGGAGCCACGCTGCCCTGGGCCCCCGCCGCGCCGCCAAGGCCCCTCACTCCCGACCCACAGCCCTGGGCCTCCACCACGCCGCCAACGCCCCTCACTCCCGACCCGCAGCCCCAGCCCTGGGCCCCCGCCGCTCCGCCAAGGCCCCTCACTCCCGATCCGCAGCCCCAGCCCTGGGCCCCCGCTGCTCCGCCAACACCCCTCACTCCCGACCCGCGGCCCCTCGGCTGAGGGTAGCCCGTCGCACTGGGAGGTGGGTCTGGATTGGAGGCGGAGGTAAGATCCCTGGCCAGGACCAAGGCTTGGGGCCCCAGCAACGTGGGGTGGCCCGTGCTGGGGGTCGGCAAAGCTGGGGGCTGCGGGGCTCCTGGCTGGGGTCCTGTGGGGATCCCTGTTCGCTGGGCCGGGGGCTCAGGCCGATGCCCATGGGTCTGCGTGCGAGCGACGGGCTCTGTCTTTTCCAGTGTGCTGTATGGGAACAAGATCACAGACCTGCCCAGGGGCGTCTTCGGGGGACTCCACGCGCTGCAGCTGCTGTAAGGATGCGGCGGCTCGGGCAGGGGCTGGGGTCTGCCCGGCTCTGCTCTCGGGAGCCCGGAGTGCCAGCCCCGATGTCTGCGGTGCCCCCCCGGGCTGGCCCCGGCAGGGCCCAGAGCAGGGCCGGCCTGCGTCTCTGTTTGACGTCTCCCTGCCCCCCCAGGCTCATCAACGCCAACAAGATCAGCTGCCTCCGTGCTGACACCTTCGGGGACCTGCAGAGCCTCTCGCTGCTCTCGCTGTACGACAACAAGCTGCAGGGCCTGGCCAAGGGCACCTTCGCCCCCCTGCGGGCCATCCAGACGCTGTGAGTGCCAGGCAGCGCCCGCCCCGCCCAGCCACCAACTCCCAGGCTCGGGGGGATTCCTGCCCCGCCCTGCGTGGCCCACGTGGGGCAGGCTCTGGTCCAGGAGGTGCAGCCTGGGGGGTGGGCAAAGGGGCCTTCATGCCCTCGGATCCTGGGCTCCCCCGGGGCTGAGGGGGGAATAAAACCCTGGAACCGGGTAAGTCAGCGGAACCTGGGGGGGTCCCAGCACCACGTGCTGCAGGCCCCGCAGCAGGGCTCGGTGGGGCAGCATGGAGGGCTAGCTGGGGCTGGGGGTCATGAGCTGCTCTGCAGGCCCCAGGGCAGCACAGAGGGGCCAGGCCGGGGGTTGCTGTGATTTACCCACAGAGTCCCTAGAGCCCTGTTGGGGTTGACGCTACCCGCCTGGGCCCAGCTGCGAGCCAGGGCCCTGCCCATGTGGGGCCGGCACCCCCAGCTCAGGGCCTGGCCAGTAACGCTCAGTGCTGGGGCCAGCTTCACCCTCCTCCCCTCTGCATCCCCCCCCGCCAGGCACCTGGCTCAGAACCCCTTCATCTGCGACTGCCACCTGCGGTGGCTGGCGGATTTCCTGCGCGCCAACCCCATTGAGACCAGCGGTGCCCGCTGCGCCAGCCCGCGCCGCCTGGCCAACAAGCGCATCGGCCAGATCAAGAGCAAGAAGTTTCGCTGCTCAGGTGAGTCCATCTCCTCTGTCCAGGGCCCTCCCTGCCCCCTACCACTGCGGGACCCGGGGCTGGGGCACGGAGGCACTTAATCGGGGAGCTGCTGTTAGACCCCGGAAGGCAGCTGGGGTCCCTCCAGGATCTTGGCCCCGTCAGTGAAGGGAGCGAGGGGCCGGTGCCCCCTGGGTGCTGAGCAGGCAGAGGGGTGAGCTGGGGCATGGAGCTCCTGCTCTGCCAGCCCCGGGCCCTTCCCTGGGGAACCAGAGCATCCGTCCCCCCCGCCGCTATCGTGGCCTTGACAGAGCCGTGGGGTGCTGGGCGCCGCAGACACCACGTCACACCCTGCTCTGCAAGGGAGGAGGGGAAACTGAGGCACGGAGCTGGAGGGACTTGCCCAAGCTCAGCCGGTCGGTCAGTGGCAGAGCCGGGGCTCGAGCCCTGAGTGCCAGCCCACCAGAGCCTGTCTCACTGAGCGAACCGAGGGCGGGAAGGAGGAGATCTCGCCAGGCACCACTGGCTGTGCCCAGCTGTCCCCCTCCCCACGCGGGCCCCGGCGCCAGGCTGCCCCGCTAACGTGTTTGTGCCTTTCTCTCCGCAGCCAAGGAGCAGTACTTTATCCCAGGTAAGGACCGAGCAGAGCCCTGCGGGCGGGAGCCGGGGCTGAGGGGACGTGTCTGCCCAGGGACTGTCCATGGGCCTCTCTCGGAGGGGCTGTGGTTTGCCGTGTGACGTCCTGCAAGGTTCAGTCACTGGGTTCCCGGGTACCTGGGCTCTGAGTCGCTGGGTACAGTGCCCCGCAGGACTCGCATGGCCCGGCTCTCCGGCCTGGCACAGATATTGCCACCGGCTGCTGGCACCCTGGGGTCCGGCTCCAGAGGTGGGCGAATGGCCTTTTGCTAAGCAGTCAAAGGCCCTAACCCAGCCTGGCCCACGCCCCACACAGCGCCACACACTGGCACGGGGCTGGTGCAGGGGCTGGGATGGAGGCTGAATGAGAGAAGAAAACCAGCCATGGCCCCTCCCCACGCCTGGCTGCCGGGCACTGCCTGGGCTTCTAGCAGAGAGCAGCTGGGGGCTGCGATCTCAACTCCCATGTGGGGCAGGGGTGGCCCTGAACCCCCCGGCCCGGGGGCTTGATCGCTGCAGGGAAATGGCATCTGCTCCTAAACCCCGGGGGAGCAGGAGGTGCAGCTTCATGCGCGGCAGGCTGCGCTGCCCCCTGCTGACCTCGCTGCACTGGGGCAGGACTGTGGCAGGCCAGCCCCCCCCGCCCAGAGCCCGCCCCCCTGCCCCCCCCGCAGGGCGGTGGCTGGCGTCCTGGCCTCCCCGGCGTGTCTCTCGTGGCAGGCACGGAGGATCAGCAGCTGAACCGCGAGTGCAGCAGCGACGTGAGCTGCCCCCCGAAGTGCCGCTGTGAGGCCAGCGTGGTGGAGTGCTCCAGCCTGAAACTCTCCAAGCTCCCGGAGCGCATCCCGCAGGCCACGGCAGAGCTGTAAGGGCCCCCGGCGGCTCCCCGCGTGCTGGGCGTCCTGCCCCGGGTCTGTCTGTCTGTTGCACACGCACTCGCCTTGCCGGAGCCCCCGCCCGGTCCAGGGGGCTGCATGCGTCACAGCTGTGGGGGGGCAGGGGGCTTCCTTTATTCCTCCGGGGGGGCCGAGCCCTGCCTGGGCCTCATCGTCAGCGTCTTTGTTCTTCTCTTCCCCGCCTCCCCCACTCCCAGACGCCTGAACAGCAACGAGATCTCGGTCCTGGAGGCCACGGGGCTCTTCAAAAACCTCCCACACCTGAAAAAAATGTGAGTGCGACCCCAGCGAGTCCTCGCGGCCACGGTGAGGGCATTGGAGACACTGCAGGCAGGGCCGGGGAGCAGGGCACAGCCAGCGGAAGGGGGAGGCCGACGCTGCATCGTTTACCTGTGGAACTCACTGACGCAAGATGTCACTGAGGCCATGAGCTGAGCAGGAGTGGGCATTTCTGTGGCTAGTAAGAACAGCCAGAGTTACGGTAAACCTCCCATTCCTGGGCACAAGCCAGCCTCTCACGGACAGGGCCAGGAGGAACCGCCGCCGCCCCAGACCAGTTATTCTACTAGTTCCCACTAGGGGGTGCCATACACCTTCTCTGCAGCAGCTGGTGCTGGCCCCTGCTGGACAGACGCCCCCAGCCTGCCCGTGTTCCCACGGCATGTAGGACCGGACGCCCCCAGGGGATAGAGGGGTGGGACCCAGCAGGTGATGGCCCGCAGTGCACAGGGGTGGCTCTCTGGGGGGCTGCACCCCCCCATCCCCTGCGTAGGCCCAGCCTGCTGCTCCCCTCTCTCTCCAGCAACCTGAGCAACAACAAGGTGACGGAGATCGAGGACGGGGCCTTCGAGGGGGCGGCGTCCGTCAGCGAGCTGCACCTGACGGCCAATCAGCTGGAGTCGGTGCGCGGCGGCATGTTCCGGGGCCTGGTGGGGCTGCGCACCCTGTGAGTGGAGCCGGGGCCAGATCGGGCTGGGGGGGCTGGGGGGGGCTGCGGGCGGGTTTCACTGGGTGCCTCATGCCACCCCCGTGCCTGCGTCTGCCCTCCCGGTGCCGCACCCCGCCCTCACGCTGCCTGCTCCTTAGATCGGGCCCCTGCAGCTGCCCCAGCAGGCGCGACCCAGACGGCTCTCCCCACTCGGGGCAGCCTCCCACTGCACCCCCTGCCCTGGCACAGAGCCTGATCATTGCTGCTTCTGTCTGACTGCTGCCTGCCGCCCGCACTCACCCCGGCCCTGGGGACGAGAGGGAGACCCCCCACTCACCCCGGCGCTGTCTGGGCAGGAGGGTGCCCCGTGCCTGCTTCCTCCCTGCCGGGGCCGGGGGCGGGAGGGATGGGGAACAGCCGGGGAGTGGCACCCTCTGGCGCTGCCCCCGTTGCACTGACGTGGGGCGTCTGTTTGCTGCTGGTCTGGGCCAGGCCCTTTGCTGCCTCCCCGCCCCCAGCTGGCCTGAGTCGCCGGGGCTGCTCCTGGGGGGTCCGTGCGCCCAGCGCCCCGTGCATGAGGTGGTGCCCCGGCTCCGGGCAGGGCTGAGTCTCACTGCAGTGAGGGTTCCTGGGTGCCAAGGCGGGCAGCGGGCGGGTGCGGCTGGCATGGCGACAGGGAGCCAGGCCGGGGCACTGCTCGGGGGGCCGTTAACCCTCCCTCCCTCCCTGCCAGGATGCTGCGAAACAACCGCATCAGCTGCATCCACAACGACAGCTTCACGGGGCTGCGCAGCGTCCGCCTGCTCTCGCTCTATGACAACCAGATCAGCACCATCGCGCCCGGCGCCTTCGACACGCTGCAGTCGCTCTCCACGCTGTGAGTCGGGGCGTCCCGCGGTCCCTGCCGCTCCCAGCCAGCTCAGCCCGGCCTGGGGACCCTTCCCTCCCTCTCCCTGCCTGCCTGACGGCCCCGCCCCGCTGCCTCTGGGCTCTGGGGTGGGTGATGCTGGAACGATGGGGGAGCCCGCTGAGGTCACTCAATCGGGGTGAACTGCAAACAGACCGGGGCAGACAAACCCCACACGCTGGTGGATATTCCAATACTTAGAGTTATCAAACCAGCCCAAACCAGCCTCTGTATCACCTCCCCGGGTACTCTGACGTCCACACGACGCAGTGCCCTTAAAGTGCCAGCCTCAGGCCCCCCTCCAGACACACCTGTCAGATACGAGGATGGTTACCGAACATCTTATCTCATCCTATAAAAGAAAAGATTCTCCAACCCCAAAGGATCCGCCACACTCCCAGGTCCAATGATAACTTAGATCGTACCCAAAATACACGCTAGAGCCAATTCTTGTTAACTAAACTAACATTTATTTAAAAAGAAAAGAGAGAGAGTTGGCTGAAAGATCAATATACAGGCAGACTTGAGTTCAGTTCTTGAGGTCCAGGTACGTGGCAGAGATGGTGAGTGTGTAGTGGCCAAAAGTCCTTTTAGAAATAGTCCACAGGTTACAGTCCAGTGTCCATCTTCAGGGTGACTCCAGTCAGTGACTGGGGATCTCAATCCTCATGACTCAGGGTTTCCCCTTCTTGAAACCCAAAGCAGATCTGAGATGAAGAAGGACCATGTCCCAGGGTTTTTATACATTTCCAGCAGCCTCTTGGCCTGAGAAAACAATCGGCTTCACTTTCCTTCTCCCAAACACCCTGGCAATTAGCACAGGGTCATTTATCCATTCCACTGTTCAGACACAGGTTACCACAACCTTCAAAGAGGCACATAGACAACAATACTATGTCACTCAAGTGTCTTCCTAAATGTTAATCCTCCTTTTTTGGTCTTTGAATCAAAGCCATAGCCATAGCCAAGCCTCGTTTGCTGACATCACAAGCCCTGAGCACACAGCTCCCCTTCTCTCTCTCACCATGCCAGCTGCATTTCACAGCTCTCTCCATTTCCATCTCTTCCTAACCAGGCTTTAAAGTTCAGCCCTGGGTCAGGTCAGTCTGGGAGTTCATTAACTCTTTCTGGCCCTGTCTCCTTTCAATGAGATATTATATTACACTCATAACGTCAGAGATGCGCACGCCTGAGGCTTGGTCCAGGCCCCGCTGGCTCGGGAGCTGGGAGCCAGGGGGACTCCAGGTACCACGTTAGCCCCGCACTCCCCTCTGCTGCGCAGGAACCTGCTGGCCAATCCCTTCGACTGTAACTGCCGGCTGGCCTGGCTGGGTGACTGGCTGCGGAGGAGGAAGATCGTGACGGGGAACCCGCGCTGCCAGAACCCCGACTTCCTGCGGCAGATCCCGCTCCAGGACGTGGCCTTCCCCGACTTCAGGTGTGAGGAAGGTAACTCACAGGCGCCATGGGGCTGAGCGGGGCGGCCGATGATGGGTCACCCCGCAGCAGGGTCCCCCGGCAGGTGCTTCCCGGCTGGCCACGTCGGGCCCCGCTGCCACCCCACGCCAGCCTCTCGGTCCTAGCTGTGCCACCTCCAAGCCGCGCCCGGCTGGTCTCAGACTCAGAGCGGAGGCTGGTGCTGGGACACGACCCAGGGCCCAGGCACGTGGGCCAGCAGGCGGGTGGCTGGACCGGATTAACTCAGGCTGGGGAGTTACACCCGCCCCAAGGGCATCAGGGACAGCATTATTTTGATTTTTAGCCTTGGTTTGGTTTCGATTAAGGGCACACGAGACTGAGGAAAACCTGCCCTGTAGTGCCGGACCCCTGGATCCCCGTCTGCTCAGTTTCCCAGAGAGACGGTGAAGGGGTGACTTAATTACGGCCCACAGGTATCGCCACGGGGAGCGAGTCCTGGGCGGTGGGCTGCCGACCAGCTGAGGAAGGTCTAACAAGGCCCAGGGGCTGGAAGCTGGAGCGAGACTCCTGCAGGCTGGAAACCAGGCGTGGATCTGTGCCAGGGAGGGGAAGTAGCTGTTGGAACAAGTGACCTGGGGGCAGGCGGATTCTCCAGCAAGGGATCTGCTTTTGGGGCACTTGGGGGGCAGGCACGGCCCAGGGCCCTTCTGGCCTTGGAGTGTAGGAATCTCTGCCCCCAGGACGGGGCGAGAGCCTGGATCTGGATGGGCCCGTTACTTGCTGTGCTCCCCCGCAACTTTGCAGGCCAGGAGGAGACGGGCTGCGTCCCACGGCCACAGTGCCCTCAGGAGTGCACCTGCCTGGACACGGTCGTTCGCTGCAGCAACAAACACCTCAAGTCCCTGCCCAAGGGGATCCCAAAGAACGTCACTGAGCTGTGAGTGTCCCAGGGCTCGGCCCGATTCCTCTCACCGCCCACCCCGGGCCCCGGCTCATGGGGCAGGGAGCCTGCGAGGCCAGGCCTGCTGAGCACAGGGAGAGCGGGACAGATTTCCCAGCAGGGGCTGGGAGGAGGGAGGGGGTGACAGTCACAGAACAGCCGGGCCCCCCTGCAGCAGCCATTCCCCCCCGGAGGTCACAGTGACACCCTGCACGCTCAGGCCAGCTGATCCGCCTGGCAACGGGCCCAGAGCCACGTGCGTAGCACGCTGGTGTGAATCCAGAGGGACCCCACTGGCTTCAGTGGCATTTACCCCGGCAGCCCAAGAGCGGAGCCTGGCCATGAAGCGGGCGTCGATGGGGAGCTGGAGGTGTGAATTCCCGCCCCAGGAGAGGTGCCCAGGCCAGCACTGGCCCAGCCAGCGGGCTGACAGTGGCAGTGTCGTGGGTGGGGGGGGGCTACCCCCGAGCCAGAGGGGATCCCCCCTCCGCCACAGCCTGCGAGAGCCCAGTCCTGTGAACGCTCCCTGGTGTCCCGGGGCACGGCGGGGCACGGCGGGGCACGGCCGCACGTGGGAGCTGCGGGAATGCCTGGGCCAGACGAAGCTGTTTGCGCTGCTCCAAGGAGGGGTCAGGGTAGCGCCACGTCATTCGGGCCCCGACCAGGTGTGTGACCCGCCCGGCGGGAGACAGGGGGGCAGGGGAGGGCAGGAAACGCAGCTAATGGAGGCTGCACATTAAAGTCGGGGGGGGGCATTAGCTGTTCCTGCTCCTGTGACCCCCCCATGCCCCATAATTAAACAGGAGCAGAACAAATCCTCGTTAGCAATGGGGCGCCCCATGCGCTGGCTGGGACTCTGGGGCGGGGCCGTCTCTCGCCGGGTGTTCACGCAGCACCCGCTGCACTGGGGCTGTGACCTCGCCCGCTTCGCGCTTGCTCCCGGCGGAGGCTGCCGAACCGGCCCCAGGCCCTGCCGAACTGGCCCCAACTTCCTACACGCCCGAAACAGAACACCCTGCCCCGCCCCTTCTGCGAGGCCCCGCCCCTTCTGCGAGGGCCCCCCCCTCCCCCCCGCGCTCACTCTCCCCACCCTCATTTTCGCTCACTCGCTCATTTTCACTGGGCTGGGGTGCGGGGCCAGGGGGGGAAGGCCCCGGCTGGGGGTGCGGACTCCGGGATGGGGCCAGAAATGAGGGGTTCAGGGTGTGGGAGGGGCCTCTGGGTTGGGGCAGGCGGTTGGGATGTGGGAGGGGGTGAGGGCTCTGGCTGGGGCCGGCGATGAGGGGTTTCGGGTGCAGGAGGGGGCTCTGGGCTGGGGGTGGAGCCGAGGGGTTTGGAGTATGGAGGGGGGTCCAGGCTGAGGCAGTGGGTTGTGGTGTGGGAGGGGTACGGGTTCTGGGCTGGAGCAGGAGGTTGGGGTGCAGGGGGGAGGTAAGGTCTCCCGCTGGGGGTGCAGGCTCTGGCTGGGGCCGGCGATGAGGGATTTGGGGTGCAGGAGGGGGGCTCCGGGCTGGGGCTGAGGGGTTCTGAGGGCAGGAGGGGGATCAGGGCTGGGGCAGGGGGTTAGGGCCCGGGAGGGGGTTAGGGGTGCAGGGGGGAGGTAAGGTCTCCCGCTGGGGGTGCAGGCTCTGGCTGGGGCCGGCGATGAGGGATTTGGGGTGCAGGAGGGGGGCTCCGGGCTGGGGCTGAGGGGTTCTGAGGGCAGGAGGGGGATCAGGGCTGGGGCAGGGGGTTAGGGCCCGGGAGGGGGTTAGGGGTGCAGGGGGGAGGTAAGGTCTCCCGCTGGGGGTGCAGGCTCTGGCTGGGGCCGGCGATGAGGGGTTTGGGGTGCAGGAGGGGGCTCCGGGCTGGGGCAGGGGGTTAGGGCCCGGGAGGGGGTTAGGGGTGCAGAGGGGAGGTAAGGTCTCCCGCTGGGGGTGCAGGCTCTGGTGCGGGGCCGGCGATGAGGGGTTTCGGGTGCAGGAGGGGCTCCGGGCTGGGGCAGGGGGTTAGGGCCCGGGAGGGGGTTAGGGGTGCAGGGGGGAGGTAAGGTCTCCTGCTGGGGGTGCAGGCTCTGGCTGGGGCCGGCGATGAGGGGTTTGGGGTGCAGGAGGGGGGCTCCGGGCTGGGGCAGGGGGTTAGGGCCCGGGAGGGGGTTAGGGGTGCAGGAGGGGGTCCAGGCTGGGGCAGGGGGTTAGGGCCCGGGAGGGGGTTAGGGGTGCAGGAGGGGGTCCGGGCTGGGGCAGGGGGTTAGGGCCCGGGAGGGGGTTAGGGGTGCAGGCTCTGGCTCGGGCCGGCGATGAGGGGTTTCGGGTGCAGGAGGGGGGCTCCGGGCTGGGGCAGGGGGTTAGGGCCCGGGAGGGGGTTAGGGGTGCAGGGGGGAGGTAAGGTCTCCCGCTGGGGGTGCAGGCTCTGGCTGGGGCCAGTGATGAGGGGTTTCGGGTGCAGGAGGGGGTCCGGGCTGGGGCAGGGGGTTAGGGCCCGGGAGGGGGTTAGGGGTGCAGGGGGGAGGTAAGGTCTCCCGCTGGGGGTGCAGGCTCTGGTGCGGGGCCAGTGATGAGGGATTTCGGGTGCAGGAGGGGGTCCGGGCTGGGGCAGGGGGTTAGGGCCCGGGACGGGGTTAGGGGTGCAGGGGGGAGGTAAGGTCTCCCGCTGGGGGTGCAGGCTCTGGCTGGGGCCGGCGATGAGGGGTTTCGGGTGCAGGAGGGGCTCCGGGCGGGGGCAGGGGGTTAGGGCCCGGGAGGGGGTTAGGGGTGCAGGGGGGAGGTAAGGTCTCCCGCTGGGGGTGCAGGCTCTGGTGCGGGGCCAGTGATGAGGGATTTCGGGTGCAGGAGGGGGGCTCCGGGCTGGGGCAGGGGGTTAGGGCCCGGGAGGGGGTTAGGGGTGCAGGAGGGGGTCCGGGCTGGGGCAGGGGGTTAGGGCCCGGGAGGGGGTTAGGGGTGCAGGGGGGAGGTAAGGTCTCCCGCTGGGGGTGCAGGCTCTGGCTGGGGCCGGCGATGAGGGGTTTCGGGTGCAGGAGGGGCTCCGGGCGGGGGCAGGGGGTTAGGGCCCGGGAGGGGGTTTGGGGTGCAGGAGGGGGCTCCGGGCTGGGGCAGGGGGTTAGGGCCCGGGAGGGGGTTTGGGGTGCAGGAGGGGCTCCGGGCTGGGGCAGGGGGTTAGGGCCCGGGAGGGGGTTAGGGGTGCAGGAGGGGCTCCGGGCTGGGGCAGGGGGTTAGGGCCCGGGAGGGGGTTAGGGGTGCAGGAGGGGCTCCGGGCTGGGGCAGGGGGTTAGGGCCCGGGAGGGGGTTAGGGGTGCAGGAGGGGCTCCGGGCGGGGGCAGGGGGTTAGGGCCCGGGAGGGGGTTTGGGGTGCAGGAGGGGTTCCGGGCTGGGGGTGGAGCCGAGGGGTTTCGGGTGCAGGAGGGGGCTCCGGGCTGGGGCAGGGGGTTAGGGCCCGGGAGGGGGTTAGGGGTGCAGGAGGGGGCTCCGGGCGGGGGCAGGGGTTTAGGGCCCGGGAGGGGGTTAGGGGTGCAGGGGGGAGGTAAGGTCTCCCGCTGGGGGTGCAGGCTCTGGCTGGGGCCAGTGATGAGGGGTTTCGGGTGCAGGAGGGGCTCCGGGCTGGGGCAGGGGGTTAGGGCCCGGGAGGGGGTTAGGGGTGCAGGAGGGGCTCCGGGCTGGGGCAGGGGGTTAGGGCCCGGGAGGGGGTTAGGGGTGCAGGAGGGGCTCCGGGCTGGGGCAGGGGGTTAGGGCCCGGGAGGGGGTTAGGGGTGCAGGCCCACCTCAGGCAGCTCCTGGAAGCAGAGACACGTCCCCCTCCGGCTCCTACATGTTCCCCTGCCCAAAGCACCAGCTCTGCAGCTCCCATTGGCCAGGAACCACAAACACTTCCAGCCCCCGCAGTCAGGGCGGGACCCTGATCCCCTGCATGGCTGTGCTCCGCTCAGCGTGGGGTCGGGGGGTCTCTGCACGGACGGACCCCGGGCCGAACTGGGTGCGGTTGGTGCTGCACCCCACACGTGAGCCCTGCCCCCTCACTGCCCGTGCACCGGCCTCCTGAGCCCAGCCCCGATTGGTGACGGGCCTTTGTTCTCGCCCGCAGTTACCTGGACGGCAATCAGTTCGCGCGGGTCCCTGGAGAGCTCTCCTCCTTCAGATCCCTGCAGCTGGTGTAAGTATCCCGGCCCGGCTCTGCTGCTGGGTGGGCCCCGGCGGCAGGGATCCCGTGGGCTGGGCTGGCTGAGACTCGAGCCGCGAAGGCCGGGCAGTGCGTGGGGGCGGGGGCAGCAAGCCAGCCGGCGTCTGGGCACTCGCTCAAGGCCGCGCAGCCTGGAAGCCGTGACAAAGCTGGGATCAGCCCTCGGGGGCTCCTGGCTCCAACCTGCCGCTTCTCTCCCTGCGGCGCGGAAGGTTTCTCAGCTGCTTTCCCGAAGGGGGCCGGTGAGGGCAGGGACCGCGGGGGCCCAGCCAGGCGATGGCAGGGTGTGTGCTCTAGCAGGCCCAGCGTCTTCTGCCCATTTGCCCCCAAATTCACCCCCTCTGCCCCGTCCCCTGTCCTGTCTTTTCCCTGCTCCCGTTCCAGTCCCACGTCCCGTTCCCCCGGCACCCTGGGGAAGGGCTGTGAGCCTGTTGGAAACGCAGAGACAGCCATGTCCAAAGTGCCCACCCACCGGGGCTCCGAGCTGCCGAGGACCTGGCTGGTCAGAGCACTGAGCCTGATGCTGCCCTTCACTGTTCAGGGCATAGCCCAGCACTTCTGCAGAGCAGCCCTCAGCGCCTCCCGTTAGCACCCAGAAAACCGGGCACACACCGTAGTGGCCCCTTTAAGTGACTTGCCCAGCATCTCACAGGAACTCTGTGGCAGAGGCAGGGACAGACTCCAGTTCTCCAGGGCAGCATTCAACTGCGTTAACCACGGGATCGTCCTCCCTCCTTCTGCAGTCCCCGCCTCGCTCGCTGCCCAGTTTCAGTCCCCCTGGTTGACATTTGGGAAAGTTATAAACAGTTGAAAATTAGGGCTTATATTGGGACGTGTCGGGGAACCTTCCTGATAGGTGGGTGCTCCCAGTCCCTTGTCTGAGAAAAAACAACTCCCTTCTCTTTGGAGAAACTAGGAGTGACCCCCTTTCTCCATCGCAGACCCCAACACCCCCCAGGCCCTGGGGTGAGCTTCTGAGCCATAGAGTCTTTTGGTCCTTCTGCCCCACACATCGCAGGCCTCAGAACCTCACCCACCTGCTCCTGTGCTAGACCCCGACCTCCGGCTGAGTCACTGACGTCCTCAAATCATGGTTTAAAGACGTCAAGTTACAGAGAATCCACCATTGACACTAGTTTAAACCTGAAGGCAACTTCCCACCCCCCAGGGTCTCTGCCAGGCTGTCCTTCCCCACCCCAATATGGCGACCAGACCCTGAGCAGGTGGGCGAGACCCATCAGCCAGACACGTGGGAAAGAATTCGCTGTAGTAACTCAGAGCCCTCCCCGTCCAGCGTCCCATCACCGGCCGTTGCGGGTATTTGCTACTAACAGTCGCCGATTGGCCATTGTGGGCAGTCCCCATCACACCATCCCCTCCACACACGTATCACGCTCAGGCTTGAAGCCGGTTCGGTGTTCTGCCCCCCCTTGGCTCACCCCTCCAGTGCTTAGAAACCTTCACCTCATGTCGAGCCCAAACTTGTTGATGGCCAGTTTGTCTCCATTTGTTCTCGGGGTCAGTCTGCGACAAAGCAGGGAACCGAACCACAGTAGCTACGTACCCAGCGGAGCAGCCCCGCTCTCCTCCCTAGGGCTTGTGCCCGCCACCCACACGGGGTGAGTGGAACCTGCATCACCGCCCCCTGCAAAAGTCACACCAGGCCACAGTCAACCAGCGAGTGCACCCGGGTGCCTTTCCGTTGCCTCCTGGTGCCGGCACGGGGAGGTGACGTTTTCAAGCTTTGCTGTGCAACCCGGAGGGCTGGAAACTAGCGTAGTGAAGTGAACACTCAGCTCAGCGCCTGACTTGGCAGCTGGGGCTTCATGAGAAACACCGGCAGCCAGGAGACTTGCCAGTGACCTGAGCGTTGGCAGTACTGGTTAATCGAGTGGCACGTGGTTAAACTGCCACAGGAAACAGCTTCCTCCTGGAGCTGCCGGCGCGTCGTCTCCCGGGGCCCCAGTGGACGAGGGGAGCCCGCGGTGGCAGAGGAATCACACCACCTGCAAGGCACCCAGGGCACTCACACCACAGCGCCCGCCTGCCCTAGCCTGGCCACAGGGGGTGGCATCTCCTACAAAACCACGGTTCCTTCCCACTGCCCGGCCCCTGGGGCTGCGCCCGCCTGTACCTCCTGCGCCCGCCATGGCGTGTGACACCAGCCAGCACCACCCACAGGCTGGGCGAGGCCGAGAGCCCAGCCCAGTTGACACCCTGCTGCCCTCGTGTTTTCCAGAGACCTGAGCAACAACAAGATCAGCTCCTTGAGCAACTCCTCCTTCAGCAATACGAGCCAGCTCACCACCCTGTAAGTCCCGGCCCCGCGGGGAGGGGGCTGCGGCTACTGACCCACTGAGGGGTGGGAGGGCAAGGCCTGGGAGTGCTGCAGAGAGGAGACTGGGCTCTGCCTCCAAACGCAGCCCCACCTGGCTTGCTGCTGAGGCCTCTGGGCCGTGCAGTCCAGGGCCGGATCCTGTAGAAGAAGAACCATCACTGGTGGCCTCGCTGGAGGGCGCCCGAGAGGCCGTGAGCGGGGGGTGCTGGGCCTCTGCCCGGGGGTGACTCGGCGGCATCCCGTAAGGGAGAACGGCGCGGGAGCAGCCCAGGGGAGCCCCACCGGGGCGCCGCCCCTCACTGGGTGCGTGTCGGTGCTCGGAGGACGTGACCGCGTGTTGCTTCCTCCCCTGCGTCCCTAGGATCCTCAGCTACAACGCCCTGCAGTGCATCCCCCCACTGGCCTTTGAAGGGCTCCGGGCGCTCCGGCTGCTGTAAGTACGTCCCCATGCCCAGGGCAGTGTCCTGCTCTGCTCACAGCAGGGGCCCAAGTGGCACCTCCGTGGCGCTGTCAGTGGCCTGCTTTGGAGAGGTGCTGAGCACCTACAGCGCCAGGGGCGAGGTGCGTGGTGTGAGGACGTGTGTCCCAGCTCGGTTCAGCCGTGGGGGGCTGGGGAAGGTGCCGGGCGGACGTGGTGCCAGGGGACGGGGGGCTGGGGAAGGTGCCGGGCGGACGCGGTGTGGTGCCAGGGGACGGGGGGCTGGGGAAGGTGCCGGGCGGACGCGGTGCCAGGGGACGGGGGGCTGGGGAAGGTGCCGGGCGGACGCGGTGCCAGGGGACGGGGGGCTGGGGAAGGTGCCGAGCGGACGCGGTGCCAGGGGACGGGGGGCTGGGGAAGGTGCCGGGCAGACGCGGTGCCAGGGGACGGGGGGCTGGGGAAGGTGCCGGGCGGACGCGGTGCCAGGGGACGGGGGGCTGGGGAAGGTGCCGGGCGGACGCGGTGCCAGGGGACGGGGGGCTGGGGAAGGTGCCGGGCGGACGCGGTGCCAGGGGACGGGGGGCTGGGGAAGGTGCCGGGCGGACGCAGTGCCAAGGGACGGGGGGCTGGGGAAGGTGCCGGGCGGACGTGGTGCGGTGCCAGGGGACGGGGGGCTGGGGAAGGTGCCGGGCGGACGCGGTGCGGTGCCAGGGGACGGGGGGCTGGGGAAGGTGCCGGGCGGACGCGGTGCCAGGGGACGGGGGGCTGGGGAAGGTGCCGGGCGGACGCGGTGCCAGGGGACGGGGGGCTGGGGAAGGTGCCGGGCGGACGCGGTGCCAGGGGACGGGGGGCTGGGGAAGGTGCCGGGCGGACGCGGTGCGGTGCCAGGGGATGGGGGTGGAGGCGGGCGAGGGGCGGGGCTGCCGCCATGAGCCCTGGGCTCCTGCTCCGCTGCCTCCAGGTGGATGCAGCCCGAGGGTGTAAGCTGCCTGGGTGTCCCTCTGGGCCCCGCGCTGGGCGGGCGCATGCCTGGCTCTCATGGAAATGCACGGGCTGCCCGGTGGCGCACTCTGGCCCTGTGTTGCCATGAGCCTTGATCCCAAGCTGCCAGCATCCTCTGGGCTCAGAGCCTCTCGTTCCCGCAGGTCTCTGCACGGCAACGACATCTCCAGCCTGCCAGAGGGCATCTTCGCCGACGTCACCTCCTTGTCCCACCTGTGAGTAGCTCCCTGTGCCCGGCTGCCCCGGGAAGGCCCCACGGTGCTGGGCCAGGCTCCCCACAGAGCTCAGAGATCGCAGACGGGCCCCAAAGGGCAGGAGACAATCACTGCTGGGGTGGGGGCGTTATTTCCTTCTGGGGTCAGCGCCTGGGGCCAGGTCCCAGCGTCTCTCTGCAGCCTGGGCAACACGTGGCCAAGGCCTTGCCAGGCCCCAGCCAGGCCCCTGGCTCTCTGGCTCGAGTGCCGCTGACGCAGGGCCCAGTAAGTGCAGAAGGGACTCGGCTGCTCCATGCCGCCGGCATGCTCCAGCCCCTCTGCGCCGCGGGGCCGTGCAGCTGCTCTCACTCCAGGCGAGTCGGGAGCAGCTACCTGCAGCCAGCCTCGCAGGCAGGACCAGCTCTTCGGCTCCAACGGCAGCTGGGATCCCCTGGCAAACCCCTGGCATCGGGAGCCTCGCTGGGAATGAGCGGAGCTGGGCTCCCAGCCGGGGGGCGAGAGGTGCTGCTGGGAGCAGGGTCAGTACAGGGTCTGCGAGGCCCCCTCTCACCCCGAACACCCCTGGCAGCCCCCATGCAGCTTCTCTCCGGTCCCCGGCATGGCAGGGCATGTGCACAGGCCCAGGACAGTCAGCCCCTGACCTGGGCACCCATCGGCTACAGGAGAGACTGTGGCAGGGAGACCGTGGCAGGCGGGCAGCCAAGGGCCGAAGCCCGGTGAGCAGCAAGTGCCCGGGCCCCACACGTCCTGACGTGCCCTGGCGCACGGCCTGGCCAGCAGCCTCTGCGAGCTCCTAGGAGAGGGGCCCCAGAGTCAGCTCCTGGGGGAGGGGGGCCCCAGAGGGGGTGCTCAGGAAAGCCAGGACTGTCTCCTTCCCAGGGCACCGTGCCGTGGGCCCTCAGAGCGCTCAGTGCCGAGCCCCGAGAAACGTCCGCCCCCCCGAGACAGGCAGGGACGCCACTCGCCTGGCTCTGGGGAAAGGGGGGCTCCCGCCTGGCCAGCTCCGAGCAGCTCCGAGCAGCTTGGAGCAGCTCCCAGCTCTGGGGCTGGAGATGGATTTGTGGGAGTGGTGTGCCCCCTGGAGGAGGTATCGTGGCACTGCACCCTTGTCTTCCCCACACCCGCGGGTGGCGGGAGAACCAGCAGCTCCCCGTGAGCGCCGCCCCTGGGAGTTGGGCCTGCCGGCTGGCCTTGCTCAGCCCAGGGGCTGCAAAGGGAGCGGGGCCAGGCGGGCTCATCCCGCCCCGGGGCCAGGGGCCAGGTCTCGCTGACTCACCTTTGCTCTTGTCTCCCCTGTGCAGCGCCATCGGGGCCAACCCCCTGTACTGCGACTGCCAGCTACGCTGGCTCTCGGGCTGGGTCAAAACGGGCTACAAGGAGCCCGGCATTGCCCGCTGTGCCGGCCCGCCCGACATGGAAGGCAAGCTGCTGCTCACCACCCCAGCCAAGAAGTTTGAGTGCCAAGGTGAGGGGCCCGTTCAGTGCACGGTTACTGGGGGCTGTGCCCGGTGGATGGGCACAGACAGGGTCCCGTGGACTCTGACCCCTGCCCTGCTCTGTCCTGGCTGTCACCCCCTGCAGGTTAATTCTGGAGCGAATGTGCTGGGTGGGGTCACTGCGGGCAGGGGATCGTGTGTCATGGTGGGTCCCAAGCAGGGCTGGGACCTGGGAGGTCCTGAGTCCGATGCCCAGCTCTGAGACACCTTCTCCATGTGGCAAAGCCCATCCCGCACCCTGTGCCTCAGTTTCCCTCTGCTGATTCTGACCAGCCTCCTGGGCTGCTGTGAGGGTCAGAGACGCTAGGGCCAGGAGGGACCCTGCCGAACAGCCCATCTGACGTCCTGCACAGCACAGGCTGGAGAACCTGCCCCGGATTCTGCCTCCAGCCCAGTCACACTGGATACGTCTACCCCTGCCCGCAGCAGGCCCGGCTCAGCCGACGGGCTTGCAGCGCTAAGCACGGCTGTGTAGACTTTCCGGCTCAGGTTGCAGCCCGGGTTCCGGGACCCTCCCCCCTCCTGGGGTCCCAGAGCCAGGCCCCAGACATCTCCCCACCCCTGGCAGTGGAGAGCGGCTGTCTGATTGCTGGGTGGACGTGCCCCTGGCTGAGCTGGAGTGTGTCTGTCAGGGAGAAGAGTCCAGCCGCGGGCTGGTGAACCCCCCGTCCCTCGGTGGGTTAATTCCCTACTGGGTGGAAATGGGGTTCACCTTAGTTCTAGTCGGAATGGGTCTGGCTTCAGCTCCGGCTGCTGGCTCTGACTTGGCCCTGACCTAGCGAGTCAGGGCTCCCTGGACAATGCGGGGCCCGGCAAAGGGGCTGTGCCAGGAAAGGTCCCTGTCTGGAGAAGGGCAGCTCTGCTCCCTGAGCAATGCCAGGGGCTGCCAGGGCCTGGCTCGAGCCGTCTGTGACTTGCGACTCCTGGCCCAGGCCGGCCAGTGGGTAAGTCTGAACCTAGAGGGTGTGATGGCTGCAGCCCTGCTTCGGTCCAGCCGGAGCAGACCCTCAGAGGGGAGAGAAGGACACCCTGTGGAGATGGCTAACACTGGGTCAGACCCTAGCAGGGCCCAGGCCCGGCCGTAGCTAGTCACGGTCAGTAACCGCCCCCGGCACTGGCCGCAGCGTGGTAGGTGGGTGCAGCCACCGAGCTAACCGGGGTTTGCACCTGCCTGGCCTTGGTTCAGCGGGTGCAGACACTGCCTTGCCCCGGGGCCTGTCCCTGCTGTGGGGTCGGGGGTCCCTGGAGCCCTGACCTGGGGCCAGCCCCCAGCACAGCCCAGGCCTGGGCGTTTGCACCGTTACAGCCCCACAGGGCGAAAGGGACACGGGGGCCTGGGGCCGGGCCGGCTGGTCCCACGTTCCCAGGAGGACTTTGACGCCCCAGCAGCAAGAGGCACCAGTTCGGGCCACGCTCTCCAATGAGGAGCAGATATTTATAGGGGTGAGAGGAGCCCCCACCCCGAGGGGGCGGAGCCAGAATTCCAGCCGCGTGTGAGACCCCCGGCTCCAGGGGCTGAGCCAGATACTGGAGACCAGGACGAGACCTGCGGGGAGGGGGCCTATCCCACAGCGGCTGCACCGGCCCATCAGAGACCGGACACGGACCTGGTCCAGCCGTGGCCGTCTTCCACTAGCCGGTCGCTACCCAGAGACCACAGAGGGGCCCTTTGGGGTCTCGTATGGCAACCCTGTGACTCTGAGAAATGAACCCACCCTCGCTAGGCCAGGAAAGCCCCCCCCTCACGGCCTGCTGGGGAGATGAGCCCATTTTAACCCCTCGGTCCCACAGCTGGCCCACACTGCACTGACCAAAGAGGGCTTGAAAGAAAAGAGCTGGAAGGAAACCCAGCGTGGCTGCTGCCGCTGGGCCAGGCCTGGGGCTTTACAAACTGTCCCAAAAGAGGGTGAGACTCACCCTGCCAGGCGTGGGCCCCTGCTTCCGCCCGGCAGGTCAGCGCTGCCCCCGCTTCCCCCAGGATTGCAGGGATTGAAAGGGAGCCGCTCAGCCTAGCCAGAGCTCCCGTTTGATGGGCTACAGGCTGGGCTGATACTGCTCATGGTGTGGGCGTGCTGTGGCTGGGGGCCCACGACACGGCCGCTACAAACGAGAACCCCACAAACGGGGCTTGGCGCACGGGGACTGGGGCAGGAGCTGGCTGGCTGGTCGGTCCCCAGCATGACTGACTGGGGGATCGGCATGGGGCGGGGGTGTTGCCAGTGGGGGCCCACGGGGATGGGTTCTTGACCCTACGCCAGGTAACATCTGTATCGATGACCTGGAGAACCCACAAGCGCGGTCACTAGCCCCAGGTGTGCGGTGGCTTGGCAAGCTGGGCACAAGCAGCAGGAGCACCAGCAACACGCCCCGAGGGGCCGATACCCTGAGCGCTGAGGAAAGGCTAAAAGCTGGGCCAGTTCAGTATGGGGCCAAGAAGACTGAGGGGGCCTGCGAGCAGCCTACACCTATGAGCAGGGCTGTTCCAGCGGGCGGGGAGCGGTTGTTCCCCGTGTCCACTGCAAGCTGGACAAGTAGCAATGGGCGTAATTCGCAGCCAGGAGATGTTGGGTTGGTATTCGGAAAACGAACGCTCAGGGCAGCGAAGCTCTGGGCCAGGCTCCCAGGGGAGGTTGTGGAGGTTTTCAAGGCAGGTTAGACACACGCCTGGCAGGGCTGGTTAGGTGACTTGGCCTCGCTGCCCTCTCAAGGTCCCTTCAGCCCGAGAGGTCTGTGATTCTGTGTCTGTGTTTCGGACGGTTCTGTAACGACAGCTGGGAACAAAGACTCGGCCCTACTCACCCGACAGGGGACTCCATCCTCGGAAGCAGCGACGCTGAAAAAGACCAGGGTCAGGGTGGACAATCAGCTGACAGGAGCTCCCAGTGTGAGGCCAAAAGGGCCAGTGTGATCCTGGGCTGCATGCCCAGGGTACTCTCGAGAGGGAGCAGAGAGGTTATGTTCCCTCTGGATTTGGCCCTGGTGCGACCGCTGCTGGGATCCTGTGTCCAGTTCTGGTGTCCACAGTGCAAGAGGGATGCTGATAAATTGGAGGGGTCAGAGAAGAGCCACGGGAGTGATTAAAGGATTAGAAAACCTGTCTGATAGTGACAGAAGCAAGGAGCTGAATCTGTTTCACTTAACGAGGAGAAGGTGAAGGGATGGTTTGATCCCAGTCTGTCCGCACCTGCCTGGGGAACAGGTATTTAACCACGGGCTCTGCAGTCCAGCCGAGGAAGGTCTCACATGATCCAGTGGCTGGACATTGAGGCTAGACTCGCAGACAGGAAACAAGGTGTTTCTTTAACAGTGAGGGTAACTAGCCACTGGATCGCATTACCCAGCCTTGGGCAGATTCTCCATCACTGGCCGTTGTTTAATGGAGTTGGGCGGTTTCCCTGAACGCTCTGTCCTGGTGCAGAGCGCAATGAATCCAGGGCCATCGCGTGGTTTGTGCTGCGCAGAGCTCCAAGCAGATGATCACAGGGCTCCTGGCCGTGGACTCTCTGAGCCTGGTTCAGGGGCTGGCAACCTGCCATAGAGTGAGAGGCTGCTGGAGCTCGGGCTGTTCAGTGCCTGATGGCTGGCAGGTGACTGGATCCAGGTCTGTAAGTGTCGCCCTGGGGAGAAGAAGTTCGGCTAGGGACAGCCCTGCTGCCGACCACGCTGAAGCCAGACACGCCCATTGAACGGGGAGGGCAATTAACCGTTGGCCCCTCCCAGGGAACGGACGGGTTCTCCATCACTGGAGGCTTTTCATCGGGCGGCTCTTTCTGAACGCTGGACGAAGGGGCCTTGGGGCGGGGCCCTGGCCTGGGTTGTGCCCCAGGTCAGACTGGCCTTAGACACTGCTGATCTGGGACCCCTTGCTCCTGCCCCCCGGCCCATGGCAGCCGGTGGCTGAGTGCGGGGGGCTGCCCAGCTGTGCTCCAGGGATGGTCGAGCTGTGCTCGGCGCCGGCTGCCTTGCACGGGGGTTGAACACCTCCCTGCGTAGCCCAGCCGTGCGTTAGGGGCTGGGGCTGTGGGACTGGCCTGCTCCTGGATTATCCGGCCCTGGGAGTACGGCCCCAAGGCCAAAGTGCCCTGGCTGAAACAGCAGCTGCGCCTGTGTCCCCCCCGCACGGTCACGCGCTGCCAGTGGGCTCCAGGGACCCTCCCTCCTTCCTTCCCTCCACCAGGTCCGCCGGCCCTGAGCATCCAGGCCAAGTGTGACCCCTGCCTCTCCAGCCCATGCCAGAACCAAGGCACCTGCCACAATGACCCGCTGGCTGCCTACCGCTGCAGCTGCCCCAGCGGGCACAAGGTGAGCAGGGGCGGGTGCCAGCCCCTGGGCGGGTGCACCGGGCATTCGTTCGCTGTCCCGGCCTCCCGCGGGCAGGAGCCCAGGGCTCTGCCAACAGCTCACATTGGGGGCGGGGGGCGGCACTCGCACCCACTGGCTGCGGCCCCCGATCCTGCCCGGCGGGGCGTCGCTCCCCACAGGATGGGGCCTTGCCAGGGTATTGCTCGTGGCACCATTACGGGACTGGCAACGGGGGACGGGGCAGGGATCTCAGTGGCCACAGCGCCCAGCTTTGAGCTCTCCGTCCCCAGGGCAAGGACTGTGAGGAGCCCGTGGACAGCTGCTCCAGTGGCCCCTGTGTGAACGGCGGGACCTGCCAGCCCCCGGCGCGGGAGGGAGCCGGGTTCACGTGAGTGCGAGCGTGGGGGGGTTACGGCTGTGGGACCCCGGAGATGGGGCACCGGGGGATGGCGCTGGGCGCCCACGCAGCTGAGCGGGCCCGTGTGTGCATGGGCTGCGCCTCAGCTCCGAGACCTGCGCCCAGCGGCCTTGCCTAAGCTCACCAAGTCCATCCCGGAGCCAGGAATAGCACCCGCGGGGCTGGGACCCTGCGGCCCAAGGCCAGGTGGGGCTTGGCGGCTGTGGCAAAGGTGGGGCTGGCTGTGGGGGCGGGAGCTGGGAGCTGCTGAAGAGGGCCCAGCGAGGGACTGGGAGGCCATGCTGCAGCCCACGGGGCCATGTGGCAGGGACACTGGGTCCCCCCCGCCACCCCTGCATCCGCTCCGTGCTGAGCGGCCCCTCCACCCCTCAGAGAGGAGCCCCCAATGCGGCCCGGCCCAGCCGCTCGCCCCGTTCCCCCGTCGATGAGAGCGGAGCTTGGGGAGCTGAGTGCCAGGGCAGGTGCCCGGGCGTGATTCCCTTTGAGCCCGAGTCCAAGCAGGTCTGTGTGCCAGGCCGGTCCCTGCAGGGGGGCCCCGCCGGGCACAGGAACCAGCCCCGGGAGCGGGGCTCACGCACTCCCCACTGCAAGCCGGAGGCAGCGGGGTCTCTTCTCGCGCCCCAGAGAAACGCCCCATAACTCACTGCTGAGGCAGGGAGAGCCAACGGGCTCCTGGCACAGCCAGCCCTGCCCCCGCGCGCCCAGCCTCCCCCAGACACCAGTGCCCACGCTGAACGGCCTTAGCCCGTCGCCACAGCAGCCCAGCCTCCGCACCAGCCAGCCTGGCCTGGGGGTTTGCAGCGCTCTGAGCCGGGGCTGCCGGAGGCTCCGGGCACGGCCAGCCGAGCAGCCCTGGCCCCGGGGCCCACAGCCAGTCATTCGTGTCAGCCAGCCACCCCCAGCCTCCTTTGCACACACACGTGCAGGGCGTGCACTTGCCACGCACACAGAGATCTCGGGCCAGGCAGGTTCTTGGTACAGCTAGTAATTCATCCCTCACAGCTTCATCTCTCCCGGAGCGCTGAACTCCGGCCCAGCTCAGGACGGGGCGTCCTGTGAAGCCGTCCCCCGCTCCCGCCCCTTTACAACCACGGGACTCGCAGTTGGCCCTGCGTGCATGCCGGGCTGGGCCTGTCCTGGGGTCCCGCTGATCTGGGCCTCGGGCAGCTTCCTGCAGACGGCCTTTCCTGGCTCGCTCCCCTTGCAGCTCTGCGTCAGTTCAGACCTAGCAGGGCTGAGCACAGGGTCTGATCTCCAGCTTTGCCACAGTCATGCCATGGGCCCAGCAGGTGCGCCTGGCTGCAGCGGGGAGCTGGAAGGCAGGATTCCTGGGTTCTGCCCAGGCCTGGCTCTGGTCAGGAGGAGCATAGAGTGCAGGACTCCTGGGTCCTGCCCCAAGGGTTTGCGCGCCAGGGGCTAGAGCAGGGAGCTGGTGGGTGCGGCTGGTTCCAGCCCCAACTCTTCTGCTGCCTTGGGGCACGTCCCCTCGCAGCTCTGGGCGTCGGTTCCCATGGGGGTGGGGGTCTCCCTCTCACAGAGCAGTGTGGGTTCAAAGGCAGTCGTGTCTGCAAAGGGCGCAGGCTCCCTTGGACAAGACGTGCTGCGGCTGGCCCCTTGTGCTTCGCTCCATTGGCAGTCCAGGGTTGTGCCCCACTGGGAAAGCAGGCGCGGGGGGGTGGGGGGGGGTGATTGCTGGAGAGCCAGCGGGGGAGCCTGCGCAGTGGTTTTGGTGGGCCACACAGAACCGGTGGCTGCTCCTTGCCAGCTCAGCCGGGGGTAGCCGGGGGGCCGGGGCGTTAACCTGTGGGTTGTTTTCCTCCCCCCCCCCCCCCCCCCCCCCCGGCAGGTGCCTTTGTGCAGCAGGATTCGAGGGGCCGACCTGCAGCGGCATCAGCGACGCCTGCCAGGACCACGCCTGTGCCAATGGGGGCACCTGTGTGCAGGGGCTCGGAAACTACACCTGTCTGTGCGAGCCCCACTACACAGGTACAGGGCAGGAGGGGCCCTCCCCGGGCTGGGGCCAGGGGACAGCCCACCTGCGAATCAGCCTCTGAGGTCCCCAGCCAGGCGCTGTCCTCCCCCAGGAGGAGAATGCTCTCCCTGGCCCCACACACATCTGTCTGTCTGCATACCCCCCAGCCAGCCATCCCTCTCCCGCCCTGCTCACCTGAGCGAGGCTGAGCACCCAGCAGCTGGTGCAGACAGACAGCCGCTGGCCCTGCCGCTGGCCAGTGTCCCAGACCCTGCCTGTGGGAGCCGGGCACAGGCCCCAGGGTTGGGACTCCTTGCTTGTGCCAGAGGGACATTTCAGGACGCTCCGGCTAGCACAGGCCAGGCCTCTGTGCAGCACCATGCGCCCTGGCAGCATCTCCCTGACCCAGATCCGAACGGGCAAGGCGCCTGGAGAGGAGGCCTGGCTGGGTAACGGGGGGACTTGCCTGGAGTGCACATAGCCTGGGGACCTTCTCTGCCAGGCTGTGGTGCCCTGCGCCAGCCTCCCGCGCAGACCCCCGCCATGCTCCCCGCGGCTGTGGGGACAGCTCCCAGGCCCCAGCGGTGACTCAGTGGCCCTGGCTGCTCCCTTCCTTCTGCCGCGCGGAGCCGGGGCCCTGGGGGGCCAGCAGGCTCAGAAGGGTCACTGCCCAGCCCCTGCAGCTCTGGGAGCAGAGGGCTGCAGCCAGATGAGCCCGGCCTCTCCCCTCCCTTGTCCAGGACGGGCCTGCGAGGAGCTGGTGGATCTCTGCTCCGTGGACCTCAGCCCCTGCCAGCACAGTGCCCAGTGCGTCGTCACCGCCGAGGGGCCCCGGTGAGTTAAATCCCCCTGTTCCCTGCCCGTGTGGCTGGGCACAAGGCACCTGGGGCTGCCCCAGACATGCCACGTTCGTGGGCACGAGCCCGCAGACCCCCCCAAGTCCCCAGGCATTGGGGAGGGGCAGCGCCAGTCACCGCAGCATCTGAATTGGGACCCCATTCGCCGTTGTGCTGGGCCTCCCGCCTCCCCTCCCTGGGCTGCCGGGGGCACAGAGGGTGGGCAAGGAATTCACACCAGAGGGGCAGAGCCGTGAGCCAGATGGACCTGCAGCCAGGGGACTCCCGGGGTGCCGAGTGCCTTTGGCCTGGCTTGACATTGCTTGTGCCCGGACGTCCCACTGGGGCGGTTTTCCCTGGTGCTGGAGGGCAGCCTGGAGGAATTGTCGGGGGCACCTGGCCTGGGCACAGATCCCCCTTGTGCGTTCCGGGGCTGGGACTGTCGGGCTCTGGGGCCGGCCAGCACCTAGCGCTCCGGGGCCCTGGGTCACAACGGCCCCTGAGAGTCAAAGGATCCCCCGGCGCGAGGCGTGGAGAGCCCGGCAGAGCCTGAGGCAGATTCAGCTCTGCCAGGTCCCCACGGGCGGGAGGGGGAGCTGTGCTGGCATGGGGCGGGGGCTAGGCCAGGGCAATGCACGGGCATGGAACCTGGGGGAAGGCCCCGAAGGAGCGTGGGGCAGCCAGCGAGTCCTCGGAGACACAAGCACAGGGACAGTGGGGCCTAACCCTGCCCTGGCCCGGAGCTGGGCTGCGGGGCCCGGTGGATCTCGGAGCAAGGTTCCCTTCCCCCCAGGTGTGAGTGCGCCCCCGGCTACGGGGGGGACAACTGCAGCCTGGACTACGACGCCTGCCGGGACCACCGGTGCCAGCACGGTGCCCAGTGCCAGGACGAGGGAAACGGCTACTCCTGCCTCTGCACACAGGGCTACAGGTCAGGCCGGCCGAGCCCCGCTGTCACCCCCGGGAGGGGTGGGATGCACAGGCCCCAGCACCTCCATCCCATGCCCCTGCACACGTGGCCCGGGCGGGCCCCAGCCTGGGCCATGCAGCTGGAGGTGAGGGGGCGGCGGGGGGCCGTGCCCTGCTGCAAGCGGGCCCCGGGCACCCCCTCACGCACCAGAGCCAGACGGAGGCACCTCGTGGTCCGGGGAGTCTGGTCCTGCCCGTGTTGCTGCCCCAGTGCAGCCGAGGGGGGCCCAGAACCTGGCCTTGCTCTTTGGGGTTTGCTGTGGGGGGCTGTCGCCCTCACCCACCCAGAGCCCCTGCAGCTGCTGTGGGGTGGCTGATCTGGGCCAGGCCTGGTTCTCCATTCCCTGCTGCAGGAGGGGACCAGCTGCCCTGGCCTGGGTCTCGCTGGGGTCCCCGGCTTACGGGCTCCTCTCACCACCTGCTGGCCGGTCCCTCTCCCCAGCGGGCAGCTGTGTGAGATGCCGCCTCGCGCCCAGCCCAGTCTCTGCGCGCGGACCGAGTGCCAGAACGGGGCCGACTGCGTGGAGCTGGGCAGCCGGGCCGTGTGCCGCTGCCAGCCTGGCTTCGGGGGCCCCGAGTGCGAGAAGCTCCTGAGCGTCAACTTTGTGGACCGGGACACGTACCTGCAATTCACCGACCTGCACAACTGGCCACGGGCCAACATCACGCTGCAGGTACGGCCCGCGCCGGCCCCCCACCCGTCAGCACCGGGCACGGCCCCTGCCAGGGCTGCACCTGGGGCTGCTGCAGGGCCGGCACGTGGGGTGAGCAGGGGCAGCATGGCTCTGGGCCTGGCATTGTGTCCCCAGGCCCTGCCAGGAGGTGAGGCTGAGGGCTGGAGGGAGGTGGGGGTCTGGGAGGCAGGGCTGTGTGCCAGGTGGGGTGCATGGAGGTGGAGCCGGGAGTGGGGCTGGGTGCCAGGGGGTGGGGCTGCACGCCCGGTGGGGTGCAGGGAGGCGGGGGTGGGGCTGGGTGCCAGGGGGCGGGGCTGGGTACCAGATGGGGTGCAGGAAGGCAGGTGCCGGGCGGGGATGCCAGGGAGCTGCCCAGGCCGGCTGCTGGGCCGTGGCCCCTGGTGTGACATCCCGCCCCCCACGCCCTCCACCAGGTCTCCACAGCCGAGGACAACGGGATCCTGCTGTACAACGGGGACCGGGACCACATGGCCGTGGAGCTGTACCAGGGCCATGTGCGGGTCAGTTACGACCCCGGGAGCTACCCCAGCTCGGCTATCTACAGGTACCACCCCCTCCCCGCCAGCCGTGGCACTGGCTGCACCCAGCACTGGGGGGGCAGCCCATGGCCTCCCATGGGGGGGGCGATTCCTGAGGGGCCAGCTCCTCTCAGTGCATCTAGGAGCCACCGCCCCCCTGCCACCGCCCAGCCTGGCCATGCCCCTGCCAGAGCCGGACCCATGATGCAGGGCATGGGGCAGACCCTGGCGTAACCTGCTGCACACCGCGCCCCTCTCCCTGCCCAGCCGCGGGCACCACGGCCCCGGCACAGCCCCCTGCCCCATTGCCTCTGTGCCGGGCGGCCAGAGAGCCTGGCCCGTCCCCAGAGGGTTCTTCCAGGCACGGCGCCGTCCCGCTGCCCCACAGCACGGCTGGCTGGAGTGGCAGTGACGGGGGGCGCAGCCTGGGAAGGATGCCCCAGTGTAGATAAGGTCAGCGCCCCCCAGCTCAGTGCACCCCCGACGGTGGGGCCAGCCCTGAGCCCTGTTGGGGGAGGGGACTGGGCCAGCTGCCGAGGAGCCACTCCCTGAACCCGTCTGTGCCCTGGGATAGCACGTGCCCGCCCCAGGCCTGGGCACAGCCCTCCCCCCCCCGGGTCTGGGCACTCCCCCCCGCATGACAGACACTGAAGGCAGCGAGTGTGGGTGGCTGGGGTGGTGGTGGGGGGCTGGGCTGGGCAGCAGAGTGGGGACGTGTGGCAAGGGGGCCGGGGTACCAGGAGCTGGGGTAAGTGACTGAGCCCAGCTCAGGGATGCCAGGGCTGGGGGCAGGGCGGGGCCAGGCGCTGGGCTCTGGCACGAACCCCGGGGGGCTGAGATGGGGGCGCAGGGTGGGGCTGGGCTGGGCAGCGAGGGGGCTGGGGGCTGGGCTCAGTCAGTAACTCCAGGGGGCTGGGGGCGGGGGGGGCTGGGCAGCGAGGGGGCTGGGGGGGGAGCTGGGCTCTGTCACGAGCCCCGGGGGGCTGAGATGGGGGGCTGGGCGGGGCTGGGCAGCGAGGGGGCTGGGGGCTGGGCTCAGTCACTAACCCCGGGGCCTGGGCCCTGCCCCCAGCGCCGAGACCATCAACGACGGGCAGTTCCACACGGTGGAGCTGGTGACGTTCGAGCAGACGGTGAATCTCTCCATCGACGGCGGCAGCCCCATGACCATGGACGGCTTCGGCAAGCCCCACACACTGACCAGCGAGGCGCCGCTGTACGTGGGAGGTGGGTCCCGGCGCTGGGGTGCCAACTCGCGGGGAGGGGTCCCAGGGCTGGCCGGGGGCAGGAGCTGAGCTCAGCCGGGGAGGGCCCGTGGGTGCCAGGAGCCGTCAGGGAGGCTGGCAGACGGGGCTTGGCAGGGGGCAGGCCGGGACAGGTGGCACCGTTCGGGGGGAGGCTTCACTGAGCCCGGAGGGAGGGGATCTCGGCGCTCGGATCTCTGTGCACGGGGGGGTGTCCGGGCCGGGGGCAGGCGCGTGTCCCTGGCTGCCTGGGGGAGGACGGGGTGGGGGCTGGGTACCCCATGCGCCCGCCTCACGCCCGCCCCACCCACTCTCTGCCAGGCATGCCGGTGGACGTGAACTCGGCCGCCTTCCGCCTCTGGCAGATCCTCAACGGCACCAGCTTCCACGGCTGCATCCGCAACCTCTACATCAACCACGAGCTGCAGGACTTCACCAAGACCCAGATGAAGCCGGGGGTGGTGCCCGGCTGCGAGCCCTGCCGCAAGCTGTACTGCCTTCACGGCCTGTGCCAGCCCGATGCCGCCCATGGCCCCGTGTGCCATTGCGAGCCGGGCTGGGCAGGGCCGCACTGCGACCAGCAGGGCCCCAGCCCCTGCCAGGGCCACAAGTGAGTGGGCTGCCCACGCTGGCCTCGCGGCACCGGGCACTAGCAGCAAAGCCGGGCTCCAGCTCGGCAGCACGGCCCCCGGGCGCTCAGCGCACGGGCCCCTCCAGGAACCGGGGCTTAAACCCCCTGCCAGGGCCAACAGCAAATCAGTTCGGGCCTGTCTGCTTCTCAAACCACCATGGAAAGGGGCACAGGGCGGCCAAGGACTGGACTAGCCAGTGAGAGGGTTCATGGGCACCGGTAGAGCTGGGGGGGCCTGGGGCTTGGCTAGCAGGGGCTGCGGGTCGGGAATGAGGGGCACTGGCAGGGCTGGGCTGGCAGGGGGCTGCGGGTCGGGAGTGAGGGGCACCGGCAGAGCTGGGGGGGCGGGGCTGGGCTGGCAGGGGGCTGCGGGTCGGGAGTGAGGGGCACGGCAGAGCTGGGGGGGGCGGGGCTGGGAGGCAGGGGGCTGCGGGTCGGGGGTGAGGGGCACGGCAGAGCTGGGGGGGGGCTGGGATGGGCTGGCAGGGGGCTGCGGGTCGGGAGTGAGGGGCACAGCAGAGCTGGGGGGGGCTGGGCTGGGCTGGCAGGGGGCTGCGGGTTGGGAGTGAGGGGCGCAGCGGGGCTGGGAGGCAGGGGGCTGCGGGTCGGGAGTGAGGGGCACAGCAGAGCTGGGGGGGGCTGGGCTGGGCTGGCAGGGGGCTGCGGGTCGGGAGTGAGGGGCACGGCAGAGCTGGGGGGGGGCGGGGCTGGGCTGGCAGGGGGCTGCGGGTTGGGAGTGAGGGGCGCAGCGGGGCTGGGAGGCAGGGGGCTGCGGGTCGGGAGTGAGGGGCGCCGGCAGAGCTGGGGGGGCGGGGCTGGGCTGGCAGGGGGCTGCGGGTCGGGAGTGAGGGGCGCCGCCAGAGCTGGGGGGGCGGGGCTGGGCTGGCAGGGGGCTGCGGGTCGGGAGTGAGGGGCGCTGCCAGAGCTGGGGGGGCGGGGCTGGGCTGGCAGGGGGCTGCGGGTCGGGAGTGAGGGGCGCCGGCAGAGCTGGGGGGGCGGGGCTGGGCTGGCAGGGGGCTGCGGGTCGGGAGTGAGGGGCACGGCAGAGCTGCGGCAGGAGGAGTGAGCAGTGTACAGGGCAGCGGGCACTTGCCGCATCTCTGTGCTGTGTCACGCTCCCGCTGGTGCTGCCAGCTGCTCCCTTGCACGAGCCCCGAGGCCACGCGCAGCCAGAGGCGCGAGATCTTGCCTGGCCGAGGCGGGGCCGCGCGGCTGGGCACTGTTAACCTGTCCCCGGTGGCTGCATCCAAGCGGGCCCGGCAGGAGCGGTGCCGGGGAAGGAGCAGGCCGGGAGTAGCCAGCTTGGATCTGCTGAGTGGCTGGATTGGTACCAGCTCCGGGGGTGGCGGGGGGGGCCGCGTCACGCCCTCTGCTGCCAGGGGTGCCCTGCGGGCGCTGTCCTGCCGGTCGCTGAGCACGCGCCGGGCTGCCTGGGTCAAGGCCCCTGGCAGACAGTGCAGCTGGTCCCCGCCAGGCAGGCCGGGCTCCCGGCGGCTCTGCCCAGGTTCGTGTCTCTGCTCCCGCAGGTGTGTCCACGGGGACTGCGTGCCCCTCGACGCGCTCTCCTACAGCTGCCAGTGCCACGACGGGTACCACGGCGCCCTGTGCAGCCAGCAAGGGGAGCTCTACAACCCCTGCAAGAGCCTGCACTGCGGCCACGGGCACTGCCAGATCTCGGACCGGGGGGAGGCGGCCTGCGAGTGCCAGAGCGGCTACACCGGCCAGCTGTGCGACCAAGGTCAGAGCCCCACCCTCCCTGGGCCCCCCATGCTCCTGGCCTGGGTCGGCCGGGGCTCGGCCCTGCTGCCCGGGCGGCTCCGGAGAGCCCCGGGCGTGGCTGACAGCAGAGCCCCACGGACAAGCCGGGCCTGCCCCTCCCGCTGAGAGGTGCCCAGGGCCACCATGGAGCCAGTGGGCCCCGTGGCTCCCTGGCGTAGCACTGCTCCCCGCAGTGCAGCTGCCCCGGGTGAGTTCGGCCCCATGTGCCCGGAGCAGGGCTCCTGGTGGCGTTTGCTGCTGGCACTTGGGAGCTAGCTCCTGCCTCGTGGGCTCCTCCCCGTGGGCTGGGCCTAGGCAAAGAGCCTCTCAGCCAGCAGGTGCCACGGAGCAGCCATCCAGGGCTGGCGCCGTGGCACCCAGGGCCGGGGCCTCACCCCTGTGCAGGAGGCAGCGTGCCAGGCTCCTCGGAGAGCCCGGGGTCTGACTGCCTCTCTCCTTCTGGCCCTGCAGAGTCAGCGTGCCGGGGCGAGCCGGTGCGGGACCACCCCCAAGTGCAGCGGGGCTACGCCATCTGCCAGACCACGCGCCCCGTCTCCTGGGTGGAGTGCCGGGGCTCCTGCCAGGGCCAGGGCTGCTGCACGGGGCTGCGCCTCAAGAGGAGGAAGGTCACCTTCGAGTGCAGCGACGGCTCCTCCTTCGTGGAGGAGGTGGAGAAGGCCAGCAAGTGCGGCTGCGCCCGATGCATGTAGCAGCCGGGGGCGGGCGGGGGAACGCCGATAGAGACCGAGGGGCGGAGCCGCTGGAGGCACCGCCCATGAGCTGGGACTGTCTGCCTGGCACTCCCAAAGCCTGCCTCGCTGTCCCTCCCCCGTGTGCACCGCGGGTGTGAGCCGGGCCCCACCCGACCGCCCTGGGGCAGGGGCTGCCCCATGCAGCGAGCCAGCACGAAACACCTGTGTAGATAGGGAGGGTTTTTTAAACCTGCAGCTCCCCCAATGTATTCATAGTGGGCAGGGCACGGGAGTCGCCCCAGCCCCCTGCCTGTCTGTCTCTCTGCTTTCTCCGCTTTGTACAGCCCCAGCCCTGGGCTCAGCCCCGCCATGTGAATTCCCATGGGCTAGGGGCCTGGCGGCTGGGGGTGCAGCGGGGGGCTCTGACCCTGCTGCCTTTGCCTGGGGTGGCGGGACGCAGCCGGCTCAGCGGCAAGGCCAGTCCCGGCCGTGCAGCATTGGCTGGAACGGCAGCAGTGTTGGTTCGTGGGCAGCGCCGGAGACAGGCCCCCCCCCGCCGTGGGAGTGTTGAGCCCCGCGCGGCCCAGAGCCACCCCTGCTGTGCCAGGCCCCTGGCACTGCCCCCGCCCCAGGGCTGAGCTGGGAGGACGGCAGTGTTTGGGCTGGCGGCCTGGCCACGTGCCCAGGCAAGCGCAGGGCCTGCTGCGGTGGCCGTGAAGCCAGGCTGGGCTGTTCCTGCCTGTGGGCGCGGCCGGAGCCGGAGCCGGGCCGAGTACCGAAGGGAGCTGGGTGCTCCCTCCCCCTACCAGTTAACATGGGGCCATGTGTCACTGCCCTAGTGTTTGTGTGACAAGGGCCCGGGGGGTGGGGTGGGGCGGGACAGTGAATGGTTGAACAGCTGGGCTATTTAACCCCCTTTGACCCCAACCCCCCGGCCAGGCTTGGCCGGCGCAGGGCCCTGCACGCTGAAGTGTGTCGGGGGCAGGGCCGATAGGGCCAAACCCACACTGCCCTGCACCCCCTTGGAACAGGGCACTTGAAAAACCAGGGGCTTCCTGTGGCTGGGAGCCCAGCAGCTAAGTGCGGATGAGGCCCAGGCCGAGGCGTCCCGTGTGAGGCTGGTGGCACCAGCTGGCACACTGTGAAGGCCTGGTTGGGTCCTGCTCTGGCGTGGGCAGGAAGCAGCCCCACAGAACTCTGGGGTGGAGCCAGGGATGAGGATTTTAGGGCGCTGGGCTGAGGGAGGGGGGAGTGAGGGCTCTGGACTGTGGGTGCAGGTTCCAGGGTGGGGACAGAAATAAGGGGTGGGAGAGAGGGCTCTGGGCTGGAGCAGGGGGTGGGTGTGAGGGCTCCGGCTGGGGGTGTAGATGCTGGGGTGGGGCTGGGGATGAGTGGCTTGGGGTATAGGAGGGTACGCTGGGCTGGGAAGGTAGGAGGGGGAGCAGGGCTGGGGCAGGGGATTGGGGCACAGAGGGGATGGGGGAGGTGCAGGCTCACGGGTGGGGCTCAGGATGAGGGGTTTGCGGTGCAGAAGGGTGCTCTGGGCTGGGATTGAGGGCTTTGGAGGGCAGGAGCAGGATCAGGGCTGGGACAGGGGATTGGGGTGTGGAGGGAGGCTCAGGGGTGCAGGCTCTAGGCGGCGTTTACCTCAAGCAGCTCCCGGAAGCAGCGGCATGTTCCCTCTCCGGCTCCTATGCAGAGGCACGACCAGATGGGTCTGCACACTGCCCTGTGCACATGCGCTGCCCTCGCAGCTCCTCCTAGCCCATGGGAGCTGCGGAGCTGGCGCTTGGGCAGAGTGCAGAGCCCCCTGGCTGCCCCTACACCTAGGAGTCGGAGAGGGACATGCCGCTGCTTTTGGGAGCTGTGCGGAGCCAGGGCAGGCAGGGAGCTGCCTTAGCCCCACTGTGCCACTGACCGGACTTTTAATGACCCGGTTGGCGGTGCTGACCGGAACCGCCAGGGCCTCTTTTCGAGCGGGTGTTGTCAGAAACTGGACACTTGGCACCCCAACAAGGGGGGCTGGCCCAGCCCATTCGCTCAGCAGCATGGGGGCTGGACCAATGTATACTGGGGGTATTGAGAGGCTGAGCCATTGGGCCAGACTGTAAAACCTGCATATAATGGAAACCACTTCAAGCCGGGGGTGCCACAGCCCGCCCCCCACCGCCCCCTGGGCCCAGCACTTATGTGTCCCTGGGGGCTTTGCAAGGTGAGTGGAGATACCCCAGGCCAGGCACTTACCTTGCTGCCAGCACAGCTCCCCTGCCCGGTCCCCCAGCTGGGGGCCATTGCTCCTGAGACGCACCCCTGCTGCTTTCCCACTTCTGCACCTGTCCCCGTTTCAGCCTCAGCGCCCCGGCCCGGGCTCCTCTCGCCCTGGGGGTGGCTGGTCCCCGGCTCATTGAGCCGCCCCCCCAGGCAGTTCTACATCAATGTACCAGACACCACGGGCTGGCTGCTCCAGGTCATGGGTGCCAGCTGCCGTTTGCCTGGGCCCCATCGCTCACCCCGCCCCGGGGCACCAGGGCAGTTTGCAGCAAGTTCTGTCAAGAGCTTTAATTGCTGCTGGCTTCTCCCCCGACCAAGCAACCCACCCCCGTGTCCTGAGCCCTCCGGCTGCCCGCTGCAGAGCCTGGCAGGGCCGCGCCGTGTTTCGCCCACTGCCAAGGCTGGGGTCATTTTCTGTTGCTCGTTGTAAGCTAACCTCTAAAGTATCTCTTTATACAGAATACTTACAGATTCTAATATATATTTGTATTTCAGTTTGTTACAGTATTTTTATACGTTCAGGGCAAGCCCAGGCCGGCTCGGTGGCCACTGCGGCACCGCTGCCGAAGGCCCACAGCTCTGGTTGCCTGTTTGTTTTTCACGCGTCGAGCTGCGGGGTTGAGCCGGGCCAGGGAGGCGCCCTGCGTGGCCGTGTCTAGCAGAGGCCGTATTGTTTTAGAAGCTGTGTGATCTTGTCGCTTTGTCTTCCACGTGAACATGACATTTATTCCTTCCGCGATGCCGGCTGGTCTCATCTTTCCTGCTAGCAGCACCGGGCCGGTCCCCTGTCCCAGGACGCCCACCAGCGCCATGGAAAGGGCGTGCCCTGGCCCAGTTTAGGCACCCTTGGAGCTGGGATCCCCACCCAGGACCCGTCCCGCTGCAGCCCGCAGCTCCATGTGGAATACTGCCCGGTCCCCAGCGCTTTCCACGGGCCGCGCCCTCGGCACACGGCACCGGCGGTGCACAGCCTGTGGGCAGCCGAGACACGCTGGCCGGGATGTGGGTCCCACTCAAGCACGGGGCTGGGGTGAGAGGACTAGGGACATCCAGAGCCACAGAAGGCTCCAGGGACACACGTCACAAAACAGCCCCTACCCCCAGGGGCACGGGGACGAGGGGTGGTGCTGGGAGCAGAAACCAAGAGCAGCAGCATGAGACAGGAGTAGCTGTGGTGAACCAGGTGCAGCAACCCCTCGCACCTGCCCCTGCTGGTGTAGGGGCCGGGGGCCCCAAGGCTCGGGAGTCAGAGCCTGATGACATGCTGCAAGAGGGGGCCATGGGAAGATGACTCACGGGAGGACCATGCAGGCTCCCAGCAGGACAGCCCCAGTCACAGAGGGCGGGTGCTGGAGCTGGGCCCCGCAGAGACTCCCTGGGTGCAGGGCCAAGCCGAGAGCAGGAGCCTGGGCCCTGAGACTCCCGCTGGCCCAGCCGTGAGCTAGGCAGGGCCTAATGCGAATGCCAATGGCTGTGGGCCTGCAGCACCCACCCGCGCCGGGCCCTATTCCCCGTATAGCAACCCTTGGAATTGGTGAGTCCTCCAGGCAGGGCTGCGCGCCTCGCAGGGGTTTCACGGCTGCACCAATATCCTGCCCCTGGTTGGACACTCCCAGCTCCCACCCTGTGTCAGCACAGGGCCACCAGCCATTTTGCCAGCACCGAAGGGTCAGGGTAGGGCTTGGCTGGGTCCAGGCTGGAGTGGGATTGGAGAGACGCTCTGCTCGCTGACGGCAGCCCCTGGCTGTTCCCTCTTCATGTTCCACGCGGAGGGAACACATGTTCCACGTGTTTAAAAACCCCCGTGCTCGCGCCCCGTGTGCTCTATTGAGAAGCCGCTGGCAGGGGCCTGGCATGTCCTTGGGAAGGAGGCCCCACTCACACGGGGGTTACATTGGACTTTGCTGGTGATTCAGGGATTGCCTGCCATTGCTGTGGTCTTGGCTGGGCCCCAGGCACGTCCTGTGCCATTCGCCCCATGGAACCAGCACCACGCCCAGCTCCCACAGCCTGGGCGAGGGGGGGACACATGGCTGAGGGGGTAGCACCAGCAGAAAAGCAGGAGAGCTGGGTGATTTTTTTCTGCAGCTGCTAGGAGTCAGGAACTTGAAGAGACTTGACACCCACCAGACCCATCCACTTACCCCCCAGTTACCACACCAAGCAGGCTTTGATATCAAAGGGAAGTTTAATAAGCTGCAATAAAATAAGGACCTTTAGAAAGCTCGTTGGGTCGTTATCAACAATGTCTAAGGAATTAAAGAAAACAAGGTGGTGGGAATCCTGAAGGAGTTTAACCAGTAACAAGAACACAACTTCTCCCAGAGTTGAACAGGAAATAAAACACAGGAACACAGAGTTCACAATGTCACTATTCAGAGACTTGAGACACAATTCAGATCACTCCAGTTCTTATAGCTCTATGTATTGTTTTAAAGCAACTCAATATAATTCTATTTTGTTATATACACTTTCCAAGGTTCTTCAGGTGAGGTATGTAAACATTAGCAAATGAAAACCTTGTTCAACACTTCCGACCCGCAATTCACAGCAGACATTTCATTTTCTCCAGTCATGCTGAAGTATTTCCTAATACCCAGAACAGAACGGAAATGCAGATCCAAGCCAGATCCTCAAACCTAGACAGTCACCAGCCTGCAGTTCTCATAGCTCTTTTCTAAAGTTCACATTGGTTAGGCTCATACATACAGTACCAGACAGGGGGTGGCAGGGGACTTGTATGGTCCTGGGCGTCTCATATCAGTGTCATGGGGAAACTACAAAGTTCTACAAGGGTAGCAGATGTAGATTCAGAAAAACATTTTTGTTATTAAAAAGGAACTACCATTTCAAAGTTGACAAACACTTTAAAAGGGAAAATTACTGGTTTCTACAATGTCCCGAAGGAGGAAGTTTGAGGGGCACGGGGGAGAGTCCTATGTAACCAAGAAAACCAATCTCAGGAAACAAAAGTTTGGGAGCTTTCATAAGATTCCACTGTCTAAAAGATCAGAAGTTAAATGAATAGAAGCACAAGACGATCCAACCTAACTCCTATGCGCCACTGCAGACAGCTTGGGGGCTAGGTTTGCTCTGCCTGGGGGCTAGAACCAAGAAGTACATCAAGGACAAAAAGAGTGAAAAAAATTCTAAACACATTTATAAATACAAAACCCTAGAACAAAAGCTACTAGCAAAGAGCCAGGGGACATTTGGGAGCCATCCTGGGCAGGTCAAGAGGAAGTCTGGCTAAATGCCTTAAGAACATCAGCACAACACAAGAACCCGGCGGGCAGGTCACCTCCTCTGTGCCTGTGGAATTACGTTCTCCACAATCAGAAGAGCAGACACAAGATGGGGACGTTAGTTAAGAGGTCCTAAGTTGCAACAGGCTAATAAGTAGCTTGGTCTGTCCTGGCCATTTTAGGGGATTCCTAAAATAATCAGGGGCTTTGCCGCAGTCAGATGCCCACTGGAAAACAAGCCCGTTGCCAGCTTTCCTCCCCGGACTCCCCCAGCTTGTGTCGGGTCCAGCCCCGCCACCAGGTTCGTGATTCCCTCTCATAAGGAGACAGTGCACACAGAACCATAAACGGTGATTCTAAGCTACGAGGTCCCCATGCAAAGGCAAGCCAATCTGCAGCAAGATTCCCCACCCCCTCCACGGCCCCTGGAGACTCAGTTTTACTGACTTGAACTTATTACTAAGAATCTTATTGCTTATGGTGCCAAGGCCTACTGAGCCCAGAGCCCAGCTGAGGCGGCCAGGTCCTGCCGACTACCTACGACCAGCTTTAAAAGATGAGATGAAGAAAAATATTTAATGCTTTGACTTTTTAATGTTGCATCATTAAAAAAAAAATCATCCCACTCCAGCACAGGACACTGGCCTGGTGCTTGCCTTGAGCTGAGTCCAATGCGAGGCAATGGCCCTCTGCGGCCACGCACCGGCACTCGGAACACTGAGCTGCAGAAAGAACACAAAATAAATATAAAAACTATTTACAAGCCTAGTTTTTGTGAACTCCAAGTGGGAGGAAATGCCTCAGCCTGCCCTAAAAGCTTATCAAGGAGCTCCACGTTTCAATGGCTAGCTCCTGGCTACTTTACCCAGCACTGGTCATTCATATAGAGAGGTACTCTTACACACAGACACTTAGAAACCAACCACAACTGGAGGGACCATGTGCTGAAAGGGTCAACAGAGGCCATCAAAACCTTGCAACTCAAGTTCTCAGACTGCCGGGACCTGGAAACTGCCAACGTGCCCAGAGACACACCCAACACCCTGGCCCCCGGCCTAAAGGGAAGGCGACGGACGTGCTCTTGAATGAGGGGAAGTCCAATATGGTGAGACGGGGGAGACCATAATGTCTTCCAACCCTAGGGATGATCACAATGCAGACTACAGCTCCTGAGAACATCTTAGCCCAGATGACTCATGTCACAACCCCAAGCTAAAGGCTCAGCAAAGGGAAGCGGACGAGCAGCACAGGGACATCATGGTGAGCAAAGGGCTGGGCCCAACTAAGCGCCCCTGGTTTGCAGAGCTCCGAGCGGCACAAAGCCAGGACTTTCTACGGTCAGCCTCCGGGAGGCCCTGCCTGCGTTGGGGTGTGCTGCATGCGGATGCCTGCGTTCAGGTGTGCGGATGCGCTGGCATCAAAGGCAGCTGGGTCCAGCCCGTTTTGGACATACTGCACAATCAGTAAATTGGGCTGGGACGTTCAGACTGGGAGGAGCCAGTGACGAGGAGAATGTAACTCAGTGGGGCAGTGACCCATTCTCTGCCTTGGTTTTCATGGCTTGGCCCCATGTGTGGCTGGCTCCTTTAGGTGAGCGTGCCATGCGTCACTGGGGACAGGAAACGGACCTTCCACTACCAGCAATAAAAACAGCTCAGCGCAAACGAGGTCCCGTCCTTTTCTGATTGTTTTAATTCCTCACAGCTGCACCCAGGGGTGGTGACAGAGCTCTCACAACTGACAGTAATTCCAATCGTTCAATCTACCAGGACAAAGAGCTGAAATTTGGGCAGGTCCTGGGCCTTGTTCACCTGCCAAAGGTGCAAAGATACTTGGGGGCCGAAGACAATCTCCATCCCATCAAACATGGGACAGCCAGGGAACAGCAGGAAAAGATTTTGCCTCAGGAGGTTTCCAGGACAAAACACGACAGTTGGGAAAGTTTGGTCCTGTTACCACACGACTGGCAGCTCTTTCCAAAAATTCCTGGTAAATCGGTGCTACCGAAGTGGCTTGGGGGGAGGTGTCTGAACAGAGCAATACTATTCTTTACACAGTAAACCTTAGAGAGGTGGGTACAAGTGGTGGGGGGGGGGAGAGGTGTACACACAGATACCCCACCCCTGCCGGGGGAGACGCTCCCTACCAGGGACCATCTCCCAGCTAGGAGCAGCTGTTGGAAGCCGTTCAGAGCCCTAGCGGTGCTTTGGGGTCTGATGTAAACATGCAGGACAAATCTCACTTGAATTCAGCAAAGTGCATGTCACCCACACTGCAAACCAAGCCGTTCCCTGTAAGATGCTACGTTACAGATGCAGTGGGGCTGAAGACACTGCATGGTGAATAAATTGAACCCAATTGGAAAGGGAGAACAATAGGAGGGCTAGCCAGAGAAGATGTATTTAAAGAGGAGATGTGACCAAAACTGGCCAGTTGATGTGGTGGAAATGTCCTGGGAGGCTGTTCCAGATGGATGGGGTTGCAGAGAAGTATTGAGTTCATCTGAAGGGAGTTGGAAAGCGAGGGAGGCCAGTGCTAGACTAACAGGAAAGGTCCAGGAGAAGGTCTGGGGCCAGCCGAAGAGGGTGTTTTTTAGTGAACCCCAGGATGGTGATTTTGTGATGGATCCCAACCTAAGGAGAGTCAGGGTGGTGTTTGAAGCTGGGGGTGACGTGTCCTTGTGGCAGCCGCAGCTTTCTGCAGAGGCCAGATGGTGGGGTTTGGGGAAGATGGAAGAGCAGGCCGTTAAGATGAGGAGTCCCAAGGCTGGAGAGCTGAGTGGCCTTACCGCAGATGTGAGAGGAGAGCGCAGAGTTGCAGGCCAGGCCAGGCCAGGCATGGAATGAAGGCAGTAAAACACACTGCTTATCATCATCCATTAACCAACATCGGCTCCAGCTCCTCGTGTCTTCACTCTGGGAATGCTGCAGGAATTTGAAGCTGGTGGTTGCAGAAAGCTCACTGCCAGCCCACCCACGCGCACGGTCAGGCTGCGCAGAGTAGATAGGAGGAGCACATGCACCTAATTAACAACAGCAGACAGGTTCTGTACAGTATCATCTGGGTGCATGTCCGATCTCCAGCCCACAACAGTACATTACAGGCCTGCGCCGAGGGGAGATGAGGAACAGTGTGATGCAAAGATGGCCGGGGGGAAAAAGAGGCTAACACCTGAGGCCTGGCTGCCCACACAGCTCTGCCCCACAGGAAAAAACAGACCCTGCGGTTTCTAATTCGTCCCTGCCTCAGAATTGCCAAAGAAAGCCAGAGCCCAGTGCCCAGGACGACGAGCTCGACTCTGCACTTTGGAAGCTGTGGTGACTACGGGTGTACACGTCAGCTTGCGCCCAGCGACCCAGGAGAGGTGGACAGGGGAGCGTGCACGTTTGTGTGTCTCCCCCCGAGCACTGAGCCGTAGCAGGAGTCCATAGCAATGGGGACTGAGAATGCCCTGTGGGATTTCCATGCCCTAAAAGCCCACACAGCCCATGTGGACAGCGACTCTGCCGGTTAAGAGGACTGTCTGCAGCTCAGGGACCAGCAAGGGGATGCTGCTGTCTCCGCCCAAAGGCTAACTGCTTGGCCATGACTGAAGGGTCCACAGCGTTGGGTGGCCTGTAGTCCTGTCATGGCCACTTCCTCACAGGCCAGGTCCCCCCGTAACCCCTCCCTGCCATCAGCCCCTGGGTGTGCTGGCAGAGAACGCCCAGGGTTTCACTGGCCTTCCCTTCCACAAGAACGTGCATGCGGGAGGTGGGGCTGCTCCAGGCCCCGCTCCGCACACATCTACGAGTTTCAATGCCCAGCTCAGTCCATGGGGCTAGCCCCTACAGCGTCTCCGGCCAGGGCCGAGAGGGACAGCTTAGGTGGTGCGCTGAGTCAGCACAACAGCTCCATTGGCGAGCTGCTGAAGTCCAACTCCGGGCCTTTGAGCTGGGTGAGAGAGGAGAGGGCGAAGGGGCCTCCTGGCTGGGTCAGGGTTCCCTAGGCCCTGAGGAAGAGCTGGGGCCTAGTCGCTCTGCAGACAGGCTGCTCCAGGCACGCAGGCCCACATGGCCAGGCTGCAGAGCCAGAGTGGGAGCTGTGTCTGGGAACGGTGGCGGAGAGCTCTGGCTGCGTTCATGTCGGGGCTGCTTGCTTGTGATGCAGATGTGCTGGGAGTGAGCGTGAGGTTCAGAGGAGAGCGAGCAGGTGCTGGGGGCAAACGCTTGCTGGTAAATAGCTGCGAGCTGTTGTGGGGGGGCAGCAGCTCGCTCTGAGCCGGAGGGTTTACATTCTCAGACTCACACAGTTAGCACTGAGGGTACCCAAACGACTGAAAGCTTCCAAATGAACCAGCGTGGGGCGGCTGCGGCAAACGGTAACGTCTGCCCCACACCCCTCCCATGAGGGCAGCATCTGTCGGGTTAATGCAGCAAGAAAGCCAGCTGCGGGCCCTGACTGGCACGGGGACGGGAGCTGCCATAGGAGAGGCCCCAGGAAGGTTACATCAATGCTGGAACGGTGCAGCTGGGCCCTTCCGAAGGTGTGGAACAGTCCTGGGCCCCGCCAGCCGCTCAGGGCAACCTTCGAGGCACAGCAGCCTGCCTGGCTCCATGTTTCACCGACTATACGCAGGGCTTTGACCCACCGCATCCCAGTCTCACTCTCAAATAAATAAATAAATAAATAGGGTTTGCTTTGCAGCTGAAAGACCTGAAATTCCTTTTGCAGCCTCTCTCCTGATTTCTACAGACACAAACGTGTGCACACACCCACCCATACACACAGTCCACTAGCCCTCCCCTCCCTTCCCCTACACTGTCCCTACAGGCTAGAGCTAGACACTCCCACATTAAACACAATATGTACAACTCCTGATTAACACACTGCCGATAATCCAGCTCCCACTAAAAGCAAAGGGCGTCTTTCCACTGCCTCCTCTGGGCGTTGGATCGGGCCCCTGCTTTGAGCACTTCATATCTGTCGGGGGACACCAACATTTCCTGTAACACCTTCGGACACAGGTTCTAGGTCTAGGAGCTGCTTGGACCCACGTGACAAACACCCGTACTCCTAGCCTGTGCTGAGCTGTGTGTATCCGACCCCTCTGCCCACGGCAGCAACGCGCCCCGCCCAGTGAGGCATGGCACAGCAGTGTTGCCTTCAGCTGCCCCAGCGGCACTGCTGAGTCCTGTGTACCCCGGCAGGGCTTAGTGCTCTGAGTTCTGGGCTGCCTTCTTTTAAACCTCTCAGCACTGAACACACACACACACACACACACACGAAGGGGAGGTGAAAGGACACAGGCAGGGGCCTGCAGGGGAGACAGGAAGATTTTCTTTTCTTTATGTAGCTGCCTGGGGCGAGAGTCTCCCCTGTTTCCAGTGACTGTGTCCTAGCTGGACACCACTGGCAGGTGGGCATGGCTGCCCCATTTGCAGGACGGGCACACTGGCCAGTCTCTCACCCCAGTCAGACTCTAATCCAGATATGCCACGAGTAATGTAGCCAGGCCCCTGGGCAACGTCAGGCAGTGCCCTCAAAAGTCTGCTGGGCAAATGTTTCCTTCTCCCGTAGAAAGGGACACGAGGTCAAAGGCAGGGCAGACAGCGAGCTGACCTGAACCAGTGACAAGCTGCCGCGGGAACCGTCAGGCCTAGAACCATGCCCTCGAGCCCGCCCATCATGGCCACGGTGCACACACGTGCAGCTAGCCTTGGAGACCTAACAGGCGAGCTGCAGCACTCCGCTGTCCAGAAGCGCTATTTCAGCTCACTCTTGTTCTCCTATTTCTGTCACTCCCCAGCCTGAAGCTGGACATTAAACAAGCCTACAGTTCCTGGCGGGTTGTGACGGCTACACGTGACTAGCAGAAAGCTCTGAAATTCGAACCCCACAGAACCTACCAACTTTTCTTCACATGCTGGCATTCATGAGAAAAATGATAGGGAGGGTAAAGGGTTTATTGGCACGAAGTTGGATAGCGCACGACAACAGAGGTCCTTGCACACGGGCGTGTGCACACACACACACACACACACACAGTGTTTCTTTATGAAAGCAGTCCAGACTACAGAAAACAAGAAGATTCTAGATCAGAATTAAAAAAAAAAAAAAAAGAGCCAGCGTTCCCCTGTAACAGCTGAGGACCAATCCTTCACCGGCAGGCACAGTCCCCCTCTCCTTAAATGCCTTTAGATCTGTTCTGTTGCAATGCCTGACATATTTAATATGCACAGTAAAATTAAAGTCATCGATAACTTCATATTAACCTGTACAGGGCTGGCAGCCACAAACTGTCCAGCATTTTCTTTATTCAGCATGATTTAAAAAATAACAGCTCCTTAAAGGTCAGTGATTTCCAAGCCCACCTGACCCTGGGCTGTGGCTGCAGCACCCCCGTTGCGGGTGCCCGCCCGTCTCAGCACACGGCACTCTCCAGAGCATGGGGAGCGAACTACTGCACTGGAAAAAGAGTGCCGTGGAGTCCCCAACGCTTAGTTTCATCCCCTGTCCTAAATGGATCCAGCAAGAGATTAAAGACAATTAATTATCCACTTTCTGCCTCCAGTAATGAGCTTTGGTATCTGAGGTTCAACGCTAACCGTGAAAATCAATTCCTCCGCAAAGCAGCCCGCTGCACACCCCAAAAGGCATGCTTTTCTCTGCAGGCAGTAAAGCTCTCTGAGGGGAGGGCCTAGTGTAACAAAGATATGCATGTATATTCAGATCTTGCTAGGACAATGGCGGCTGGAAGCTATTCTCCAAAGGTCAGGAGATTTCAGAGCCTTCACAATCAGATTTCAGGTGTTGAACGTAGTGAATGGAAGGAAGTTTGCTTAGAAACTTGTGCAAACAGCCCTTCTTTTGTACCGGCTTGAAGTGGAGCTTTTGAAATAAAATGGCTGGCCTTGAGCTTTTAAACTTAGGCACAGAGTGGGAGCTGACGCCATCATCTTACAGCTGCTTACACAAGGGGGAGGGGGGGAATTTTCAATATAAAACTCCCCACCCTCACCCCAATTAGCTCCACCGCCAATGTGTGCTGTGGGAATATGATTATTTGCATTTCTAATAGGTTTTACTGTGTATCAGCTGTTACTCTTAGTGTTTCTCCACTGGAAACTATTGCTTGACCTTTAAGCAGTGCATGGTTTGTGTTGATTCGACCCTCAAGGATATGTTTGCAAGCCAGTGCAAGGCAGGGTGTACACACTGCCCGGGCTGTTCTGACAGTGAGGAGAACTATCCGATCCTAGACTCTACAGCACACCACAACACTGGCAGGAACCAAAACAGCTTCATTTTATTTTAAAATGAGATTGAAGTTAATAAAAAAAAAGAATCGGATACTTTAAATCTCAGCATTATTCAAAGACAACATTAAAAATTTTGCCTTAAAATACAGGTGTTCTGTGGGAGTGGGGGAGACAATGTGGGGAGGCTAAAGATTTCCCTTTCACACAGACTGACTAAATAACGAGCGGAAATCTGCCCTGGCTTTTCACAGGAAGGAAAATACCCGATTATGAGTGAAAAGCTACTGTCAGAGAAAGTAGAAATCCACATGGAGAGGTGATATGAAACAAAATGCTGATCGGAGAGGGCGTTTTGCCCAACAGTCAGACACAGTGGGACTGATTCATCCCTGATGTACTGGAGATCCCCAAGGATGAGTTCAGCCCACTGTGCCTGCAAACAGCGGGAGATGCTACAGAACTCGCCAAGCAGTATATTCCAAGCAGTAACCCCTTTGCCACGTCGGTTTTGATCAGACCACACTACCTCAAGGCTTAAGAAGCAGCAGAGTAGAAATAGCTGTCTAACCCTAAAGACCATAAATTATACACAAGTGGCCAACAATTAATATTTTGAAACAGTTACCAACTGTCTAGCCCACCACCTGCTGCTAATGAACAGAGTAATGACCAATTACCCCTTCCCTCTCTGGCTAGAAGAAAAATGCTTTTGGTTTTGCTTCCAAGGTCACTCACAACCAAACAGTCAGGATGTTTAATGCAAAGGGAAGGGTTTGTGTACGCGCCCCTCAAAAGGCTGCTGAAAGCTACTTTATGTGCATGAAGGTGGTTTCCTTTCTGCTACAGTACAAGTGCTTGTGCATCAAGTATAAAATGCAAGCCTCCAAATCACACAGACTAGCTTTTTTATTTATTGGTTTAAAAACGATAAATAAGGCACTGTACTTTTAACTAAAACTGCCTGGTTCCAAGCTTAAAACCCAAGGAACATTCGAATTGCAGGAACTTCCCTCCTCAACAGTGGAGACAGACAGCTCTCCTCTCTGTCTGAGACACACCTTCTGACGCCTAAAATCACGGGTGTAATCCTTTAGCTGTGGATTTTTAAAGGCTTGCTACAGCTTATAAAAGCAGCTTTAGTTAATGCATGATCAAGGGTTACTACTGTACAACAGGTTTACATGGCTGCCATTCTCTTGGTTATTCTGCATCCAGTCGTGTTCGCTTGCTGTGTGCACAGTCAACTTTTGCCCTTAACTTTCTCTTGCCCTGGGACGTGCTGCTCTCTTGAATTTTCTTCATAGACCTTGTCAGAGTTTTCCCACCGCTGGGCTTCTGCTCAGCTGCTTTCTGTGACCTGGTAGAGGGCTCCCCCCTCAGTTTCGGCTTTGCAGATTTTGTGAGCCCTTCCTGGCTGGGCGGGGCTGCAGCTCTTTTGACGGGGTTCTCTTTGACTTTGGGGATGGGGAGCCTGCCTTTGCCAAGCTGCCTTTTTGGGACTCTCTTCTCTTTCGAAGATACCTTTTTCTCGAGCTTATTGCTTCTTTCCATGGCAGCCTGCTTTCTGGTAGCAGGAGTTTTCGGGGGAACCTCGGAATGTTTTACTTTGCTGCCCTTTTTAGCTGGAAGGCGGTCTTTACTGGAGGAGCGAGACAGCTCTGGTACAGTGTTCTTCTCCCGCAGTGTTCTCTTCTTCCTGCCTGACTGAGGGTCAGCTTTGGGCAAGGAGTCCTCCTGGGACCTGCTTTTCCCTTTTCTTCCCTTCACTGCTGCTTCCGCTCGCATGGACTTAGCAGGAAACACATCTGCTTTGACTTGCAAGGCCAGCTTTGGAGACATCAGTGGGTTGATGCAGACACTCTTCCGGCTTTGCTTACTTTCCACTGAAGGATGATCAGCTGCACTGTCTCCCTTTCTCTCATTCTTTGCCAGGCGGTGCTGGGCTCGCAGTTTGCCCCTCAGATTGGAGTATTTCCGCAGGATCCTAGTGCTGGCCTGCGTTGGCAGACTTGGAGGGGGCTGCATGTTTCTGTCTTCACCAGCTTCTTCTGAGCTAGCCTCACAAGGAGGCATCTGGTTGGGACTGGCAGCTTCCCCGGGCTCCGTACTATCAGTGTTCTCCCGAAGCCTGGCCCATAACTTTTGATTCTTCAAGTTATTTTTAGCAGGGGTAGTTGCAGCAAATTTCTTGAGGTGTTTTTTTAAGCGTTCAGCTTGCAGCGAGCTGGGATATAGGCTGGAAGAGCAATACTTCTGCAGGGGGATCTTAATGGGGGGAACGTCTCCTGGGAGACGGGTATTGAGTTTCTTCACAATGACTAGTGACCTGGTTTCAGTTGTCTCCAAGAACCACCGGCAAATGTTGGACAACTTGAAGGCTTTCATAAACAGCATCTGGACAGGGGAAAGCTTTTGAACTTCAAGAGCCGCTCTACATTTCCGGGTTCTTTTCTTGCTTTTCCAAATCTCTTTCAGCTTGTCAGCTTTGTTCTTTGCTTTGGGGGCTGGCTGTGCTTCTTTTTCCAGCTGAATCCATCCTTTCTGAACTTTCACATACTGGGCATTAAAGTCAGCAATAAGTTCCTGATTCTCTTCCTCAGCACACCACTCCACAAACTTTGGTTTGTCCTCAGCCACTGTGTCCACCTCCTTCAAATCTATGGGGTCTTTGTTCCCTGAACTGCGTTCTTCCTTCTGGTTTTGATTTGCTTGCAAAACTTCCATTCCTGGAATATTCTTTTTTGCAGTGTCCACAGGGGTAGGGGTGTGTCTCAAGTTGTAAACTGGGTGGGCCAACTTTTTATGCTTCCAAGTCTTTGATGGGAGGTGTTTGCTTCCACTTTTACTACTGGGACCTATAGGCGAATCAGTCGGATCTTTATACTGTACCTTTCCAGCATCTACAGCATTGTCTGGGTTCTCCACATCACCTGGTTTCTCATCCGATTGCTCTGCATCCTGTACACCTGTTCCACTTTCCCTAGGAAGGAGAACACTTCTCTTATCAGAATTAGCCTCTACACAGATCTCAAGCATCTCCCCTGACTTACTATGGCTGGCGTTAGCAGGGGGGGCATCTTTCGATGACCCTTCTCTCTCTGCTGCACCATCTTTTGCCAACATGCTTTTGTAAGTTTGCCTAGTAGTAATGCCATTTTCGTCTTCTCCCTGCTGCATGGGCTCTCTCTCCAGGACACTCCCAGTGCCTGGGCCCTGGATGTTCTTCAGCAGTGTTTTGTGGAAGCAATCCTTTGGGAAGCACACGGATGCTGCTCCATCAAGGTGCACCTCCCTCTTAAAACGCTTTGCACCGGGACTTTTAGAAAGCTTAATCTGAAGACAAGGAAGCTGCAGAGAGGTGGAAGAACCAGACTTTTCAGCTCTGCCTTCTGTGGGTGGCTGGAATTGCTGGCTGCGGAGACGCCGGTCTGATGCTACGTGCACTCTCCTGCCTTTCTTTTGCTTCTTCTCTGGGTTTTCTTTGGACAAGACGGCCCCCTTGCCATCCGTTTCTGAAGTGTCAGGTCCTGGTGGCATTTCGCCATTGCCGTTCTCTCTCTCACACAGCCTGTTGCTATCTGGTGCAGTCTCACCTGCCAAGATTCCACTGAGCTCTGCAATAGTTGGCATGGTTTCCCCTGGCTCAGGTGGGCCTTCCTGCATCTCCCTGACGTCAGCTTCTGGGTCAGCAGGAATGCTTTTGGTCACATCAGCAGGCTGCAAGCTAGCAGGGGGCTCGGCCTCCAAACTAGCAGGGGGCTCAGCCTCCAAACTAGCAGGGGGCTGCATGGGAGGATCCAGGTCCATGCTGGCAGGGGGCGTGGCAGGAAGCTCCAGGTCTGTACTAGTTGGGGGCTCTCCAGGAAGTGCCCCAGCCAGCTCCAGGTCTAGTCCAGCAGGAGGCTCAGGGTCCATGCTGGAAGGAGGCTCTGCATGGTGCACCAAGTCTGCACCGGTAGGAAGCACTAGGTCCACGGTGGTAGGAAGCTGCAAAGGAGGAGTGGGGTCCAGGCTGGCAGGAGGCGCCGGAATAGCTTGTATTTCTGAGCATGGAGAAGCTTCCTCCCTACTAGCAGCTTCTGGCGGAGAAAGAGATGTCAAATCTGCAGCCTCCCTGCTGCTGTCTTCTGTGGGCCCACAGCCCCTGGAGAGGTCAGCACCGCTGTTAGCTTGCTGGAGAACATTAGCCTCCACGTCTTCCAGCGTCTGGCACATCCTCTCCTCACTTCCTTCAGCAGCAGAGGGGCCCACGGCTAGAGCAGTGTCAGGGCAGGAGGGAGCAGACAGAGCCAGCAGTGGCTCAGTGTAAGCAGCTTCTCTTGACTTCAGTGAGCCGCCCTCGCTGGGCTCCTTTTCTGCTCTCTCGTTAGCTTCTCTGCTGGGGGGAGCCCCTTTGGACAGGAGCCCGAGGGAAGCTCTTTTGTCAGCCTCTTGGGCTGCCGCTGAAGGCTCACCTCCAGCGAGTGCCGGGCTCTGCTTAGAGCCCACTAATGCTTCCGTCCTCAGGGCCGGACCATTTCCTCTCTCTTCCACTCGGGAGCTTCTCACCAGCGTGCGGACAGTTGGCAGCTCGCAGCACTCACCATTGAAATAATACCCGCGGGTGCTCTTCCGAGCTGTCCTCCGGGACGACACTGACCGCTGGCTCTCCAGGTGGCATTCAGTTATTGGCTGGCTGATGTAGACAACGTCACATTGGTTGTCATAGTCATTTATTCTCAGTCCCGACGCCCTTTTGTTCTTCCTAGCTGTTTTGACGGACGAGGACCCTGTTTTAGCTCTTGAGCGCCCACTGGAGGCTTTGTGTATCACTGGTACAGGGGCCATCCACCCGTCTTTGGAACGCTCACATGGATTCTTGTCGCCAGGATGTGTGTGGAAGCCCCCCTTAGTCTTTCCCAGGGTATGGAGATGGTTTTCTTGCTTTGGTCTTGCATCTTCTTCGTTTGTTTCTAAATCCTGGTGCAAAGATGCTTTGGAGCTGCACTGTAAAGCGTTCTCTTTGTCAGCTCTTCTAGGAGAGTTCACTGGAAACCCTGAATCCCAACCCTCTTCTGGTAAAGCTTTGAAAGAGTTCTTCTGAGATCCCAGGCAGCTCTCTGAGCTGTCCTCACTGCCATTCACATGTGCCACTTTTACAGCAATGTAGCTGTCTGCTAAGCTCTTGCCTTGGATCTGGTCTTTGTCATCCTCACACTTTCTGACACCAGCCTCTTGCTCCTGTCCAGTGGTATGTCCTTCCGGGCTCCTGGTGCCAGGATGGAAGTGCAGTGAGGAAGAGTTCAAAGTGGTGAGGTATCCTTGGGTGGAACTATCCTTTGGACTAACAGAACTAGTTCTAGTAGCGGAGAGTTCAGAGAAGTCTCTTTTGAAAGCAGTACTGAAATTCTCCGTTCTGTCCATGGATTTCACCTCTGTGTGCTGCTCCAAGGGTTGCCCTGCGGCACGCAGAGGGCTATGAAGACCCACTGGGTCTCTGTCCGAGTCTGAGGAAGTAAGAGGCTTCAGTTCAGAACAGGGAGCAGACTTCTTCCAATTTTCAGTGCTTTGCTGGCTACAACCAGAGCTGCATGTAGCTGCATCCATGTTTTCGGATTCATGTAACGGCCGGCCCTCGCAGTCTGGCTGTACTTCCGTGTATATGTCGTTTAGCACACGAATGAATTGCTTCTGGTGATGTGTACACAGTCGGACCATAAACTTTTCCAGGGGAGACTTCGGCTGATTGTTAGGGTCTATTGCTATTGTCTCCGCTGTATCCTCACTAGAGAGACAAAGAGAGAAACAGTCAGCAAAGCAGAGGACAGAGAATTTGTGTTGTAAAACCTACAGAAACCCTTCTCCTCCCCCTTAGCAGTATATTTTCTCACATGGCAACTGGCCTTAGCGCCCTTGATACTTAGCCAGGGATGCACATAAAGCAATCCACCCAGGAAGGCAAAGCTTTATCTGTTTGCCAGAGAAAGGGGCCTATTACTATATGTTTGGCAGCTCACTCTGACCACTCATGGAGATTGACACTTATCTTCCATGCACGTTCAGATCCAGACTTGCATTTCACTTTGGTCTGTCAGCTGGGACATACCCCCAACCCCACTCCCACAATTGGAAAGGGAAGATTTCAAGTTCTGGCCATTCTGCAGGATGACGCCTGAACGAGGCCATGAACAAACCGACAAACACCAGCCTCCGAGACACTCTGCCCCACGGGCGAGTTCTCCACTGCAGCTCATTGCCATTGACAACCACCTTTGGTTTACTCCCATTGCATACACTTGCTGTGCCATTTACAGGGCTGCTGTCCAAGCCCAGCCCAAGAACCATGGACTTCTGGGGTCCTACGGCTAGATGATCATCGTCTTACACACTCCTCTTGTCTCTAGCCATCTCTAAGATGGGGGTGACCATACTTACCTGCTGCATAGAGGCAACTCGTTAGGATTAACTAGGGGTGAGGTTAAGGGCTTATTAATGTTTGTCCTAGTCTTTGACAGTGTAGTATTAAAGCCATGCTAGTTCCCAATTACAGCTCTTTGAATTTCCACCCATTCCTTCGAACGAGCCTGGTCTCCAGCACATCTCCGGGGTCAGATGCGAGGGGAAGTGGCCTATAGTTTCTTTGTTAACATCTTTCTCCCTTTTAAAAGCTAGAAGTAACAAGTCGCCCCCCAGCCTTCTGGTAGCTGGCCCGACACCAAGGACAGATGTGCCCACGCGCTAATGGAGGCATCACATCCTCTGCAATCCCTTTACATTTGGGTATTAACTGTCTGGACTGGATGATAGTTTGGTGGACGCAATCCAAGGGGTGGCTACAGACCTCTTAGCCCCTTTGGTCCTCCCTGCACTAATGCCCCTCTGACATCTCTGCACCTGCTCTCTGGACCCAGCGAGAACGTCCCTGGAACGCTTGCTCTTACATCCGCCCTGGGGGCCCCTGGCTCAGACCCCTCTCACACGCTGTAGAGCTAGTAGGTTCTGTGCTGTCTGCAGTCACCCCCGGCTCCCTTCTCCTGGGAGTGCGGGGAGCATGGAGGAGGATGCTGAGGCAGAGCGAGGGCAGGTGACTTATAGAAGGAAGCACAGCAAGTCTCGGCAGAGCTGGGAGGAGAACCAGGACTCATGGCTTCAACCACTAGACAGTGCTGCATGTATGTAGATCCAGCTGTTCTCCAGCACTGACATAGGTTACCCCTACGCTAACCTGAGCAAGGTCACTTCTACTGCTAGCTGGCCTGCCCCAGACTAAGCAGAGGGTTGACTATTGTTCCACGCACATGGCCCCCTGTATATACAGTTAGACCCTTTTGTTCCTTAGCCCATCATGTTTCAGTATCTCATTTTAGAACTCAGCATCACACCTAATGTGAGGAGCAGATTACCGCCCTCCCCCTGCCCGCTACTCAGGAGATCTTACACCATCCCCTGCAGCAGCTGTGCTGGCCACTGTCAGAGACATGACACTGGGCTAGAGGGACCTGGGGTCTGCTTCCATCTGCCTATGTTCCCGTACTCCCCCACCCCCTCCAGGATGGGGTCCTCCCTGCAAGCTCTGGGAAGAAGGAACTGCTGGATTCCACTCAGCACACCTGCTGCGCCCTGGAGAATGCAGGTGCCTTTCCTGGGGAAGATCACACAGCTCTTTTCACTCCCCTGAAGGCTCCTCACATGGCTCCAAGGTGGAGCTGAGCACCACAGTGTGTAATGGGTAACACCCCTGCGAGGCTATCCCTGTGTTACAGACAGGCCCAGCGACAGGCCCAGCTGGGGTCACACCGGGAGCCTCTGGCAGAGCCAGGAAGTGAATCAGGACCACTGGTGCCAGGCTAGTCCCGGACTCTCTCTATCAGCCCCTGCCTGTTTGGAGGGCAAGGTGTGTTGTTATCCTGGACTCCCCACATTTAACCCCCTTCCCTCCCCATGGTCCAAGCTACAACCAAACCACATAGGCCTGTGACATAACGCCTGGGTTAAACTGGCTGGATTAGTACTTGCATGGGAGACCTCTAAGGAAATGCTGAAGCGAGGCTGGTGACGGGAGGCAGTCACTACAGACTAACCATCCCTGCATGGTGCTCAGGCGCTTGACTGCCTGGGATTGTTAACAACCCATGGAAAATGGATGGCCAAGCCCTCCCAGCCTGGCCAAGTCACTCCCCAAGTTCCACCAACAATTTCAACTGGATCTGGGCTCTTCGCCGCCTCCTGTGTGAAACAATCAGTGTGGCTGCCAGACCGTGGCTGGGTTTCAGATCAGAGAAGGCTGCATAAGTCAGTCCTGTAAAATGCACCACACAGTGCCATTAGATGGGGGCAGGGGCTGGTTTTGACTAGCCCTCCTAGGTTCCACGGTATTAAAAATAAATAATAATAATAATGCAATTAGCTTCTCTCTTCTTCCTCATTCCCTTTTCATGCTAAATAAATAGCTCTGGTCTTTTTAATCCTCTCGCTTTAGGAAACTCCCCCCCCACACACACCATTCATTATTTTGTTACTGTTCCCAGCTCTTCTCTCTTTCTGCTGGATCCTGTTTTGGGCTGAGTGGTCACCACTCACTGCGGGATTCGAGGGAAGGGCAGAGAACAGTAATAATGGCTTCTCTGGAGAAAGTCCAGAGAAGAGCATCACAAATGATGGAAGGTCTAGAAAACATGACCTATGAGGGAAGATTGAAAAAACAGGTTTGTTTAGTCTGGAGAAGAGAAGACTGAGAGGGGACATGAGAACAGGTTTCAAGTATATAAAAGGCTGTTACAAGGAGAAGGGAGAAAAATTGTTCTCGTTAACCTCTGAGGACAGGACGAGAAGCAATGGGCTTAAATTGCAGCGGTTTAGGTTGGACCTTAGGAAAAACTTCCTAACTGTCAGGGTGGTTAAGCCCTGGAATAAATTGCCCAGGGGGGTTGTGGAATCTCCCTCATTGGAGATTTTTTAAGAGCAGGTTGGACAAACAACTGTCAGGGATCGTCTAGATAATACTTAGTCCTGCCATGAGTGCAGGGGACTGGACTAGACGACCTCTCAAAGTCCCTTCCAGACTTAGGATTCATACATGTTTCCTGTAATACATCCTAGAATTCTATTGCCGTTATTATATTTTCAATAATGCCCACAATGCACTTGGCCCCTTCTTGACATACATGAAGGCAATGCTCCTGAACCAGAGAGCTTACAGACAGACAAAGGGTAGGAGATGGGGAAAGAAGAGATCAAGCTAGTAACTGGACATGTTAGAAAATACAGTATGTTGCTAACACAATGAGTGTCTGGTCTATGTGAGAGCGCTCTGGAGAGCACTCCCCAGTGAGTATCACACAGTTACTTGTGGGTTCCTAGTCCCTTTTCTACAGCTACTAAACACTGGATTGGTGTCTTCAGTGATCTCTCCCCAGGGACCCTTTGGGTCTGATCCGAAACCCACTGGAGTCTGTGCAAACACTCTCAATGGACTGCACGTGCTAGATTCAAAGCCCTTTTGCACTCCCACCCTCAAGATGTTATACTGAGGCCAATCCATGTGGAAGCAGCTCACACTACTCTTCCCAGAATGCATGACTCTGCACTGGTCTAGGCTGGATTTCATCTGCCATCATGTTTCCTAGTTATCTCACTTTGTTAGATCCTTCTGAAGCTCCTCGCTCTCCTCCCTAGTCTCAGCCACCCCACAGAATCATTTCATTTACAAGTTCAGCATCTTACAACCCACCCCTTAAGAACATAAGAACAGCCAGACTGGGCTAGGCCAATGGTTCATCTAGCCCAGGATCCTGTCTTCCAACAGTGGCCAGTGCCAGGTGCCCCACAGGGAATGAACAGAACACGGAATCATCCAGTGACTCATCCCCTGTCACCCATTCCCAGCTTCTGGTAGTCAGAAGCTAGAGACACTCAGAGCATGGGGCTGCATCCCTGCTCACCCTGGCTAATAGCCATTGATGGACCTGTCCTCCAGGAACCGATCTGGTTCTTTTTTGAATCCACTTATGCTTTTGGCCTTCACAACATCCCCTGACAAACAGTTCCACAGGTCGGCTGTGTGCTGTGTGGAGAAGCACTTCCTTGTGTTTGTTTTAAACCTGCTGCCTGTTAATGTCATTGGGTGACCCCTGGTTCATGTGTTATGAGGAGGAGTAAATCATCCTTCCTTATCTACTCTCTCCACACCAGTCATGATTGTATAGACCTCTATTAAATCCCTCCTTAGTCGTCTCTTTGCCTAGCTGAACAGTCTTAGTCTTTTCAATATCTCCTCACCCCTTCTTCCAGCTCTTTAATATATTTCAAAGAATTGATCCCTGGGCACCCCAGGATTAACCACTGGCTACTTTTTACTTCCCATTTCTCAGCCAGCTTTGAATTCATAATAAGCCTCTCTCACACCCTGGTTACCAAGGGTCCTTACCAGCATTTCGTGTAGGGCTTTAGCAAAGACTTTTGAAAGAGTGACTACATGACACTTAGTAGGTCTCCTTCAGCCACCGCTTTAGCTCCTTCCGAAAACATCTAACAGGGTAGAGAGGCGTCACTTCCCTTTACAAGCGCCAGGGGTATCATTTTACTACACACAGTTTTACTCTCCTTTACCATTGTGCCTTCAGCGACTGCCTGAAAGGGGGTTGCTGACCCTGGTGAGAGACAGATTCCTGGGATCAACGTTCTAAAAGGCACAGGTACAACGTTGGCCTCTCTCCAGGTCTCTGGATAGGAACTGGTTTCCCTGCATGTCAGAGCAAATCCCTTACGCAGGCTTGTCCCTCCCCCAGTCTGCAGAGTAACAATGGAGAAATCGAGCCTTAAACCCCAACTAGAGAGAGGAGAGGGCTGGTTTCAGCCTGACTGTTCAGCGAGAAGGGGCTCTGCAGTGCTTACTCCAACTGAAGCCTACTGCCATTTCACAAGGGAGAGGCGTGGGTTCTTTTACCTGTTTGAAAGCCCAGTTTCTGAGAATGGCAGCCATTTTCAAGCAGTTGGCCAGCAATCTGGCCTGAATTTATAGCACACTCAGGGGTGTGGCTACCGACTAGCCCCACCTGTGTGACACACTCCTTTGCCTACTGTGGAATTAGTGAAGTATGCTCAAAGGAATGCTGGGATGATGGCGGATCAGGAAGTGGTTACAGTGGCAGAACAATGAACTTCTTCCTTGTTAGGATTGGTCTGGGGGGGTTAAAACAATGGTGTTTGTGAAGGAAGACCCTAGGCAGATACAGGATTTATCTGGATCTGCTTGGTATAAGGAAAAGCATGTTGTGGTCTGAAGTTTCTTGCCAGGGACGAGGTTATGAGTCCTCAACGGCCATCTGGGAGCCCTAATCCTGGGAAAGGAAAGGTGGTGATTCTCCCCTGCTTTACGGTAACCTGGACTTGTGCAGTGAGTGTGCAAGGCAGGGGGTGGCATTTTACATCCCCTTTGCACAGTTTGAATAACTCTCTGGGCTGTAGGGTGGGGAAGCAGCAAGTCCACAGAGTCCCCATTCTGCTTGCATCACTAAGATGGTATCAAGCTCCCATTCTTAACAGCTCACAGGGCATTTCTCTCTTCTTCTTTTGCGTAGTTTATTTTATTCCTGGTGTGCAGGCTGGGGGCCTGATTCTGATCTCATTTACACCCCCGTAACTCAGCTGGCACCACTGGGGTTCACTCATAGTTCCATTAACTTGAAGATTTACAAGGGAGAAAAAACGTTTGCATTTTGTAAAGGAAATAAATAAAGGGGGGTGGTTTATCATCAATAAACTGACAGCCCCCCTCCCAAGCCACCCAGGGCCATTCAGCTGTTTCGGGGCATCCTTTGTCCAGAACGCTCCGGTTCAACACTTTCAGTCCTGGGGATTCCCTTCAATATCTCATCTCCAGCTGACCCATCCCCTCTTCAGCTGGAAACAGTAGTTCTGCCTCTGACTGTGGCTCATCTCCCTGGGCTGCAAAGGGTTAACTCGGGTGGAGATCTCTCCATTACCTGCAGCAACATTCTCCTCTTCCTCAGAGCAGATCTATCAGGATAACTTGGTCTTTTGGGTTCCCCTATAGTTTTCAGTGCTGAGTGTAGGGTTATAGGCGTTACGGTGCAGATGAGCTGCAGGCTGCTACTTGCTTCCATTCTCGGGTCTACTGAGGACAGCGGCTCTCAGTAGTTTCCATATTACCTCGCTGCATTCATCACTGATTTATATCTGTTTTGGCAGCACTGTGAACCATGGATGGTGCATGAAACAGACTGGGCATGTGACCCGCTTGGGATAAATGGTGTTTGGGGGGCTCTTTAAGGCACCCAGGGTCCTTTAGGCAGGTTATGTAGATTACTGCACAGAAATCATTCACCTGCTTCGTGTATGAAAAAGAAGGTGGATGGATGACTTGCTTACAGTGTACAGGTTTCAGAGTAACAGCCGTGTTAGTCTGTATTCGCAAAAAGAAAAGGAGTACTTGTGGCACCTTAGAGACTAACCAATTTATTTATGCTCAAATAAATTGGTTAGTCTCTAAAGTGCCACAAGTACTCCTTTTCTTTTTACAGTGTATAAATACCTTCCTGGGGGTATTAGAGGGCTCTTTCATCTAGCAGAGAAAGGCAGAACAAGAGGCAGGGGCTGGAAGCTGAAGCCAGGAACAATTAAGAATCCAGCACACATTTTTAACAGTGGAATGAACTCCCGAGGGAAGTGGCAGAGTCTCCACCTCTTGGTGGCTTCAGACCCAGACTGATGACTCTCTGGAAGACATGCATTAGCCAAACAAGTTAATGAGCTTAACACATGGGTAACGAGGTGGATTATAATGGCCTGTGTTACACAGGAGGTCAGATTAGATGATCTAATGGTCCCTGCTGGCCTTAACCTCTATGACCTTCTCTCCAGGATCTTTCCCCACTTGTCCTCTTTCCCTGGGGATGGAGCTCAGGGGTTTCCTACTTGGATGCACACAAAGAATGTATCACCCTTTCAGGGCGGTCTCTGGAGAAGCTACCGATGAAGTGAGCTGTAGCTCGCGAAAGCTCATGCTCAAATAAATTAGTTAGTCTCTAAGGTGCCACGAGTCCTCCTGTTCTTTTTATGGCCAGGGAGAGTCCCTGCTAATGCAGCTCTGCTACCAGAGTACACAGTGACTGAGTATCTGCCGGGAACACGGGAGCTTCATGTGGGTCTGTGAGGATCACCCTGTTTGGGGACAGGCCCCAGCCAGCGGGTCAGGAACGCAACAAGGGGATCGTCAGAGAGACTGACTCCGTGGGGGAAAGGGCTGCTCCAGCTCTAAGATTACTAGTCTCACCCCAGAAAGTTACAGCAGTACCAGTGGTTGCTGCCAGTCACTCCAGCTCTGAAGCCACTCCTGCCGAGCTGTCACTAGATGTTTTAGTGACCCCTTCTTGCACACACTCCATTAGTTTACTGGTCTGCACCACCTCAATCCCTGCCTCGCTCTGCTGTCCCAGTCACACATCCGGCTCCACGGGCACGGCTGTGTACACAATTTCATGTGTACACGGGGTAGCCCTAGTAGATTCCCTGGCCTGACCCAGATGCTGTCAGCACCTACTAGCTTTCCCTGGGACAGCCCCCTTCTTTTCAGTTTGTCACTGAGGGTGGCAGAGAAATCCAGGGGCAGTAGCTGTTAGCTGTACAAATGCAGTTGTTGCTATGCAACAGTCATGGTGTAGCAATTAATGCTCAGCAAAATGGGCTGTGCTCTGAAGCAATTTGCATAGCTGCATGCTGTAATCCATTTGTTTGCATTGAGCCTCCACTGTTCTGTAGAGTTCACAATCATTCCTTCCCCAGCTCTCACAAAATCCAGGGGCTCTTACACAGGGTGAGCAGACATAAATGATCTAGCCCATAAAAGGCACTTATTTATTTCTCAGTAATAACTAGGGACTGCCCGGGTACGGAGCACGGCAGTGGAGGGCAGGGAGGAAACAACTGATTATCCGCAGTGCGCTCTGTAGCTCTGAGGGGCTCTTCCTTTAACTCGTTTTGCCCTTGCCATTACTGCTCATGGAGTCACCCTGCTCCTCCGGATTTGTACACAGGATGACCATCGCTATGGGCAGCCTCTTGCTGAAGGAGCCCAGGATCCTGTGTGTGTCTTCTGGGGACAGGGAGGAAGAGAAAGCGGGGAGGGGGGCAGTGAGAGGAGTGCGACTGTTTCACGCCAACCTACCTGGAACGCTGGTCTCCAAAAACCTGTCCATTGGCACCGCAATATTCCGATTTCCCACCCCACGAGTCTCTCTATTGAACGGGAAGCCTGGGTCTTTTTTTTTTAAGCCCCGAGCATCAGTTGGATAGATTATAAGTTTACAGGTATGTTTTGTACCTCAGAGGCACAAGAAGCAGCAGCAGAACAAAAGTTCAAGGCTAAGTGTTTCTGTTCCTTTCAGACCACTCTAAGCACCACGAGTATATAGTTCCTGAAAAGAAACAAAACATAGCTATAAACTTATAAAATCCAGCTGAGTATTTTAATGGGCAGACTTTCCCCCTCCCTCTTCTGCGATCATGCAGATGACTGTGATGGGCAGGAGCACACAATGTACTACACCCTGCCAAAGCAGGGAGGGGAGCGCATCCAACCACTCAAACCAACGGGGCAACAGGAATCTGCTTAACATTGGAGCCCTGCTTTGTATTTGAGTTGTGCAGGCAGGTTTGCCTTTAGAACACAATTAACAGAACAGATGACATTGTTCAGGACTCATGAGTACTACTGTACCTGACCTGGCTATTTCCACAGCAATGTATCAATCCAAGACACATTAGTGTACTTTAAAGGTATTTACAAGCATTGTCATTGTAACCTGTGTTGAGATTCTGGTTTGGTCTACATTTAAATGTTTTGCCTCCATAGCTACGGCAGTTAGGAGTGTGAAAAAACAAAACAAAGAACCCTGCTAACCAACAGAGCTGTGCTGGCAAAAACCCTAGTGTACATGCAGCTACACCACCAAAAGAAGCCCTTTTGCCGGTATAGCTTATTTCATTCGGGAAAGTGGCATACGTTCTACCAACAAAAGAATTCTTTTGCACCCAGTATAAGCTGCATCTCCACTAGGCAGGTTTTTTTGCTATAGCTTTTCTAGTGTATACAAGGCCTCAGTAATTAAGTTGGTTTTGGATCAACCAGTTTAGTTGTAACACATTTCAGAGCTCAGCATATGCTTTGAACTTAACGCTTCCCAGTAGAAGAACGGGGTAGTTTACAGCTCTGTTGGTGCTGAGGTGATTCTGTCTGACTGCAGAGGACATAGATGAGCAGTGCAGACCGAGGAAAGTGAGAGAATGTTTTCTTAACTTAAATTGAAAGCTTAAGTGCTGCAGAGCACAAGCAAAAGAGCTACAGAAAAAGACCACAGGCCCACTGAATTTTCAAGGCCCCTGGATTTCTGCTGTCCTTGGCGACGTGCTTTGGGGATTTATAAAGTGTGCGTTTAAACTAAAAGCAGAAAGAAAAAAAGTTGTAGGGATTTTTTGCAAACTGCACTTGCTCATCAATTTACTCAGGATGTACAATGAATCAACTGGCTCAGATAAACAGCAGGCACCGACTTTTAACCCTTCAGAGTATTCGTTTTGTAGAGGGATTACACATTTAAAGCAACCTTCTTCCCCACCTGTATCCAAACAAAGCCAGGAAAGGCCAATGTAGCTTTTACACAATTAAAAACCAAACACAATCCATAATATGCTCTGTTTCTGCAATGTTCCTGTCTCTGCTCCCTTCCACCCCACTCCTGTACAGGGGTTTATCACCAGTTGTGACACATCTAACATTAGCCTTGCTGGGGCTAATTAAAAACCTTGCCATAAAGCCTGTGTGTTTAAAACCAGGGGAAATTTATCAAGATGCAAACATTGCCCCACGTACTGGCTTTCAAGGGCTTTTCAGAATTGTCCTGACTGATCTCTCTAATTACCAAGGACATTTGGGATTTTTCTTTTAAGGGTGGAAAAAGAAATCAGCACGAGTGCTCCTGTGTGAGATGGTTCGAATAGCATCAGCACTGAGCATGGCATTATGGAAGATGGTGATACCTTGCTATTACAGTGAGGTGCATATTATAAAGCCAGAAGACAGCTGGCAAACCACATCTGCCGTGCAGAGCTCTTCAAAGGCTTCTCATAGCGTTGCACATTTTTTAAATGTAAAAGCACCTGAACAGGACACTAGAGAAGGACATGCAGGGAATAATCCCGTTGCTAAGCAGGAGGAAGCACTGTCCGATTGAATGATTCCATGAGCACAGAAGAGGCAAGTGGCATCTGACTCTCCCCATAGGAGGGTAGTGTGTAGACAGCTCTACTCCACATCTCCAAACACATCATTGCTGCTACCTGGTCTGGGCTCTGGTAAATCAGGAACTGAAGCACTAAGGCCCAGATCCTATAGTCAGATCTCTATGCCCAGACACTGAAGTTAGTAGGGGCCCAGTGGCAGGATGGGGACCTTATAGCTTGTGTTCATTAGGGATTTTTGCACCACGGTAGCTACCCCAGCACAAACCCTCACCGGAGATGCCCTGCGCTAGGGTCACACAGGGCTTACACCAGGGTACGCCTCACAGACGAGAGCCTCGCTTTATGCTGGTGCGTGTAAACATCTCCAGTGCAGATGACCCCAGAGCCATTCCTGAGCCCAGCCCTGTAGCCCTAGCACTAAGCACTGCCACCATCCAACACAGGGAAACTTCAAGGGTTTCAGTCTCATGACTCTTGCAGAAACAGGCAAACGTGAGGCAGGGGTTTTTGCTCTGAAGATGTAAAAGATCAGATGCAGCAATTAGCTATAGCACCTGATACTGTGAAATATACAAGCAGGACAACTGCAATTATTTCAACGTCAGGAGGGAGATGCTGAATAAGATCGGAGAATAGTGGGAATCTTCGGCATAATTAACTGACGTTTGGGAATGTGACCCCATTTCAGATAACAGGGAGTTTTAGATAACTGAGCTTTGGACAGACACGGCTGTACTGTAACAGAAACACTTCTGTAACCTCAACTTTAGCATTCTCTACCCACAAATGCTGAAATGTACTGCCTAAGGATATATTTTGAAATATGAATGACCAGTTTCAGAAATATGTCAGTATCTCCAGCCAACTGTTGTCCTTCAAGTGGCAATTGACTTTTTGCTGATACTCCATCAGAAGGACTCCTGGTTGGGAAGTAGGTTAAGACAAGGAAAATGCATTTCACCATTGGAATGCTTAGGGAATAAGACTAACTCAAAGTTGATGGCTAAAGTAAGTTCTATTTTAAATGTGGGTTAACTTAGCTGTTGTTCAACTGCTATTAAATGATACAGGTTAATTCTGCAGTAGTTAGACATCTGTTAAAACAAAAACATTGATAGGAAATCTTTGAATTTCTCATGCATTCCAATGAAGAGGAGCATTTCCTGTGTCCTAACATACCTCGTTGCCTATTAAGTTCAAGCTTCTTATCCTCACCTTCAAAGCTCTGCACATCTTCATTCTACCTACATCTTTGTTCTCATTTCTTATTACCCCCGATAGCTCTTCTTTAGCTTCCTAGCTCATCCTTACGTCTTACAGATTTTGCTTCCCTGTCCCGAAGTTTCCTTCTCAGCTCACTGGCCCAAGAGTGCCTGCCCTCTCCAGCCATATCTCTGGACAAAATTCAATGCTAGTGCAAGGCTCACAAACCCCAATCCTTGTCCAGAACATGCCATCTCCCATCCCTCTAAGTAAGCACTTCAGCCCAAGTCTCCCAGGGTGTTTCAGTGTCCAGTTTTTGCCTGGGTAGATTGTAAATTAAATGATGACTGCACATGCTGTCATCATTTAAACAACTATTTTTCTTTGTGATGGTTTATTATATTTAAAGCATGCAAACTCCACCCAGGGCCTATGATGCTGACCAATATCATCTCATTGCTTTCTTGTGCTCCATGGCGCTATGGTAATACAAATAAATAAATAGATTTTAGCAACTTACTCTTTGTAATTAGCTGTTGCGGTTAGAATATATTTTATATTTCTGTGCAGTTTTCATTTAAGCAAGAAAACGGTTCCGTTTAAAATTTACAAAAAAACCTGAGCTATAAAAAAATAAGTCAGAATTCATCCCCGCTAATTTGTCCCCTGAGGGGAATCGAGCTCTCAGAGAAGTGAATATGACCAGCCACTCCCCACCCAAGGGTAAAGATGAACGAAGAAGCCACAATAGCACGAAGTCTGCATTTACTAGACACACTTTCAAAGATTCTCTCACCAGGCAGTTCCACTGGTGCTACCAACCAGGAGAACATCCCCCCCCCCCTTCTCACTTTACACAAAGCCTACGACAGCCAGTTAGCACAGGCTGGTCATCAAATGCTCATGGAGCTCTTCTGCCAAACACATTTGTAACTCCTTTTTGGGAATTACATGTGTCGGAACCCTGAAGGCCCTGTCTCTGCCAGAGCAATTAGGACCCATATTTCCCTAACTGCCGACAGCATTGTGCCAGCTCTAACCTTTACAGGACACCTGCATTTTTACTACTGTTGTCTAACTTCAGATCAGGTGAATCCAGAGTCTGACCATGTTTAGGAAACACTGCAAAGCCTTGCCCTTTCAAAAAGCCCTGCCATCATTAGTGGCTCTCAAATTCAAACAGCCCTTTCATTCCCCAATTCCTACAACTCTCCTCCCTCTGCCGCCAGAAAAAGCTGAGTTTTGATGCTGTCGCTCAGAGTCAGAGCTGTCCCTGTGGGCTAGTCTACAGGCACCGTGACATCAATTTCTAACTGAAGTTGTGATTTTTAAGCAGATTATGTTAAACTGTTGTAAGAGGTTGCATGGACACGTTTGTTTGGATTAAACCAGATGTGATACTATATAGCCCCATATTCTTCATAGATAGATTGTTATAATATGATTATAGCATAACGATGGTATATTTTGTGCAAGCTAATGCATGTGAGAGATCATTGGAAAGGTTATGATTTATTGAATAAGATTATCCCATTTATATCATTTTTGTATCTAAAGTTAGGAATATCGACTATACATCTGTACTACAAAAGTGTTTGCACCTGGGGAATGCCCACCAGACAGAATGCAATCAGTCTGGCGGTCTGGCAACAAGTCAACGAACCACTAGGGAGAACAATAGGTCTTTGAAGATGCCAATCTCCCACCTTCCCGAGAAGCTTTCCTGAGATGCTACAAACAACCTCTGACTCATGGCTGCTTTGACACTGCAGGGTCATGTGATTAAGTCACCTGGTACTGGACTCCATGATAGAATACCAGTATTTTTCCACTGGGGGTGTGTATGTGTGTGTGTTCCACACTGGAAAACAAAGGATTCCCACTATATGTAAAACCTATTTAAAGCCGGGGAGGGACATAATCAGGGTTCTTCACTGAATCCCCGCCCAGAATGACTGTGGTGAACATCTAAGAAACAAAGACAAACAGGGGGAGAAGGACTGAGCCCAGGCTAGGAAGGTGTCTGGCCTGTGAAAGAAATACCTTGAATTTTAAGCTGCAAGTAAGAGCAGCTTGCCTTCAAGAACCTCTGCAATCTGCCTAAAACAACAGTTAGGGTGAGAAATTACTCCTTGTAACCAGTTTCTTTAGTATTAAGCTTAGTTTGCATGTTTGTTTCATTTGCTAGGTAGTCTGCTTTGATCTGTTTGCTAACCCTTACAATCACTTAAAATCTACCTTTTGTAGTTAATAAACTTGTTTTTGTTTTCTCTAAAACCAGTTTGTGGAATTCATAACTAGGGGGGCAGAAAGCTGTGCATATCTTCCTCCACATTGAGGGAGGGAGCGAACCTCATGAGCTTACGCTATACAGTTCTCTGTGCAAGACAATACAATTTTGGGCTTACATCCCAGAGGGGGTGTGCACTTGAGTGCTTGGCAATTCCTTAGCTGAAGCCTTCCCATGCAGTGCTGATTTCAGTGTCTGTGTCTTTCTGCAGTGGGCATGTCTCTACCTGTGTCTATGCTGGAGGAGGCTTGAGGCTTGGCTCAGCAGGACAGTGTAAGGGAGCCCAGGCTGGTGGAACAGGCCCGCTCAGTGGTACCTTGGTTCCAAGTGGCACCCTGGGGGGAACCCATCACACCAGGCTTAATTCAGTTGGGCTCAAGTCAATTAGGAATCAAGTTTAAGATACAAGAAAATAAGCCACTCTTAAACCAAACTAAGAGTGTCCCCAGAGGCATGAGTACCAGTTTAATTAAAATGGTATAGTTCAACTAGGGCAAGTTTGTATGTAGGTAAAGCTTATGTTTTGACTGCTTTTTAATCCTGTGTGCTCTGTAAAGCCGACATAGCTGCAGAAATGGAAGCTGGAGTCATAGAAATGTAGGGCTGGAAGGGACCTGGAGAGGCCATCTAGTCCAGCCCTCTGCACTGAGGCAGAGCCAAGTAAACCTAGAGCATCCCTGAGAGGTGTCTGTCCAACCTGGTCTTAGAAACCTCCAGTGATAGGGATTCCACAGCCTGCCTTGGAAGCCTGTTCCAGAGCTTACCCACCCTTAGAGTTATAAAGTTTTTCCTAACATCTACCCTAAATCTCCCTTACTGCAGATTAAGGCCATTACTACTTGTCCTATCCTCCTCCTATCGGTGGACGTGGAGAACTATTGATCACCGTCCTCTCTAGAACAGCCCTTAACTGATTTGAAGACTGTTAGCAGGTTCCCCTCAGACTTCTTGTCTCAAGACTAAACATGCCCAGTTTTTTAACCTTTCCTCATAGGTCAGGTTTTCTAAACCTTATATCATTTCTGTTGCTCTCCTCTGGATTCTCTCCAATCTGTCCACATCTTTCCTAAAGTCTGGTGCCCAGGACTGGACACAGAACTTCAGCAGAGGCCTCATAAGTGCCAAGTACAGTAGGACAATTACCTCTTGCATCTTACATACAACACTCCCCAGACCTGAAAAAGAGTTCAGTGTAAGCTTGAAAGCTTGTCTCTCTCAGCAACAGAAGCTGGTCCAATAAAAGATCTGATCTCACCCACCTTGAGTCTCCAATATGACACTCCTTTTAATACACCCCAGAATGATAGAAACCTTTTTCACAGGCGCATCACATTGTCGGCTCATATTCAATTGATGATCCGCTATCACCCTCCAGACCCTTAGTAGCAGTACTGTTGCCCAGCCAGTTATTCCTCATTTCATAATGCATCTGATCTTTTCTTTCTTAGTGTAGCACTTTTCACTCGTCTTTACTGAATTTCATCTTGCTGGTTTCAGACCAATTCTCCTATTTGCTGAGGGCCTTTTGATTTCTGACTCTGGTTTCCAAAGTGCCAGCAACCCCTCCCCGCTTGGCGTCACATGGACATTTTATAAGCATGCTCATTGACTTGAAGGCCAGAAGGGACCATTGCGATCATCTAACCTGACCTGCTGCACATTGCAGGCCACAGAACCTCACCGAGCTGCTCTTGAGATAGACCCCTAACCTCTGGCTAAGCTACTGAAGTCCTCAAATCATTGTTTAAAGATTTCAAGTTACAGAGAATTCACCATTGACACTAACCAGCAAGTGACCCGTGCTCATGCTGAATAGGAAGGCGAAAACCCCCCAGCATCTCTGCCAATCTATCTGGGAGGAAATTCCTTCCTGTCCCCAAATATGGCAATCAGTTAGACCCTGAGCATGTGAGCAAGACCCAGAAGCCAGACACCTGGGAAAGAATTCGCTGTAGTAACTCAGAGCCCTCCCCACCTAGTGTCCCATCACTGGTCACTGGGGGATATTGACTACCAGCAGTCGCAGATCAGCTGCATGCCATTGTGGGCAGTCCCATCACACCACCCCCTCCAGACACTTACCAAGCAAGCTCAGTCTTAAAGCCACTTAGTTTTTTTGCCCCACACTGCTCCCCTTCAGAGGCTGTTCCAGAACTTCTCCCCTTGGGTGATTAGAAACCTTCATCTAATTTCACACCTAAGCTTGTTGACGGCCAATTTATGTACTCTACTCAATTATCCAAGTCAGTACGGTTTGTCAACCAGTTGCGCAACCATCTTATAGTAATTTCATCTGGGATCAGCTGCTGTGCTTTATATATTTTTTTCAAGAGCTACCACGTCCTTTTGCTATTTTTAATGTGATTGCCCGAGCTGAAGAAATGTTTTAGTGCCAATTCCTTGAGCTGGGTAAAACTATCGGTAGCTTGAATGACAAGTCCCGTCACCTTCCATAAACCTGTTCAATAGTTTGCTTATGAGTAAGGCTGCGAGTTTGTCACGGATTCTGTGACTTTCCATGACTTCTGCAGTGGCCAGTGAGCCTGGCTCAGGGGCAGCACAGGCAGCCCCTGCACCAGTTGCACCGGCCGCTGGTAGGGCAGTCTTGGGCCACTACGCCCTCCCACCCTGCAGCAGAGTTTGGGTGTGGGAGGGGGCAGGGGGTTGGGACACAGGAGGGGATGAGGCAGGCTTTGGGCAGCGCATACCTGGGGGGCTCCCTGGAAGCAGCGATATCCCCCTTGCTCAGCTGCTAAGCAGAGGCATGGCCAGGCAGCTCTGCGCACTGCCTCCACCCAGAGTGCTGGCTTCGCAGCTCCCATTGGCTGGGAATGGCAGCCAATGGAAGCTGTGGGGGAGGTGCCTGCAGGCAGAGCTGCCTGGCCACGCCTCCACATAGCAGCTAAGTGAGGGGGATGTCGCTGCGTCCGGGGAGCCCCCAGGTATTGAAGTTAGGCTGACTAGTCTAATTCCCTGGGTCCTCTTTGTTCTGCTTTTTAAAGATAGGCAGGACGGGTGAGGTTCCAGAGGACTGAAGAAGGGCAAACACAGAACCCGAGTTCTCAAAGACAATCACTAACAGTTCTGAGATTGCTTCAGCTAGTTCCTTAAGTACCCTAGGGTGAATTTCACCACGCCCTGCCAACTAGCATACAAGTAACTTATCTAAATATTCTGTAAACTGTTCTATTACTTTTTGTGCATTAACAGAATTGTTTACTGAGTTACACCAATGCAAACCTACTGTCAGCAATGGGGTTATACCTGTGTATCCAAGAATCTAATTTGCCTTATGGAAACTTTATCACTGATGAATAAGGTTGAGATAGAAAAACCTAGTTTGATTTTCAAATCCCCGGCTGAGACTGAAGGGCTAGAAATCTAAAAAACAGAGTGCATTTGCTGTGGAAATTACTTACACAAAAACGGAAACCCCAATGCCATTTTACAAAGACAGTTTTCAAAGACATTTTAAAACACTGTCAATATCTCAAAAGTGGTTACACTCTTCAAAGATTTGGAAGTAATCACGCTCGGGTACCATGGTGATGGGTACAGTATAAAAAGCTGAACAGAACAAATGAGATGTCCAACCACAACAGTGTACTACTAAAGTAGGAGGGGCAGAAACTCCTGTCTGAACTTGTCACATGGTTGTAGGAACTGGAAATGCCTTTCCGGTATGTGTAGCTTGACAACATGCAGAAAACAATGTTTCTACATAGAGCATTGCAGAGATTTATAAACAGGTCAAAAAAGGAAATGAAATCACCTCCTCACTACCTTAGCCATAACGGTCCCACCTTCCACTATCACCATTCGATCAAGCACCACAGTGGGGTTTTGTTAGTGGATATAACAACTGTAAAGTCACTGTTGGGTTGTACAGGACAATATTTTCAATCAGTCTGATAGAAAAACCTCAACATGCACTCCCTTTGGAAGAACAGTATAAGTAACAAATACAAATTCAATGTATTGCTAAATTACAGCAGGCAGAGATATGCTCTAAACACAAGAACATGGTCACCTTTTTTGTTTTATTGTGCAGCCAAAGAAAAACCCATCAGGATTCTAAACTATGGTTGCATTATTTGATCCAATATGTAAGCATTTTAGATTCAGGTTACAACAAGGTTCCCAGCAGGAGAATTCATCAGATACACGAGCACCACATCTTAAAACTACATTGCATGTGCATTAGTCACAGGAGAAAATGGCTGGCTGACCTGCATCGGATAGACTCAATCCTCTCCTCACACAACCCACTATTAAAATTTAACAATGAATGTCAAAACCTGCTTCATGAACTGCTCAGCAGTGCTGAAGCAAAGCATTAAAGCCTTGGGTTTAGAGAGAAAGCAATTCTTTCAAAAAAGGCAGCCTCAGAATCCAGAGATTTCATTTTGAAACAAATTAAGACAGTTGAGTCACTGAGGCTCTGGCCAGTCCTTTGGGAAGATGTAGAGCTGCATTTCAATGCTCACAAGCTCTGAACTTTGAGGAAATGGCATTTATGTAACTCAGCTTTGAAAAAAATGTGTTAGACATTTTCTTCAATTTGTCTGTGTTGTTGATTCCACGAGGCTAGGAAAAGCAACCCAATTGAAATCCTCTATGCAGCTAAATATTCTCTGCACTTAAGACACCAACTCTCACCTTTAATTTTTGGGATCAACTGCTGTGCTTTATATATTTTTTCAACAGCTACCATGTCCTTTTTCTATTTTTAATGTGATTGCCTGAGCTGAAGAAATGTTTTAGTGCCAATTCCTTGAGCTGGATAAAACTATCAGCAGCTTGAATGCCAACTCCTGTCACCTTCCATAAACCTGTTTAATAATTCTTTGTCTTTAAAAAGTTACTTTCAAAACAATTCCCCAAGAAAGAAGAAGAGTCCACCAAGGGGAGGACAGACACTTATAAAGTAAGCACCCTAGAGACTTTTTGAACAGCAGATGGGGAAACAGGGAAGAAAAGGGAATTCCGAGAGACTAAAGAAATCATTTTATGGAATGATGGAATTTTATGGAATAATGTGGAACACTAGTGATTTTTATTTCATCAAATGCTCCTATGTATTGAGTATCCCTATAAAATTTCTATGAAGTTGAAGTTGGCATGCAAAGAGGGAAAACAGAGTTTGCACTCTTCTGATGCTTTATTATGGACAAAGGACATGCGGGGGTCCCAGGCCATGCGCCACAGCCTGGTTCCCCCCCACCAGCACCAGCGGGAGTCCCACTCCCGAGCTGCACGCCATGCCCCCCCGAGCACCTGCAGGGGTCCCTCTCAGCATCAGCGAGGGTCCTGGGATGCACCCCTCTCCCCAGCATTGGTCCTGGGCCACATGCCATGGCCTGCCCCATTCCAGCACCTGTGGGGTCCCACTCCCCAGCTCCCACCCACCCACCAGCACCAGCAGGGGGCCTGGGCCTCCCCCCCAGCACCCGGGGTGCCCCCAGACAGCCCCTCCAGAGCACCTGCGGCTCCCCACCCAAGTTTTAGTCACAGGTATTTTTAGTAAAAGTCATGGACAGGTCACGGGGCGTGAATTTTTGTTTACTGCCCGTGATCTGTCCATGACTTTTACTAAAAATACCCATGACTAAAACGTAGCCTTAGTTATGACGTTTGGAAAGCCATGCCGGGAAACCAGCTTGAGAGCTGTGATTTTAAGTCAAATACCGAGCTTTGTTCGGGTTCCTCTGTCATCCCAACACCCCTTTACTTCGAATGTGGGAGGAAACTTAACTGAAAAGACATCATGCCTCAGTTTTAATCCCTCCTCCTTTTCCACTGCATCCATTTCAACTTTCTTGGACTTGCCTTGGAGGAGCCACACACTTCGCCCCGCCTCACTTACCCACCCTCACCGGCTGCAGCAGCAGCATCCCTCGCCACCCCGCAATGGCAGCAGCTGGAATATTCCATTACATAAGAACGGCCAGACTGGGTCAGACCAAAGGTCCATCTAGCCCAGGCTCCTGTCTTCCAACCATGGCCAGTGTTAGTGCCCCAGAGGGAATGAACAGAACAGGGAACCATCAAGTGATCCATCCCCTGTCGCCCATTCAAAGCTTTGGGCAAACAGAGGCTAGGGACACCATCCCTGCCCATCCTGGCTAATAGCGAGGGCCCTGTCAAATTTATGGTCCATTTTGGTCAATTTCATGGTCATAGGATTTTAAAAATCGTATATTTCATGATTTCAGCTATTTACATCTGAAATTTCACAGTGTTGTAATTGTCGGGGTCCTGACCCAAAAAGGAGTTGTGGGGGGAGTCGCAAGGTTATTGCAGGGAGGGTTGGGTATTGCCACCCTTACTTCTGGTGGTGGCGCTGCCTTCAGAGCTGGGTGGCTGGAGAGTGGTGGCTGCTGGGTGGCATGGCCACCCTTGCTTCTCTGCTTGTGCCTGCAGACCTGGGCCCTCCATCAGCAGCTGCCACTCTCCAGCCACCCAGCTCTGAAGGCAGCAGCGCAGAAGTAAGGATGGCATGGTATGGCATTACCACCCTTACGTCTGGGCTGCTGCTGGCGGGGTGCTGCCTTCAGAGCTCTCCTGGCCAACAGCCACTGCTCTCTAGCCACCCAGCTCTAAAGGCAGCACAGAAGTAAGGGTGGCAATACCATGACCCGCCCCTAAAATAACCTTATGACCCTCCCATAACTCCTTTTTGGGTCAGGACCCCCAGAATGAGAAATGCTGGTCTCCTCTGTGAAATCTGAATAGTATAGGGTAAAAGCACACAAAAGACCAGATTTCGTGTGGGAAGACCAGAATTAATGGTCCATGACGTGTTTTTCATGGTCATGAATTTGGTAGGGCCCTAATAGCCATTGATGGATCTATCCTCCAGGAATTTATCTAGTTCTTTTACGAACCCTGTTATAGTTTTGGCCTTCACAACCTCCTGTGGCAAGGAGTTCCACAGGTTGACTGGGCGTTGTGTGAAGAAATACTTTCTTTTTGTTTGTTTTAAAACTCTGGCCACTTCTCCAAATCATCGCTGCACTTTCTTACGTGCTGCCCCATGGTGCATAAAATGCCATTCCTCAGCTTGTCCATGGGCTGCTCCTCTCTGCTCATTAGTGTCACAGTTTAGCAAGGTTTCAGAGTAACAGCCGTGTTAGTCTGTATTCGCAAAAAGAAAAGGAGTACTTGTGGCACCTTAGAGACTAACCAATTTATTTGAGCATAAGCTTTCGTGAGCTACAGCTCACTTCATCGGATGCATGCTGTGGAAAGCGTAGAAGATCTTATTATATACACAGAAAAAGCATGAAAAAATACCTCCTCCCACCCCACTCTCCTGCTGGTAATAGCTTATCTACTGATCACTTGGCACCTACATTTTACAGTGATGGGTACATTAGTCATGCATAAAGATATGGAAAATATTAGTTTTCAAGAGAAACTGATGTTTCTAAATTATATAAATATAAAGAGGCTTATTGCTGGCTTGAGATGAAGCGTCACCTCCAATCAAAGCACTTTGATTTTACTGTGAAAGAATTATTTGGAAAGTAACTGCTAGTTTAACGTGGTCAAGTAACCGTTGCATTTTCTTTTACTTCATAGTACCAGGGTTAGTAAAACCCTGAAAGCAGGCTAGTCTGCACACTGTAGCAGTTACTCTTCCAGGATTTTTCACTGTGAATTGAAGGCAATGTTAGCAAACGTAGGCCCTTATGTACCCAAGCTTAATAAATAAGAAACTTCTGATTGATAAGGGGCAGAACATAATTGCAGGACATCAGATTTTCCATAGCACTAACAGAATGTCCACACAACAGGGAGATTTCTACTATTTGTTGCCTTCACCCAATCTAGGTCCAAATAAGGAATTTTAGCAGAAACAGCTTGAAATTATGTGGGTTCCATTTCTTTGTACAACTGGTGTAGTAACCTACTTTTCACAAGTCAGCATTTCCAATATCAATAATGTTTAACATTAAAAGTGGTACACACGAAGTATGGGTTAAAAGAAGCTAAATTTGGGTCTAAAGTCAGGAACAGCTGAAGCAGGGTGCCACTATATTGAATGTTACTTAGGACCAAATACAGAAAGATGCCAGCGAGCACACAGTTACTGTTATTGGAAGCTTTCCGTGTATTAATTAGAGTTGTTGACATTCCTCTTCTGTGGAGCAATATCTGCTCAGAAGATGAGAGCAACACTAATGCTGACTTCTGCACAGCAAACCGTCAAGCAAACCACAGTTTTCTTGGTCCAATTCCATCTGACAAGCAATCCAGCAACAAAGACACATCAGCACCGCTACTAACTGTACACATTCCAGGGAAAACATATCAGCAAGCCAGGTCAAACCACACAAGCAGAAACCAGGTATTTTTATCTAGGCATTTATGACCATGGTGTCTACTTCTAATTCATTAGTAAATCCTCAATAAGCCCAGCCACATCATTTTGCCAAGAGACCATTCTCTCTATTCACTAGATAAATTATTTACCATGAAAGAAAATTAAGGTGACCAGTGACGGAGAGCTAGTTAGAGGAAGGGAGATCATGGGAACCCACACTCCTGCAAGATTGCATTTCAGCTTTCACATGCATCCGCTACTCAACTGCTAAAAAGGTTTAATCAGGAATCCTATTTACTATGGAAAACAGATGGAGACTCCAAACCTTGATCCTTCTACCAGTAATTATTAACTTTACATTTTTATTTCCCCTCTGCATCTCTTTATTCTTGTTAATTTACATTTTACAACCATAGGTATGTAATTTGTGACACTTTAAGATACACACTAGAAACAACAGAATTACAACCCTTTTAAAGTTTTTCACAACAAAATTTATTAGAAGAATAGTGGTTTTGAAAAGTCTAGCATCCAGTGAAAACTACCATACACAACATTACAGCTGGGAATGTGTTTCCAAAATGACATGGTCAAATAATACAATGGAGCCATTAAATCTTACACATGCACAACAAGAGAATTAGCGCTTCTGACATACAATGCAAAAAAAAATAAATGGACCACATGAATTAAAAATTTAAAAGTACTTATCACATACATTAAGACACAGCTTATTTAGTCCAGTCAAAAAATCAGAACTGCATTAAAAAAATTAATGTAGTGCAATCAAACCAAAAACCTTAATTTGTGATCATAAGTGCTCTACTACATAAAACGTTGATCATAGCAAGGAACAAAAGTTCAAATCACACAGTACAAAAAAAATCTGTAAATAAATATAAACTACAGTACAAGAGAAATATTAAATTATACAATTCCGTCAAACTGTAAACAGTATATTGAAATGAGGTCCATAAGAGTAAAGGGGGGGGTTCCTGTTTTTTTTCCCATGACACTTGAACTTCTAGAGGTCAGAGAGAAATGCCATTTTCCATACTCATCAAAGACTATGGGTCACATAAATAGAAAGAGAACTCTTTTGGGATGTAAAGTATCAAATAATAAAGCAGAGGTGTTGCTGACTTGCGACTGCAGACAGATTACTAGAGGTTCAAAGAAGCAGATTTTTCCTTAAAATTTCACACACACACACACACACACACCCCTTGTGCAGATACAGCAGACAGGCCCATCACTACAGCTGTTAAGTGCCAACACATTCTCAATTAGTGCTCAGCATTAGAAAAGAGACACCTGTCAGGGGCTTAGTCTTTCCAATTATGTGATAGTGATTATACAGACTATTATAGACTTGGACCTCTGCTGATTATCTGACAGGTTTACATGCTTGTCATACAACACTGACTTTGGCAGAACAATTACTAATAAACTCAAAGCACTTCTGGCCCATTGGTTTCCATCACAGTGGCCAGTGCACAGAATTCTCTAAAGACATTGCATAACTAGAATGTAGAGGTCAGACACCCAAGGACCGGTGCTTGAATTTAGAAGTAGTTATCGTGAAAGAGAAGCAAGAGCCACATGAAGGAAATGCTTCTGTAGTGTTTACGGAAGCAGCTGGGAATGTATTTTACTTTAGCTGCACTGGCTAGTAGTGGCATTTTAAAATATATAAGTTTAAGATTACATATATAATATATATGTATATAATATATAGAGAGACATTTCTTACAATACATAGTTAACAGGAACCCCCATGCGATCTGTTCAGTAGTAACTGAATATACAGAATGCCACTATAAGTGTCTGAGGCACTGTGTGCTGGAGAGTAATATGCAGCTTTAAAATCCGTTTGGCTGAGTTATACCTGGATACCTGAACTGAGTTTTAAGTTGACATTCATCAAAGATGTGCTATCAGCACGTCAAAAGAAAAGCAAAACAAAATACAAGTCACTGCTAGGTTTAAGAATAGAGTACAAGTACCTGAATTGAGTGAGGATAGTGTGTAAACTGTCCCTGAGGGTTTTTAAACAGTGTGTACAAGCTGGATTCCTAAGAACATTAGTTTAACTTACAGTGCGGACTGATAAAATACCAATGTCTGACAATTTAACAAGTGGAGGTTAGAAAGAGTTATGAGCAAACACTCCAAACATATTTTATACATTTTTTAAAGCAGCAGTAAGCTGCTGTAAGCATACATCCCATCAGTACAAGCAACACATGGGAATCAGATAAAGGTTTCTATTTGCAAAAAGCCCATCACATATTAATAAGTAAAGAATAGTCACCTGCTAAATTAGAATGCACCTAATTACAGACTAGCAATTCAAGATTAGGTTTTTAATCAAATACTTTGCTATTACATACTAAAATTCCTTAAGCACACGAATGCTGGTATTCTAATCTAGTTAGTTTTAAAATGTTCCCCCTTCATTTAAGAAATAGACCATTCCACAACTTAAACATTTAGATCCATTTTCAGTCCTCAGACGTAAAAAGCATGTCAGTGAGTTTATATTAAAAATTTACATGGTAAAAAGGCTTGAATTTCAGCCAAAAGATTCTAAACACTGCTCATTCCCTGAAGGTGTAAGGGAGAGAGAATCCCTACCCATTTTCCTAGTGATATATTTTTCAAACTGAACACTACACAATGATTTAAAATGATTTTTCGTTTTGGGAAATTTCCCTCCTCCCTCCCTGTTACCCCAGATTCCAAATCTCAAGCCCTGAAATGGTCTGTGGAAATGATTTGTTAAAATATCAAGCATATACATTTAGAAGTTGCCTGAACATTATAAAATATTGTAGTATTATTCTTTGAAGCCAGATTAATATCTCAAGAGAACTTGTGATCTGACATGAAAAGTGGTTAATAATAATCCTAGATTGTAACATTTACAGTATCTAAGACTCTGAAGACCAGATAAATTAAGACTTTAGTATTAGAACGCAAAAAAGTGCTGAAGTATCCCTTTTCCGGTATTGTACTACAGGTCAGACAAGTGCTTTTATAATGACAATAAAGTTTACTGTACTTGCTTCCACCAAGCATAAAAATATCACCTGCAAAACATTTGAGATGTAGCACCAAGTATTTGATAAACTGTATTAGTAATTCTAGTGCTGTCTTCATTATTTTAGGGTGGAGAAAATATCTAGATCTGATTTCATTTGGCTAGTGACCACAGAAAATTCTCTTCTGATGGATCTGTCTGTATCCTAACCCCAGCCACTATCATATTCACCCAGACAGACATATCTGCAAATATATTGTCTTAAGAATCTTGCTAAATTCTACTTACCCATTCAATAGGGACAAGTAAAATATATTTTTAGAAAGAGAATGAAATTTTCTGGGCAGAATTTAAAAAAATCCTTAATTGTAAAAAGGGTGGGGAAATAGATTTTGCAACTGGGCTAGGAAATTTTCATGAGGATACTATAAGGCTATTTTAAAATGAAGGTTTTCAGGTCATTACCTGAGTAAGGGGATAATTTTGTAGGACATGAAATCCAAGACGGCTGTAATGCTGGTACACAGATTTTGCTGAAGTCAAACCCCGAATCTGTGAAAGACAGATGTTGGAATGTCTGCATGTAACTTCTTGGGGTTTTTTTTTGCTATATGTGTAGTGTACCTGTGGGTCATTTTTTGTGTCTACAATATTTCTGTTTAGCGATCATCAAGATATGATGAAAAATTCAATTATATATTACATACTTAAAGAGTAAATATAGTGATTACAATATATGCTAGTTCCAAATGAACTTGCAACTAACTAACAGTGCATATGTTTAAGCTTCTGCAGGATCTAATTTCGAGTTTTCAATACAATTCAAAAGCAGTGGAAACCTTAACAGTACCAAAACTAGTCACAGAAAGAGAAGTTCATAGATATAATTTGTATACTAGCATTAGTCAATATAATCTTATTTGGAAAAAAAAAAAAAAAGGTGGGTTTTCTTAAACCAGCATAAATCTCACTGCTGAAATTTCTATTAAGGAAAACCTCAAGATATTCCTGACCCTCATAAAAATGTAGGCAACATACCAATGTTACCACTATGTTTTGGCAGAGAATTTAAAACAAAAATCATTTTGTGACAAATAAAGCTTTCTATACAGTGTAATAAATTCTCCTTCATACAGTTTGGACTTGCAGCTAGTGTACATCATCAAAATAAAAAAAGACCTCTCTATGTTATAGTTCTGGTAACACTGCATTTTGGATAAGACAAGGGAATTGCACAGCATTCCCTTCACTCACAGGCCACATTCATCTACCACTCCTAAAACTCGAGGACAGCCAAGAAGAGAGACTTAATCCTAAAGAAACTGAACAGAAAGACTTGGAAATTTGCGTTCCACCTGACACCAGTATAACTATCCTTTTCAGTACAGTTTGAAGAACAATTTGATATGAACAAATAAGTTATTACGGCTTGTACAGAGTTTAGTAAACCCCAGGACTAGGGGGATCATTTTGCCAGTTATCTTCACAAAACCCTAATCAATTTGTTTAGGAAGCCAGCCTACTCTTTTGCACTTCCCTGAAGGAAATATTTACAGACTCTTTTAAATGCAGGTCTGCCATGAAACACAGCACAAACCATAAGCGCTAGAACTAGGGGTTTTGGGGTGCTACCACACCCCCCTGGCTTGAAGTAGTAAAATCAGCCCAAATACATGGTTTCCATGTTCAGCACCCCTACCATAAAAACTGTTCCAGGACCACTGGCACAAATCATTCTTTGTCTGCTCCTGAACAATCTCAATGTATATGTGCAGCTGCCTCTTGTGTGACAGGAGTGTTCTCAGGCATGCGACTCAGGAAAGAACCACAAACAAAAAGGTACGTAATAGTTACATCTAGACTGTGCAGCTGAATTAGTTCCCACGTAAGAGGCATCAATCATATACATTTATTAAGAATCATTTGTGTTCTGAGATGGGAAATATTAGGGCTGGACTTCAGGTCTAGTGGCAAGCAACATACGCCAGTCAAAGTTTGGGTCCTGGGGCCAGTGAGAAGAGCGAACACATTTTTTGTGTTGCTATTTAGGAAGTTCATCTGACTAATGCAGAAGTAGCAATGAGAGATTCTAAAGGAAGCTGTGACTTGAGCTTTTAATGGACTGCATGGGGCTCTGAGGACTTTCCCTCTACACCAGAAAAAAAAAAAAAGCCCAAATACTACATGCCCCTACAATATATAATTGGAATGTTCCATTCTTTATAGCTGGAGTCAAGTGTAACAGCCACAATAAGAATGCCTACTACATTGTGGAATGAGGATCCAACTGGCTGAAAGTGAGGTAATAATTTGTAATAGGTCACTAGAGTTCTAAGAAAGCACTTTTACATTTTACAGGTCCAAATAAAAAACGGATACATTTCATACATGTCAGGCTTGCTCACCAGAACTGTACGATAATTAACTCCACACCAGGACCCCTACCACATCTTCATTATATGCTGCAGCAAAGATTTACCAAGCAACATCTAAACTTCAGTACAATATGAAAATTGATTCTTAAAACTTTATACACACAAAATATAACATTACTTTTCTAGGATGGGAATAGGGAGAGGGATTCTCCTTCATGATAGTTGGACTGAAAAACTAGTTTTCAGAGACTGCCACAAATATGATTCACAGTTTCTTGCTGTCATCAGCTTCTTTCAGCTAAGTGAAAACTACATCATCAGTGTGCTATACAACAATACTCTGAATCCAATGACTATATCTGATGGATACCCTTGGGAACAAGAGAAAACTAGTGACTGAAAATACCTGAAAGGCCACCTCCTACAGACTCCTTGATTTTCACAGGGTAGCAATTTGTCTGTGTTCTGTTATCATTGTGCTCCCACAAAAGCACCAGGAGGAACAAGGTCTAAGCCCTATCTCCTGTCCAACTGATCCAAACAACATAAGCATCCACTTATCAGAAATAACATGAGAAACAAAGCCTTTGTTATAAAGACAGCAGTGAACCACATCTTCCCATACCAAAATATGGTCAACTGGGAATTCTGGCCATGCAAACTGCTAGTCAGCAGAAAATTAAGCATGCTAATGGACAAACATTAATTCCAATTATATATTTTAAATTATCCCAAATACTACGAAGATAGCTACACTGAAAGCGCCTGTAAAGAATATGTAGTGAAAGAAAGAAATCAAACATCAGTGGGTCACTGCAGCTCTAGAGCGATACCAGTCATGTGATCAATCACCTCAGAGAAAATATGTTAGATGGGACTTTGAAACAAAATTTAACATTAAAAGGTGCACCTGAATATTACAGACTAAATTTACAAAACCTACAATAAGGTAAAATATATATCTTTTGAATATTCAGCAGCTTTTTTTTTTTTAATTGTTTTTATTTTTTGAGAGGCTCATGAAATTTTAAAAGGGACCACTAACTAATCTCAACCATGCTTCACAAAACAATAATGGCTATTTTATATTGCAGTTACCAACGTAATGCAATTAGTGCTTAAAAATAATCTACACTTTTTTTTTCCTTTTTTCTTTTTAAACAGAGAGACCTTTGGAGGAAATATGGTTGTTCAAAAGCTTCTCAGAAAAGAAAGATTACCTGAATATTAAATGATCACAGATCTCAAGTGTAATGTTTAAAAGCTTCGCAGACATTGAATATTACAATCTTCAGGTCTCAGGACATTTAATCTGAGAAAGATAAGCGTTTGGTTTGTTTTTTAAAATTCACTTTCTAACCAAAGCAAATAATAAGAGTACTTCACTTTTCACTATCTATTTACAATTCTTAGCCTACAGTCTGAATTGATGCAAGACAAGTTCTCTTTTTAAACTGCAGCATTCAAGGGTAGGCACACCATTCTTCTGCTGCACGATTGTCATCCACTTAAACAGACACACACAAAATATTGAGGTGAGTAAATGAGCACTCCACTTGCACTGCAATAAAACTCAACTCATACACCACTTAAATAAAGACAACCGCAAAAGGTTAAACCTCTCTGAACAGTAAAACTCTATGCAAGTGTAACATTTTTAGCTTGCAGCAAACCTTCCACTATACCTCCAACAGCAGATGAAATCACACATTTAACAGTGCACTTTTATTGCAAACCACAGATAAACTGGACTATATTGCAGAGTTTATATACTGCTACTGAGCTTAAAACTGCTTAAAATGGTGCGATGGCAGCTAGATCTCTAAGAGGAACCAGACTTTTGAGTGTTGACATTAAGTAAAAAACAAAAACAAAGCATAGCTGGGACAAAAGCCCAGTCCATCTCAAGAATGAACAGTGCATATTTAAAATGACAGCAATGGTGTGCCTAACCTTTGAACATAATAGGTTTCTGGAAAAAAAAAAAAATATATATATATATATATATATATATATATATATATATATATATATATATATATATATATATATATATATATATATATATAAACAAAAGAAGGCTAATTGAATTAACTGCTCCAGAATTCATTCAGTAGCCCTGGGGCTACGGAGGCCATCTTCCATTGAACTTTCAGTATCCACTTTGAATCACTAACAGTGCTTAATGCTCTCTCACACACAAATTCCAACACTTCTTTTGGTTGTGCAACTGGGGAAATGGTGGTCCTACAAACCTTTTGCACAAGTTTAAATTAAGACTAAAGTGTTTCCACCTGAAGAACCAGCAATTCTGATTTGGTCAAATTGTAATTAAGTCCAGTGAGCTTTATCTGGTGACTGATCACTCCAGCAGAAACGATCAAAGACAAGAGTATTGTACAAAACGTATCTTGAAAGTATATAATGATAAAAATATTATCATAATAAAAACGATTGGACTTGTGGTTTATGGAGTGTTTATATGAGGTTTAACTGCTAACACTAGTGTGTGCTAAACCACTATCAAATCAACACCAGGTAAAAGTAAAACAAAGAAATGCAGGATATATGAGAACATTTCCTGCTACTGGCAACTGTAGTATTTAAAAAGGAAACACCCATTGGGTGTTCAACCCTGACAGCATTACAGCTAGATATGATGTGGAGCCTAAATCAGATCAGGCTACCTGTGTGTTTTTATTTCTTCCCTGAACATTAACACAGATCCTTCATTAATGTGGATATTTGGGCAGACTAGAGAGGTTGTAAAGTTTATGAGATCACTGTTTTGTTTTACGCAAGATCACAGTAATTTGCTACGCGTACCCCCACTCCCCAGTTCAGAGTCATTTAACCAAGTTGTTGGAACCGCAGTTTAGTAAACTCAGAATCAAGTCTGTAAAAAGTGACAGGTTACAAAGAACCATAGTTTTGTTAAAATGAGGCATACCCCAATACATCATTTAGTGTACCCTGACTGCTCCTGACTAAAAGGAGCTTGTCTTCCGTGAGATAAGGCTACATCCTCAAACAGGTGAGTCTAAATCTCACCTTTATAAAATATCAAACAAAATGACAGCGAAGGTAGTGTTACAAAGTAGTTAACCAAAGTATTCCGAAGGTAGTGTATGTAAGTTTCTCCACCCCTCCCCTCTGGGTGAGCACTAAGCAGACTGCTAATGATAAATTAATTTAGAAAGAAAACGGCAGAAGCCTAATTAGACCCAATTGATTACCCATCTCCAAGTTCAAAAGATTTGCCATTCCTAAAGAGCTTGTGTTAGCGTAATCCTTCAATCAACTGGATCCAAGAAGGGGAAAAAAAGAGTTCTGAAGAATTTGTGAAGCTTTTCAAATTATTATAAAAAATAGTTTGATTCTCATTCAAGAATGTCTGGCATTAGAGAGAATCAGTTTCACAAAGTGGACTTGGTTTTGAAAGGCAAATATGAAAAGAAAAAAGAGAAAGTACAGGCTCCACAAGCAAGGAGTCTACTTCCACGTGTCTGCATTCTTTGTGAGGTAACTCAAGTCTCCATAGAACAACAGAGAAACATGCAAAAGGCCCAAAAAAAAAAAAAAAAAAAAAAAAGGATCTGAGCCATACCGGGCCCGAAAATTTACAAATATGCAACATTCAGAGCACACCTTTCACCTGTGCCCACACGAGTCTATGCTAAACTGCAAAGAAGCAAGTGTCACAGTAAACAGAGGGGAGTCAGGTGCACTCAGTAGGAGCTGAACAATGCAGTAGTGCTCACCCAGTCTGTAAAGTAATTGGCACTCTACAACATCCCTACTCATCTTTTGATTCATTCGCACTTTGTGCTGTCTCTCCCTGGGGATCTAATTCCATCTTTATTGAAACATCCTGCCCCTCCGACCTCATTAATTTCATTTTTTTCTTTGGAGGGTTTTTCAAAGTGCCCAGCCTCTCTTTAACTTTGTACTCCAGTGTACTGTGGGGAATCCCATAAATACTCTGAGCTTTGGAAACACTCATTTTCCCACTCATAACCACAGAGATTGCTTCCTCCAGTATCTCGCTGTTGTACTGTCTGTATCTCCCTCTTTTCTTCCTAGGTTGCTTGGAGCCAGGATCTCCCTCTTGATCAGAGGTGGGATATGGCTGTCCAGAGGTAGACTGCTCAGCATCTGAGCCCCAGGAATCTGGTCCAGCATCCAGCAAACTTCTCCTGTTTTGTTTTGGAAGGATAGCCCTTAACTTTTTACTAAGCGCGCTCTCCGTTTGTGAACCCATTACCAAAGAGCTATAGCTGTACTGGTCACCAGTGCGGGACTCCCATGAAAGGTCCATGCCTCGAACTTGTGGTATCTTTAAATCCACAGGAGATGAATGGCTCACATCCTTTTTCCCATCCTGTTTAGTATGAAGTGCCATTTTTTGAAAGGCAGAGTTTTCTGTAAGAAAAGGAAGGTCACTGATGTTGCTGAGTGCACCATTTCCCCTGAATTTCATGCGGCTGAAATTGAATTCATAGTGTGGTTTTGCCCAAGAAGCCTCCCTGGATAATATTAAGTGCTGTCCATGATTCTGCAGTCCAGATGGCCCATGGCTGGCAGCTGTAGAAAACTGGTTTCTGCTCAGCAGTTCTTCGCTAATCTGTAGTGATCGAGCCAGTGGAACTTTAAGAGATGTGGAGTGGCCATAAGCTTCCCTGGTTCCATCTTGAAAGCTTCTTGGAGGTACCCCATCACCACTCCGAAGTCCCTCTGGATGGTGCTGGCTGGGTCTCCCAGGTCGCCTAATTGGATGGAAGGAAACTGATGTGAGCAGGACTTGCACAGGTAGGGAGGGATGGGTGAGGGGGCCACTCCTTTATTAGAAGGCCTTGCTTGGGTAACATCACTTTTTGTGTTATTTATTTTTTTCTCTATTTTTTTTTCTCTATTTTTTTTTTAAAGTCTCAGCATCAGTCAGTTTTAAAACTTGTTCGCAAAAAAAGAGAAGCTTTTTGGGCAAAGAAAAATGAAAGCTGCTGCCTGGTCTCTGGTTGGGTTCACAAATTCTTGGAGTAGAAAAGGCTTCGCGCGCAAGCGTCTGAAAATAGCACCTTAATTATAAATTACAAAGTAATAGTCAGTCTTCATAGTTCTATACACGACTGTGTTACTATTGTGACGTTACCACTAAACAAGTACAGTAATAAAAGAGTGATACAGAAGTGATACCAAATACAACATATTCAACCCACAAAAACTACAGCCACCTGCAATATCTACACATTGGAGGACACCTTGGAAGCTGTTTGCTTACACCATATGCAAGCAAGAGTAGCTGCTCAATGTAAAAATGCTTAGCAGAACTCCAAGGAATTTGCTTAACTTGCATTCAACACTAAATGTAAGAACTGTGATGTTGCAGATCACAAAGAAAAACACTACATTACACCAGACTTACCACACTGCTTCCTTTTAAATACAACTAGCTGCATAAATACATGTTCCTGATTCTCTGTTTGAAATACATCAAAGCTAGAAGAAATGGTCTTTTCTTACCTCCAGAACAGTTATTCAGGTTCAAGTTCTACAAATTTTAGTTCAGATCAGGGGTTAGTAACAGGAAAATCAGTGTTTTTTAAATATAAAAGTGTTAATTTAGAATATCAACTCAAAACATTCGTTTTCGTTTTTAAATGCTTTTTTTTTCCAAAGAGCATTCCTGTAGCAAGGAATGCTTATTTAAGGTCATTTTTAGAATACTGTATACCAAATTATACTGGTCCACAATAAAGTAGCTAAACACACACACAAACCCTAAAACCTTTCCATATTCAAGGCAGATATTAGTTGAAAGAAGAGACTGCAAAGCATGTCAGGAGGAAGCAATTACGTTTTGAAGCTCTGGGATATTAACGTGCTGTGAAGCCATCCAGGTTCAGAGCAAGAATGGCTTATTCAAGGATAGGAAATTCTATAGAAAAGCTGCACTAATTAATATTTTTGGAACCTTGCATTTTAGATTGTTCTTACTCTAAGTATCTCTTATGTTATTCCCTTTTAGCAGACATTTGCAATCCACATGGTGCTTAAAAGGTATACTGCTAATCTTCCTCCAGAATCTGACATGCCTTAAAAATTGTGATCTGGTAACAAGAGTCCACGTGGATTCTGAATAAAATCCATCACTCCCAACGAACTGAAGAAGATACAGCTACTATTTCTGATGGCCCTTCAGATAAACAATGTGTGTTCCCTGCTGGCTCTGTAGCAATGAACTAGTAAACCACCCTAAGGGTGCCCCAAATGTTTCCCGAAGTTAAGATAGCATTGGCAGCTTTCTAAGGAGACAGAGCTAATTTGCATTAAACAGAGCAGACTGCAGTCACCCTCATTTGCAACACAAACGTGCAGGAAACTATAGGTGTCAGTATGCAATGCTTCTTGATTTCAACAGCTCTGATCAGGACATAGCATGGGATGCTGGGGCCTGTAGACTCCACATGCTGTATTCTGGCTACCCTTTGACACGCAAACAAGGAAGCAGGCGGTCAGAGCCATGATGGCTTCTGATGCCTTCAGAGTAGGAGAACAGAGATTGAAAGAATCTTTTCTGAACTGAAACAGACGAGTTGCTGGGAAAAATTTATTTTAGAGTTAGAAAAAAGTTTAAAACTACTGACGTGGTAAATGGGAAACTATCCAAGCAAGAACTTGAGATTATTCCTTTTAATACCTAGTAATAAATCTTGAAGAGGAAACACTGTAAATGCAACCTTCATTGAAAGGTACAGGATTAGGAGGTTAGTCACGTAAATGGCTGCCAGTACTAGTTTTTTTAGTATTTAAAAATCCAGCAACTTTCATAAAGCTAAATCCAACAATTAAGTATTCTTTAGGCAAACTGGCTAAAATACTTATTTCTATATTCCACTATGTAAGTGTTCTTTGCTCATGGCAAGTTCACAAGGCAAAATCCCATTGTCAACATCCTGAATCCCTTTGACTCCCAGCCTACCACCTAGTGCGAGTGCCTGGTTCCTGTCTGAGCATACAGGGTCACTAGACATACACAGCCATAATCATGAGAAATTTGGAGTTTAAAACTAGATTTGCTGATAGAATATTCTCTAGTACCTGGAACTAATTTATGCAAGAGTGCTGTTTAAACCGACTTTCCTCATTTAAGCTGCGTTAATGCTAGCAGTGCTGTAGCCCTGTTTCGTCTCAGGATATTAGAGAGATCAGGTGGGTGAGGTAATAGCTTTTATTGACAAACTTCTGTTGGGGAAAGAGACACGCTCAGCGTTTGAGCTACGCACAGCTCTTCTTCAGGTCTGAGAAAGGTACTCAGAGTGTCAAAGCTAAATAAAAGGCAGAAGAGATTGTTTAGCATTTAGTAGTTAACACATTCTAAGAGACCATTTAAGGTGAAGTGGCCCATTAAACAATTACAACCCATACTTCATGGGGACCACTCCCTAGGAGAAATCTTTCCCAGATCCCCTCTTCTGGCCTTCAAGCAATGCCCCCAACCTCGCCAAGGAACGATCATCATCAGAAGCAAGCTCCTCACAGACCAGGAGACACCAACTTCAAAGCAGCACCAGACCCTGCCAGAACAGATGAAACACTTGCAGACATATCTCCACTGCTTTTATGATCAATACCCCCAACAACTGTGTGCATAAAACTAGACAATCACTATGCTGCTCTCCAATGAAATCACACTGAAAAATGATTAAAACAGAAACACCCTATCACCTGTGGGCGAACACTTTTCACAAAACTATCACTCCATAACTGACCTTTCAGTCCTCATCCTCAGAGGAAACCTACACTTCACCTTCAAAAGATGAGCTTGGGAGCTTAAATTTATAACTTTGTTAGACACGAAAAACCATGGTTTTAATAAAGACACTGTAACCCACTAACCCCACTTTAACCCCACTGCAGAGGAGTTAACGCTTCACCTTGAATGGTCTCATAGAATGTGTTAACTACTTATGCTACACAATCTGTTCCATCTTGTATTTAGCTGCCACTCTCTGAGTATTTTTCCCTAGACCTGAAGAAAAGCTGAGTGTAACTCAAAAGCAAGTCTCTTTCACCAACAGAAGCTTGTCTAATAAAAGTTATTACCTCACCCACCTTGTCTCTCTCTTACTATAAGGCAGTTACAAATTACCTCTCCATAACATGTATCGACCATAACTAACGACCCACAATTTATGTCTTCTGAACTGCTATATATTTTTAGTGCTGTGACAGCAATTTGTGCTAGAAGAAAGTACCCCCCTCCCAAAATGTAGTAAGTCCTGTCTAATAAAGTCTAGTTCAGTTTCATTCACTATCCAAAAAACGTTTACCCCAAAAATAAATTTTCCAGATTGTTGTGTTAAAAGCTCCAATCCCTAAATTATACTGCAAAAAAGCAGAGTCTTCATAGCTTAAGGGGAGAGTGAGTTTGCACCTACACTCACACTGCTAGCCACTGAACCCAACAAGAAGGTGAGGGGAAATCTTTGGTCAGATATTAAATTGGCCAAAAGAACCAGCAGTACTGAATTCTAAAATTTAATCTTTTTTTTTAAAAAAACCTGTCCTGGTTTACAATCAGCTTTTTTTATTTGGCAGGTGGGAAGAAGGTATTTTTTTGCAAAAGGCCCATAATAAAACTCGTTACTCCAAAAGGTTAAAACCAAAATTAATCGCTAGCAGTTACCAGGAGGCAACTGGTATAAATTTATGCTAAATCAAATAAAATCAATTATTTTAAAAAATGGTAGTAAGTTGTTTTCCCTTACCCATTCCCTGCAGTACTGGAGCTGGCTGGAGAATGGCTCAGAGAGGTGCTGCCGGCACAAGGACTTTTCTTAGTGGACAGATCAAGCACTCCGTCTGCAGAGACATAAGAATCACTTGAGGAGAAAAAGAAACAGGAGCAAGCTGTGATTTCTCTTAGGTAAAATAAACATGCTAGGGGACTAGATGGTACAGTGGTTTAACACAGGCTTTTCATCACTGGAAAGTTGGAGTCACTTCGCATCCGATGAAGTGAGCTGTAGCTCACGAAAGCTTATGCTCTAATAAATGTTAGTCTCTAAGGTGCCACAAGTACTCCTTTTCTTTTTTCCCAATTCAGTTACACATGATGGCTTCCTTTTAGTCCTCATTGCAGTCACTATATAGACTGGCAGAGTTTGGCAGATTTGACTTCTCTTTGCTAGGAGAGGAAAAGGACTAGAGCACCAGGTAATGTTAAGAGTTAGCTGCATACTGCAGCATCGCTAAACACAAAAGGTTCCAAAATCAAAAATAAGACTCCCAAAAAATCATGAGATTGGCATTAAAATAAGGGTTAAAAATTATTTGCTTTTTGGTCTGACTCTGGATTTCTGGGCCCATGGGATAATTTCAGGTTGGAAATTCAATCTCAAATGAACACCCAGAAATGCAAGGTCCCTGTTCAACTGCTCCCTGTGCAACTTTCCCTTTCTCTCCTACTCCATGATGAAGTGTCCCAGTGGGGAAGCTGTCAACCTTTCCTCTCCATCCTGTCACTCTTCTGCCTCACTCCACATGCTCCATGGCCCAGAACAGTTTCCTGCTACAACCACATTCTTCTTCCCTTACACTCCCATGCCTCCATCCATATTCTCATCCCTCCCACTTCAATCTCCCTCTCTGTTCCCCCATTCACATACACATTTCCTAACATTAAAAAGTTTCCTGACCAGTTTCCAGACCACAGATAATGGGGAAGCCATCTTTGCTAAGGAAAGCCTGACCTCAATCCCATTGGAAACAATGGGAGACAATGGCCATTTGTAATAAAAACAACTTTTCTGTGAGACAAGCCCAGATGCCTGAGATTACTGGCAACTCTGAAACACCAGGCTTAAGGGTAAGGCAAAGAGGAGAGTTACCACAGCTACTTGCCCATGCTATGTCTAGCTTGAATAAGTACCATCAATTCTTATGTTCATGATGAAATATATTAAAATGCAGGGAAGGCTGTCTCAAACTCAGGGAAGGTTGTCTCAGGTTGTCTCAAACTGCCCATGTGACATTTATTTATTTATTTTATTTATTCATTTCCCACCCCCACCCCCCGCCCTTTCAGCACATTGTTCTATACACTGCTTGGAAATGTAGCATAATCCAAATTTAAGTAAACAGGCTTCTAGTTTTGAATGTAGCAATACCCAGACACAATGTGTTTACAGAAGTACAATAACATAGTGAAATAGCATTCTCTTCTCAAGCAAATATACTAAGGGCTGGTCTACACCAGGAATTTACATCGGCATAACTGCGTTTCTCAGGGGTGTGAAAAATCCCCCACCTCTCACGCCCCAAAAGATGTAGCTATACTGACCTATCCCCAAGTGTAGACAGTGCTAGGTCGATGGAAGAATTCTTAGAATACCACCTCTCAGGGAAGTGGCAAAAAGAAAAGACTAACCAATTTATTTGAGCATGAGCTTTCGTGAGCTACAGCTCACTTCATCGGATGTGGATTACCAGCAATAACAGAAGAACCCCTCCCATTGGTGTAGGCAGTGTCTACATTGAAGTGCTACAACACTGCAGCTGCACCATTGTAGTGTTTTAAGTGTAGTCATACCCTAAGGAGCATGACTGCTTCAAAGGAAGCCACATCCATCTCTCCTCTGCCAGGAGGGTCACCATGACATGAGGAGCCTTTGAGGGTGAGGGGGATCCTTCAGAGTGTTTTCCTTCCTTATCCACAGGGGGATAGCTATGAATAATCTAATTTTCCCCAACACTCCTTCAAAACAAAGATATAGCAAAATGGCACCACTGGAACTGTTCCAAGAGAGTCTCTTAAATACATCAGTACCACAGGGGTTTTTGCCCCATTCATTATCTGTCATATATCAATGTAAACTATAATACATACTTATATGGATTAATCACGTAACTGCAAATAATTATGGAATTATGACATGCATGCACAGAGTAAAAGTGTTATGAACATTCATAAATTCACTTGAAGTTTTTCTATATCTTGACAGATAAAAACAACCACAAAAGCAGTTCATCCATTTTCTGAACAACCTATCAAGAAATACTTTGTTTTTCAGCACACGTTTCTGCAATTAAAGGAGCTAAGACAAAACCCCTCCGTAGTGGTCTTTTAGGAGAGGGACTAGGAGGAAAACGGACCTTGCATACTTGAACTCATTTCTCTGTAATTTTGCAAGAAGATCCATTCACGTGGCTGAGATTTTTATACCAAATGTAGCCCAGAGCAAGTTTCTCTTGGTCGAGTTATAACCTTGTAAGCTTTACAACGTGCCGCCATTACCACAATCTTCCTTACAGCAGCTCTCTGCCGCCATATTTCACTTAAGAAGTGACATGACTATTTACAGCAAGGGACATTAATGGTATTTGCTCATGACACTGTTTCCAGGATGTGTTTTGCTTTGTTTTTTGTAACCACATAGAATTAACCTTCTTACCAAAACCTCCATAAATGTGTCTCTCACAATGAAGATTAGAAAGATGTCTGCAGTACCCAAAATTATCTGTACATAAAAATAGTTAAAAGCTTTAAACAGGTCTACTTAAAGGCAGTGATTTTCAAAATAATCTTTCCCAATATGGGGTACACAGACCTACCCTATTTTTCATGCGATCATTTCAGACACCTTTTATTAACACATTCTCATGAAGTTCAAAGGGTTAACCTGAATCATATCAATCCTGTTAAAAGCTCCTCTGCATTCAACACAATGATCCCCTCTATTCAATACAGTTTCAGGGAAGAAGAGACAAAATGTTCACATATTACAATGCTGTTCGGAGAATTTGTTCTTTAAAAGCAGTTTGACAGAAAGCAAGGTTATCCATTTAACACAAGCTCTGCAGCACTGCAAGATATTCAGTCTGTACTCTGCAAAGTATTTTTTATGTACGAAAATAAACTTCTGCTAAATACATAAACAAGGAAACCATTGTATAATTTAGGGATTCCATTTTTTTATCCTGCATTCACCAAGCAACGTGCCAAAGAATAACTAACATTTCAAAAAAATACTGCTTCTAATCTAAGCCAAACACGATTCAGGACTACTGTTCTGACCAAATAACATAAGGTAACATTATACATAAAGCTTCCTAACTCTCTGATCTTGCCTTATCAGCAGGTACATAAACAAACACACTACACATGTTCATAGCATAGCTCTCCTTAGAACAGTACCCTTGTTGTTAGAGACAGTTTGGAGCCTTGTCAACCCCTCTCCTCCTCTTGCATTAAAGGCACATATATTTTTATAGCCTCCAATTTTTCAGCAACTTCCTTCTCCCACCCCATCACATCCAATCAGTCGTGACATTATACACTGCATTATGCAGTCTACAACTTTGCCATTTTGCGTTTCATTTAACAGTTTACACTTCTAATTCTTCCCTGCTTTGTGCCGACAATGCCTCTAGCATATTGGAACTGAATGCAAGATACTTTTGGTAATAGTCATACCTTGTTCACTAGGTTCTGACTGAGACTTTCTGACAGTAAGGTCCAGAGGCGAGTCTTGGTCAGCCATGAGAAGTTTGCTGAGCACAGGGTTCTGAGCAGTTGCAGCCGTGGGAGAGGAGGCGACCAGAGATGCTTTCAGCAGGCTTTGGTTCTTTGTGCTATTGGGCTGGCTGGAGTCCTGAGTAGAGCTATTTTTTGAGGTATATTCAGCAGCAAACTGTCGGATCATTCGCTGCATGATCTCCCGGGCCACTAGGGGAATATTGGGGTCAGAGACCCCAGGACTGTCTGTAAACAGAGATTTTTTTTTTTTAAAGGAAGAATTTTACAAGTGTAACTTTGAAATCAAAACATTACATTTCACTCTCTAGATTTTCTTAAAGATGCAATACTTCCTTCAAGGAGATGCAACTTATTCTTAAGATACCTAAATAACAAAGTGTTACTCTTTATAACATAGATCCTCAATATAACAATATTCCTACAAGATTTAAGTAATATTTCCTAAACTTTTTTTTCCAATAAGTATATCCCAAATGGATCTTTGAGAGGGGCTGGGGGTGGAAGGAGAACCAGAATCATGAAGGAAAATGTACAGTAACGATTTTAAACAGAAGTTTTTTACAAAAACCAGAACAGGTTTACAGTGGAAGAGTGGAGTAACTTACCTGCAGTAAGTTACCTGGAGTATGTTAGAATATAGATATTCAGGCCTGCCTGTAAAGGCCTATAACTTTAAGAATTTAGGTGTATTTTTTTCACACCTAAGAACCTGTCATTTTATTTGTCTGTAAAATATAAAATACCGGTATCTGGGCTTGAACCAGGGTGGATACAAATCAATGATTTTTTTTTTAATTTAAAAACAGATTTTTTTTTATAAAATGCTTTTTGAGGAAAAAACCTATCTAAAGATAGTTTTAATTAAGATACATTACAGCGCAAAAATCTCTCATCATGGAATAGGGATCATAAATTCTAATTCTATCGAATGAGACAATATATTCATGTAACGTTTAAGAAAAGTTTTGTAAATGAGTTCCTATAGTTCATGGATTAGGAACCCAATCTTATGGGGTTCCAGGGGCTTCTGTATAGATTATTTAAATTAATTTTTCTATCCAAACAAAGAGAGTCAGTGCTCAGTCTAGAAGATACCATCAGAGATGCTTAGTTTTGCAGTTCTCAAACTATGGATTTGCGTCTCCAGAGATAACATGCTTGTTAACAGCAAAAATGTTTTAAAATAAATAAATAATATATAGAGGTGAGAAAAAACAGACCTCAACCCTATTGTCCCTCTGCAAATTTGTGTACACAGAGTCAATCCCTTACCTCTTTCTAAAAGTGGAAAGTTTCAAAAAGTTCAATGAATAGAAGATTGTTGGGGGCGGAATAGTTCTGGACAAGGAGAAGAAGTCTAGAGATAAATGTGAGAAGGGAGGGACAGGCAGTAGAAACAAAAGTGAAACTGTTTGAGCAGCATATTCCAGAAATCTTGAGGTCTTCCTGAGTGTAGCCTTCACTCATTTGAGATCTACCATACTGTTCTCTCACTAGAAGGAAAAACCTATAATGGCAGCAGGCCGTAAAAGAGACCCAGTTTGGGAATATTTTAATGAAGTTCCTTTACCTTGAGGTAAGGCAAAATGCAAACAGTGCAACAAAGAAATGCAAGGTCTGGTCGCCCAAATGAAACATCATCATGAGAAGTGTTCCTTCTCAGGAGGGAGCTGCGTTGAAAGATGATGAAAGGAACATATCTGAATATTCAGGATCTTCAGGTTGGTAAACTTTTATTTCATACTTCTTTCTTAAGGACTGCCTGTCTTCCTTCTGGACTATTCTTGAATTCTCATGTTGGAGCAAAAAGTATGGTTGTTACTCTATGGTACTGTCATTTTAGATGCAGTTGTGATAAAAAATAAATAGCTGAAATAGGCAGAGCTTCCTTTGCAATTTCACCTTTAAAGTAGTACTGAGCATCAGTGAATGAAATGAGTAATACTAAATGAGCAGTACGGTAATAATAATTAAATAACTGCATTGACTTATTTTGTTTAGGAGAATCCATCCTCAACATACAGGATTCTGAAGACTATCCACCTTCAAGATCACCATAATTTTCTATAGTTTCAGAGTTATCTGCCAATGATAGTTTTTCAGTCACATCATCTATGTCACATAGCCACAGTATATCACCTGTAGCCAAAAGAAAAAAAAAAAATCTCCATCATCCAGAAACAACCGTACATAAGTTTGTGATAAGAACGTGCAGTTTACAAAAAGAGGTAATTGATGAAAAAATACTTTGGTTTGTTTATGCAACAAACTCTCCTTTCTGTATGACTGAGAACCCACACTTCATTAACATGGTTCAGTCATTAAGATACAGTCCACCCAACAGAGCAGATGTCGCAGGCAAATTGCTGGATAAAGTGTATGAAAGAGAAATTGAGCAGTGTGCAAAAGGTCTGAGAGGCCTGACTGGGATGATTTACTTGGAGATTGGTCCTGCTTTGAGCAGGGGGTTGGACTAGATGACCTCCTGAGGTCCCTTCCAACCCTGATATTCTATGATTCTATGAGGGTGAAATTGTTAACCTGAGTCTTGAGGGGGAGCAATGTCCACAATGATCCTGTTGTATGTACTTGTGTGACAACAGAAGAAGGGAATGTCTTCCTTACAGCAGGATACTTACAAGAAGTAACAGTAAAAGCTATAACAAACTGTGAAAAAAATTTCAAATGTCTAATACGCAGCTTGGGAGGAACCAAGCTAACGCTCCCCCAAGACACACGATGGAACTCAGTTGTGGACTGTTTTGAGCACTGTATCAAGAACTGGCCTAATCTCCTTTCTGAACAAAATTGTGAAAAAATAGATGGAACCGTCACAGCCAAAGTTCTCACCATGGGGCTGAAGAGAAATGTTGAACACATGCTGAGTCCCCTGAAGCCTATTTCTGTAGCCTTGCACAAAATGCAGGGAAATCGCTGGTTTATTGCTGACACTATTGAAATTTGGAAGGAACTGAGGGAGGGATAGATCAATGATTTGAGCATTGGCCTGCTAAACCCAGGCTTGTGAGTTCAATCCTTGAGGGGGCCATTTAGGGATCTAGGGCAAAAATTGGGGATTGGTCCTGCTTTGAGCAGGGGATTGGACTAGATGATCGGCTGAGGTCCCTTCCAACCCTGATATTCTGTGATCTTAAAAAGAGAAACATGCAATGACAAGGTTAAATTACAAGCATTAAAAAAACAAATGGGACAAGCACTATCTGCAGCTCATTTTCTTGCAAATATTCTCAATACTCAGTACCAGGGACAAACTTTAACAATTGAAGAAGAGGAGTTGGCTGTGACATGGACATCCAGCAATTATCCCTCTGTAATGCCAACCATCAAACTTCAGAGCTTAGGGTGAACCATTCACGACATATATGTTTGCTGATGATGTTTTAAAGAAAGCCACACCAGTGAACTGGTGGAAGTCACTTAAGCACTGGGATTCAGAGACTGTTGAAGTGATCATCTCACAGCAGTAGCTTCTTCTGCCAGTGTAGAAAGAATATTTTCTTCCTTTGGACTAATTCATTCCAAATTGAGAAATCATTTGGGACCTGAAGAAGCAGGAAAGCATGTTTTTTTTCCCCCAGATTATGAACAAACAGGAAAATGAAGGTGAAGACGACTGAGTTAGCTGCAGAAGCCAATATTTTATGTTTCTCATGTTGACCTGGCTGAGGTAGTCGATTTAATTCTTGTTTAAAAAAAATCTTTTTTTCATTTAAGTATTTTAATTAAAAACAATTTTAACAAAAACAAACCTGATTTTAAAAAACTTGAATGTTTAACTAAATTCAAAATGAATATGCTTGTTTTGTTAAAATATTATGTGTTTGCTGTTGAAGAAAAAAATCCACAATACATAGTGTTGCTGTTTTAGTTAAATAAAACAATTTAAATGTCTGTCTGGTGATGTTCTCTTCCTAATACAGCATGGGAAGAAAATCCTCCAAATATTAATGATTAACCTGTTCAACTGGAGATAGTTCACCTCCCAATGACTTCATAAATATCTGTTTCAATTACCTTTGGTAAATGAAATAACCAAACAATCATTCATTTTCTGATATAGCTGTAAAACTAATCTGAAAAGTTTTCAAACTAAATTACTTAAAAAATGTTTAGTGTGTACCTTCTAAAAATGAAACCTGTATCTATCTCTGAGTTGTGAAGAATGTGTATTAAGATTATAACAGCCAACAAGAATGCACTTTTATGTAGAAATCCACGTTTAAATAGAGTCTTCCTGACTAGTGATTTAAATTCTCCTCTACAAGGATGCATATAGCAAGCCACAATCTAACCCTAAATAAATAATACCAACAACATTTTACTCCCTGTGAAGTGTAGTTCACTATACAATCACATTTCATAATTTTATACTGGTATAATAGTCGTAAACTTCTGAAAGGTTTTGTAAATATTTAATGTATTTCTGTACATTATACTAGCCCTTCATGTAAGTTTTTCTGTTAAGGGCAGGGCATAACAAGAGTTTATCTTGGGCTGAGTTGTACCTAAGGAATATATACAGGAAAAAGACAAGATAGATTAATGAGGCTTACGTTGTAACACTGAGGACATATAAAGGCTCTTTTCACCTAAGGTGCAATCTTCCTTTTCCTCAAGGTTTTATTAAGGCCTGTTGAAGGATGTCCAAGATAGGGCCAAAGAGAGTAAAAAGAATCAAAGTTCTTGAAGCCTAGATCTCAGACCCAGATACTGCCGGCAAAAGTTTGACACATCCCCTCGAGGTATACATGGGAGGATGCAGAACTCTTCAAAAACATTAAAGCTGCCTGGGGAAATTTCACACGAGGTGGATTACATGCAGATATAGAGTGCCCACAACATGGGGTATAGTTTATAACTAGACCAATTAACATTTCCAAATAAGGAGAGAAGACACAGAACATACACCTGCAGTCACACATCACTGCAACCTGCGGCTTTAAAGGCACAGTGACTGTCATGTGCCTTCCAAGGTAGAGTGCCTCAAGATAATCTCATTAACTCATGATAAAGAATTAGGACAGAAGAGCACAAACTACTGAATATAAATGATAAATACAAATAAAATACACAGCACTTATATAGCATTTTATATATTCAAACCGTTTTACAAACAATTCTCAAATTTAAATGCTAAAGAAGAATAGTTGAGCATAACAGCAAGCAGCAGAAATCTTGCTGATGCAGCTGCACTGTCTCTTCAAGCCAGATGGACACTTCTCTTGGGTACCGTTGGTTAATAATTAGAAAATTAAACAATTTTTTACAACAAAAGTACCCATCTAACAAAAGCTTAGAATTTTCTCAAACAGAAAGAAAAATGCTACAGACTCTGGTGGACTACATAAAAGGTCTAAAGCACAGTCCATGAGTAAGGCTAAGATTTTATCACGGTTATATTTAGTAAAAGTCATGAACAGGTCACGGGCAATAAACAAAAATTCACGGAGCCGGTGACCTGTTACTTTACTAAAAATAACCAGGGGGTAGAGCTAGGAAGGGGGAAGGAATGGAGTCCCATGGGGAGATTTGGGGGAACTGACAGCCCCGGCTCCAGTGGCCGCAGCAGAGAGCACAGCCACAAGAGGCACACAGCCTCCATTCCAGAACAGGGGTACATGGCCCCAACTACAACCCCCACTAAGCCTCAGCCACAGCAGGGGGGCATATGGCCCTGGGAAGCTGCAAGGCAGGCAGGGGGCACAGGGTCCCAGCTGCAGACCCCAGCGGAAGCTGTGGGGTTAAGGTGCGCGGCCCAGGGTACAGCCCCTGGTGGAAGCCATGGGGCTGAGGCGTGCGGTCCTGGCTACAGCCCCTCCCCCAAGCCTGGGACACCGTGCAGCTGGGGCACATGGCCCTGACTGCAGCCCCCAGTGGAAGCCATGGGGCTGAGGAGTGAAGCCCCAGCTGCAGCCCCTGCCAAGCCCAGGACGCTGCCAGGCAGGGAAGCATGCTGTTACTGTCATGTAGCTGAACAAACCAAACACAAACAAACACTAAACAAAGGCCAAGACAGACAATGAGCTGCATTCTTCAGTCTGCTTGAGCTACAAGTTGACAGTAGCAAATTCTCTTTGCAAAGGGGAACTCCCCATTGGTGTAAAGCCAGTGGAGCGAAGTCCTGCATCAGTTGCTTCTCTCTCTCCTCAGTAGAGGGGAGCGCAGAGCTCTGCCACACCTATCCTTCACTAGTGTGGAGGTCCAGTGGTAGCTTATGGCAGTGGTGTAAATTAGAGCAGCCCCTCTGTGACCTAACTGTTGCTAGGACTTGGCAGTTCAGCATCATGGAACTACAACTTCCATCAAACTCTCCACTTCCCTGTAATCCAATGCAAGGGTAAGATTCTGCTGGGCAAATATTGAACACTGCTCCCTCAAAATGCAAAAAACCCCAAACAACCCAGTGCTCCTGCCAGGGTGGTTTTAGGGCTTGTAATAGGTGTCTCTCCCAGACCCTCAGAGAGAAGACTGTTTCCTCTTTACCCCTTTCTAAAACTAAACACATTAAAGGGGTAAAGTAACTGAAAACACTGAAGCAATGTTGAAAACTCCAGCAGCCCATCTCTGAGACACTCGTACTGCAGGCAAAGGGCCTGCCCAGAGATGCCATTCTTTCACTAGGACCAACCTTTCCTGTAAAAGACTGCATTGAGGAACTCTTCTGCTTGCCGCTCAAACCGAATGATTTTTGCTTGCTCTTGTCTAAGTAGAGCTTTTTGCCCAGCTTCCGAAGCTGGCTCATCCAGACTGAGTAGGTGTTCCTGCAAAAAAAAAAAAAAAAAGTAATGAAATGAAATGTTTGTAAGCTCTCTCCCCCTGCCACATTAATAAATCACTCACAGCTATCAAGCATTCTTTAAACCAGCACAATTATAAAAAGAGGTTTTTCAACAAAAACTTGTAGTTATGCAATGACTGCCTATCCAATAGACCCATCTTGATAATTAAGGTTTAAACCTTAAGTCACATCAACAGCAACAAAATCATGAAATGCAGTATGTTGGAAAGGCCAAAATATTAAATATAAACCTAAAGAGGGTAATCAGTGCTTCTTCCAGTATGACAGCAGTAGAGGAAATGAGGGATATCTAGGACAGAGAAAAGGCTGAATATTTCACCGTGCATTTGGCCAAGAAACTGGCTTCGAACATTTAATCTTCATTGAGAACTTTTAGTTCTATATGAAATAGAAGATGACAGAACACACAGAAAATAATTCTTATCCCACCCCCACATTTTGCACAGCTTCCAGGCAAACTGAGCACTGTCTGTGGCAAGACACATATCACCAACTTTTAAATGGAGAATAACCTTCTAGATTCACAATATTGCCACTAAACTGGAATGAACAGAAGAATCACAAGCTCGTGAAATCCCTCTTACAACTCAACTGAGAGCAACTGGTTGGTTTCAAGAATATTCCAAAAGAAAAAGCTTCATTATGACAGAGAGAGAAGTGTGCATGTGTCACTACTATTTTTAAAAAAATTAGAAAACTGTAGTTAAGAAACCTAAAGTCAAAAGTCTAGAAGTGTACATGTTCATTTATTTTTAAAAGTGCAGTTGGTATGCATTATTTGGCAAACCTTAATTATATTTAGTTGTACTGTAGTATATTCACACACTGTCTATTAAATCTTTCCTATAAAATGGGTGGAGACACTGGATATTGCAAATGACCAGGTTTTCAGGTTACCAAAGTAAGAATTAGCTAGGTTCTACTATACATAATAATGTTCTCTATTTACTCTGTCTCTGAGTAGATTGGTTGAGTTGGAAAGGCATATTCCCTTTTGTGTACATCCACGTGTGTGTGGTGTGTATAAGAAAGTGGGGTAGTTCTTTTTAAAAGTCATTTTTGCAGATTGTAAATTTGAGTTGATATTTGTCCATGTTATATTTTACATTGTTTGGTGCAAGGAAGGTGTTATGACAAATTCATTTTAAAAAGTGTGAAGTGCTATACAAATTAGGTGCAACTCTTTGGATTCTGGGAAGCTGCCACCGCCACAGAGTTTGGGAGATGTTTCCCAGTTATCTCCCACTATTTACAAAGGCACTTTAAACAAAAGAGGCAGTGCAGCTTAGTGGATAGAGCACTGGAGTGGAACTCTGGAGACCTGGGTTCCATTCCCAGGTCTACCACTGGCCTGTTGGGTAACTTTAGGCAAATCACTTCATCTCTGTGTGCTTCAGTTTCCCCCTCTGTACAAAGGGGATAAAGATACTGACTTCCTTTGTAAAGTACTTGGAGATGTACTGACGAAATGTGCTACATACAAGCTAGGTATTATGATGTTTGCGTATTTTATTATTCCTTCCAAATGACTCATTTGTACATTTCATTATTTCAGGCCATTTCTCCAATTTAAAAAGATTGTTTTATTTTTGAATATTCTCATCCAATGCATTTGCTATCCCCCGATGAACATCACGTAATCCACAAATTTCCGTAGCGTACTCCCCACTCCATCCTCTAAACAACTGCTACAAATACATTACTCTTTTCATTATACTTCAGTTAGAAAGATTGTTTTCTTTCCTTTTAAAAAAATGTGTGTGAATCTGACTGCTTGTGAAAGCAAGACACTCAGCACAGACTAGAGCCAAGAGCAAGGGCAGGCTTTTCTCCTAAATAGCTCTGCTAAGGCACCTCAATCTTGGCCTGCTCCACCGTCATCCCAACCCTGAGCTTTCCTTGAGCACAGTCTGCTCGTCATGCTGAGTTATGTGGTGACTGATGTGGACAAAAGAGGACTAGGAAAGGACTATGAAAATAATTTTTACTTCTGATCTCAGGATTTAAACATACATCTCTGGAAGTGCATCAACTCATTGTCCCATCTAGTCCCCCCCACAGAAACAGTAAGAATGGTGATGGGAGATAAGTGAGGGCTTGGAAAGGGGAAGAAGGTACTGACCAACACCATAAAGCTGGACAGTGTGCAACTGTTTTCTCCAGGCTGCAATTTCAATTACACAACTCTAATTCTGTAACTACACCAAAACAGCACCAATTCAATCCACTCTGTGCTGTCCAGCTCCCTTCCTAGCACCGTTAAAAGGAAGGATGTGAACTGAACACAGAACTAGCGTGTAAAGCAGTCAGACAGTACAGAGAGCATTCAAGCTGACTGAAATCTCACGTCTGTGCCAGAATTACAAAATAATTACAGCACTGTTCTAGAAATTGCAACCTAGAACTCCCTAAAAGAAGCCAGATAAAGATATGGTTGAAGTAGTTTATTGGAAGGAAGCGAGTTCAAACAAACCAGTACTATCCATAATTAAACTCTGCGCCAAGTGAAACGACATCCTTTATAATTTAATTCACAATTTAATCTCCAGGGCGTTTTTACTTGAAGTAATAAAATATATGGTTATATACCACCCTGTCTGCAGCCCCCTCAAAAATATCACACTTGGTGTACATACGGCGCTAAGGACATCAGCAAGGGTTGGAACGCTGCATAGGCAGATCCATCTTTCCATGGGAAAGGATAGGGAAGAAAGCACTTCACATTGCTCAAGTCATTTCTCTGGAGTGGCATTGCCCAACCACATCCATCTCTCCTCCAGAGGGATGATCTTCATGACAAAGAGCCACCGTGAAAGTAAGGGAGGGATAAACGGGAGGGTTCCAAAAGAGGTTCCAAGGGTTCCAAAAGAGGCTCTAATGTTTCAACCCACAGTGGGCCTGGGGAGGAGAACCTACTAACAGGATTATTTTTACTGCATTAACAGGGAAGTTAAAAGTATGATCATACAGATTCCTTTGATGCTGTAAGAAACACAGCAGGTACAGGGAGCCTTCCTAGCTGCCTCCAGTTATTGGTCTACCAGTTATGAATTCATACCAATGTGAAGGTCAGACTAGATCAGGGGTTCTCAGAACAAATTTTTTGGTGGCCTCAGAGTGCAGCCACCAACTCTTGCTGATGGCCGCTCTCACACTTTTCCCTAAAATACTTAATTAGCTTTAGGAAAAACAAATAAATATGCACATATACATATCCAAATTAGTGTAATTTATTTATTGCTAGCTAGTAAATCTGATGTGAAAAGTGATATTAACAAACAGATAAGTATCAATTTTCCTAGCAGACTTACTCAGCCCCGGCAAGCCTGGGGACAAATTAAGCTCCACCTTTCTAGGGGCAGTGGGGCTCAGGTTTTGGACTTCAGCCCTGGGGTGGCGGGGTGGCAGGCTCTGGCTGTGGGGCTTCAGGCTCCAGTTCCGAGCTCTGGCTGCGCAGCAGCAGGCCTCAGACTCCGGTGGCGGGGCTTCAGGCTCTAGCCCCCCACAGCCAGAGCCTGCCACCCTGCAACCCCAGGGCTGAAGCCCAAAGCCTGAGCCCCACTGCCCTTGGGAAGATGGAGAACCCACCGGGTGCCTGCTCCTCCTGTGTTGTGCCCTAGGTGTCTCCAGAGGGTGGCAGAGCCCAACACTTGCTGGCAGCCCCAGCATCCAACACCAAGGCAAGGCATCCAGGAGCAACAGGGAGGGGGAGTGGCTGCTACTTTGCCCCCGCCCCCAGCCCAGTAGGCTGTGGTCTCCAGAAAAGTCCCTGGTGGCCGCATTTGAGAAACGCTGGACTAGATGACCATAATGATCCCTTCTGGCCTTGGAATCTACACATTTCTGGTACTGCAGCCACTCTCACCTTCTTCCATCTGTTTAACTCTTTTGATAAATAAACTCGGTCTAATTCTATGATGACTGACACTCAGCTTAGCCTTGGAACATCTCTCCTCTCCAGCCTATTCAGAATCTTAAATCAAATCCTCCTCGGGCCTAACATGTTTGGATAATGAAGAGCCTCAAGTCCCTATGTTATTTCGAGTGTTCTTTTGATGCATTCCCCTCCTGCGCGTTTACTTCTAAAATTTCCTTTGACCAGTGAGAGCAGAACTCCACCCAACAGTCCAAATGTGGCCTGTCCTACATTTTTTCTACTCACTTGTTTAAAAATGCCACACAGTATAAGGGATATAGTAAGTGCAGAGCTTAATTTGTAATGGAAGAGGTGCCAGGGCTCAAACAGTTTTTTTACTTTCATAACTGACACGCAAGCCCAGAGATGCTGGGGCTATGAACTGCCAAGCCCAGAGGTGCCAGGATTCAGCCCTGGCACAAATTAAGCAGTGAGTAAAGTGACCCTAAAGAGTAAGCATTTGCTGCACATTAACGTCTATACTTTAAGGTTTATCCCACTCAATGTACACAACCGTCAAGTCCTGTGCACAACTGGAACCATGTGTTGATACTAGAAAGAAAAAGCTAGCATGCTACATTCACAATACAGCAGGGACATCCAAGCTTTCAGCTACGGGTTGTATTAGCAATGGGACAGGAACAAGAGGACCATACCTGATTTGCACAAAATGGACCAAATTGCAGATGCTCATCTTAGATTTTTGCCATGCACCGAGCAATACCTGACCCTTCAGTATCTTTATTTTCTGTGGGACTGTTTGTCTAAATAGGCAATTCAGATTCACCCAAATCCTTCTCAAATCTGCTTATCCGCCATCTGATTCCACTTCCACAGATGGGGCCTCCCAGCCTTGTATCAGCTCCTGATAATAGAGCCAAGCTCATCCTTGATGTAAATCCATTGTCTTCGATTGAACTAAACCAAGGATTAACTTGATTCACAGAGTTTGCATTTCGTGCGGTTTTGGAACAAACTGATATATGAAACAGTAATAAGTCACCAGGAGCAGATGGGATTCAGCCAAGAGTTCTAAAGTAACTCAAACATAAAATTGCAGAACTACTAAATGGGATATGTAACCTATTGCTTAAATCAGCCTCTATACCAGATGACTGGAGGATAGCCAATGTGACACTGATTCTTTTTAAAGGCTCCAGCGGCAATCCTGGCAATTACAGGTGGTATAACTTCAATACCAGGAAAACTGGTTGAAACTACAGCAAAGAACAGAATGATCAGACACATAGATGAACATGATTTGTTGGGGAAGAGTCAATACAGCCTCTGTAAAGGGAAATCATGCCTCATAATCTATTAGAATTCTTGCGGAGGAGGGGGGAATCAACAAGGAAGGGGAATCCAGTGGCTATAGTTTACTTGGACTTTCAGAAAGCCTTTAACAAGGTCCCTCACCAAAGGCTCTTAAGCAAAGTAAGGAGTCATGGGATAAGAGGGACAGTCCTCTCATGGATCAGTGACTGGTTAAAAGATAGGAAACAAAGGGTAGGAATAAATGGTCTGTTTTCACTGTGGAGAGAAGTAAATAGCAGTGTCCCCCAAAATCTATACTGAAGTCAGTTTCTGTTCCATGATCTGGAAAAAGGGATAAACAGTGAAAGGGCAAAATTTGCAGATGATACAAAATTACTCAAGATAGTTAAGTCCAAAGCAGACTGTGAAGAGTTACAAAGGAATCTCACAAAACCACGTGACTGGGCAAAAAAATGGCAGATGAAAGTCAATGTTGATAAATACAAAGTAATGCACATTGGAAAACATAATCCCAACTATACATACCAAAAGGATGAGGTCTAAATTAGCTGTAACCACTCAAGAAAGAGGTCTGGGAGCCATCGTGGATAGTTATCTAAAAACATTTACTAACATGCAGCAACAGTCGAAAAAGCTAACAGAATGTTAGTAACCAGTAGCAAAGGGATAGATAATAAAACAGATAATATCATAATGCCACTACAGAAATCTATAGTACAACCACACCTTGAATTCTTAGTACAGTTCTGGTCACCCCATCTCAAAAAATAACTGGATAAGTTCATGCAGAATAGGCCCATCAATGGCTATTAGCCAGAATGGACAGGGATGGTGTCCCTAGCTTCTGCTTGCCAGAAGCTGGGAATGGGCGACGAGGGAAGGATCACTTGATGATTTCCTGTTCTGTTCATTCCCTCTGGGGCCCTTGGCATTGGTCACAGTCAAAAGACAGGATACTGGGCTAGATGGACCTTTCGTCTGACCCAGTCTGTCTGTTCTTGTGTTCTTAAAAAAAAAAGATATATTAGAATTGGAAAAAGTACAGAGAATGACAACAAAAATGAGGAGGAGTATGGAACAGCTTCCACCTGAGATCAGATTAAGAAGTCAGGGACTGTTCAGCTTGGAAAAGAGATGACTAAAAGGAGATAGAGGTCTATAAAATCTTGACTGGTGTGGAGAAAAAATAAATAAGGAAGTGTTATTTACCCCTTGACATAATAACAAAACCAGGGGTCACCCAATGAAATTAATAGGCAGCAGGTTTGAAACAAACATAAGGAAGTACTTCTTCACGCAACACATGATCAACCTGTGGAACTCATTGCCAGGGGATGTTGTGAAGGCCAAAAGAAATAACTGGGTTCAAAAAAGAATTAGATAGATTCATAGAAGATAGGTCCATCAATGACTATAAGCCAAGACAGACAGGGCCACAAGCCAATGCTCAGGGTATCCCTAAACCTTTAACTGCTAGAAGCCAGGACTGGATGACAGAGAATGGATCACTCAATAATTGCCCTGTTCAGTTCACTCCCTCTGAAGCTAGATGGACCACTGATCTGACCCAGTACGGCCACTCTTATGTTCTTATGACAGCAGCTACCACAATAGTACAGCATTACTCTAACAAAGCAGATCGTATTCAGAACTCACTGTGTTGGTCAGGGGTGTCTCTTAAAGGAAGACAAGGTACCCCTCTCAAAACAGTTCTGCATCTGTTTTCTTTCCCCCCTCTGAGAGCCTTAACAAAAAATCTTAATATACAAGTAAGTAGAAGGTGGCAATGTCATGAGCATTGTGGCTAACAGCAGCTAGGAGCCAGCAACATACAACAGTAAGGCACTTCCTATTTGCACAAACCACATTGCCTTGAGCTGTTGCAGAGAAGGCTTTGTCATTTTTTTTCAAGTGTGCTGGGAGAACCTGCTAACAGACCACATGCTATATTATACTATGTGATCACTTCCTGCAGAAAGAAGTCAGAGCAGAGGACCAGCTAGCCAGATTTCACTGAGACAGTTAAGCCTTTCTGCCTACATTACAGAACCACATTTCTGCACATGGACTGGGCAGTGACCATGTGCTAGCACTTGTTGCAAGCATGGGTACAGTCTGGCTATAAAACTTGTGTGTGGGCACAGACTGTGCTCCTCCACATCCAGGCTGTGACTTGGTTACAAATGTGGCAAACAACTCTATTATGTAGATGAGCCCTTTTATTCAGGGAAAAACAGGTCCCAGGATATGGAACAAGACTGCATGCCAGGACTCTGCATCTCCATGCCACAGAGGAGGGCAGTCACTGACTACAGTGAGGATGTGCAAGCCGCAATGCTTACAATGGAGCATGTGATCCATACTTTCTTTCCAGGTAGTCCTTTAAAACAAAAATAAACAAAAAACCAAACAACATACACCACACACAGAGAGAAGTTACACAGAAGAGAGAAATCTTTGCCCATTAACTTGTATTAGGTTTACCAATGGAAAAAAATTTTAAGAGGGAAAGGGGAGTGTTAGGGGGAATGACAGATCTTCCTCCAGTTACATAATTATATTTCTATATAACTGGGACAAGTGGAAAAAAAGCACAACCTACTAGCTTTACACATCTGCATTGTTACCTTCACTTTTTCTCTTCGCAAGCAGCAGAAAAGACAATTTTCATCAAAAGACCAATCAGAAACACCTTCGGGCTCGCAGTCTGTAAATCAGAGGAATAGCAAATTACTTCATATTCATAAACCACAACTTACTGGTGCCAAAAGACAAACCAATAAATACCTGTTTTACAACATTCTTCCCTAGATTCTGCAGATGCAGATTTAGTTTCTGACATGGTTTAAATCCCAGAATATTACAAAACTATATACAATTGATCTACGCACAATGAACCTGTTTTTTTCTAAGCAACGCCAAATACACTGCCAGCTACATAAAGATGAACGCACATTCATTAGTAATTTTAGCCAATATGAAACTAACTGTGAGCACTGCCTGGGGGGAGGGAAAAAAGCACAAATCACCACGGTAACACACATTTTCTAGAGGCAGAGCTGAAATTGCTTCTGTGGTTAGAAATGCAGAACAAGACACAAAAATAAAGACTGAATACCTTTAAACAAACAGAGATCTTTTAATAATCCAGGTCCAAACAGCCCTTCTAGAATACTTTCAAACCCTAAAAGCAAAGAAAAGAATTGTTAGCTTTCCAGATTAAGGACGTCACTACCAGAATATTTACAATAGCAGTCCTGTATTCATCTATTCCAAGAACAAACGTGATCATGTTTTCTCCTAGTATTCCCAAGATCTATAGGTCAGTTGAAATGCCTGAACTACCAAAAAAATCATAACAAAACCTGGAGTCCAGGTTCATTACAGTACTTTTACAGATAACTGGATTACAATATAGAACCATGTTAGACAGAATGGAAATGATTTTGGAAAGATAATGTGAAGTTTTAGTTTCTACAATGTACCTCTCAATTCAAGGCACTTTCCCAAAATATTCATTCCTTAAGCATCAAAATTCAATTTCAAAGGATGTATAATTTTCCCAGTGAAAAGCCCTTTGGCCTCTTCATCACAAATGATTCTGTGCCTTGTTCTAAATTTCAATATTCTGAATTTCAACATAGGCTAGAGTCAATTTTCAAACTTCTCCCTCATAACTTCTTGGGGAGGAGGAATCCGAAAAGGAAGAGAATTTCAGCAATCCTATACCACATAAGAAACAAATTCAAATAATTATATATTCAGCGTCACCAGCCTACATCTTATATATAGTCCAAATTACCCTCATGCAATGTTCTATGCCTCTCAAGTGCTAATCAATTTTAGTTCCCTCAGAAAAAGATTAACCCTCTCTCCTAAATTAGTGCCACTATATAAAGTCAATATTAATCTAAATCCTACCTAGCAGCAAAGTCTTCAGAGGCATTAACTACCCAATATTGACCAGAAGACAAGTTAAAAGTGAGTGAATACTGAAAGGGCAAAGACAGTCTTAAAAAGGGAGACACAGTCAACTCAATCCTATTTCTGTATGAAAATGTTTTACCTACTGCTGCCAGAAGTGACACCTAAGATTGTAACTGAAAAAAAATCAAAGAAGAAATATTTCTCTAAGTATGGTTACTCTGTGCATTTGATAGCACTTTGTGTACAGTCAGTTCATCAGTTTCTCCTGTTTGTGTGGGTCTTTCAAACACAGCAATAGAAGAGAGAAAATCATTTTTGAAACTGAGGAGAAAATGTGGTTGTAAAACCACAGAAACTGGCAGGGGGTTTCAGGCCTGAAACTACTTTCAAGTTTTGTTTTTAAACTGGTTAGAATTCAAGTTGATTTACAGCAACTAAGCTTAATATTGGAAAAGAGCAGTTATTTCAGAAGGCAGCACTGCTCCCTGTGCGTACAGAATCCTGACCTGATGTCATGTCTTATCCTTTGGACAGCACGGTCGGGGTCTCAGTGGAGACCACGAACAGCACTACTCCTCCATTTGATGCTAGCTACAGTTCTTGTGCAACACTAGAAGCATTAACAACTTTCGACATCAGATCTAAGACCTTGGAAGCACTTCTAGCATTTGATGCCATTTAGATGCTAAAAGTACTGCCAAGGCATGATCTCAATGGCGGTAGCACCTCTAGTATGAACACGGAGACCGATGCGAATATTCAATGCTAGAAGAGCTGGGGAGGAGAGCCAAGGTGAAAAAATGGCAACCGTGAAGAGGAAGAGGGAAGAGAGGAGAGAACATCAGAGGAAGGATTATTTAAGGAGATAAAGAAAAAAGATCCCATCAAGCAGCACTCTGTCAAGCAGACAAGCAGCACTGCCTCCAAAAGAGCCAATTCAGGCTTCAAGAAGTGGCAGAAACAATGGGGAAGGGCCGACCCACCTTACCTAAGAGAAGAAAAATAGAAGAATCAGGGTATTGACCCTTACGTTCCAAATTTTGACCCCTTTACTATGATTGATGGGACAATGACCATACAACTCACTTATGAAATAAACCCTAAAGTAATATGGCCAATCAACCTCACATCTTTTCATGTTTTTGTTGTTCAAAAAAAAAAAAAATCAATGGAGCACAGAGATTTAACTCAAACTCACCATTCTTAAAATAGTGCCTGACGATGACTCATGCCCCACAGTTTGTCATGTATGCAACAGCATATTACAATCACGGCCGAGTTTTACAGTCTGGATATTGTACAATCATAGTTCGCTAGCCCACTGTTCTTACTGATGTTAATGCCACTCAGTTTTTATTAATATTAAATATTGGATTTAGCAGTTGCATAGCAACGGCAGAACATCTTATGTGCAATGCTTGACATTAAAAATGGCAAATAAGGGAAGAATGAATGTATTCAAAAATTATACTAAGGACCTGGCAGAACAACCATGCAGCCGAACCAAAAAAAATGCAGAGTGCAACATAGCAAAGGTGGAGTAAGACTTGCCATGTTATGTTCAATCACTTAGGATTTCAAAAAAGCATTTGTGCAGAATGAATCATGCATAATATACTAAAAACAAAATTTTGAAAAAGGAACTGCCTACTTTTTATAGTATTTTTTCTCTCCATTGTCACTGCTCTTAGAAGCTTGAAAAGAACATTTCTTTTCCCACCGATTTTGTCCTTTTCCATTTGGAAGATGATTTTTTCCCTGCATTTCAAATGGAATAAAAATTAACATGGCTGCCTTTGTTAAATTCTTTGTGTGTATATTTTCATCTTCTACCTCAGTATTTGATAGTTCACCGCAGCTAAAGAGCAGGGCCAGTGAAAAAATCACAGAAAATCACAGACAATGAGAGGAGAAGGAGGGGAATGAAGATCCCATGATTTCTGAGGGTTTCTGCAGTTTTTAACATTTCCCAGACTGTTCCACAGAATCTATGCTTCTATACTGTCTAAAGCTTTGTCTAATGTTAAAAGTGACCTGCAGAGGGAAGACAGGGAAAAACAAACAGAATTTGTCTTTTTATTCTTTATAATACATTAATAATGCTCAAAAGTGCTGGGGGGTTTTTAGGGGTTTGGGGGGAATTTTTTTTGCTTGCACATTAGTAGTTAGATCTTGTTCACTCTAGAAGGCTCTATGGTGTCTGGAGAATTAGTAAAGCAGTCAAAAACCTCCAAACCGGAACAACTGACAAGGGAATGCATTTCTATATTCAGACTATTAAAAAGTTTTAAATATTGTTAACACCCATTTCCTTCAATACCTAAAAAAATGTTACTTTAGGTGCAAGAGTTAACAACACATCCTCCAAGAACTTTCTAGCAAAACCTGAGGAGAGTAGACTTCATATTGACCTTCCTGATGTTTGCTTGTAAGGTTAAAAAAACCCACATGCGTGTCAGGCCTTCTTTGTCAATCATAAAGAAACTACAGGTAAAAATCCCAATTAAAACAAAAATTTTTGCAAGTCATCTCTGAGACCCTGCCCAATGTACACCAACAAGCTGCCCACCCATTAACCCAGCCTTGGAAAAAGAGTGTGAATTCTCTTCTCCACAACTATGTTCACCTTCATGAAGTGTTGGCTTCAAAATCTGGATGTGCCATTTACCCACTAACAGTAGTGAGCTCAATAAAGCAGGTTGATTATCCAGGTTTTCATGCTCACATAGTACCAGAGTGCCTTTGCCTCTATATCTAGGTAACTGTAAAAAGAGAATGGACACTTCCCCCCCCCCCCCAAACACATGACCTGGCAAAGAGGTATTATGGAGCCATGATGCTACAAACAGTTTTCCTAACCCATATGCAGAAAAATGGTGGCTCAATACTTCAAGCTTTGAAAAAGATCTAATTAGGGTGTAAGCACCTCAGGTCTTCTTTTAGACCCAATAGCCAACAACATTTGCAGTGCTTAACCAATAATAAGGCTGCTTAAAATATTAATGATGAAAAAAATATTAGTGAGGCCCGTAAACTCCCCCCCTCAAAGGGGAAAAGCATCACCAAACTCAGAAACTGCATACTGTTTGCTGTGGCCCTTTGTCCTCTCCTACTCCTACTTCCCCAAGGTTTGTCACTAATCCAGGTTCAAACAAGATCACTAAGACTTCAGCCCTATGATCTCATTCTCACACCGGTACAAACCACAAGGACTTCCACTGAAGTCAATAAATGCGGCTCTACATGGGCACAGGGATTCACTCATTCAGGCTGCAGGATTGAAGCCTGTGATTATTTTAAGGCAAACACTGGGCAATGGATCAAGGACATCACATTTAATTAATGTGTAGAGCATTATGCATACAGTTATGACAGAAGTAACAATGCAAGTCAAACAACCAAGATAACCTGCCTTCTTAAAACTGTTACTTTCCTTAATTTTGTACCATGGATAAGACTATGATAATTGCAAGGTTTGGGTCTCACTTCACTGCTTAACATAGGTAAACGAGACACATCTTGCTGCTTAGCTGAGCAAGTTTTTGCCTGTAACAGCTTAGGCATTTTAAATGAAACAGTACATATCAAACTGATCTAAGAAAGTAACTTTGTTCCAATCTGAATTATCATAATTCCTTAGTTAAAAACGAAACATTACAAAAGACCCAATGATAGGAATGCACCCACAATTTATTTACAGGTACCCTAAACCTCTGTCTCAGGCATTTGGGAAGAGTCCATCATTATTGTATTGGGTCAACCGCTGAAGCGCCACTAAAGGGAGCACAAAAACAAACACAAGCACTTTGGGTAGAACCCAAAAAGTGTGTTTTAGTTGATTTTTAAAACTTTCTGCAGGATTTTTGTAAAGTAGTATATTTTGTTTATATTGGGTTAATGTAGGGGCCTACTCAATGGTCTGGTTGTAATATAAAACAACGTAACATGTGGGAAGAGTTGGGGAAGGAGAGATCAGGTAATTCAATGACAAAAAAAAAAAATGTTAATGCAGAGTTAAGGTAGTGTGGTGGTATGCCATCCCCTTGGAGTTGGAGTTGAGCAAAATTCAAACTTCTGAAAATCATGAAAACCAGTTAATGTTGGTCATGTAACCTTAACTCTGCCCACCTTCAACAATGCCCCACTAGACCCCATTAACATACATACCTTTACTCTGCCAACCCCACAGTTGCTGAAAGTATAAGCACTTCACCTCCTTTTACAACCAGTTCACTCTCACCCTCAAGATTCCATTACAGATAACAATTTCCTAATTCAAAAAGTGTTACATCCAAGATGGGGGAATTTTATATTACACTTCATCTTGACAGATGAAGAATTGATCACAGAACTAAAAATTAATGGCAGGTTAGGTACAAATGATCGTGACTTGATCACATGTATGATGTGCAAACAGAATAAATCCAGACTAGTAAAATATATAACTGGTGCTTTAAAAAGGGCCAATTTCACAAAACTGAAAGCAATTATGAGCCAATTCAGCTGGGAGAAAGAATTTAAAGAGAAAGATCTGAATGGTAATTGGGAACTCTTTAAGAGCATTTTACTAGATGCTCAGAAAGCCACAATCAAGAAAGAAGGTTGTGCTGGTTAAAATACCAACCTGGCTTAGAGGGGAAGTGATAGCAGCTATAAAGTATTTTGTGTGTGTGTGTGGAGTTCATTAATATATGCAAATGGTAGAACTGTCAATAATAACAAAGAAAAAGACAGAAGTGTTCAATAATTATTTCTGTTCTATATAAAAGAAAAAGCAGGATGATGTATTCATATCAGATTATGCTGTATTTCCAGTCCAACAGTAACTAAGGAGGATGTTAAACAACAACTACTAAAGTAAGACAGCTTTAAATCAGTCCATATGGATAACTTGGATGTAAGAGTTTTTAAAGAGCTGTATGAGGAGCTCACTGGACTGTTAATGTTGATTATTTTAGTAAATTTTGGAATGCTGGGGACATTAGGAAAAACTTCCTAGCTGTCAGGGTAGTTAAGAACTGGAATAAATTGCCTAGGGAGGTTGTGTCATTGAAGGTTTTAAGAACAGGTTAGACAAACACTTGTTAGGGACAGTCTAATTATTATTTAGCCCAGCCTTGAGTGTAGAGGATGGACTAGATCAGCAGTTCTCAGGTAGGGGTGTGGGACCCCCTGGGGGACCATGAGCAGGTTACAAGGGGTCTGCCAAACAGGGCCGGTGTTAGACTCACTAGGGCTCAGGGCAGAAAGCCGAAGCCTTGCCATGCAAGGCTGAAGCCCAATGCCCCAAGCCCTACCACCTGGGGCTGAAGCCAAAGCCTGGGCAGCTTAACTTGTGGGGCCCTGGTGGCATGTGGTCTGAGCCAACTGCCCTGCTTGCTATCCCCCAACGCTGGTGCTGGCCTTTATATGCACAAAAACAGTTTTTGTGGAACAGGTGGGGCGTAGTTTTTATAGCACATTGAGGGGGCTTCAGAAAGAAAAAGAACCTCTGGACTAATGACCTATTGAGATCCCTTCCAGTTTCACACTTCTATGATTCTGTGACAGCCAGGTACTCTCATATGCTAATAGCGCTGCAACCCCCGATGTCTCCAACAGCCTAATATACACAACAGAAAACCCCGGCAGAATCCTCTCCAAGACAGCTTTCAAAGTGGATAGGCAACTATCCAGTACACCTCTCTAAAATCTGGACATATTAGGAACGTATATTGCCCCCATTACAACAGTATCTGAATACCGCATAATCTAACGTATTTATCTTCCCAACAGTCCATGAGGAATGGAAGCACTACTAGCCACACCTGACAGATGGGGAACTAAGTAACTACAGGAGCCTGTGACAGAGCAAGGAATCAAACCCAAGTCTCCTAAGTCCCAGACGAGCACCCGAACCACTTAGCTAGCCTTCCTGTCCAGGTAGAAAACACATCCCATCCAGTGTGAACTCATCCATTCCACTAGAGTCCTCAGTAGGGTTGACCACAGAGGTGGAGCCAATGGTATCGAAGATTGTGGGTAGATTTTTAAGTCTGGACAGTTTTGTCTAGAGGAGACTCAACCACTAGTGGACACCATGTAGTCTCCATGCTATCTCCAGACCAAAAACCTGATAGAAATAAAAAATATCCGAGGATTGTGTCAAAGTGGCAGTTACCTCATCATCTTTTCCATGAAGTGGCAATTGCTCTGGCTGACTGAGCTTAAATATTCTAGGGGTTTGGAGAGGGTGGAGATGGGAAGGACAGTCTGCCTGTATATGCTGCCTCTCTTTTTAATCTGCCTTGCTGCTGATGCTTTATATCAGGATTTCTCAAACTTTTTAATATTATGGACACATTTTAATAGAGGTATTGTCTCACTGACCACCTTCCCTTCCTTTGTGACCCTTCTCTTCCATTCATGAGGACATAACATCTTTGCAACAATTGTTTACGTGGAAAAGCAGTATTAGGAAAGTGACATTTTATCTATTGTAACACACCTTAGCAACTGGAAACCAAGACAAGCTGGCCCCATGTGACCAACCAGCTTTCTTCTGAGCATCAGCCAATGCTCCACCGACCAGACTTTGGGACCTTCTTCTTAGTTGTTCCTTCAAACCAACCCCAAAGACCACAGGATGGTAAAGAATGAAAGATTTTCTGTAATTGTCTATATACTACATGTAAATAATCTCTTTTTACCTTTAAATAGGTCATTCCATCTTGAGGCAAGGTTGTTGGTTTATTTAAAAAAAACAAAAAATGTGTATTAAACTTTGAAAGGAAAGTGGGGTTTGATTTTTAGTATTGTATTATACAGGTGAAAGCTGAGGTTCTGCAAATAAAGCACCCACATTCTGAGATCCTAACAGGCTGTCAGGAAGCTCACTTTCACCTAACAAGAAACCAGGCAGACAGACACTATACAGAAGATTTAAGGGGGGGAGGGGAAGCAGGGCTGGCCAGAACTCACAAAATACAACCTTAGATGCACTAGAAAACCTAGATCATCCTCGAAAGCCACCAACAAGAAACTATGTGTTGGCAAGAGGAATTGAAGCCTGGTTTACAATTTCCTACAATGCTTGCTTTTATAGAAACATGCTTCTTCAGCATGACTACTTTCCATCCGAGACAGAACCTAATCAAAAGATATTCTAGAGTGTTTGACACACACCTTGTGAAAGCAATATCTACATTGTTCCAAATGCCATTTTGCTAGTGAATTTTTGACAAGTAGCTAAATATCTTCGATAACTCTAGAAGACCACACCGTTGCTAATGATTCCATTTCCAAACTAACGTGTGGCTAAGCTGAATTTGGGTGCATGACTAAACACAGACTGGAACTGCCCTTTGGCAAGAGCAGGAACACAAGGCTATGTACTGCATCTGTGTGAGATCCAAGAAACACAGCACATGTCCGAGGTGCTAGTATAAAATTCCCAAATAAAAACTACATTAAAGTGGAGTTAAGTTTGAAAGTACATATTGGTAATTTAAGGTAAACTATATTACAGAGATGTTATAATTATCTCAAAACAGCATTATAAATCCAGGAAATTCACAGTTGGGGTTAAGTTTAAGACATCCAAAACATGTTAAGGAATGTAAATACACAATCAGAACATTCAAACCACCGTAGCGCTGTCATAGGGCTTGCCTATACAGTGGGGTAATGTGCACTACAGGGGTGTTCCAAATTAACAGGTTCATGTAGATCATGCTGGTGTGCTCTCAAGGTTCTCTAGTGTACTTTAATATACCTTTAGTGAGCACCAGTAAGGTCTGCATGGACTGATTAATGTGCAACACATCAGTGCATTTTAAAAATCACACCTCCACATGTGCACATTACTCCATCATGTAGACAAGCCAGTAATCTCTTCATACTTCCTATATAAAATAGCTGAAGCTCCCTCCAGGGGCATCTTCCATTGGTGTGCTGTTGGCCACTGTTATGCAAGGAGCATCTAGGAGCTAAGCTGAGTAGGCCTTTCTGCCTGGAAAATTCATGTGTTCTTTTGTTTTTGCATGCAAACAGATACAGAATTGGCTCTCTAAACTTTAAGGTTAATTTCATTGAACACAGACTGACTCAAGCTTATTCCACTCATCTTATTATCTTGACCTGATTCAACCAACTGGCCTTGAAATGAAAATGAAAGTTTTAATTAATACAAAATGCTCAGAACAAATATTTGAGAAATTCAATAGTTTCAATATGAACATAGGATGATTTTATTCTTCTTTTTTCATTGGCCTTGTATTGCCAATCATAACAAAAGTGTTTTTGCCTTGAATATTATCCTTCCTGATTGAAACCAAATTCCACACAGAAATTCAGAGAAATATGCCTAACTGAAGCTTCAGGAATTTGGCTTGTTTCACTTTGAATAAGAAAATCCTCAAACACAGGAACTTTTATCATCTCACTTTGGCTCCCATATGGGATATCACTCTGTGAGCCTGTTAGAATAATCTCTTGATCAGTGACGGGGCTTTTGTTTTGGATACCAAGAGATATATCTTTGGCCATCTGAATTTCTTTGCTAAGGGTGGAGAGGATCTGTTGCTGGCTTACTCAGTTTATTGTTCAGCTGTGTTTCCCCTTGCTATAGAGGATATGGAAGGTAGGTGTTTTTGAGATCTTGTTAGGAAGGTGTGTGGTTCCATGTAATGGAGAACCCTACCTAATTCTTCCACATCCCTTGGTCTACAGAATAGTTCTCATGGTGTCCATCGGATAAAATGTGATGGGCCTCTAGGAACTGATGTAGATCTTTGAAAAGTCCATTCACTCTCTTGCTTTTGGTGCAATATCTCAACACAATGCGGTGCTGGTGAAACAGAGAGGCTGGTGAAGCTCAGGGCTGAGTCTATTAAAATGATCTACATACTTATATGGCCCCCCTCACTTAGTATCAAAACACCCAAACAGTAGGTCTCTTTTAGGAACAAGTCCCCTTCTGACACGGTAACTGTTTTTTTCCACCCCACCAATCATACTACAGTGGTCACTGTTTCCATTTTTTATGACTCAGAGCATTGGGCAACATTCTTCTGTTCTGCCTTCCTCTTTTTTCAGTTATTTTGCAAAGAAGAAAACAGAACTCTTTCTTTGAGAATGGGGCTTAATGGGAAACTTCTTGAGAATATGGAAAAAAGTTTGCAGATTACTGACATGGAGGGAGAATCTATATGGGCTAAGTCTAAATTCTGCAGGTGAAAGTGTGTCTAACTTATTTTCCTCTTTTATCTTTATTAAATATTAAATTACCTATTTTTTTTTAATAACTTGAGTCTTTATATTTATGCTTGAGTTCTGGTTTCCTAGTGACCCTAAGGCAGGTCACTACTTCTTACCACAAGATTAATCTGTTTCCTTACCACCTTCTTCCAAAAGTATTAGAGCTGTAAAACAGGGTGATGCAGCATGGGGTGGAAAGGAAGTATTGTAAATGACAGAGTTTCATTTGTAGGACTGAGTCAGTAAGAAAAATGGACAACTTCTATTAGGAAGAATTACCCCTTAATATTCACTAGAGTACTTTATTTTAGTCGTCTTTCCTTTGAGCAGATGGCCTTCCAGTCTCTTGTAGCACGGGAGGGTGGTCTGGGGGAGGAATGATCCTAAGGGCTCAGAAAGGATGCAGAATATTCAAAAGTGGAGTGGGTAATTGGGGGATGAATGGGAGTTGCTCATAGCAGATGATGAGGTTGTCTTCCTAACGAGAAACATCCACTTCTAAGTATACAGAGCACAGCATCTGCCTGGGCATGCAGATGTAAGCCTACAAAATGTGATAGTTCTTTCTGAAACTGTAGGTTTGAGCTGCAGGGTGAGGTACAACTGATTTTAGCTCTGAAGAAGGCATCTTCTAACGCCCCAGGCCCCAGTCACTTAGTTATAGGCTCTGCTATTTCTCTGGTTCTAGGGCAGCACCTTTGGTATAGCTGATAATCCTCTGTTACGCCCTAAGTCCTTACTAGCTCTAAAGCAACTTGAACTATTAGTAGAAGTATATTGCCTGGAGACTATAACTGGCATACCAGGTCAGTGGTCCGCATAGTCCAGTACTAGCTGCTTCAAAGGAAGGTGGTAGAAACCATGCAGTAGCCAGCTACGGACTAATCTGACCCTAGGGAAAGTTTCTTGCAATGCTCAAGTCATGAGTAACTGACTAAAGCATGGGGGTTTACAGCCCCTGTTTTTCAGACTAATGTTTATCATCGTGTGTCTAATTCTTTGACATTTACTAATCTTTTAGCCTTAATCTTGCATCATTCAGTTGCGTAGGCTACACAGAAGGGTTCACATACTCAAGGCCAGAAAGGACCACTAGGATCATCTAGTCTGACCTGTATAACACAGAACATGGAACTAATTCCTAGAGAAGATCTGTTAGAAAAACATCCAATCTTGATTTTAAGATGGTCAGTGATGGAGAATCCACCCCAACCCTTGGCAAATGGTTCCAATTGCTAATCATCATAGAAACATAGGGCTGGAAGGGACTCCGAGAAGTCATCAAGTCCAGCCCCACCCTCTGCTATGGCAGGACCAAATAAACCTAGACCGCCCCTGAGGGGTGTTTGTCCAACCCCCTTTCAAAAACTTCCAATAATGGGGATTCCCCAACCTTCCTTGGAAGCCTATTCCAGAGCTCAACTATCCTTACACAGAGAAAGTTATTAATATCTAGCCTAATCTACAGTAAGGGAGATTTAAGACCATTACTTCTTAGCCTACCTTCAGTAGACAATGAGAACAATTAATCACCGTCTTCTTTAGAACAGCCCTTAGCATAGTTGAAGACTGTTTTCAAGTCCACCTCAGTCTTCTTTTCTCAAGAATAACATGCCCAGTTTTTCTGATGGTTCATCAGAGGATAGGTTTTTCTAAATCTTTTATCATTTTTGTTGCTTTTCTCTGTACTTTCCCCAATTTGTCCATACCTTTCCTAGCGCATGGCACCCAGAACTGGACACAGTAGTCCAGAGCCAAGTAAAGTGGGACAATTACCTCCTGTGTCTTCCATAACACTCTTGTTAATACACCCTAGAATATTAGCCTTTTTCACAGCTGCATCATATTGATTCACATTCAGTTTGTGATCCACTACAATCTACAGCTCCTTTTTGGCAGCAATACCACCTAGCCAGTTATTCTCTGGGTAGTAGATGTGCATTTGACTTTCTGTTCCTAAGTGTACTACCTTGCACTTGTCTTTACTGAATTTCATCTTGTTGAATTCAGATCAATTCTCCAATTTGTCAAGGGCATTTTGAATTCTAATACTATCCCAACAAAGTGCTTGCAACCCTCTCAATTTATAAGCACACTCTCCATCCATTATCCAAATCATATATGAAAATACTGCATAGTATCAGACCCCAGGACTGACCCCTGCGGAATCCCATTAAATATGCCCTCCCAGTTTGACAGCAAACCATTCATAACTAATTGATGAGTATGGTCTTCCAATCAGTTATGCAACCACCTCATAGTAATTTAATCTAGACATTTCCCTAGTTTGAGAATGTATGTGGGACTGTGTCAAAAGCCTTATTTTAAAAATCAAGATATACCACATCTACTGCTTCCCTCCCTTGTAGGCCACTAACTCACTCACAGAAGGAATTTAGGCTGGTTTGGCATTTGTTCTTAACAAATCCATGCTGGCTATTCCCTACAACCCTATTATTAGGTGCTTACAAAATGATTGCTTAATAGTTTGTTCCAGTGTCTTTCCAGGTATCAAGGTTGGGCTGAGTGGTCTATAATTCCCCAGGTCCTCTTTCTTCCCCTTTTTAAAGATAGGGACTATATTTGTCCTTCTCCAGTCTCCTAGGACTTCACCTGTCCTCCAGGAGTTCTCAAAGAAACCTGTTAACTGTTCTGAGATTCCTTTAGCTAGCTCCTTACGTACCCTAGAATGAATTTCATCAGGCACTGCCAACTTGAATACATATAAACTAGGGCTGTAGCATAATTGCAGTTAACTCATGCGATTGACTCAAAAAATAATAGATATTAATCGCAGTTTTAATCACATTGTTAAACAACAGAATACCAACTGAAATGTATTAAACATTTTCGGGTGTTTTTCTACCTTTTCACATATATTGATTTTAATTACAAACACAGAATACAAACTGTACAGTGCTTACTTTGTATTACATTTGATTACAATGACAAACAAAAGAAATAGTATTTTTCAATTCACCTCATACAAGTACTGTAGTGCGATCTCTATCGTGAAAGTGCAACTTACTAACGTAGATTTTTTTGTTACATAACTGCACTCCATAACAAAACAATGTAAAACTTTAGAGCCTACAAGTCCACTGAGTCCTACTTCTTGTTCAGCCAATCGCTAAGAGAAACAAGTTTGCTTACGTGTACGGGAGATAATTATGCCCGCTTCTTATCTACACTGTCACCTGAAAGTGAGAACACCCCATCTGCATGGCACTTTTGTAGCCAGCCTTGCAAGGTATTTACATGCCAGATATGCTAAGGATTCATATGCCTCTTCACGTGTCAGCCACCATTCCAGCTGACATGCTTCCATGCTGATGATGCTTGTTAAAAAAAAAGTGTTAGTTAGATTTATGACTGAACTCCTTGGAGGAAAATTGTATGTCTCCTGCTCCATGATTTTACCTGCATTCTGCCATACACATTTTGTGTTATGGTAGGCTGTGATGACGATCCAGCATATGTTGTTTGGTTTAAGAACATTTTCACTACAGATTTGACAAAACACAAAGAAGGTTCCAATATAAGATTTCTAAAGATAGCTACAGCACTCGACCCAAAGTTTAAAAATCTGAAGTGCCTTCCAAAAATCTCAGAGGGATGAGGTGTGGAGCATGCTTTCAGAAGTCTTAAAAGAGCAACACACTGATGCAGAAACTACAGAACCCAAACCACCACAAAAGAAAATCAACTTTCTGCTGGTGGCATCTGACTCAGATGATGAAAATGAGCATGTGTCAGACCGCACTGCTTTGGATCGTTATCAAGCAGAACCAGTCATTGTTGGCATGGACGTATGCCCTCTGCAATGGTGGTCGAAGCATGAAGGGACATATGACTCTTTAGCACATCTGGCACGTAAATATCTTGCGATGCTGGCTACAACAGTGCTATGCAAACACCTATTGTCACTTTCAGGTGATATTGTACATAAGAAGCAGGTAGCATTATCTCTGCAAATGTAAACAAAACTTGTTTGCCTGGGCGATTGGCTGAACAAGAAGTAGGACTGAGTAGACTTGTAGGCTTTAAAGTTTGATATTGTTTTATTTTTGAATGCAGGTTTTTTTGTAAATAATTCTACATTTGTAAGTTCAACTTTCATGATAAAGAGATTGCACTACAGTATTTGTATTAGGTAAACTGAAAAATACTATTTATTTTGTTTTTTACAGTGCAAATATTTGTAATAAAAAATATAAAGTGAGCATTGTACACTGTGTAGTGTGTTGTAATTAAAATCAGTATATTTGAAAATACAGAAAACATCCAAAATATTTAAATGGTATTCTATTATTGTTTTATCATGTGATTAAAAAAAGTAATCATGATTAATCGCTTGACAGCCCTAATGTAAACTTATCTAAATATACTTTAACCTATTCTTTCCCTATTTTGGCTTGTATTCCTTCCTCATTATTAATTATTATTATTATTATTATTAACTGTGTTAAGTATCCTGTCACCATCAACTTTTTTAGTTATCCTCACTATTAAAAATGTACACCTTGTTTCCAGTCTGAATTTGTTTAGCTTCAGCTTCCATTGGATGACATCATACCTTTGTCTGCTAGACTGAAGAGCACATCATCAAATATTTGTTATCCATGTTAGTACTTATAATAGATTGTAATTAAGTTGCCCGTTAGCCTTCTCTTTCCTAAGAGAAACAGATTGAGTTCCTTAAGTCTATCGTTATAAGGCAGGTTTTCTAATCCTTTAATCATTTGTGTGGCTCTTCTCTGAACCCTCTCCAATTTATCAACATCCTTCTTGAACTACGGACATCAGACCTGGATACAATATTCCAGTACCACCCACACAAGTAGAATAACTTCTCTATTCCTACTCAAGGATTTCCCTGTTTATCCATCCCAGGATCACATTAGCTCTTTTAGCACACTGGGAACTCTTATTTAGCTGGTTAGCCATGCATCCCCAATCTTTTTCAGAGTCACTGCTTCCCAGCATAGAGTCCCCCATCCTGTAAGCAGGGCCTACACTGAGTGTGTGCGGGCGTTGTTTGCTTGCACCAACTTACCAAGTGATCCAGATCAGTGAGCTATCCTCATTATTTACCATTTCCCCAATTTTTGGATCACCTGCAAACGTTATCAGTGATGACATTGTGTTTTCTTCCAGGTCACTGATAAAAATGCTAAATAGCAGAGGGCCAAGAATCGATCCCTGCAAGACCCCCCACTAGAAATACACCTGCTCAATGACAATTCTTTGTTTACAATTACAGCTTGAGAACTACCAGTTAGCTGGCTTTTATTCCATTTAATGTGTGCCATGTTGATTTTGTATCATTCTAGTTTTTTTAACCAAAATATCATGTGGAACTAAGTCAAATGCTGTACAGAAGTCTAAGCTTATTACATCAATACTATTACCTTTCTCACCCAAAAAATCCCTTCAAAAAATTGTATCAATCTATTTTCCATAAACCCATGTTGATTGTCCTTCATTATATCACCCTCCTTTAATTCTTTATTAATCAGCTGCTGTATCAGCGATGCTATTATCCTAAGGATAAAAGAACCCTCATTAACAGCTGAAATCTGTTGTTTCAATTTCACTAGATGTAATTTTGTTAGGAGTATAAACAAAAACGCACCCAATTTACTTTCACCTTCCTGTTTGTTTTGTGTACCTCTCAGTTATTTGCCTCAACTAAAAGTCCCACTTTTATTCACACTCTCCTCATACTTTAGTCTAAGCATAGCCAAAGCACTTGCCAGCAAATCACTATATTTAAGAGGAGGTGATCAGAACTGAAGACCATATTCAAAGTTATGTTGTACCCATTTGCAAACTCGATATTTTCTATCCCATTCTTTACACATAATTATACACAGTTTAATTTGACCATGGGTGTTTACTGTGCATATGTTTTTATTAATATGTCAAAATTATGCCCAGGTCTCTTTCATAAATTGATAGCTAATTTAGAATCACCCCATATCTGTGCAGTTCAAATTATACCTTCCAATGTACATTACTCAACTTGCATCTCCACTCTTTTTCCTGCTAGGTACCCTTTTGCAAGTTTAAGAAATTATCTTCAGGTTTATCATTTCATGAGATGAAGAAGCGGGTGAACAGTTCACACCAGATATACTATACATGCCCTGGGTACCTCACAATTATCCTTCTGAAGCCTTGAAAAGTGACCAGTCAGTCCTACTTTGCTTGGGTGGAACCCATACTTTCCCCTTGGAGTAGTCCTATTTTGAGTCTGGTAGGAGCTCTCTCCCTGGAAGCAATGGGAGCAACTCTGGGCAGGAATGGTATAGAACAGAAAGACCGCTATACAGCACTAGGTTTCTTCTAGGGTTAGCTCGCCACATTTGCCTTGCATTGGCAGAGCATGATTAGCTGCTGCAGGGTCTCAGAATGTTTAATCAAAACCGAGCAAGTAACTCTCTCCATCTGGGAATGTAAAACTATTAGGAAGACAAGTGCTCACAGCTCTTGAGCCTTCCGACACAGCTGTCGGAAGTGGAAAAAAAACTGGCTGGCACCTCAAAAAGAGGTCTTACTACTACTTAACAACAGAGCTGGTTTTGCCCCAGATGTTCCTTGGAGACTGAAGGAACACGGAGGATCAGTGGGCCCAAAATTGAACAGCAAGATTTTCCTCCTTCCTTGCAAGGTCTCAACAAAGTAACAAACACTGCCCAAGCCCTCTGTTAAAGTCTGCTTCACACAGACCCTTTGGCTTGAAGTCTGAATTTTAGATTTTCCCTGACCTCTCCCACATGGTTCTTGAAGAATGTATCCTACAAATGCGATGCAAGAGGAACCATTGAGCAAAGGAAGGCTCAGCTTCCACTGAAACTGCCTTTATATGTCTGAGCCAGTAGTGAGCACTATAGCCATTGAATTATACTATGCAAGAAAAGCTTGTTTGAAACCTGGCGCAACGCTACTTCCTGTCTCCTCAGCAACTGTGTACACTAGCCCTCAGTACAATTTACAGGAGCCTTACAAGATCTACTGCAAATTAGAATGTGCATAGCAGAATAGGAGGCAGTCAGCAGCACCACACGGGGGGAAGAAACAGACTCAAGCAGCTGGACCTAAAAGTGGTAGAGGATGAAGTACCACAGCTGCCCCTTGCATAGTCAGACACAAATGATAATAGGAACACTATGGATGTGCACACAAATGCCCCTGACCTTATGTAAGCCTTCTTTTCCTTACACACACACATATGTTGGTCATTTCTCCCTACACAATTCTTAACAGAGTAAGCTCTCCGGGACAGGACTGTGTCAAGCTCTCCATAAAGTGTCCTGCACACCTATTGAATCAATATTGGCACAGATAATTTTGGATTGTAAAAGAACCATATAGGTAATTTTGTATAGCAAGCCTACACAGCACCACCTGACTCACTGTGCTCAGTGCTAAAAGTTTTACTTTGTAAACTACAGGGGCATAATGCAGGGCAGTTTAGGCTACACTAACTTTTATTAAGTAATTTGTAACCATTGTTACTAGTAACAAAAGTTTCAAAAGCCCGATTTAATACCTCTGAACCAGTATCCAAGTATTCTAGTCTATCAGGGTTTGGTAACAAAAGAGATAGACTGTCTATCCCCAATGAACTCAAAATCAGAAAGGCCCAAGGAGTCTTCCTGGCATAGTTCAGCAGGGAGGTCTGCAAAATCCTAGTTTTCCACAATGACAAAGGAAGCAACAGCAACAAGGACACTACAAAGGGTATTTCTATTCCCTGTGCCCCTACACCAAGTGCACCCTGTAAAGAATGTAGCAGGAGACACTCAGATCCAGGGTCATTATGATTTTAGCCCAAGTCCTTGGGGAATGCTGATGCATGAGGAGGTGCAATGGATGCTGCAGACCCTCTTCAACTTAACCACAATTTTACCCCAACTCATTACCCACGTATGGCTGTTCAGTGGAAAGTGTAAAGTAAGTTTTGGGATGAGGCTAAACCTAGTTACTAATGAATAAAAAAAATTACATCTTTGTTAGCAACCTCAGCAACAAGAGAAAAAAAAACAACCCAGAAGTTACATGTACCATTTACTAACATGACACTCCAAAAAGTGACTAGATGCTAGTGGCACCTTAGAGACTAACCAATTTATTTGAGCATGAGCTTTCGTGAGCTACAGCTCACTTCATCAGATGGCAATTAAAGGTGGCAATTTTGCAACAGAAAAGCTTCAAAAACAGACTCCAGTGAGAAACTGCTGAGCTTGAATTAATAGGCAAACTAGATCCCATTAACTTGGGTTTGAATAGAGCCTGGGAGTGGCTGGGTCATTACACATATTGAATCTATTTCCCCATATTAAGTATCCTCACACCTTCTTGTCAACTGTCTAAATGGGCCATCTTGAATATCACTGCAAAATTTTTTCTCCTACTGATAAAAGCTCATCTTAATTAATTAGCCTCTTACAGTTTGTATGGCAACTTCCACTTTCTGCGTGTGTACACGAGTTCCATTCTATGCATCCGATGAAGTGGGCTGTAGCCCACAAAAGCTTATGCCCAAATAAATGTGTTAGCCTCTAAGGTGCCACAAGGACTCCTGTTGTTTTTGCGGATACAGACTAACACAGCTGCTACTCTGACACCTTAACATTGACCTTCTTTAGATTTGCACATCCAGTGACTCAGCTGTCAACCAACTGCTTTCATAGCAGATGTGTTATCTTCTTTGCAATAAGTACCAAGAATCACTACAACTCAGAACACAGTTTAGAATAATTTACAAGCCACTGCTATAGTTTGATAAGGCAAAAGTTATAGCTTAGGCTGCAACAGTGATTAGCAAGCTATTTCTTTTAAAAAGATGGAACAATATACTGCCATGAACTGCAGGGGTGCAGAATAAACTAACATACATAACTAGTTTAGAACTAGCTGAAATCATGCAAAAAACTAAATGCCAGTATTTCCATAAAACATTTTGCAATTTGAAATATTTAAAGTCTCTACAGACCAGAATCTCATGCATATCCATGCATTTAGATGTTTAAAATGATTTGTAAAAGTATCCTGAACACAATCCAAAGATTTTGTATGATCTTGGATTACTCTATAGTTGACTACTCAAAACAAAGGGCTAAGATTCCCCCCCCCCCCCCCAAAAAAAAAGTGCCTAAAGCACCTCCCATTGTAGCAGGTCAGGATCCATAGTATTTTTAAAGACTAGCCAAATTTATTTAGGAGCCTAGCTTTAGGCAACTGGTTTTGAAAATCTTGGCTATACTATTACAGCTCTACAAACTCATTGCTGCTTCATGGTTAGCATTCTAAACCTGCAAAATGCTAATGTAGCCAATTACAATTTAACAACCCATGTGCAAATAAACTGGCAACATTTTAAAGCAAATAAAATTGTATAGGTATACTAACATCCTAGTCTTGGGATATCCAGTCAAGCTACGCAAGGAGATGTGTTTGTCCCTTGCATACTCCCAAATGTGGAAGTAGGATCAGAAACTGGATCTGGAAGAAAGGGTAAACAGCATGTTAGTTAAATTCACAGATGACACTACATGGGGAGAGGCTGCAAACATTAGTGAGGACAAAAATACAAATGGATCTAGAGAGGTTATAGATACAGCTGGAAAACAGTATGGACAAGTGTAAATACATGAGAAAAATAATCTGAAACATTCAACAATAGGGATATAGAGTGGAAAGGAGTAAGTTAAAAGAAAGCTAGGAGTGACAGTACACAGCTAGTTGGATACAGGCATTGCAAGAGGATTTTGAAGTACAGAGGCATCATCAAAAAGAGAGCAGGGAAGTGAAAATTCTTCCTTATGTGACCTTTGAGCCACTAAAGCCATCAACTTGTACCAAACCAGGGATCAAAAAATTCACTCGCCCACAGCAAATAAAAAGCTTTCCTCAGCAAATGCCACCATGTTCTGCAGAACTGATTAAATTGCTAGCTAGTATGATTCTGAAGAGAGAGTCTGCATTTGTAAGGGTGAGCATTTTAGTCAATGAAGAGGGGTCCTGCAGTGCCTCCTAGCTTTAACTAGCAGCAGAGTGAAATTAACAAGATTGGTCGGTTTCATGGCAGCTATACAGCACTCTGAGGACACCTGTTAAAGGAGCAAGAACCAGCTTTAACAGCTCTGAGCAGCAACCAAGGTAGGTACTTCACCTATTCACAGGGGAGAATAGGAAAATTTCTCTGCACCTTGCCTGAAAGTTTCCTTTCTTGAAGTAATGTGATCCAAAGATCCATAACATAGGGTCTCTGCTCTGTGCAGCCCTGGAGACAGATCAGACAACTGTCAGTCTATGGCCAGGGAGGTGTGGCTCCTCCCCACCTCTGAGAAGCCCACGCCATTTGAGAGACTTTCACAGCAGAGGAAATCTATAACCATTGTGTGTCATGAGGAAAGTTAAGGATTAAGCATTAAGACTGAATACTAACAATCCTCCTGCAGAGCAAGGAATTTCAGTGAACACATTTGAGTGCAAGTTAATAATCCCATATCTTTCCCAAATTTACTGCCCATTCAAGGTGGGTTGGATTTGTGGGCCTCATTACTTCAAGCAAATATTTTTTCAGATAATGCAGAGATACAGATAAAAATAAGGAAACATAAGGAGGTTCACAGATCCAGAGACACTAGGAATTTCATAGCAGTGATCTTTCTGCTCATGAAGTTGTCACAGCTCAAAGAGTAAGCTGATTTTCGAAGATGGAGTTGCATTTTTTTACCTGAATCTCAGAAGCATAAAATGTCTTCACCACCTGGAAATGGACGATAAAGGGAAAGAAGCCCTCTGGCACCAGTTGATAGACTGATCCTTTTTTTCTGAACTGAGCTATGTGATTAATTTATATTTTGAGAGCTCTGTTGAAGGAAAGTTTCCTTAGCTCTATAGAACCTCAAGACAATCTTTGGTATGAAGGCAAAGTCCGTTCCAAGCACCTCTATCTTTACGGAAGAGACAGTATTGGAGAGTCCACGTAGCGAGCGCTTCCAACTCAGATCTTTCAAGCTGAACAGACTGCTTTAAAAAAATGCCACTTCAGTTGGCTAGGAAGTATGGAGAGACACTTTCCTGACTGGTTCAAATGGAGAGCCAGTAAAGCACTGAGAACCAGCTGTATGTACCATGGGAAAACTCTGGTGTACTTCAGAAGGATGCAGAAGAGACTGCTTTCCAAATATAACATTGGAAATCTGGATAAGATTAAATCCACATTTTGCCTGCGGCACAAAGGACGCTAGACAAAAGCAGCTACTTGACCTCTGAGCGTCTGAATCACCAGGACTGGCCTGAGTCCAATTTGAAGTCAAGAATCTATGGTACTGATGCAGATATTGGGAGACGGGAAAGAACTGAGAAGAGAACCTTGTCCTGCCAGCTATGGGCAAACCTCAGCCAAGCTCATGAATATACTGAATTAATAGAATTATTTCTGGAAGCTAGAAGCAAGGATACTACCTCTTGACTTGATACTGTTCAAGAGCCAGGCACCCACAGTCTGTCCAGATTCTTATGCATTATTGGCTGCTTTAAAAGCAGATTCCTTCTGGATAGAAAGCTGATGGAAGGTCTTTGTGCTACACCAAGGAGGTTGGAGAACCTCCTCGACCAACCTACTTGGTCAGAATGGGGCTACCAGAAATGCATATAGGAATCCTTTTAGCCACTTGGTCAACAGGGCTCTGTTGCCTTGGATTTGTAATCCTGCTGGCAAGAAAAGAACCCTGGTGCTTTATGTGTCAGGGGGAGGCACATAAATCTATTGCTGGGAGATGAAATTCCTTCACCAGGAGATGGAACCCTCTGGGTGTAATTCCCATTCTGAATGTTCTTTCTTGCCTGCTGAGCCAGTCAGCCATAACATTCATCCTCCCTGGAACTTTAAGGGAGCAGATTGACAGCATATTCTCCTCCACTCAAATTCTCAGGAGGGAAGTTTCTCTTTGAAGGATTGTGGACTTAGAACGGGGTGGGGTAACCATCAAAATATGGAATGACTGAGGGGCTGTCTGTCATGATCAGTACATGAGGGGAATCCAGATATGGTTCAGAGCCTTGGAGACCATATCAGATTGCCCTCTAGCCAACTTATGCTGTTTATTTTTGTTTGGACTAGATTCCATAGACCAGGAGTTCTCAAAATGGGGGTCGGGAGCTGTCAGCCTCCACCCCAAACCCCACTTTGCCTCCAGCATTTATAATGGTGTTAAACATATAAAAAAAGTGTTTTTAATTTAGAAGGGGGTGGGGTGCTGCACTCAGAGGCTTGCTGTGTGAAAGGGGTCACCAGTACAAAAGTTTGAGAACCACTGCCATAGACAGTCCTTCACTCTCTGTGAGCACCCAATCCCTCTAAAACAGTATCTATAGCAATAACTCCCCTGACTGGCTCACTTATTGGGAAGCCTGACTCATGTCTGATGGATCATTCAGATGGTGAATGAGTCAAAGTGCCCTCTCAGATGAAAAGAACAGTATTGGGAGAGGAATAGGAGGAAGCTTGGTAGTGGCCCCATGGAACCACAGGCCCACTGAAGAACATCCAACCCAGGAGGCCACTGATCCCACAAAAGATGGCTGTCATGAAGGGGAAGACCTGGATGACCTCCTGAGAGCTGCTATTAATACTAGCAGCATTTCAGAAACACTTGGTGCAGTTGTTAAACCAAAGGGCAGTAAGCTGTGCTGGTTGTGTTGTGCTATGAAAACAAAGCGTAGAAAGCATCTGTGAAACTACCAAGTTGGGCTACGTACTCTCAGCCAGTCCGTAAGAAGGGAGATGTAAGATAGATGGCTACATGCCCTGTCTTGTCAAAGGATCCACAGACATGAGAGATCAGATATTCAGGGGATGGACATATGCCAAGAGATCCAAAAGGTATCCCCTGTGAACTATTTCCAAGACCCAATTGAGCAAGGTCACAAGAGACCAAACCATTGCTAACTGAAAACTACCACTGGGGCTCCACCCTAGACCATGCTGCCTGCAAGTCATGTTTGCTTTGAGGAACCTGAGGTCTGACTGGAGAATTCACCTGCACTGCCACATGCTCCTCCCCACATCTCTTCCATTTTCTTCTGGTGTAGCTGGGTCCTTTCCTGTAGGATTTTCTGTACTAGCCAGTACAGAAGGACTCCCAGCTTTGGACTATGGCCTGTAGTCTCTCCTATATTGTTTGCTGGGGACAAAGGTCTCATTTTTCCTACTAGTGCTCTCCAACTTGATTCATGGTATTGCTGAACAGCTTGCAATCTGTGGAAGTGGCTAAAAGCAGTTTAGCCTATGAGCCTGCCTTCCAGTCCTGGAGCCGTATGTCGGCGTGGTACCACCTTGCAGCCCCTGGCCCTAGCTCAATATCTGAGGGCATCCAGGGAGGAGTCAGATACAGATGCAGCAAAGGACATCTTTTGAGAGAGATGTGCCCAGTTCAACAGGCTCTCTCTGCTTGAGAGGTACTGTCAGCCACATTGTAAACCCATGCCAGGATTGCTCTGGCAAAACAAGTGAACACAGCTCAAGCTCCAGAAATTTGTTGCCAATTCAATCCTCCTATTTGTGGGATCCTCTACAGGAATGGCTGTGTCCCTAACTAGAGAGGCAGGCCTTCAGCCACCTTTTGAATGGAGGCCAGATCTGATTTTGATCGGGTGGACATTTGTAGCACTATTTAGCCACCCTGCTCTGTCTTTTGACCTTGTTTGGAAGCTCCCACTCCTCCTTGATAATGTTCTGAAAAGGGAAGATTTACAGGAATGTACGGTTCTACCTTGAAACTAGAGAGGTACTATTACTCAGTAATTTCACTTGATCAGACAGGCTTTTTCCTTGTCTCCTTCATAGGGAGTTCCTCTAGACTAGAAGCATATCTAGTACAGATGTTGGCCTTTATAAGCATAGTGCTAAGACAGATCAGAAGGAAAATGCTTATCCTAAATCTCTTTTTTCTGATCTGGGTCAGAATCAGAGAGCTAGCCTTCTTCCCAAAAAGTGTATTGGATTCATACCACACATGGGAAGCAGATTTCACTTGGCACCTCTTATCTTACTCCCTTTTCCAGAAGTCTCAGAGCAATGACAGTGGGGAAGATGGTAGGTACAGAGTACAAAGGCCCATGTGCTTTTTGTTGAAGCAACTAAAGAGCGCTGAACATCAGACTTTTTTCTTGTATTTCCCTTGATCCTCCTCGGATAGAGAAGGAGGAGGAAATTTCAGTCCTAATGTCCCTGGAGACTACTTTGTGGTGGCTCTTTCAAGCAGCTTTCTTTCCCAGAGAAAAGGAAAATTCTTCAAGATGCACCCCCCTATGGGAGCTCAACTGTAGATGCATCCCTCTGTTGCTGATCTGAGAAATTTGGTAGCAGTGTCCATTCAGCCTGTGCATGCTCTGCTTCCCCTTTGTGCTTTACCATGAGGCTAACCAGCATTGCACAGGCCAACCCTCTTCAGTTCCTTCTCTACCACAGAGTTATTGACAAGATAACTCCAAAGTAGAGGGGGAGAAGATAGGGTCATGGGGCACCCCTAAGGACACATCTCAACGAACCATAATTACTGCACAAGGTAACTACTACTACTTCGAGTAGTGTCCCATTGGGTGCTCCGCTGTAGGTGACTCCGGAGCACTACCCCCGCACTGGAAGCTGGGGCTTCAGAGTCAAGTCTACTATGGATGATAGTACTGTGGTGCCAAATCTGGTGTCTGCAGCAGAGTTTTTGCAGAGCATTATGCTAGGATAGCACAGTGCTCTGCAAAGATGTGTACAGATGCCCAGGTAGCTGCTCTGCAGATTTCTGATATAGGGATACCCTTGGAGAAGGTGAAGGACGAGACGACCGACCTCAAAGTGTGAGAGTACTGAAGACAGGGGAGTTAAATTGCGAATCTGATAACAGAGTTTGATACAGTTCCAGACCCATTTGGAGAGTCTTAGCTGAAATCAATGCATTTTGACCCATCTGCAATGGAGAGGAAGTGTCTCGGAGATTTTTTTAAAAACACTTGTCTTGTCCAAATAGAAGGCCAAGGCTCTCCTCACGTGGCGCGTATGGCTTCCCTATTATCCTGATGAAGTTTGTGATAAAACATTGGAAGGTGGATGAGCTAGTTCACATGAAATGTGGAAGTTACATTGGGGATGAACTTCAGATATGGTCTAAGCATGACTTTGTCAGGGAAGAACAGTTTGAGCGGCGGGGATGCACTGCTATCACCTCTATCCTTCTAGCCGAGGTGATGATGATCAGGAACACCACCTTCATGGAGAGCTAAGTTAAAGGACACGTGGTCATAGGTTCAAATGGTGGTCTAGTCAATCCTTTTAGTACTAGGTTGAGATCCCATTGTTGGGAAAGAAGACTGCATTGGGGAAAGAGGTTCACTATACCTTTGAAAAACTTCTTCATAGTCAGGTGGAAGAAAATGAAGTACCCCTTCAACCTGCTGGTAGAAGGTCGCAATTGTTGCTAAGTGAACTTTTAGCAAGCTAATAGAGAGTCTCAATTTCTGGAGTGTCAACAGATCATCTAGGCTTACCGGTAGAATGTCTGTATCCGGGATGACACATTTGGGTTGGCACCAGATTTGAAATCTAGTCGACTTTTGTAAGTTGGTACAATGGGTAGCTACTTTTCTATTGTGTGATAACCCTTCCTGTACCTCCTCAGAGCAAGATGTCTCATGTGCTGGAACCACGAAGGAGTCAGGCTTTGTGCAGCAGTATCTGCAGGTTGGGATAAAGAGGATCTCTCTTGTTCTGCGAGAAGCGGTAGGGAGTGTTTGGAAGAGTCATCGGCAGACACAGCCTCAGCTGTGACAGGTAAGGATACTAAATCTTTCTGGGCCATGTGGGAGCAATCAGTATTACGTTTGTTGTTTCCAACAGGACTTTCAGCAACAGACGGAATGGAGGGAATGGTGTAAAGACAACCCTGGTCCCATGAGAAGAGAGCGTCCCCCATGGAGTGTCGCCCAATCCCCGGTCTGGAGCGGTACTATGGACATTTCTAATTCTGGTAAGTGGCAAACAGGTCTAGGAGTATCACTGACTATCTCTTATTTGTGGTCATGCGGGAATTTACAGTGGAGACTGTTCACTATCGTGTTGTGCACTCTTGGTAGGTAGGCTGCTGATATTGTGGGAATGCATCAGTTCCAGACCTTTAGTGCTTCCATGCACAAGACAAGTGATCTGGCACCTCCTTATCAGTTTGTAATACATGCAGGACATATTGTCCATCGTGACTTGTGTGTGTGTGCCTCTGATCAGTGGGAAGAAGTCAGCACGGCATTTCTGACCACTCTGAGTTTGAGCAGGTTGATGTGAATGCATTTCTCGGATGGAGACCATTTACCCTGCACTCTGAAATCGTTGAGATGTGCACCCCATCCTACAAGATCAGGAGTAGTGATGGGGAAGGCTGAACAAACGGGATTCCCGTGTAGACGTTTATTGGGTCTTTCCACCAATTACAGGATTGTTTAATCTTGGTGGGCATCAATAGCAGTTTATGTCATCTCTGTTAAGTCTTTAAATGGAACCAAACTATGCTCAGAGGCATCCCATGTGCAGTCTGGCCATGAGCTATACTCCTGGGGGAATTCTGCGCCACTGCGCATGTGCAGAATTTATGTCCCCCGCAGAAAATGACTGACAGGGAAGCAAAGGGAAGCCACAAGAGTGGTCATGCGATCCTCTCCAGCAGTATGTTTCAGGTGCCCAGTGCAGCAAGCAGAGAGGTAAATCACTGTGGGGCAGGAAGCGGGACTGGGGAAGACCCAGCTAATGGCTCCTACCCTGCGCCAGCCTCAGCTACTAGTCCGAGCTGGAGAGAATGGGACTTCCTCTTCCCCTGCATGGCATCCAGACCTGGGTCAGACCCATCCCCAGATTTCTCCCCGGGCTGCAGGAAGTTGTGCAAACTCCACCTCCTCTGCCCCCCACTTCCTGCACCCATCACTCCTCAGCTCCAGGAGGAGGGATCCCTGTACAGGGAGCTACTCCCCCATCCACCCAACCCGCCTGCAGCCAGACCCTCTCACACCCAGACCCTCCAATCGAACCTCACCCGCCCCACACACACTCAGAACCCGCTGATAAGCCTTACTTCCCCTGCCCTGCACCACCCCGATCAGCCACTCACACCTGGATCCCCACCCCACCCAGCTCCAACCAGTTGCACCTGGATCCCCACCCCACTGAGCCCTGCTCTCTCAGCATCTGGACCCACCACTGAGCCCCACACACTGAGACCCCCTGCTAAGCTCTATCCCCCCCATACCCAGACCCCTCCCCACTAAGCCTCAACCACCTTCACCAGGACCCCCCTTCAGTGCATCCAGAACTCCCCCAACAAGCCCCTGTGCATCCAGATCCCCCCTGCACCTGGATCCCCCACTGAGTCGTCCGCACCCAGACTGCCCCACACAGAACCCTCTCAACCCACCTCTGGATCCTCCACACTTGGATCCTACCTTGCTGAGCCTGCCTGCCCACACCTAGCACACCTGGCATGGAGGGGCAGGGCTCTGGGGTGTTTCTGGGGCAGGCCCAGTCCTTGCACTGTGTCAGGGTTGGGTGCAGCCTCAACAAACCTGTCAAAAACTGTAACTTGGAGGAAGTAGGTTGAGATCGAGACTGTTTCCATCTGGGAAACCTGGACCTCTTTCTCTGAGGTTCATATGACTTATGATGAAATATTTGCGACGAGCAAAGTTTGAACAACGTCTGGGGGCTATACTTTCTCTTATACCGAGGTGTGTGGATCCTGGAGTCTTTTAAGGTGTGAAGGGAGGCGTCTGTCCTTTCAGCAAACAGTTTTGTCCCTTGAAAAGGAAGGGACTCTGCAGTTGTTTGAACCTCTTTTGGAAACCCAGATCGGTTCAGCCAAGAGGCTAGTCTCATTATGACAGCAATAAAGATGGAATGTGCCGCCGTGTCAGAGGTGGCGCGTGCAGACAGGAGAGATGTCTTCATCGCCCGTTGGCCTTCAGTGACAATGGCCTTGAATTGTTCCTTGTGCAAATTTGGGAGCTGCTCAGTAAGGGAGCTGAATTTTGAGTAGTTCTCGTAATCATATTTATGCGAAACTGAAGAGTGGTTGAGGAGTATGTTTTCCTGACAAAAAAGATCCAGTTGCTTTCAATCATGGTCACAGGAGGTTTGATTTGAAATGGTGCTGGCAGCCCTTTGAGTTGACCGCATCCTCTATGATCAAGTTGGGAGGTGGATGGGAGAAGAGGCACTCCATGTCTTTTGCCAACACATAATATTTTTTGTCACCCCACTTACATGTTGGTGGGATCAATGCAGGGGTCTGCCATACGGTTTTGGCAGCATCCAAGAGTGTCTCGTTAATAGGGAAGGCTACTCTGGACAACGTAGAAGAATGTAAAATGTCCACTAGCTTGTGGTCTGACTTGGTCACTTCCTGTAGTGGTATCTGTAGTGCCTCTGCCAACCACAACGCCAGTTCTTGAAATAGTTTAAAAGTTATCTGCTGTCGATGACAGAGGGGGCATCACCGTCTCATCTGGTGAGGATGAGAAGCGAGCCTGAGAGGTAACTTCCTCCTCAACTTCATCCTCTTGTTCCTCCTTCGTCTGTTGAGGTGGAGTTCAGATGCCCTCAAAGCAGCAGCTGAAGGAGGATGTCTCCTTGGCTGCTGGTAGGCCACACAAGAGCTTTGGAAGACATGTTCTCTGAGCCTGACAGGGATCGTAGTATGGCCACTGTAAGGGTGGGAAGGGGCCCGGTGGTTGTTACTACGGCTGCCCAGACTACGTGGATGGTATGGTTGTGGTTCACAGCAGAATTGGGCACAATATGGAGGTAGAGAAGAGCGATGGGAGACCACATCCTCTTGCTCACTTTCTGACTTGGAGAATGAAAAAGGTGGTGCACGACAAGAGGTTGTCCGGGTGAACTCGGTCCTGGGGCCCTAGTACTAAGCAGAGGCAAATATGAAGTGTCAGACACAGAGAGGTCCATCGCATAACGGAAGTCCTACAGCAGCTGAGGTGTCCATACTGGCGGTTGTTTTCAGTGCCGAGATGCGTGTACCAAAGGAGTCGGTGATGTGGACCTGACAGTATGGTCTGCAAGTGCCTGGCATGCCACAGGCTGTACCAATGTCAATATCCATAATATAGGAGTCTTCCCCAGGGCAGATTTTCTATGTTTCTCATTCCCAGACGGTACTACTGGTTCTTTGTCTGTGCCCACTGGTTCCTTAGGCAACCCAACATGCTCTGTTGGGATGGTACCACAAAAGCCAGGGGTACCAGATTTAAACAGCTTCAGTGCCATCGGTACTGATTATACATCGGGGCTTGCTGTGGGGACTCACGACCCTTTTCTTAGCAGCCTTACATGAGTGGCGTGTGGAGATCTCCTTGGGCTCACTTCCCTTAGTAGTAGAGGTTGTGGTGAGGTTTCCCGCAGACCAGGGTCTTGATGCAGCTTGAATAATTTAAAGGCTGCCTCCATAAGTAGGAGTTTGAGCTTCAGTTCTCTATGCTTTCTGGATCTGGGCTTTAGTAGTTGACACAAAGCACACTTCTATGGAATGTGTTGCTCTCCCAAGCAACAGATGCACTGAGCATGTCCATCAGTCACTGGGATAAGATTCCTTGCAACGGAGATATTTCTTGAAGCCTAGGGTAGCTGGGCATACCCTGTCCAGACAGGGGGTTGAAGAAAGAACAAAGTCCTTTTCCGTCTTTATTTTATTTTTTAAGGCGGACATGATGAGAGAGAGAAAAGCAGCCTGAACAGGTAGCTAAAGATTAACAATTTTAAAGAGGTTAATGATCGGCTAAGGGACAGCTAAAGCTCTGTCTCTAGCCAGGGACCATTGAGAAGGAACCAAGGAGGGTTCGCCCACAAATGGGAGCATCGGAGGAAGAGGGGGCTGTTCACATCTAATCTGTGTATTTTTATTTCCTTAGCATAGCTAGATTGAACCAGAAGAACAGTATCACCTACTGTATGAGGAAGGTTGTGGTGTCCTTAGGAATGGAGGCCCAGTTAATTCACAGTATTACCACAGTTGACAAACATGTAACAGAGGTTTCATTGAAAGCTGCCTACGCCCAAAAACCCTCTTGGGCAAGGAGGTGGCAAGTAGGCAAGATACTTTCAGAGAAAAAAAAAAAAAAGGAGAGAGACCTACAGATGTGAAACTGAAAGGAGGTTCATTAAGATTTGTAGCCCAATCAATCAAGGTCATGACAGTAACCTGTGTATTTCCAGAGGACTAAGAGCAGCAGTCCTCAGGAATCCATTAAGTAACAGTTGTGTTGGTTTCCTAGAGAGCAATATGCCTGCAGTCACTGACTTGTTTCTGCAAAAAGTGTTGGCCTTGTGGCCCATGGTTCGCCCATCTTGTTAAAAAACTATTAGACTCTCCTTTGCTTCAGCTGACTTTGCCCTGATGTATGTCCTTTATAATTCTAATATCTAAACCTCAGGTGAAAGAGACATCTGTCAATTTCCTCTGAGACCTTGCCTACACTTGCAGGCATATAGGGTACATGTAGCTAGTTAGTGAAAGGCACACTGCATCCACACTCGCTATGAGGCTACATGCAGCAATAAAAGGGGCCAGCAGGGGAAATTCCCACTCCACCTTAATTACACCCTCAAACCAGGGGAGGAAGAATTATACAGCTCTTCAACTCTGCAAGTTTTATTTTTTGATGTTTCATTTTTTAAATATTTATTTATATTTTTGCACTTGCAAAGTTGGACACCCCCCTCCCTTCATTTGTGCTATTTCTGGGACGCTTAGTTGAGTCTCTATGGTATCGCTTCCATGCTCCCTGCTGCTGGATCCCGAATGAGTGAGGACTGGCCACATAGCATGAGAAGCTGGAGCCAATGGAGACAAAGTTTATAACAGAAAGGTTGCAGGTGCTGGCATCTTTCATGGCAGCTGAGGCCCCACAGGTAAACAGTGGGAGGCTTCTGTTGTCTCAACATGGATCTTGTCGAGTTTCTGGCTGGGAACAAGAATTTCTTCCTCTGGTTGCGAAGGGGGTACCTTGCCTTTCCCTGAGATTCAGGAATGATTCAGTGAAACTTTCCTGCTTGCGCTGCAAGCTATGGGAAAAGGAGTCCCAATATCTATGGAAGAGGCAGGAGTGGGCTTTTTTTTGGGGGGGGTTGGGGGGGAAACTTATGCCCACTTCCATATCACTCATTCTGGCATGGTCTCACCAAAGGAAACTTCCATGCGACCTGCTCAACCAGCCTGCTCAACTGCATGCAGGCTGGGAGCCTTTTACAGCAGCCTGATGCCTCTGCCCTCTCTGAGTGGGAAAGCAGGGAGAGCTGCTGTTCTTCAAAGCTTTTTTATGGACTGGTTAACAGACAGACAATGCTGAACACAGGTTGTTCTGGTCTGCAATGACTTATGTCATGGTCAGTATTGTATCAGCTAGCTCAATTATTCACAATCACATTCAAACATGAACATTTTATTGTACACCAGTGCTTAGTGCAAGTAGAAGGGAGAGTGAGGGAGGTGTGCATTGATGGGAAGAGAGAAAGAATGGCAGAAAAACATGGTATTGAGAGAAAGGTTTTTTTAGTTTTTTTAGGGAGGGGGACAGAAGAAGAAAGGAGGAGGTAGAGAACACAGTGTAGGAAATCGTGATAAAGGCGGAGAGAGATGCTGAAGACAACTCAGGAAGAGATACATCACGATCTTATATATAAAGAAGTGGAGTGAAACCAGGGAGGTAATAGTAGAAGAAGAGATGCAAGTTATACTTTTAAAGGTGTATTAAATAAAAAGTTCATTTAATTGTAACATGTTAGTCATATATGCAGTATCATGTGCCTTTACGCTGTAAAAGGTGTGGCTTCGCTGCAGTGTGGCTGGGGATGGAAAGATGCGGGAGCAGATGGTGCACTGAAGTGTAGCATAGGTATCTTTTACCCTAACTAGCAGCGTTGAATAATCTTCAAGCCCTCTGTACCCGCCTCTTATTCTGAATAGGGAATTCAATTCAGAGTACATTAATAGCAGAAAGATGAGCAAATTTGAGGCTGTAGTCCTTAATCTATTCATCATAGTCAATGACCCATATGTGCCATCACACGTTGGACTTCAATTCTGCAACAGTCTAATTTAAATTTTTAAAAAAGCATCTTTTAATCAAATATGAAACTGATTAAGTCATTCAATGCAACCACCCCATACTCTTTTTAGATTCCACATTTTTATATTGACAAACAATGCATAAGTGTGCTGTAGAAGTTGTCAGAGTGAAGCTGGAAGTTTGGGTAATTGGACTTTTGACATATGGTAGCACAACAGTATCTATTCCACAATCCCAAACTAACTGGATATTTCTGCTAAAAGATCTGTGAAACAGCAACATTTAAGATCATCTTTAGTTTAGAAGGTCAATATCCCTTTGTCAAGTCATTGCACCTGCAGGTAGTTTGAAGCAAAGAGATGACACTTCATCGGCTTAGACTCAGCTCAGGTTTTCTTTGCAACCATAAGGGATAAGTTTTAATGAAAGCTTTCGATTCACAAGCATAATTCCATGGCAAAGGATGGATGCCATGGAAAATTTCACATGGAATACATGGGGTCCTCATGACAGAGAGTGCAGCAGTGACCAAAGTAGTTATGGTTACATAAATACTTCCATTCTAACCTATCCATCACTTCAGTTTGAAAGGTGAAACTTTCAGAAATTAAGTTCTCCACAGTTGGTCTCTACCCAAAAAGGTGAATTTTACTGCAAAGTTTGCTCATAAGTAATTCAGCTGTTAGAATACAATAAACGCGGGGTGTGATTATCCTCCTTTAAAAATGTCAGTTATTTTAAAAAAGGAAAAGCCGCTCCAAAACAACTGTGGCTAGAAAGTTTAAATTTGGCATGGAAATAGTCCTCACTGAGAAGTCTCTTAGAGTGTTCTGGTGAAAACTGGTTTCATTTTGACAGTTATGACATGCTCAGTGCATTCTGTACAGAGTTCTTAGAGTTCAAAGTGCACAGCCAAGAAAGCCTGACAGAAAGACACAGTATAGCCTGAATTAGCTAAGAAAAGCGTTTAGTGTGCAATGAAAGAGAAAGGAACTCTTGCCTGACTCACTATATATCTTGTAAGATAAAAGCTACAATAGATTCACAGGAGAGGGACCTTCTCCACTGGACTTCCTAAGATGTTCAAGAGATGCTCCTGTGAGGTCTTTGGGACCCTGATTCTCATAACTTCTTACCATATTTCTTACCAATTTCTTACCATATTTCCAAACCAGGTAACTGGTTTGGTGGATAAGGGGAATGCAGTGGACATAATATACCTGGACTTCAGCAACGCTTTTGACACAGTCCCATGACATTCTGATAAGCGAGCTGGAGAAACGCTGTCTTGGCAGAACTACCATTAAGTGCATACAGAATTGGTGAAACAACCGCAAACAAAAAATAACTAGTAATGGAATGTCGTCAAATTGGAGGAAGGTCTCAAGTGGGGTTCCACAGGGATCTGTTCTGGGTCCAGTGTTGTTAAACGTCTTTATTAACGACCTAGATGTAGGAAGAGAGCATACTGATCACCTTTCCAGATGACACAAAGTTGGGGGAAGGGGGAGGTTTGCCAACATTTTGGAGGATAGAACTAAAATTCAGAGGGAGCTTGATAAATTGGAGAACTGGGCTATGGACAACAAAATAAAATTCAATAAAGACAAATGTAAGGTGCTACACTTAGGGGGGAAAAAAACCAACTGCACAAATACAGAATGGGGGATAACTGGCTTAGCAGCAGCACTGCTGAGAAGGATCTGGGAGTTGCGGTGGAACACAACCTCAACACGAATCAGCAATGTGATGCTGTTGCAATAAATAAATATTTTTTTTTTAAAATGCAATTTGAGGTTGCATTAACAGAGGCATCGCATGCAAGTCACAGGAGGTGACAGTACTACTCTACTCTGTGCTGGGTAGGCCTCAGCTGGAGAGCGGTGTCCAGTTTTGTTCACCAATGTCTAGAAAGGACGCAGAGAAACTAGAAAGGATCCAAAGGCGAGCAACAAAGATGATCAAAGGGATGGAATGCAAGCCATGTGAGCAAAGGCTGAAGGAACTGGGTATGTTTAGCTTGGAAGAGAAGAGATTGAGGGGGAACATGAGAGCCTTCAAATACTTGAAAGGCTGCCATCAAAAAGATGGAGAAAAGTTGTTCTCTTGCCTCTTGTCATGCCCTCTGTGGCAAGACTCGCTCGAACTCCAGCACAGCAGATTTAGATTCAATCTCAGGAAAAAACTTCTTAACTGTAACAGGAGTAGGATAATGGAACAGATGTCTGGGGAGCGTGTGGAAGCTCCTTCCCTGAATGTTTTCAAAAGGAGGCTGGAGAGCATCTGTCTTGGATGGATTAGACACCACAAATCCCGCATCTCAGCAGGGGTTAGACTAGATGACCCTTGCAGTCCCTTCTAACCCTATGATTCTATGATATAGTTCCATGTTATAGATTCCCCTCCCGCCCCCACCCCCAGAGAACACAGGAAATTCCATCACAACCTAATATCATACTAAGGTAGCAAGCACCGCTAAGCACTCAGTCAATAAAATGTTGTACGTACTACTTTAACTCTGCTCCCTCACATATACAACACAACAGTTTGAATACATTTGCATGCTACTCAAGTACACCACTGTATTTTTTCCCCAACAGTCTTAAGATACTTCATTGTCACAGCGATCCTATATACCCGGCTGATCTCATACAAATTCCCTAAGACTTGTCTTTAAAGTACTGCATAGCTCTGACACTGCCCACATCTCATTCATGATTTCTTACTACTCCTTTTCAGACGCTCAGCTCTTTCATGCTCAATATATTTTGTAAAGCATAATAAGTTAATCATTCAGTACGATTAGAACTTAGTTGAACAATTAAGTTGAAGGAGATACCAGATGTGGTCAAGGTGTAAGAACACAATCAATCATACCCATTCGATTTAAGTATTTGAAGACTGCAACCCCAAGGAAGAGGAATTAAAAGTAGTATACGGGTGGATAATTAGGAGTAATAGGAACAAATTGACCAAGAGAAATCTTAGAATAAATATCAGGAAAGATGCTAGTTGTCAGATCTTGTAAACCTGTGGTTCTCAAACTTTTGTACTGGTGACCCCTTTCACATAGCAAGCCTTTGAGTGCAACCCCCCTTATAAATTAAAGAACACTTTTTTATATATTCAACACGATTATAAATGGTGGAGGCAAAGCGGGGTTTGGAGTAGAGGCTGGCAGCTCACCCCACCCCCGCATGTAATAACCTCACAACCCTTTGGGGGTCCTGACCCCCAGTTTGAGAACCCCTGCTGTAAACTAAGAATAATTGCCAAAAGAAAGCTGTAGACGTTTTTCGAAGAAAAACCACAAGCAAGGAAATTTAAGTTGGGGTTATCAGGTTCACTTCTCTTTTCTGATGATTCTACCAAGATCTTTCTTAAAAGGATCTCAGAGGTGATGTTACTCATGTGATCCAAGTTCCAGCAGTGCCTCTCTCGAGACTGGGGAGGGAGAGCCGGAGATCAGGTGACATCACTATTCTGGTTTCTAGTAAGGTAGGGAAAAATAGGCCTGTCTGTTCAGAAAGATTAGGAGTATCTTTATACATCATAAAACAGATGTAAAGATAAAAAGTGACTGCAGTTCATCTTTCGCTTCCTCAGTTTGCCAAATTGGGGAGGGGGGGGGAGAGGGGGCACCAAAAAGCAACAAGTCATTTCTGAACATCTTCTCATTTAAGAAATTTGAGATTGCATCTAAAGAAGGGCTGAAAAGAAGATTTCACCAGTTTTATCAGGATCATATTAATATACCATAACACAGGAGGCTTTCTAATGAGAGAAGTTCAAGAGTGCCAAGCATCACCTGAACTTGAGACAGAAGAAGAAACACTCACCAACATTCAGCTAGTCCATGACAGACAATAGCTGCCAAATAAACATGGCTGGATTAACCCAGACTCTAAGAAGCTAGGCAAGCAGTTTGTTATGGACATATAAAGGAATCCAATTGGGCCCAATTCAATACCACCATTGCTTTTTTCGACTTCAATTTGTAGATCTCCCAGTATGCTCCTTCCAAGAAGCCTGGAGGCCTCAGTTCACTGGCTAAGAAACTGTTCCTCTTGAACTCGGGAAACATGCTATCAGGGAAAAGATTGCTGGGTTGGAATGGAGAAAGTTGTGCCCGTTCTGGCTGATCTGTGGCTAGACTGAGAACACACCTCATATAATTGGCCTGCGTGGTAGTTAAGTTTAGGGGAGAGGAGGATGGTTAAAGAAACAAGGTTTATGGACTCTAAAGGAGTTTTGGTTTGCAGGACTCTAAAGCTCTACTGGCCTGTAAAAATGCGCCTGCCTTATATGCAAATTTCATAATTGGAAACTATTTTGCTAGAACACTATTGAAGTATTTTAACTATTTCTTGATAAATCCACTTGAATCCAGCCACCTTCAAGAAAGGCCTTTTCAGCCCCAAGGAAGATCTACTGCCTCAATCTTTATTGCCATCTTGTGTATTAAACACATTAGAATGATGATATTTAACATGTGATTATTCACCATCAAATCATTTGGCACACTAACAAATTCAGCTACCACCAATTAAGCAACAATAATCATTATTGACTACCTTTATGCTAAACTGATGTTCATAGAATCATAGAATATCAGGGTTGGAAGGGACCCCAGAAGGTCATCTAGTCCAACCCCCTGCTCAAAGCAGGACCAATTCCCAGTTAAATCATCCCAGCCAGGGCTTTGTCAAGCCTGACCTTAAAAACCTCTAAGGAAGGAGATTCTACCACCTCCCTAGGTAACGCATTCCAGTGTTTCACCACCCTCTTAGTGAAAAAGTTTTTCCTAATATCCAATCTAAACCTCCCCCACTGCAACTTGATGTTCCAGAACATGTTCCAGAAAAAAATCCCAAAAAACTGATGACTAGTGAGGTAGAGTACTTCACCTGCACATGAATATACTTTGTAGCAGTTTAACTTCATGTAGCACCTTTTATCACAAAGCACTTGATGTGTTCCACACGGCACCAGCTAACTACACAGATTGAAGTGAAGGGCAGCAGCTAAAATGGAGTATATTCCTCACAACAGCAGCTAGGTAAGAACATCAGGGCCAACCCTGCTCTTTGAAAACACCTCATCACAGACTCCAGTGTCCACACATCCAACCAAGATTCAGTTTGTAAGATACAGAATGAAAAGTCTTCTGTGAATTACACAGAACTCAACTCCTCTGTCTTGAAGATGGAGACCTGAACCAGCCCTTGCCTAGATTTGCACTTAAGACTAAAAGTCAGCAGTGAAAATAAGAACTCAGGACCTTGTGGCTCAGAACCTAGTACATTTGCTAACAGCAACCTGGTGAGGAAAGCAAAAGGGGACCTATTTTAAGCTTTGTCCAGCCCAATTCAATACTGAGTACTACCACCCGGTTCACAACAAAACTTAGTTTGCTACAGTCAGTACATCCTTAATGTGTGCTTACCAAATTCTGCAAAAAATTCCTAGTGTGTATGCTCAGTAGGGCTTGCAAAACTGATTCTCAGGCCATGACTACACTAGGAAAAGCTGGTGATTTTACAATGAGACCTAACAAGTTGTAACACCACAGTGTAAGCAGGACAAATTGTAGTTTTACCTCAAAGTAGCTGGTCAAAGTGAACCCTAAGACTTGGCCTATCTACACCTGAAATTTACCATGTTAGCTATCATGTGTTAGCTTCATCATTATATAAAACACACACATTTTTCAAGTGCAGATAAGGCCACAGGACAAGCAGAAATTTTACCTCAGAGTGAGCTAAACTGGGCCAAAAAGCCACTCCTGGGATGGAAGTGAGAAAGTAAGGAGTAGAGCAGCCCAAGCCACTGCAGCTTCATCAGCAGGAGAGGAAACAGACAGGAAGCAGAGAAGCCCTAAACTTCTTGCTTTTCTGGGAGTGGAGAGTGAAAATGCAGAGAACAGAGTAGCAGGAACTGCTGCCCTTTTATAGAAAAATACAGAAATGGAGTAGCAGACACACCCACTTCTCTGAAGAGGGAAGTAAGAAAGTTCTTACTGTTATTCCCAGAGAAGAGGGGGAGCCAGGAGCAAAGTGGCCCATCCAGAGAACAGTTGCTAAAAGGCAGGACTTTCCAGATGTCCTGGAGGACTGTAAAGAGATGGGGGGCCTAGAGTTAATTTATAGGTGGTGGGTTAATGAAGTATTCATTCAGTGGTGAGAACTGAGAGGTAGCCCAAAATTTGGGGGGGCAGAGAAGGAAGAGGATTCACTAGCAGTAGCAGGGAGACAAGAAGCCATCCCCAAATACATGTATTGAGCAGGATGGGGAAATAGAATTTATTAACAGGAGTATGTCAGGAATGACTTAACATGGAAAGGCAGAAAATATTCAGGAAGAAGTGAAGCTGTGATTATGTAAGTTTAATAGGTGTGGGGGGAAAAGAGAGTTCATGGAAAAACTGGTGATTTTTGCCCAAACTAGCAGGCTGCTTCTTCAGGAGAAAAGATATTGAGTGTTTTGAGCCCTGATGTTTAGTACATAATCGTCAGACTCCCATAATTCCCAAATCCAAACTAGTCTCCTTTGGAACAGGACTGTGCACAGGTCCCCACTGAGGACTATTTCCACACCAGATTGTAACTTTCAAACCTCAGCCAAAAATTTAAAAGGGAAAAAGTGCTCCATTTTGTCGGAGTTGTGAGCATCTGAAAATAGGTGATTAGGAAAAGTGTTTTGTCACTTTAACCCCACAAAACATTTACTCTTCAACCAGAGATCCTGAAGTACTTTAGATAGCTGGAAACAAAGTCCTCAACTCCTGCGCTCTAAGCGCTAGACACTTTCTTAAAAATTCAGAAAAGTGTCCTACCGTTACCACTCTCTCCTTCTCCCAACTACTGAAGCTTTAACTCAGCTTTTTATTTAAAGTTACCTTTGACCCTGTATTTCACTTCAGAAGTTTTAACCCAAGGCTATTTTTTAACCAAGAAGGATGTCACCAATTTAACAAAGGGATTATAATCTAGGTATCGAACATTTATCCCTATGGTATTTATAAAAAATCCTACCTACCACGTGTATTTATAATTCAGCATGACAGCAAAACCTTGTTGTTAATAAAACTATTCAGTGCACAATAAGTATGAAAGTACAGTGTAAGGGAAATGAAAAGACGACGAAGGGACAGAAAAAGGAACCAATTAAAATGAAGACAAAAGCAAAGATTGAAAACTCACATAAAAGAAATGTAATTACTTACTGTATTGTTTCATATAAATGTAAAAAACAGAGCTACATTTCTTAAAACCACGCTAAATTCTTGTTTTTGTTTTTTTAAGGCCTTGTCTAGAATGAGAATTTCAGGGAATGCTACTCCCTTCATTAGTCTACCATAGGAATGGGGGGGGGGAGACACTAAAATTCTCAGTATAGACAAGAAGCAAGACTATTTGTTTTGATACAAAGTATTTTAATGTGGCAATACACTACTCCTAAAGCCAACATATTTTAAGTAATGTGCAGTGGGGATTTAAAGGTAACTACGAGGACCAGAATAGGGGACTATTTATCCATCTTTAGTTATAGCAAATTTACTAATTCAATCAGAAGATTATATTTCTATATATAATAGGTGTTGGGATTAACACTGCTATTTCTTAGTAAAAAATCCCATCAAAGGATGTCTTTTAAAAAAAAATCAAAACAGTCCATGTTTCTTGTTATAAATGTTCATTTAGAAGTGTACAGCAGCTGTTTACAGTCTTGTAAATCTTTACTGTGTGACTGGTATGGAAGAGCAGGGCAAGATACTATCTAATTTTTAGAGTATTTTTCCAGTGTGTACAAAAATAATCACAATATTCTATTTTGGAAATTCTATAGTAAATGTGGATGAAATTTGTATTTCATCAACCCCTAGTTAAAATTAACCTGAGACAAAGCTTTATGTCCTGCAATGCAATCCTTTTCCAGCCGCAGAACACCACCCAAATTATAGCAACAACACGTATGAAGCAGTTACTTGACTTAAGATATAAGTTTTGTTAATATTTAGTAAATCAAGTTATTTGACCTGGTCCATGACCTGGGGTGAAGTTCAGGACGTGCAATAGCCAGGAATGTGGGGCAATCATCATAGGACTCAAGAAGCAGACCACCTGTGTGAGAGGTTTTATACCAGCTCAAGGTATCTTGCTGTAAACATGCTCTAGCCTGTCAAGTGATTTTTCATGTTTGAAATACAGTTGTGAGGTCAGAGTGGGTTGAAGAGGACACTTGAGAAGAAAATAATTTCCTCCAAGAGTGCCTTCTACCTTATGTTACATAGGTTAGCAAATTAAGTTTCAGCATCGCTGTGAGGCAAGAACTTTCCCTCATTTTGCAGATGAGGGAATGGATGCACAGAGTTGAAGCAATTTATCCTGGATCACAAAGCAAATTTGTAGCAGATCTAAGTTTTAGTCTTAATTCTAAGTCCCAGTCCTGTCCCTTAGTTACATATCATTCTTCCAATCACACTGAAGGTTAAAGCGGCTAGCAAGCAAGATTATTCTACTACCACCACTGCTCAGGAGTTTTTGATGAAATACGAATCGTTTTAGATCAGTCTGCCATACATTTCACCAAGAAAAGTAGGCACGGTAAGTCAAACTGATTATAAGGCAGAAGATCACCATGATCATCTCAGTCTGACGTCCGGTATAACAGGCCACAGCACTTTCCCTGAATTAACTCCTGTTTGAACTAGAGTAGATCTTTCAGAAAAACATCCAGTGATGGTGAATCTACCTCAACACTTGGTAAGTTATTCCAATGATTCATTACCCTCACCATCAAAAATTCATCCCTTATTTCTAGCCTGAAGTTGTCTAGCTACAACTTCCAGCTGTTATATCTTAATATACCTTTTTCTGCTAGATTGAAAAGCCCATTATCAATTCTTTGTTCCCCATAAACATACTTATAGACTGATCAAGTCACCCCTTAACCTTGTTGTTAAACTAAAACTGAGGTCCTTACATCTCTCATAAGGCAAGTTTCAACCCTTTAATCATTCTTGTGATTGTTCTCTGAACCCTCTCTAATTTTTTAACATCTTTTCTTGAATTGTGTACACCACACCTAGACAGTATTTCAGTAGCAGTCGCACCAGTGTCAAATACATAGGTGCTATAAACCTCCCCACTCAATATTCTCCTGTAAGCTAGAACAAAAACAAAAAAAAGTATCACATTACAATTATTAAACATTCTGAACCAAAGCACAGCATCAGAGAAATTCTGAAGGTTAACATATGCTTCATACCTGAACACACTGATCATTTCAGCAACTAATCAAACTAAGTCCTGCTTTTATACCAAGTGATAGCCACAGACTTGTCTACACTGGGGCCATCTTTTGGGGGTGGGAACAGAGACTGGTGTATCTGTACTAATGCAAACTGTTAGTGTAAATGCATTGCACTGGTGTGAAAAGTGATTTGCACCAGTGTGGGTTCCCCTAGTCCAACAGTTCTCAAACAGTGGGTCAGGACCCCAAAGTGGGTCACAACCCTGTCTTAACTGGGTTGCCAGGGCTGGCGTTAGACTTGCTGGGACCTGGGGCCCAGGGCTAAAGCCGATGCCTGAGCCCCACCACCCAGAGCCAAAACCCCATGGCTTCAACCCTGGGCAGCAGGGCTCGCGCTTCAGCTTTGGCCCCCCTGCCCTGGGGCTTACACGAGCTCAAGCTTCAGCCCCCTCTCTTGGGATCATCTAGTAATTTTTGTTGTCAGAAGGGGTTGCAGTGCAATGAAGTTTGAGAACTCCTGCCCTAGTCCAAAGGTAGTATAGATGGACTGTGTGCACTGTGGGGTGGGGAGGAGCAGATGACAAAAAGTAGGCAAACCCTAAGTTTACACTTTAGTCTTACCCATATTCTAGCTGTTGATTAAAAACAAATTAATCCATGAATTATTTTCTATCACTACCCGTGATCTAACTAATGCAATTCTTCACTAAAAAATAAGCTACAATTTACTTCACTTGTACTGGAACTGCACTAACACTGTGAGAGTCAAATTGCTCTTTCTAAACTGCATAAAAAAACCTTAACATGCCTCCATCTGTCCTATATTTTGAAGCAGTAGTTCATTATTTCATCCATACCAGTTGTGATATCACAGAGACAAAATAAACCAAATATCTCAAAGACAGTCAAGACTAGAAGCCATAAGAATTGTTTCAGAACTATACAGATATTGTATATTTTCTCTTTATTAGTACTATTGGCTTTTAATGCTTTCTGCTATATAATAGGAGGGGCATGTAATACACACCTCATGAAGCCTATGTTTACATCTTAGGCAGCTAAACTTCCAAAAGTCTGCTGTTATGCAATTATATTAATATATAGAAATTATGAAAGAACTTAGGTTGCAGCACTTTCCCAGCAATAAAAAAGGGAGTAAATTCAATTTAGCGTACCATCTTAGAATCCAAACAACTAAGTTTGCTTTCAACACTGAAACATATACACAAGCCAAGATACCTCGACATCATAAATTCCAGATCAATTATTCTTAAAATTGAAAGTGTTACTTTCAGGTTGCCAATGTAACACCATTGCTTAAACAGAATTAGTGGATTTTCCATCTATTTCAAGCCTTGTATAGCCGCACTCTTATAGATTGACGCCTTGACTGAATTACATCCTAGTAGTACTCAACAGGGGGGGCCAAATGCACTGATAGCCTCTTAGTGCTTTCTGGATATCAAGCTCTGTGGACTTACCAAACTACTCCCTTTTTGGACTGATGCTGCTAACTGAACACTCTAGTCCACATAAGATTCACTCAGCTACCAAAGTGATAGGTGCTTCAGAAACACCCAAAGCAGATGTTTCCTCTGATAAAGTATTTAGTTCCTATAACAAATATTAAGACTGTGGAATTATCAAGGCAGAATAAGATTGCGATCATTTAAGAGATCAGCTTCTGAACACAGGCTGTACATAACCCATTTATGGTTGATAAGTTACCCCCAAAATGTATTTATGTATTTAAAGTTGGGTTTTTATAACTACAATGCAATTTCAGTTGGATATCATGAATAGTAGTGAGGCCCTTCAACACTTGTAAGAAGGAAAAATAAAGGAATTACAATTTTTATTCCTATGAACTGACAGAAGTTACGCTAGGTACATGTTAGGAAAAGGGCAGGTCTGAGGTCTCATAAAACTGATCAATTTGAGGTTCAAACTATTTCTGGCATACTGCCATCAAGATAAAAGCCACTTCACACTGTTATACTTTGGACTTTTTACAAAATGTTTTTTGTACTTTAGCTCCAAAAAAAGGGTCAACTTAGTAATTAACCATTTCTTCCACAGCCTCTCTTGTAAACAGACACAGAACTACAAAAAAATAGAAATAAAAAAATACCAAACCACATCTATCAATTCATAAGGGGTGAGGGAGGACCAAGAGGGGACTGAAGGGAACCTATACTACCAATCCCTGGAGAATTTAAGGGCTTATTTTTAAAAAAGTTTCTACCACTTATGGTTGCTAAGAACATTCTAAATGTGACCCAGTGCTAGGTTGTCTTTGAGTCTGCAGACGGCTCCATTACCTCTGACTTTTCATAGCTTTCCCAAGCAGCAGCCGCAGAATGAAACAGGCACAATTTTCATCAGTCTCATTGAAACCCACAAGATTTGGAACTGCAGCAATAGGATTGCCCAGACATTTCTTAGTTTCACTATGCAGCTGTTAAGGAAAGCGCTGAGAAGCACCAGAGAGCACCACTGAAGCAATTCAAGGATCATCCAAAAAATTGAAGCTAAGGAGAGGACAGCACCCCTCTCCCTCATAAACAGTGCAGCCAGGAAGGAACAGTATAGTGGACCCCCAGAAGCCAAGCAGGTTTGAGGCAAAGGGAGAAGGCGAAATACATACAGTTGAAGGAGACAAGAGGTGGGTCAGATTCTGAGGCCAAAAGGGACCACTATGATGATAAAGTCTGACCAGTATAACACAGGCCATAGAACCTCAGCAAGGTAGTCATCAAATGCCAGGCATCTATTATCCAGAGACTGATCCAAAAGAAAGCTCCTAAGCAGATCTAGAGACATCATCCTGGTAGAAATCTAAAAATCCCTCTATTCCAGTAGTTAGCTGCTGACATACTCGCCTCTACTCCTAATTAACCTTGAACCTCCATGTGCCTACCCAATTTAATCATTTGTACTGGCCTATAGTTAATAGGATCTGGTATATTCTCAAACCCTGAAAAATGTATTTATATAAAATAAACTCACACCTGGAGTTGGTGAGCAGGTATATACCAAACAGCTTTGTTAGGATTTTTAGTGTAACCCACAATGGTGTTTCAAAGCCCAGATACTGAACTAGGATGAATGAATGCATCCGATGAAGTGGGCTGTAGCTCTCAAAAGCTTATGCTCAAATAAATTTGTTAGTCTCTAAGGTGCCACAAGTCCTCCTGTTCTTTTTGCAAATACAGACTAACACGGCTGCTACTCTGAAACCTGAACTAGGATGCTGAGCTACCTCACAATAAAATACATTTAACTCTGTTCTGTAGGAGCTAAAGTGAATCTGAAAGTTTCACTACAGATTACATATACAGAACCATCACGGACATATTATAGACAGATTGACATGTTGGAAGAATAAAAAGGATGGGCTGTCTTTAGAAAATCTGGGAGATTATATTAAACAAGAATAAAAATATCAGTTCAGGGACCAGGCTGCAGAATTTCTTAAGGATGACCTGGAGATCCATAATTTATATCCCCCTGAAATCTGCTTGCTTCCCTATCTGTCTGAGCTTCCTGGATGGATATAAACTTAACTTCTTGGTTCTTGCACTTTCTGCTGTTAGTATCTGTATTATGAAAGACCATCTCTAACTGAAAAACAAAGACTGCACTTTTCCTTCTCTGGAGGTTACCCACAAAATGAAAAGGAACTACTAGACTGATTTTTTTAGAAAATAATTAAATATGAACATAAGAACAGCCATACTGGGCCGGACTAAAGGTCCATAGCCCAGTGTCCTGTCTTCTGACAGTGGCCAACGCCAGGTGCCCAGAGGGAATGAACAGAACAGGGAATCATCAAGTGATCCATTCCTTGTCGCAGTCCCAATGTGACTGTTACATAAGCACTATGTAATAAGAATGTTTACAGGCAAAATTATAAGTCCCTTTAACTTTTATGAGGACTATGAAGAGTCAGAGTATTGGGTCCAACCAATGACTTTACAATAACCTTAAACTCACTCCATTCCTTCTCTCCACAAGGTGTCCTTCTTTTACATAATGACAGAGGGAAAGGTTTGGTTTTTGTTGGTACTTTTGACTTTGAATTCAAGTCACGATGAATAAAGGGGCTAAATTCAGAATAAAAATTAAAACATTTTGTTATAACAGATGTAGTTTACAATATGCTAAAGTCACTATCACTACATAAGATACAATTGGCACTTAAACGTCAAGAATTTAATCAAAACCAGCATGAAACAGGACTAGCATTATGATGCAAGGATAGACAGGCAAACTAGACAAGGATTCTGCTTCAGACACACAGTTGCAGGGCTCTAGTGTTAATTCTGAAGTCATTTGCACTCTACCTTTCAAATGGGTCCCTTGTGCAAGTGTCTAACACTGAGCTTCACGTACACCAGACACTGTATCTACTGACCAGTCTTTTATATTAAGCAAGGGAAGCAATATGATCTGAATAAATAAGGTAGCAGAATCAAAGCAGACTGAAGACAAACTGAAAAATGACAGAAGAGCTGTTTCTTCTAGGACAGAGCTAGTCTTCAGATTCAGCAAAACTGAAAGTTCCTCCTATTTTTAATTCAATGGATCCTCCATTTCTTGCAAACAGGTCATGATTTTTCCCCACCGAACTTAGAAGGAACTCACTACAATTCAGGCTAAGGTGGCAATCAAGTTCAAGACCAAGGTTTTACAAGCTCCAAGAGCAACACACATTAGGAGGGTTTTTTTCTCCATGCCAAAAGAAACACATTTCAGCCTTCAGCTGCCCCCCAAACACTGGGTGCGGTCCGCAGGGGGGGCACGGGAGCCTCACACCCCAGGGGACCGTAACACGAATGGAAGTGTCCCGGTCCCGTGCGCCAGCCGATCGGAGGGAGGAGCGGGGTAGCCGAGGTAAGGACCCCGCTCCAGCTCTTCTCGAGGGGGGTTAATCAATCCCGAGGGAACACGTGAGCGCGAGCGAGTGAGTTTCGGGCTGAACGGGAGGACCCGCGGGGAGGGAGGAACGGCAGCTGAAGGGCTTCGCCTGCCTGCGGCCGGAACCCCGTGGGGGCGTTAGCTCCAGCGCTGAGCGGCGCCCCAGGCCTCGCCCCACCGGCCCCTCCTCGACAAAGGGCTCCGGGGAACGGCGGCTTCGGAGGTCCCGGCCTGGACACGGGGCGGGCCTGCGGACCCCGGGGTGAAGGTCCCCCCCGCACACGCCGATGGCGGCGGGGGCTGAGGAGCAGAGAGGCCGCGCCCCCGGGAGGGCCGATCCCCCGGGCGCAGGCTGCGCCGGCGGCCCAGGGAGGAGGCCCCAGGCCGGACCGGCCCCGCGTGAAGGAGGGGCGGGCGGCGCACGGAGCTAATCCGGGCGGGCGGGAGAGGCCGCGGGGGGAGGGGCGCGCGGTGGCTCCTAGCGGTGGGGGAGGGGGAGGGGAAGGGGCGCCGCCGCGGCGGGGGAAGCGGCGGGCTGCTCCCCCTCCCCGCGCCAGCCCTCACCTACACAGTGAATGAGCTTGTGTCGCCACGAGTCGAGCTGGTGGCGGAAGCCGCGCCTCTCAATGGAGCATTCCTGCCGCCCGCACGGACTCGCCATCTTCTGGGGGAGGGCCCCGCACCGGCACGCCCACGGCCGCGGCTGGGGACGTCATCGCGCCACGCAGCGCGGCGTCCCGGCGGCCGCCTCGCGCCGCGCCCCCTCGCGCCCGGCCTGAGCGGGGGGAAGGGGGCCCCGGAGGCCGAGGGGTGGGAGGCCACGTGCTCCCGCGCGCCCCCGCGGCCCGCGCTGCCATGGAGACGGAGCGCGGGCCCTGCCCCGCCTGCGGGAGCTGGGCCCCTGCCAGGCCCTGGGGCGCCCCGCGGGGCACGTGCAGCGCTGAGCCCCGCAGCCGGGCGAGCAGCAGGCTGGCGCGGGCCGCCCTCGAGGGCAGCGGGGAGCTGCCTCCAGCTACAGCTAGGGGCGGGCAGGGTCACCGCGGAGCACAGCACTGGGCCAGCAGACCAGGAGCCACGGTGACAGGCGCCCACACGGCTTCACGTCCGCCGGCCGGGCGGAGCGGCGAGCAGCGATGGGCCGCTGCGCCAAGGCCCCCCGGCAGCTCCCACCATCACGCCCCAGGGCCAGCGGCTCCGAAAGGAGAACGGCGGGCGCGAGGAGCCCTCTCCCCGCCACCCTTCGTGAATGCGCCCCGCCGGGGGGAGGCGGGCTGCGGGCTGCCCCTGCTCGGACTCCGCTCCTTCAATGCCCCAGGAAGAGAAGGGACTTTCCGGTGCAGAAGCTGAGTTCTTAGCGGTGTGGGCGCTCTCCCAGCGCTGCAAGAAACCACCTCCGCCAGGGGGGTAGCGACCAGCGCTGTCCACGCCGCCACGGCCAGCCCTGGAAACACCCCCGCCACGGCGGGCTCAGCGCTGCCGGCAGCGTAGGGGGGCCTGCCCCACGCGCGCGGGGTCCGAGTGGTTTGGCCAGCAGTAGCCCTTGGTGCTCTGCATGCCCCCCTCCCCCCCCAGCTGAGGACATAAAGTGGGGAACAAGGTCGACCCACTCTCCGTTCCTGTGCTGGTGTAGAGTCCGGCTGGCGTTACATTCCGCAGGAGCAGGGAAGGAGGGTGGGGCGTGGAATACAGCTAGACAACATGTCTTGAAGAACTCCACTTACTGTACAGGTAAGTAATTTCCTCCTTCCTCGAGTGCTCCTCCGTGTGTTTTCACTTCGGGTAACTCCAAAGCAGTAACCTGACAAAAGGAGGCAGGTGCTAGGAATCTAACTAAATAGACTGCAGCACAGCCCTGCCAAACCTGGCATCAGACTGAGATGCCTCTACTACCAAATAACATCTAGTAAAACGATGAGAGGTGCTCCATTCAACTGCCTTCTACGCCTCAATTGTAGGGACACTTCTGAAAGGAGGTGTGGAAGCTGCCTACACCTTGGTGGAATGAGCCCTAACCTGACAAGTAATCGCTGACTAGCTATTCTGTAGCAAAATTTAATGCAGTCTGAGTCCCAGTTAGATAATCTTTGGGTTGAAATCCCTTGATCTTTGGATTCTTCACCAAAAGCAATGAAGAGCCTTGAGGGGACTAAATGGCTTTGTTTCATGCACATAGGTCAGGGCCCTAAAGATGTCTAAAGCATGGAGTGCAGCCTCCCCTGTGGAGGAATGCAGTTTAGGGGAATATACTGCTCCGCGTAGAATGTACATGAAAATTTCAAACAACTTTTGGTAGAAATGTATGACGTGGTCCAAGTGTGTGACCTTATCCTTATGAAAAGTGGTGTATGGAGGTTGCACTATAAAGGCCTGTATCCTACGGGCTGAAGTGATTGCTACTAGAAAAGATGTCTTAAGGGACCAATTAACCCCTTGAGGACAGTGTTTAGGTCCCAGGGAGGGAGAAGATCTTGTATAGTGGAAATAGGTGCAAAGTTGTTGCATGGGGATATATTTAAAGTGGGGCCTAATAAACTCCTGTGGTACTAAACTAACTCTAGATGGCACAGGGGAGCCAGGTTTCCTAGCATGTTGTACTTTCCATGGTAACCAGTGTGGCCATGAGTGGGAACTATACAGATAATTAGCAGGTGGCCAGGGCATGTGGTTCCAAACCAAGGGGTCCTGTCTGAAGTCCTTATGCTTACTATGACTCCTATGTCTGGAATCCCTATCTGAGAAATAGGGGTCATAGTGTTGTGATCTAGGATAGCATGTGGGAGAGTCCCCTGCACTATGATCTGAGGCAGAGGAAGAGTATGAAACGTCTTCCTCGTGGAGGGTGCGAGAAATTATCTGCTGGGAATCTGAGGGCTCTGGAATTATGGAACCCTGATCAGTGCTGAGTCATAGAGATTAGGACCTGAAGGAACCTCCTGCATCTCATAGGCCACCCACATAACCCAAAACCCATATCCTAAACCCAACAACTGAAAATAGACCAAAAATTACAGCTTGCAGCTATGAGAAACAGTTATTTGCCACAGAGAGAGAAGAGGAGGGACCAAGGTGCACCAGTGCTCAAGACACCTGCAATGGCAGGGAAGTAATTAAGTGGTATCCAGATAATCATGGCAAGTCGCCAGCACCCCACTCTGTAGAGGAAGGTGAAAAAACCCCAAAGTCACTGCCAATCTCACCTTGGGGAAAATGCCTTCCTGACTCCACATCAGTCAGATCCTGAGCCTGTGAGCAAGAACCAGCCAGCCAAGCATCTGAGAGAGAGAATGCTCAGCACCACCTCAGAGCAACTGCCCTCCCTATCCAGTGCCCCAGCTCTGGCCATCTCTGCTGTTTCAGAGGAAGCAGATACAAACAAACAAACAAACAATACAGTGGGATGGAGGGGAATCCCTTCCTGACCCCTGCAGGTGGCTGGCTGAAGCCTTGAAGTATCATCTTTTAGGAACACAAGACATAAACCAAGTGAGCCCCAGGACTGGTGCGCCTTGCCCTCTACCATCACAAACAACCCTGTCATACAATTTCACTCATAAATTTGTCCACTTCTGTCTTAAAACTAATTTAGTTCTAGAACCTCCTCTTAAAAGGCGGTTCTAGAACCTCCCCCCTCTGATGGTTGGAAATCTTCTGATTTCTAGCCTGAATTTGTTCATGGCCAGTTTGTACCGATTTGATCTCATGCCAACATTACTCTTCAGCTCAGTGGTTCTCAAACTTTTGTACTGGTGACCCCTTTCACATAGTTAGCCTCTGAGTGCGACACCCTTATAAATTGAAAATACTTTTTTATATATTTAACACCATTATAAATGCTGGAGGCTTAGCAGGGCTTGGGGTAGAGGCTGACAACTCGTGACCCCTTGAGGGGTCCCAACCCCCAGTTTGAGAACCCCTGCTTTAGCTTAAATAGTTCTTCAAGCTCCCTGGAGCTTTCCCCACAATGTAGAGAGCAATCATCTCCCCTCTCAGCCACCTTTTTGCTAGGCTAAATACACCAAACTCTTCCAGTCTCCTTTCATAAGATAGGCCCTCCATTCCCCTGAACATCCTAGTAGCTTTCTCTGCACCTGTTCCATCTTGAATTAATCTTTCTTGAACATGTACCAGAAATGTACACAGTATTCCAAATTAGGTCTTACCAGTGCCCGTACAGAGTGACATTAATACTTCTCTCTCTACTGGAAATGTGTTGCCTAATACATGCTAAGATCACATTTGCCTTTTTCACAGCTACATCACACTGGCGGCTCATATTCATCCTGTGATCAACCCACATACCCAGGTCTCTCTCCTCTGTTGCTTCCAACTGATGAGCTCCCATGTTGTAGCAGAAATTCTTCTTTTTAGAACTAGGTGCCTGACTTTACACTTTCTGCGATTGAATTTCATCCCATTTCTGTTACTCCTGTCTTCAAGATCATCCAGATCTTCCTGTCTAATATTCCAATCTTTCTGTGTAATGACAATGCCCCCCTGCCTTCTATCGTCAGCAAATTTAATTAGCACACTTCTACTGTTTGTGCCAAGGTCATTCATAAAAATATTTAATAAATTGGTCCCAAGACTGATCCTTGAGGAACTCCATTAGTAACCTTCCTCCAGTCAGATAGTTCACCTTTGAGCAGAACCTGTTGCCTTCTCCCTTTTAGCCAGGTCCTTGTCCAACTTACAGTGCTTATACTAATTCCTCTCCTCTAATTTAACTCATAATTTCCCACATGGAACCATGTCAGATGCTTTGTTGATATCCAAGTGTATTAGATTTCCTGCGCTTCTCTTATGTAAACAAATCAGTTATTTTCTTAAAGAAGGAAATCCGGTTAGTCTGGCATGATTTACCTTTGGAAAACCCATGTTGTATTACATCCGTTTTACTGTTTACCTCCATGAATGTAATTATTTCCTTCACAATTGTTCTAGGAAGGTCAGTATGGAAGCTGACACTACCAGTGCAGCTATTTTCACAGAAGAAGAAAAGAGAGAATCAGGCAGAGCTAAGCCAGTTAAATCCACCACTGTGGTAAATCTCGGTACCAGTAATAAGAGGTTCAAGACAGTGGATGATGGCACCAGAAATGTTGGCACAGGTGCAGAAAATTCCATGACTGATTATCACAAGAGTATGTGATGGTACTGGGCACTCCATACCAAAGTCAGAGTGAACATTAGGTGGTACTGGAGTTTTACTAACAGGGAGTGCCAGTACGACATGGATCACCCCTGAGCTATCCTTTCAAAGTAGAGAAAGGGGATCTCTCCCTTGCTGTCTTAGACCATCCTTGGAATGCAGACCCACATCCGTGCTCCTCAAGTGGGGGGGGGGGCTGTGACCTATCCTTGTCAGACAAGGAGAAAGGCTTTACAGACACAGCAGCAGGGGATTGTCTCAAAGCACTAAAGGGTGATGCAAACATAGTGCCTGCTGCAACGCTTTTGGAAGAGGACTTTGTAGAACTCATCTGGTCTCGTTTTCCTGAGTCAGAAGCAGGACTCATGGACTTGTCTTACAGAAACATTTTAAGCAAGCATCTGTCACTTTCAGGGACTGCTTGGAGAATGAGTATCCATCATTAAGAGGAAGTGCAGCCTCACATGATGAATAATGCTTAAACCCAAGGGATTTCTGGTCAGCCATAAGACTGAATACCCCATACCCGGTGAACAAAATAGAAACAAGGTAGAAAAGTCACCCAGCTAAGACTTACAAAAAAACCTGTCCTAGATGCTAACACCCAGCTAACTACACTAAGGGCAGCTATATACAAAAACCTTAACTAGATCGTAAGTGCAAGAGACAGGAACACTGCTCGACACTGTGTCTTTCAACCACGGGTAGTAAGAAGGAACTGAGGGTCAGTTGGCCTCGCTCTGGCCTTTCTGCCCTGGGCTAGGTGAGGGCATGCAGGGTGGAGGCAGGGAACACAAGACGCTGCTGGCCAAAGGATTCTCTCCTCAAGCGCAGTTGCACCACAAGTGGAATACTACAGACAGGAACCGGCATTACTACCTCGCAGCAGGACTAATCACCACTTTTTAGAAAGGTGAGTTTACTCAGTGAGGAAGAGGGAATAATTCTCACACGTTTTACCTGCTTCTTAGTGACCTCCTCTGCCGTTTTCTGATCCTCTCACTGCCTAAATCCAACCTGCTTCTCATCCTCTGTTGCCCTCCCCACGTCAAACCAGCCCCTCCCAAACTGCCTAATTCGGTTCATTCCTCCACCACTGTCCAAAATGTCATGAGCAGCTGGTTCCTCACTTGGTACTAGGCCCTTGCATGGTCATCATTTAAAATCATCAGACACCCCACGGAACCTGTCCAATCCAGTCCTTCCCAACCGTCACTCTCCCTCAAACCTGCTCTGTTCAAACCAGTGGTCTCTCCCCATGCCAGTCTGCCCAGTTTAAACTGTTTCACTCCACCCTAGCCTACCCCCTTCATACTCTTAATCCCCACTCCAGTCACCCCTCCTAGCATGCCCAATTGAAACTGACATTCCCAACTGTCACTTCTCCCTCCATATCAACTGACATTCCCAACAACCCTTACACCCGATTGCTGCTGCCACCCCATTCCAATGGCCATTCCCAGCACCTGTCACTCCCCACCCAATCCCACCTGCCATGTCCATTGCCACTCCCGCTCCTAACCTGCTCCATCCCAACTGCCAATCCCAACTGGCACTCCCTGTCCAGATCAGACTGCCAGTCCCAACTGTCACCCCCTCATCCCAACTGCCAATCTCAACTGTCTCTCCCTGTCCAGATCAGACTGCCAGTCCCAACTGTCACCCCTCATCCCAACTGTCACTCCCCGTCCAGATCAGACTGCCAGTCCCAATTGTCACCCCTCATCCCAACTGCCAGTCCCAACTGTCACCCCCTCATCCCAACTGCCAGTCCCAACTGTCACTCCCCGTCCAGATCAGACTGCCAGTCCCAATTGTCACCCCTCATCCCAACTGCCAATCTCAACTGTCACCCCCTCACCCCATCTGCCAATCCCAACTGTCACTCCCCATCCAGATCAGACTGCCAGTCCCAACTGTCACCCCTCACCCCATCTGCCAGTCCCAACTGTCACCCCTCATCCCAACTGCCAGTCCCAACTGTCACTCCCCGTCCAGATCAGACTGCCAGTCCCAATTGTCACCCCTCATCCCAACTGCCAGTCCCAACTGTCACCCCCTCATCCCAACTGCCAGTCCCAACTGTCACTCCCCGTCCAGATCAGACTGCCAGTCCCAATTGTCACCCCTCACCCCATCTGCCAATCCCAACTGTCACTCCCCGTCCAGATCAGACTGCCAGTCCCAATTGTCACCCCTCATCCCAACTGCCAATCTCAACTGTCACTCCCCATCCAGATCAGACTGCCAGTCCCAACTGTCACCCCTCACCCCATCTGCCAGTCCCAACTGTCACCCCTCACCCCATCTGCCAATCCCAACTGTCACTCCCCGTCCAGATCAGACTGCCAGTCCCAACTGTCACCCCTCACCCCATCTGCCAATCCCAACTGTCACTCCCCGTCCAGATCAGACTGCCAGTCCCAATTGTCACCCCTCATCCCAACTGCCAATCTCAACTGTCACCCCCTCACCCCATCTGCCAATCCCAACTGTCACTCCCCATCCAGATCAGACTGCCAGTCCCAACTGTCACCCCTCACCCCATCTGCCAGTCCCAACTGTCACCCCTCACCCCATCTGCCAGTCCCAACTGTCACCCCTCACCCCATCTGCCAGTCCCAACTGTCACTCCCCGTCCAGATCAGACTGCCAGTCCCAACCCCAAATCGCCCAGTTCTATCTGCAACTCCCAGTCTCTTCCCTCCCAATCTGCTTCTTGCAGTCTCCACTCTCCAGCCTGTCTGCTTCCAACTGGCCACCTCAGACTTCCCGTATCCCAACTGCCACAGAAACTTCTTGTTCCAATAGCCCACCTCGTGCTCTTGCTAAAGGGGCATCACCCAAAACACCTGCTGGCTAGGCCACTCCTTGTGCCCCTGTTCCACATGCTTTCTGCCCTCTGGATTTTGCAAAGGGCCCCAAGACGTTAGCTAGCGTGGAACTTTTGACTCCTCGCCAAATGACCGTATCCCACTGGAGCTGATCAATGTGCTGTCAGACAGCCTTGTCTTCCTTCACTGTGCCCTTGCCTTGGGGAACAAGAGTCCAGGGAAGCCGCACCCCAGGGGATATTTCAGTTTGATTCCTTGGGGGTTTTGGTTATACAAGGTGCAGTTTAGTGGGGCTGTTCTGCATGGACCATACTGGACTTTCATCAGGTTGGATTCACAGCATCTGAGAATTGCTGAGACAGAATGGGGAGGAACTGGTTCCATACTAAGCTGTCACTTGTAAGTGGCACCAGTACCTAGGGAATTCAGCAGTGTACTGGTTAAATCAGTACACTGAACACTCATCTGTGTTACCTAGTACCTAGGCTGAAGGACCAAACTTCAAGCAGTTTGTTTCTGTATTTTTATTAGAGCTACGTTCTACATTTGGGTTTTTGATAAAAGCTCTCATGGAAGCCTCGTGTGCCTCAAGCAATGATTCAGAGAGGAGGCAGTTTAGTATATAAGGGAGGACATTCCAGATGTTGAAAGCAACCTGGACCAAGGAGGTTAGAGGTCAATGGGGAAAGGATACTAGTGAAGCATATAGGAGAAAAGTCGTGGTGGAGCATAGAGAGCAGTAATAGGGAGCAAAAGGAAACCAGATCAAAGATGTACACGTGAGCTGAGTCATGCAGAGCCCTGAAGATGAAGACAAGAATCAAAACTTGATATGGAAGGTGGGAGAAATGACTCAAGCAGAAAGTGAAACATCCTTGCATTAGTAAGTAACCTCATTCACTTCCTTGTCTCCTGGTGGCATCATGTATCACAAACCTCTTTTGCCAGACCCACTGCTGGGCACTATGCAAAATGCAGAAGAAACCATCTCTTGCCCCAAGGACGACACAGTGTAAACTGAAGGGCTATACAGAACGTACCGGGACACCGAGAGGAAAGGTTTGTCTTGGAGCATTTGGTTTTGTGTATCCACAGTTTTGGTTTTGGTGGTGGGAGGAAAAGAGGGTTGATTTGTTCTCCTATGCTGGCTGTAATTGGAACCTCACTCTAAGCACAGTCAATCCTTCACCCTGCTCTAGGATGAATCTTGGCTGTTTTGACCACTCCACTGAATCGTCTTCTGCTCTGGCTCTTTGGGGAATGTGATAGTGAAGAGGGGAACCTTATGGTGTGACTTGAAGATGGTAAGGCAAGGACACTTCCTTGGGTTTCTTTAGTAGATTGCCAGAGTCCTGAGAACTCCCTCCTGCTCCTTCAGTCTATATGTGGGTTTGCACAAATGCAGAGTGCTGGAGAGCAATAGCTGCTATGGAGGGTCCTGCAAGGAGAGGTGGTCTAGGTGTGTCAGACTGTGTATTGTATGAGAAGCAAATGCAGGCTGTTGGAGCACAGCCACAATACGCTGTCTCTCCAGCTCCTTTCACTCAGGCCTCGTCTACATTAAGGTTTTAGCCACTAATATAACTAGAGTTGGTCTGAAACCAGAATTTCCGTTCCACAGGATATTCCAAAGAAGGTTTTGTTCCAGATCAACCCGAAAGGTCAAAATTTCACAATTTCCCATAGAACAAAAATTGTGCCACCGCTGAAATGTTTAATTTCAATATCAATTCATTTTGTTTAGACTTTTATATTACAATATTAAATATATCATTATAAAGTAAAAATGTTTCAACTTTCTTGTTTTGATTAACTTTATATTATAGTTGAAATTAAAAGGTAAAAAAAATTTATCAAATGAAAAAAATTATTTAAACTAAACAAGAAAGTTGAAATGACTCATTCTGACTTTTACCTGTCCAAAATTTCATTGAAATTGACCTGTTCCTAAAAAATGTTTTGATTACAGTGAAAATGCATTTCCCAACAGAAAATTGTTCAACCAACTCTAATTGCCCTGATGGGACTATGCCACTGAAAAACTTTAATGTGGACAAGGCCTTAGATTCATAGATTTTAAGGCCAGAAGATTCCATTTGAGATCATCTAGTCTGACTTCTTGCACAACAAAGGCCAGAGAATCTCATCCATTGGGGAATCTGCATCAGACCTATAACTTCTGGTTGATGTATAGCATAAGTTTTAGAAAGAGATATCTAGACTTCACTTGAAAACTTCAGGAGAGGGAGAATCCACCACAACCCTAGCTAAGTTGTTCCAATGGTTAATTACCCTCCCTATTAAAATTCTGCACCTTATTTCTAGTCTGAGTTTGTCTAACTTCAGCTTCCAACCTTTGGATCTCACTATGCTGCTGTCTATGAGATTCTCCTCCTTCAAATCTGTCCTCAAAACTCTCCTTTACCATGAGGCCAACAAAAAACGTGACATTGGTTAGGCCTCTGGTGTGCTGAGACCACTGCCTGTCGTGCTGACCAATCCTGTCTCATTGTTCCCTTGTACTCTCTCCTGCCCCCCATCTGTCTGTATCCATCTTTAGTCTCCTGTCATACACGTGAATTGTAAGATCGTTGAGTCAGGGACCATCTGTTTGTTCTGTGTTTGTACAGTGCCTCACACCATGGAGTCTGGTTCAGGACTTAGGGCTCCTAGGCAGTATTGTAATGTAAATAAATAATAATAATTATAGTAATTCAGAAATTAGTTGGATTTCAGCTGTCCCCATATAGACTGAGTACATGTCACCTGAAAATGGGATGGAGAGAGAAAATTTCCTAGACACCATTAATGACGGCTTCTTGGAGCAGCTAGTCCTGGAACCCCCAAGGGAAGAGGCAATTCTTGATTTAATTCGAAATGAGGTACAGGGATTGGTCCAAGGGGTGAATAGAGCTGAATTGCTCGGTAATAGCGACCATAATGTAATTAAATTTAATATCCTTGTAGAGAGGGAAAAACCAAAGAAACCCACCACAGTAGCATTTAACTTCAAAAACGGAAACTACGCAAAAAATAAAGAAGCTATTTAAACAGAAATTAAAAGGAACAGTCACAAAAGTGAATGCCTGTGAGCTGAATGGAAACTTTTTAAAAACACCATAATAAAGGCTCAAACTAAATGTACACTCCAAATAAAACAAATTAAAAAAACAGTAAGAGGAACAAAAAAATGGCACCGTGACTAAATAATAGAGTGAAAGATGTAGTTAGAGACAAAAAGGCACCTTTTAAAAACGGAAAGTCAGATCCTCCTGAGGAAAAGAGATAGGAACAAACTCTGGCAGGGCATGTGTAAAAATATAATGAGGCAGGCCAAAAAAATAATTTGAAGAACAGCTAGCCAAAGACACAAAAACTAAAGCAAATTTTTTTTAAGTGCCTCAGAAGCAGGAAGCTGCCAAATTAATCAGTGGGGCCACTGGATGATTAAAGTGCTAAAGTAGCACTCAAGGAAGATAGGTCATTGCAGAAAAGCTAAATGAATTATTTGCATTGGTCTTCACTGCAGATGATGTGAGGGAAATTCCCACACTTGAGCCATTCTTTCTAGTTGGCAAATCTGAGAAACTGTCCCAGGTTGAGAAGTATCAGGGGGTAGCCATGTCAGTCTGTATCCACAAAAGCAACAAGGAGTCCGGTGGCACCTTAAAGACTAACAGATTTATTTGGCAGAAGCTTTCATGGGTAAAAAACCCACTTCTTCAGATGCATAGAGTGAAACTTAAAGATGCAGGCATTATTATACTGACACATGAAGAGAAGGGAGTTACCTCACAAGTGGAGAACCAGTGTTGACAGGGCCAATTCAATCAGGGTGGATGTAGTCCACTCCCAATTAATTGATGAGGAGGTGTCAATTCCAGGAGAGGGAAAGTTGCTTTTGTAAGCCAGCCACTCCCAGTCCCTATTCAAGCCCAAATTAATGATGTTAGATTTGCAAATAAATTTTAGTTCTGCAGTTTCTCTTTGAAGTCTGTTTCTGAAGTTTTTTTTGTTCAAGTATGGCTACTTTTAAATCTGTTATAGAATGTCCAGGAAGATTGAAGTGTTCTCCCACTGGCTTTTGTATTTTACCATTCCTGATGTCTGATTTGTGTCCATTTATTCTTTTACGTAGAGACTGTCCGGTTTGGCCAGTGTCCATGGCAGAGGGGGATTGCTGGCATATATCACATTAGTAGATGTGCAGGTGAATGAGTCTCTGATGGTGTGGTTGATATGGTTGGGTCCTCTGAAGGTGTCTGAGCAGGCAACGCGGTTTGTTACAGGGATTGGTTCCTGGGTTAGTGTTTCTGTGGTGTGTAGTTGCTACTGAGTATTTCCTTCAGGTTGAGGGGCTTTCTGTAAGTGAAGACTGGCCTGCCTCCCAAGGTCTGTGAGAGTGAGGGATCGTTTTCTAGCGTAGGTTGTAGATAGATGATGACGTGCTGGAGAGGTTTTAGCTGGGGGCTGTATGTGATGGCCAGTGGTGTTCTGTTATTTTCCTTGTTGGGCATGTCCTGTAGTAGGTGACCTCTGGGTACCCGTCTCGCTCTGTCAATCTGTTTCCTCACTTTCCCAGGTGGGTATTGTAGTTTTAAGAATGCTTGATAAAGATCTCATAGGTGTTTATCTCTGTCTGAAGAACTGGAACAAATTTAGTTGTATCTTAGGGCTTGGCTTGGCTGTAGACAATAGATTGTGTGATGTGTTCTGGATGGAAGCTGGAGGCATGTAGGTAAGTACAGCAGTCAGTAGGTTTCCAGTTTAGGGTGGTGTTTATGTGACCATTACTTATTTGAGGTTAATGGTGGGGTGGAAATTGTTGAAATCCAGGTGGACTTCTTCAAGGGCCTCCTTCCCGTGGGTCCATATGATGAAGATGTCATCAATGTCCCAGACTGAGGTGCCAGTAGAGGAGGTTTTGGAACAAATTGATAAATTAAACAGTAATAAGTCACCAGGACCAGATGGGATTCACCCAAGAGTTCTGAAGCAACTCAAATATGAAATTTCAGAATAATTAATGGGGGTATGTAGCTTATCGCTGAAGTCACCCTCTGTACCAGATGACTGGAGGGTAGCTATTGTGACACCAATATTTAAAGGCTCCAGTAGTAATCCTGGCAACTACAGGCCAGTAAGCCTAACTTTAGTACCAGGAAAACTGGTTGATACTATAGTAAAGAACAGAATTACCAGACGCATAGAAGAACATACTATGCTGGGGAAGAGTCAACTTCCGTACAGCTTCTGTAAAGGGAAATCGTGCCTCACAATCTATTAGAATTCTTTGAGACGGTCAACAAACATGTGGCTAAGGGTGATCCAGTGGATATAGTATACTTGGACCTTCAGAAAGCCTTTGACAAGGTTCCCTACCAAAGGCTTTTAAGCAAATTAAGCAGACGTTATAAGAAGGAAGGTCCTCTCATGGATCAGTGACAGGTTAAAAGATAGGAAACAAAGGATAAGAATAAATGTTCAGTTTTCACAGTGGAGAGAGGTAAATAGCAAGGTTCTCCAAGGATCTGTATTGGGATCTGTGCTGTACAACATATTCATAGAAGATCTGGAAAAGGGGATAAGCAGTAAGATGGCAAAATTTGCAGGTGATACAAATTTTCTCAAGATAGTCCAAAGCTGACTACAAATATTTACAAAGGGATCTCACAAAATTGGGTGACTGGGCAGCAAAATGACCGAGGAAATTCAGCGTTGATAAATGCAAAGCAATGCCCATCGGAAAACAATCCCAACTATGCATCCAAAATGATGCAATCTGAATTAGCTGTTCCCATTCAAGAAACAGATCTTGGGGTCATCGTGGATAGTTCATAGAATCATAGAATATCAGGGTTGGAAGGGACCCCTGAAGGTCATCTAGTCCAACCCCCTGCTCGAAGCAGGACCAATTCCCAGTTAAATCATCCCAGCCAGGGCTTTGTCAAGCCTGACCTTAAAAACCTCTAAGGAAGGAGATTCTACCACCTCCCTAGGTAACGCATTCCAGTGTTTCACCACCCTCTTAGTGAAAAAGTTTTTCCTAATATCCAATCTAAACCTCCCCCACTGCAACTTGAGACCATTACTCCTTGTTCTGTCATCTGCTACCATTGAGAACAGTCTAGAGCCATCCTCTTTGGAACCCCCTTTCAGGTAGTTGAAAGCAGCTATCAAATCCCCCCTCATTCTTCTCTTCTGCAGGCTAAACAATCCCCAGCTCCCTCAGCCTCTCCTCATAAGTCATGTGTTCTAGACCCCTAATCATTTTTGTTGCCCTTCGCTGGACTCTCTCCAATTTATCCACATCCTTCTTGTAGTGTGGGGCCCAAAACTGGACACAGTACTCCAGATGAGGCCTCACCAATGTCGAATAGAGGGGAACGATCACGTCCCTCGATCTGCTCGCTATGCCCCTACTTATACATCCCAAAATGCCATTGACCTTCTTGGCAACAAGGGCACACTGCTGACTCGTATCCAGCTTCTCGTCCACTGTCACCCCTAGGTCCTTTTCTGCAGAACTGCTGCCTAGCCATTCAGTCCCTAGTCTGTAGCGGTGCATTGGATTCTTCCATCCTAAGTGCAGGACCCTGCACTTATCCTTATTGAACCTCATCAGATTTCTTTTGGCCCAATCCTCCAATTTGTCTAGGTCCTTCTGTATCCTATCCCTCCCCTCCAGCGTATCTACCACTCCTCCCAGTTTAGTATCATCCGCAAATTTGCTGAGAGTGCAATCCACACCATCCTCCAGATCATTTATGAAGATATTGAACAAAACCGGCCCCAGGACCGACCCTTGGGGCACTCCACTTGATTCCGGCTGCCAACTAGACATGGAGCCATTGATCACTACCCGTTGAGCCCGACAATCTAGCCAGCTTTCTACCCACCTTATAGTGCATTCATCCAGCCCATACTTCCTTAACTTGCTGACAAGAATACTGTGGGAGACCGTGTCAAAAGCTTTGCTAAAGTCAAGAAACAATACATCCACTGCTTTCCCTTCATCCATAGAACCAGTAATCTCATCATAAAAGGCAATTAGATTAGTCAGGCATGACCTTCCCATGGTGAATCCATGCTGGCTGTTCCTGATCACTTTCCTTTCATGCAAGTGCTTCAGGATTGATTCTTTGAGGACCTGCTCCATGATTTTTCCAGGGACTGAGGTGAGGCTGACTGGCCTGTAGTTCCCTGGATCCTCCTTCTTCCCTTTTTTAAAGATCGGCACTACATTAGCCTTTTTCCAGTCATCCGGGACTTCCCCGGTTCGCCACGAGTTTTCAAAGATAATGGCCAATGGCTCTGCAATCACAGCCGTCAATTCCTTCAGCACTCTCGGATGCAACTCGTCCGGCCCCATGGACTTGTGCACGTCTAGCTTTTCTAAATAGTCCCTAACCACCTCTATCTCCACAGAGGGCTGGCCATCTCTTCCCCATTTTGTGATGCCCAGCGCAGCAGTCTGGGAGCTGACCTTGTTAGTGAAAACAGAGGCAAAAAAAGCATTGAGTACATTAGCTTTTTCCACATCCTCTGTCACTAGGTTGCCTCCCTCATTCAGTAAGGGGCCCACACTTTCCTTGGCTTTCTTCTTCTTGCCAACATACCTGAAGAAACCCTTCTTGTTACTCTTGACATCTCTTGCTAGCTGCAGCTCCAGGTGCGATTTGGCCCTCCTGATATGATTCCTACATGCCCGAGCAATATTTTTATACTCTTCCCTGGTCATATGTCCAACCTTCCACTTCTTGTAAGCTTCTTTTTTATGTTTAAGATCCGCTAGGATTTCACCATTAAGCCAAGCTGGTCGTCTGCCATATTTACTATTCTTTCGACTCATCGGGATGGTTTGTCCCTGTAACCTCAACAGGGATTCCTTGAAATACAGCCAGCTCTCCTGGACTCCTTTCCCCTTCAAGTTAGTCCCCCAGGGGATCCTGGCCATCCGTTCCCTGAGGGAGTCGAAGTCTGCTTTCCTGAAGTCCAGGGTCCGTATCCTGCTGCTTACCTTTCTTCCCTGCGTCAGGATCCTGAACTCAACCAACTCATGGTCACTGCCTCCCAGATTCCCATCCACTTTTGCTTCCCCCACTAATTCTACCCGGTTTGTGAGCAGCAGGTCAAGAAAAGCGCCCCCCCCAGTTGGCTCCTCTAGCACTTGCGCCAGGAAATTGTCCCCTACGCTTTCCAAAAACTTCCTGGATTGTCTATGCACCGCTGTATTGCTCTCGCAGCAGATATCAGGAAAATTAAAGTCACCCATGAGAATCAGGGCATGCGATCTAGTAGCTTCCGTGAGCTGCCGGAAGAAAGCCTCATCTACCTCATCCCCCTGGTCCAGTGGTCTATAGCAGACTCCCACCACTACATCACTCTTGTTGCACACACTTCTAAACTTAATCCAGAGACACTCAGGTTTTTCTACAGATTCGTACCGGAGCTCTGAGCAGTCATACTGCTCCCTTACATACAGTGCTAGCCAGTTCTCTGAAAACATCCACTCAACGTGCAGCGGCTGTCAAAAAAGCAACCAGCATGTTAGAAACTATTAGGAAAGGGATAGATAAGACAGAAAATATCATAATGCTACTATAGAAATCCAGGGCACACCCACACCGTTAATACTGCATGCAGTTCTGGTGGCCCCATCTCGAAAAAGACACATTAGAAATGGGAAAAGTACAGAGCAGGGCAACAAAAGTGATTAGGGGATGGAACAGCTTCCGTATGAGGAGAGATTGAAAAGACTGGGGCTGGTCAGCTTGGAAAAGAGACGACTAAGGGGGGGGACAGATATGAGGGAGGTCTATAAAATCATGACGGGGTGGAGACAGTGAACAGGGAAGTATTACTTACCGCTTCCCATAACACATGAACCCGGGGTCACTGAATTAAATTAATAGGTAGGAGGGTTAGAACAAACAGAAGGAAGTATTTCTTCACACAATGCACAATCAGCCTGTTGAACTTGTTACCAGGGAATGTCGTGAAGGCCAAAAGTATAACAGGGTTCAAAAAAGAATTCGATAAATTCATGGAGGACAGGTCCATCAATGGCTATTAGCCAAGATTGTCTGGGATGCAACTCCATGCTCTGGGTGTCCCTAGCTTGTGATGGCCAAAAGCTGGTTCTGGATGACAGGGGATGGATCACTTAATAATTGCCTTGTTCTGTTCATTCCCACAAAAGCATCGGAAGACAGGATACCGGACTAGATAGGCCATTGGTCTGACACAAACTGGCCATTCCTATGTAGAACTCTTCTCCCCACCGAAGTACTTACAGACTGCTGTTGTGCTGAGCACCAGTGGTAGCTTCTTTGGGAGTTTCTTGGAGCACTGTCTACGCTGGTGCTTTACAGTGCTGAAAGTCGCAGCGCTCAGGGCTGGGTTTTTTCCACACCGCTGAGTGAGAAAGTGGCAGTGCTGTAAAGAGCCAGTGTAGACAAGCCCCAAGATAGAGAGAGTTGCAGTCCAGCCTGGATGACAAAAGTGGGACCCACCATGGCCAGTACAAAGGGATGGGGGGATTTCAGAGGAACCCACCAGCACCAGCACAGGATTCAAATGGTCTTTGGGTGGGGTCACAATTTGAGCTGAAACTTCAGCATTGCCCCTTTCTCCCCAGTTGGTGCGATTTACCCTTGCTGCTGCCCTCCTTCCCTCTTTCACACATTCTAGTGGCTCCCCTTTGATGTTAATTGGTTGCAGGCCACATTAGTGGAGACTAGCAGTTCCCCAGCTCATCTGCTCATTGCTCTCCCGCTGCCTGGACTACTGAAGGAAACTCTTTGATGTTAATGAGACACAGACGATTTCACTTAGCGCCAAGGAGCGCTCGGCATCTTAAAGGTAAGAATTTCCAGGCGGATTGTCCAGCGAGTCACTCCAACATCTGCTTTGCCACAGGAACGGAAAATGCATGAAAAGGCTCTAGCAGCAGGAACCTGCATTCTCTTGCACTCAGTATTAGGACATGGGGCCCATGAGACGCCAGAGGTGGGAAAAATCCAGAGTGAAATCCTGGCTCCACTGACGTCAATGGGAGTTTGCTGTTGACTTCAATGGGACCAGGATTTCACCCAGCTGGGAATTGCCTACCTCTGTGGTGCTACTGCTGGACTGAGTCAGGGGCAGTAAGAACAGGCTGGCCTGTGAGTTGCAAATCTGCAGGAGTGTGATTGCAGGTCTCATGCCGTCTGTGCACACAGCACGGGCCATTCTGGAAAGTGACTCTGAAAATGGCACCTTCTTAATGAGCACATCAATGTGTAGCAGCATCAGAGCTGCTGGCTCCAGGGGAGTGAGTGACTTTATTCCTCTGAGCCATGCAAAACCAGCACTGGACTCTTCCTTCTTGTGTAGCACCAATTAGCTAAGTTCCGCTTAGCTGAACCTGTGCAAACTCTCAGATACCAAAGGGTCTACCCCAGCCTTTATTAGTGGTGATGACGTGTGAGATGGAAAGAATGCTCAGTCAAACATTTCACCATTTCTGTGCACTTAGACAACCCTTGTATTTGCCCCTCTAGCTGGGAAGGTCTGGGCCCCTGCTCTCCTGCACTCTGGAGCCAGTGAGGAAGAAGTAATCTCTCCCATAGCCATTTAAAAAGCCATTTAGTGCTTACAAAATTAAGTGCTGAGCTTAAAGAGAGGTGCATTAGCCTTTGAGCGAATGAGTAAAAAACCTAACTCTCTGGAGATCCTCAGGGCAAGTTCTTGTTATCTATAAAGGAACTTACTGACAAAACAGAACACAGAGTGGGTCGTAGATTCATCAGTTACAAGGCAAAAAGGGACCATTGTGATCATCTTGTCTGACCTCCTGGGTAACACAGGCCAGAGACCTGCCCCCAGAATAATTCGTGTTTGAACCAGAGCAGCACTTTTAGAAAAAACATCCCATCTTGATTTGATGGATACTCCATCACAGCCTGTGGTAAGTTGCTTTAATGATTAAGTACACTCACTGGTAAAAATGTGCACCTTATTTCCAGTCTTAATGTGTGTAGCTTCAACGTCCAGCCATTGGCTCTTGTTAGATCTTTCTCTTTTAGACTGAAGAGCCCTCTGTCAAAGTTGTGTTCCCTGTTTAGATACTTTTAGGCTGTGATCAAGTCACCCCTTAAGCTTTTCTTGATTAAGCTAAACAGATTGAGCTCCTTGAGTCTATTGTTATAAGGCGGGTTTTCCAAGCCTTTAATCATTCCCGTGGCTCTTAGAATCATAGACTATCAGGGTTGGAAGGGACCTCAGGAGGTCATCTAGTCCAACCCCCTGCTCAAAGCAAGACCAATCCCCAACTAAATCATCCCCGCCAGGGTTTTGTCAAGCCTGACCTTAAAAACTTCTAAGGAAGGGAGGTGGTGGAATCTCCTAGGTGACGCATTCCAGTGTTTCACCACCCTCCTAGTGAAAAAGTTTTTCCTAATAGCCAACCTAAACCTCCCCCACTGCAATTTGAGACCATTACTCCTCGTTCTGTCATCTGCTACCACTGAGAACAGTCTAGAGCCATCCTCTTTGGAACCCCCTTTCAGGTAGTTGAAAGCAGCTATCAAATCCCCCCTCATTCTTCTCTTCCGCAGACTAAACAATCCCAGCTCCCTCAGCCTCTCCTCATAAGTCATGTGTTCCAGTCCCCTAATCATTTTTGTTGCCCTCTGCTGGACGTTTTCCAATTTTCCACATCCTTCTTGTAGTGTGGGGACCAAAACTAGACACTGTACTCCAGATGAGGCCTCACCAATGTCGAATAGAGGGGAATGATCACGTCCCTCGATCTGCTGGCAATGCCCCTACATATACATCCCAAAATGCCACTGGCCTTCTTGGCAACAAGGGCACACTGTTAACTCATATCCAGCTTCTCGTCCACTGTAACCCCTAGGTCCTTTTCTGCAGAACTGCTGCCTAGCCACTCGGTCCCTAGTCTGTGGCGGTGCATGGGATTCTTCCTTCCTAAGTGCAAGACTCTGCACTTGTCCTTGTTGAACCTGATCAGATTTCTTTTGGCCCAATCCTCCAATTTGTCTAGGGTCCTCTGTATCCTATCCCTACCCTCTTCTGTGAATACTCTCCAATTTATTAACATCCTTCTTGAAGTGTGGACACCAGAACTGAACACAGGATTCCAGCAGCGGTCGCACCGATGCCAAATACTGAAGTAATATAACCTGCTTGATAGTCCAAATTATACATCTCAGAATCTCATTAGCCCCTTTTGGCCACAGCATCCGCTGGGAATTCATGTTCAGCTGATTATCCACCACCACTCCCAAGTCTTTTTCAGACTCGCTGCTTCCCAGGATAGAGTTCCCCATCATGTAAGTATGGCCAACGTTCTTTGTTCCTAGATGTGTACATTTACATTTAGCTGCATTAAAACACATATTGTTTGCTTCCGGCCAGGTAACCAAGTGATCCACATCTGTCTGTATCAGTGACACATCCTCTTCGTTATTTACCACTCCCCCCAGTTTTTGTGTCATCTGCAAACTTTATCAGTGATGACTCTAAGTTTCCTTCCAGGCCATTGATAAAAATGTTAAATAGCATGGGGCCAAGAACTGATCCCTGGGGGACCCCATTGGAAGCACACCCACTTGTTGGTGTCACCCCCATTTACTATTACATTTGGAGACCTGCCAGTCACCCAATGTTCAATTTAATGTGTGCCATGTTAATGTTATGTTCTTCTAGTTTCTTAATCAAGAGCTCCCATCAGGGAAATCTGACAAATTATGCTGAAGGTTTGAAAAAAATTTGTCTTCGAGGAACTCAGCTTCCTTGTAATGTACTGTACTTGTTCTGAGAAATGGCAGTGATGTGCCAGGTTGCCTGTCCCTTTGTGGCCAGGGCAGGACTGTTCCCTACAGTGCATTCCAGACTCCAGAGGTGAAAGGCTGCTGTCAGAGGGGTGCTGTTTGTAGCTACCTTTCCAGCAGCCAAGTGGCCTGTGTACATTTGAGCAGCCTAAGTGTGACAAATCTGCAGAGTCACAGAGCATGTTTTCATGGAAGAGAGCCTCTCGGCCTGACTGCTTACGGTCCATTCACAGCCTGTGCGCCTCAGGAGAGTGGAAGTGGAAGCCTGTGCCTGTGTTATACCAATAAAATAAAAACCAGCAGGATCTTATTAAAGGGGAAAAGGCAAAGTACCACATTTATTGTGGATACAGAAAGAATCATAGTAAGCAGTTAGTTATAGCTATAACATTCCATTCAATCTCATATTTATTCACACATTCATTCATACACACACACACAGAGGTTCTGCAAGGTTGTTATCATAGTTACCAGCCTTAGAGTTGCTCATGCCAAGCCACTGGCCAGGTGGCCTGGAAATGAGGAGGGAGCAGGGACTTGTCAGATGCTCATCTGATGCTCCTGGAAGTTGGTTTGCAGAATCAGACCCCAAAGTTCTCACTTTCTAGAGTCCATTTTTATAGGAATGTCTTCCTATGCCAGTCTATGGGAATTGCTTCATCATGCTGTTGCTGAATCAATCAGCAGATGGCACATTCCTAACGGCTCTGTGCTGCCAGATGTTATCTTGTTCTTTGGTTCTCCCATTCTTGAGGCTGTTGGGTGGATTCCAGTCTGCCCTCCGGGGGTCCTCTGGTTATTTCCACTTAACGCCTTCTTCAGCCGATGGACACTGGATTCTTAGGTTGGCACCTCCCTGATCATTCAGTTATTATCCACATACATCCTCTATATTTTAATTACAATTGTTAACAAAGCGAGATGAATACAACAAAAGGGCGGGGAGTCTCTGGGTGCTGTTTCTGTTGTTACAGAGTATTGCTTTGAGTCTCTCTCTCTGTGTGAGTGGTTGTTGTTACAAAGAATTGCTTTGAGAACAGACTCTGTCTTAGAATGTACTAACGCAATTAGCAGCTTGCAAGTTTCACACACAGAGGGAGAGGAAACAGTACCAAAAACCAAGAGACCTCTTAATTAGTAATACCCTGGAATTTAAACTATGGGGAATCAAACTCATTTGTGATTTTAACACAGAACTTCTTTAATATGATCCAACACCTGCCCTAGCTGAATTGGCAGAGGCTGGGAATATTTCTCCTCAGGCAGAAGGGCTGAACTCCCAGTCTCTGCTGTTCATATTATTACCTGGAGGGATGAGTTTGAAGCCCACAGCTGACACTGCTGTAATCCCCTACCAGATAGCCAGAGCTGGGGCCCAGTGGGTTGTTTCTGCTGGGAGGAGAAACCGATGATAGAGCCAGATATTTTCTTTGATGCAATCTTATTTATGGGCAGAGATTGTACATAAAGCTTCTTTTCTGAACACAGCAGGGATCAAACAACAGGAGCCAGTTTATTTGCCAGCTGTTCCAAGCCTACCTTTCCAGACAACACTCAGTGCCCAAAAGGCTTTCACTCAGCGCCATATTACCAGGACTTCCATTACCATTAGCTTGGGTTTTTGGCTGCTTCAGTCCCTTGCTGCCCCTTCTGTCCGTCACACACAGGTACACCACCGCCACCACACAATACTCTGCGAAACCCCCCTGCCCATGTACTTCTCATTCCTACACAGGCTTGTGTGCGCTCTTGTTCGGGCAGCGCCATGTGCCTGGGCTTAGAGCAAAGACCACGCTTCTGTCAAAGCGGCCTAACCATCTCTGACCACTCTCTGAAGTGAAGGGCAGCAGTCATACGCTCCAGTTCCAGGATGTTTCACACGACACAGTGAGCGACTGTCCTCGGGCCAGCCCATTCTCCAGGACTGCGGCCTAGCCAGCAGGACCCAATCCAAGAAGTGCTGGCTGCGGAGCTTATTATAGCTGTGACGAGGAAGCAGTGTGCCATCTCACCACCATGGATTGAACAGAGCCAACCAGACTACGCTGTCACCGGGCTGTGGGATTGATGATGCACCCGGGCACACCCACACTACACCGTCACTGGGACATGGGGGTCAGAGACACACTGGGGACACACCCACATTACAACGTCACTGGACGTGGGGGTCAGAGACACACTGGGGACACGCCCACACTACACCGTCACTGGACGTGGGGGTCAGAGACACACTGGGGACACGCCCACACTACACCGTCACTGGACGTGGGGGTCAGAGACACACTGGGGACACGCCCACATTACATCGTCACTGGACGTGGGGGTCAGAGACACACTGGGGACACGCCCACATTACATCGTCACTGGACGTGGGGGTCAGAGACACACTGGGGACACACCCACATTACAACGTCACTGGACGTGGGGGTCAGAGACACACTGGGGACACGCCCACATTACATCGTCACTGGACGTGGGGGTCAGAGACACACTGGGGACACGCCCACATTACATCGTCACTGGACGTGGGGGTCAGAGACACACCGGAGGAACACCCGCACTACACCGTCACTGGACGTGGGGGTCAGAGACACACTGGGGACACGCCCACATTACATCGTCACTGGACGTGGGGGTCAGAGACACACTGGGGACACGCCCACATTACATCGTCACTGGACGTGGGGGTCAGAGACACACTGGGGGGACGCCCACATTACATCGTCACTGGACGTGGGGGTCAGAGACACACTGGGGGGACGCCCACATTACAACATCACTGGACGTGGGGGTCAGAGACACACTGGGGGGACGCCCACACTACACCGTCACTGGACGTGGGGGTCAGAGACACACCGGGGGACACACCCACATTACACCGTCACTGGACGTGGGGGTCAGAGACACACCGGAGGAACACCCACACTACACCGTCACTGGACGTGGGGGTCAGAGACACACTGGGGACACGCCCACATTACATCGTCACTGGACGTGGGGGTCAGAGACACACCGGAGGAACACCCACATTACAACGTCACTGGACGTGGGGGTCAGAGACACACTGGGGACACGCCCACATTACAACGTCACTGGACGTGGGGGTCAGAGACACACTGGGGACACGCCCACATTACACCGTCACTGGATGTGGGGGTCAGAGACACACTGGGGGAACACCCACACTACACCGTCACTGGACGTGGGGGTCAGAGACACACTGGGGGGACACCCACACTACACCGTCACTGGACGTGGGGGTCAGAGACACACTGGGGGGACACCCACACTACACCGTCACTGGACGTGGGGGTCAGAGACACACCGGGGGACACACCCACATTACACCGTCACTGGACGTGGGGGTCAGAGACACACCGGAGGAACACCCACACTACACCGTCACTGGACGTGGGGGTCAGAGACACACTGGGGACACGCCCACATTACACCGTCACTGGACGTGGGGGTCAGAGACACACCGGAGGAACACCCGCACTACACCGTCACTGGACGTGGGGGTCAGAGACACACTGGGGACACGCCCACATTACATCGTCACTGGACGTGGGGGTCAGAGACACACTGGGGGGACGCCCACATTACATCGTCACTGGACGTGGGGGTCAGAGACACACTGGGGGGACGCCCACATTACATCGTCACTGGACGTGGGGGTCAGAGACACACCGGGGGGACGCCCACATTACATCGTCACTGGACGTGGGGGTCAGAGACACACTGGGGACACGCCCACATTACACCGTCACTGGACGTGGGGGTCAGAGACACACTGGGGGACACGCCCACACTACACCGTCACTGGACGTGGGGGTCAGAGACACACCGGAGGAACACCCGCACTACACTGTCACTGGACGTGGGGGTCAGAGACACACTGGGGACACGCCCACATTACATCGTCACTGGACGTGGGGGTCAGAGACACACTGGGGGGACGCCCACATTACATCGTCACTGGACGTGGGGGTCAGAGACACACTGGGGGGACGCCCACATTACATCGTCACTGGACGTGGGGGTCAGAGACACACCGGGGGACACACCCACACTACACCGTCAGTGGACGTGGGGGTCAGAGACACACCGGGGGACACGCCCGCACTACATCGTCACTGGACGTGGGGGTCAGAGACACACCGGAGGAACACCCGCACTACATCGTCACTGGACGTGGGGGTCAGAGACACACCGGAGGAACACCCGCACTACACCGTCACTGGACGTGGGGGTCAGAGACACACTGGGGACACGCCCACACTACACCGTCACTGGACGTGGGGGTCAGAGACACACTGGGGACACGCCCACACTACACCGTCACTGGACGTGGGGGTCAGAGACACACTGGGGACACGCCCACACTACACCGTCACTGGACGTGGGGGTCAGAGACACACTGGGGACACGCCCACACTACACCGTCACTGGACGTGGGGGTCAGAGACACACTGGGGACACGCCCACACTACACCGTCACTGGACGTGGGGGTCAGAGACACACTGGGGACACGCCCACACTACACCGTCACTGGACGTGGGGGTCAGAGACACACCGGAGGAACACCCACATTACAACGTCACTGGATGTGGGGGTCAGAGACACACCGGAGGAACACCCACATTACAACGTCACTGGACGTGGGGGTCAGAGACACACTGGGGACACGCCCACATTACACCGTCACTGGACGTGGGGGTCAGAGACACACTGGGGACACGCCCACATTACACCGTCACTGGGACATGGGGGTCAGAGACACACTGGGGACACGCCCACACTACACCGTCACTGGACGTGGGGGTCAGAGACACACCGGAGGAACACCCGCACTACACCGTCACTGGACGTGGGGGTCAGAGACACACCGGAGGAACACCCGCACTACACCGTCACTGGACGTGGGGGTCAGAGACACACTGGGGACACGCCCACACTACACCGTCACTGGACGTGGGGGTCAGAGACACACTGGGGACACGCCCACACTACACCGTCACTGGACGTGGGGGTCAGAGACACACTGGGGACACGCCCACACTACACCGTCACTGGACGTGGGGGTCAGAGACACACTGGGGACACGCCCACACTACACCGTCACTGGACGTGGGGGTCAGAGACACACTGGGGACACGCCCACACTACACCGTCACTGGACGTGGGGGTCAGAGACACACTGGGGACACGCCCACACTACACCGTCACTGGACGTGGGGGTCAGAGACACACCGGAGGAACACCCACATTACAACGTCACTGGATGTGGGGGTCAGAGACACACCGGAGGAACACCCACATTACAACGTCACTGGACGTGGGGGTCAGAGACACACTGGGGACACGCCCACATTACACCGTCACTGGACGTGGGGGTCAGAGACACACTGGGGACACGCCCACATTACACCGTCACTGGGACATGGGGGTCAGAGACACACTGGGGACACGCCCACACTACACCGTCACTGGACGTGGGGGTCAGAGACACACCGGAGGAACACCCGCACTACACCGTCACTGGACGTGGGGGTCAGAGACACACCGGAGGAACACCCGCACTACACCGTCACTGGACGTGGGGGTCAGACACACACCGGGGGACACGCCCACATTACACCGTCACTGGACGTGGGGGTCAGACACACACTGGGGACACGCCCACACTACACCGGCACTGGACGTGGAGGTCAGAGACACACCGGAGGAACACCCGCACTACACCGTCACTGGACGTGGGGGTCAGAGACACACCGGAGGAACACCCGCACGATCCCTGGGGTGTGGGGTTAGTGATGCTCCAGAGGCACGTCCACGCTACGCCAGCAGTGGTGGGGTGGGGCTGGTGATACACTGGGGTCCCGCCCACACTGCACCGTCACTCGGACGCAGGGTCGGTGGTGAACACACCGACGACGGGCTGGTGGTGTCCTAGGCACGCATCCATGCCACATCTTCACTGGGCCCTGGAGCTGGCAGTGCAGCAGGGGCACACACTCGAGGATCTTCTCTCCTGTCAGCCTAGGGCTGATTGTGCTCCAGGCACTCACCGGCCCACCCTGCATCCGTACCGTACTGTAGTGGGGGGGTGCACACCCCATGGGGCACACTGCCACAGAAAACTGCTCTTGCTTGGCATGGCGTGAGAGGGTGGCCGCCCCAGTGGGCAGAAAGAGTAGAACCCCAGGAAGCAGGCACGTCGGGGGCCCTTGGCATTCCTGTTGCCCCGCACGCCAGGTGCCCTGCTAGCCTTGCATAGGTCAGCAACTTCCTCAGTGCTGGCCTCGGGGCAGGTGGTGGCACGCCGAGATGACGGCTTCTGGCGGGGGTTCGGAGCACCGTATTGGAGCCATGGGCAAGGACTGGTACCAGGCGGTGTGTGCAAATAGGAACCAGGCTGCCAAGCCCCCTAGCCACAGTGGTACGTGATGTCCAGTCAAGGGATTGCAAATGCATAGATGGCATGATAGGCCCCATGCTGGGGATTGTGGGGCGGCATTGTAGTACTAGTGGCCATGAGCTATTGTGGGGCATCGCTAACCAGTTCAAGCAATGCCACAAGTAACACCTGATGGGGGAAAGGGGGAGTTAGCAGAGCCAAGCCAGCCTGAACTTAGGTTAAATCCCTCATGAAGAGACATAAGAACGGCCAGACTAGGTCAGACCAAAGGTCCATCTAGGCCAGTGTCCTGTCTTCCGACAGTGGCCGGCACCAGGTGCCCCAGAGGGAATGAACAGAACAGGTAATCATCAAGTTATCCATCCCCTGTCGCCCATTCCCAGCTTCTGGCAAACAGAGGCCAGGGACACCATCCCTGCCCATCATGGCTAATAGCGTTTGGTGGATCTATCCTCCAGGAACTTATCTAGTTCTTTTTTGAACCCGGTTATAGTCTTGTCTTCACAACATCCCCAGGCAAGGAGTTCCACAGGTTGAGTGTGCATTGTGTGAAGGAATACTTCCTTTTGTTTGTTTTAAACCTGCTGCCTATTAATTTCACTGGGTGACTCCTAGTTCTTGTGTTATGAGGAGGAGTAAATAACACTTCCTTATTTACTTTCTCCACATCAGTCATGATTTTATAGACCTCAATCATATCCCGCTCCTAGTCGTCTCTTTTCCAAGCTGAAAAGTCCCAGACTTATTAATCACTCATTGTATGGAAGCCGTTCCAGACCCCTAATAATTTTTGTTGCCCTTCTCTGAACATTTTCTAATTCCAATATATCTTTTTTGAGATGCCTGATGCCTACTCTGTCTGCATATCTATTCAGGGGACACCATCATAGGACCTAACCACATCAGCCACACCATCAGGGGCTCGTTCACCTGCACATCTACCAATGTGATATATGCTATCATGTGCCAGCAATGCCCTTCTGCCATGTACATTGGCTAAACCGGACAGTCTCTACGCAAAAGAATAAATGGACACAAATCAGACGTCAAGAATTGTAACATTCAAAAACCAGTAGGAAAGCACTTCAATCTCCCTGGACACTCAATAACAGATTTAAAAGTGGCCATTCTTCAACCAAAAAAAATCTTCAAAAACAGATTCTAATATGAAACTGTAGAACTGGAATAAATTTGCAAACTGGACACCTTCAAATTAGGCCTGAATAAAGACTGGGAGTGGATGGGTCACTAGAAAAAGTAATTATCTCTCTGCTGATACTCGTACTTTCTTGTCAGCTGTTGGTAATGGGCCACCTTGTTTGAATTGGCCTTGTTAGCACTACAAAAGTAATTTTCCCTCCCCTCCACCCCCACGAACATGATACAGTTCTGTGGTGACCTAGAATCCTATTTTCAATGTCTCCGACTCAAGGAATATTTCCAATATACCTCTGAACAACATACTAATCCACAGAGACCTCCCTACCAACACAACAAAAAGAAGGATTCTAGGTGGACTCCTCCTGAAGGTCGAAACAGCAGACTGGACTTCTACATAGAGTGCTTCCGCCGACGTGCATGGGCTGAAATTGTGGAAAAGCAGCATCACTTGCCCCATAACCTCAGCCGTGCGGAACACAATGCCATCCGCAGCCTCAGAAACAACTCTGACATCATAATCAAAAAGGCTGACAAAGGAGGTGCTGTTGTCATCATGAATAGGTCGGAATATGAACAAGAGGCTGCTCGGCAGCTCTCCAACACCACTTTCTACAAGCCATTACCCTCTGATCCCACTGAGAGTTACCAAAAGAAGCTACAGCATTTGCTCAAGAAACTCCCTGAAAAAGCACAAGATCAAATCTGCACAGACACACCCCTGGAACCCCGACCTGGGATATTCTATCTGCTACCCAAGATCCATAAACCTGGAAATCCTGGGCGCCCCATCATCTCAGGCATTGTCACTCTGACAGCAGGATTGTCTGGCTATATAGACTCCCTCCTCAGGCCCTACGCTACCAGCACTCCCAGCTACCTTCGAGACACCACTGACTTCCTGAGGAAACTACAATCCATCGGTGACCTTCCTGATAACACCATCCTGGCCACTATGGATGTAGAAGCCCTCTTCACCAACATTCTACACAAAGATGGACTACAAGCCATCAAGAACACTATCCCCGATAATGTCACGGCTAACCTGGTGGCTGAACTTTGTGACTTTGTCCTCACCCATAACTACTCCACATTTGGAGACAATGTATACCTTCAAATCAGCGGCACTGCTATGGGTTCCCGCATGGCCCCACAGTATGCCAACATTTTTATGGCTGACTTAGAACAACGCTTACTCAGCTCTCGTCCCCTAACACCCCTACTCTACTTGTGCTACATTGATGACATCTTCATCATCTGGACCCATGGAAAAGAAGCCCCTGAGGAATTCCACCATGATTTCAACAATTTCCATCCCACATCAACCTCAGCCTGGTCCAGTCCACACAAGAGATCCACTTCCTGGATACTACAGTGATAATAAACGATGGTCACATAAACATCACCCTATACCGGAAACCTACTGACCGCTATTCCTACCTACATGCCTCCAGCTTTCACCCTGACCACACCACATGATCTGCAATACAACCGCATTTGCTCCAACCCCTCAGACAGAGACAAACACCTACAAGATCTCTATCAAGCATTCTTACAACTACAATACCCACCTGCGGAAGTGAAGAAACAGATTGATAGAGCCAGAAGAGTTCCCAGAAGTCACCTACTACAGGACAGGCCTAACAAAGAAAATAACACAACGCCACTAGCCGTCACCTTCAGCCCCCAACTAAAACCCCTCCAACGCATTATTAAGGATCTACAACCTATCCTGAAGGATGACCCAACACTCTCACAAATCTTGGGAGACAGGCCAGTCATCGCTTACAGACAGCCCCCGAATCTGAAGCAAATACTCACCAGCAACCACATACCACACAACAGAACCACTAACCCAGGAACCTATCCTTGCAACAAAGCCCGTTGCCAACTGTGCCCACATATCTATTCAGGAGACACCATCGTAGGGCCTAATCACATCAGCCACACTATCAGAGGCTCGTTCACCTGCGCATCTACCAATGTGATCTATGCCATCATGTGCCAGCAATGCCCCTCTGCCATGTACATTGGTCAAACTGGGCAGTCTCTACGTAAAAGAATAAATGGACACAAATCAGATGTCAAGAATTATAACATTCATAAACCAGTCGGAGAACACTTCAATCTCCCTGGTCACGTGCTTACAGACATGAAAGTTGCGATATTACAACAAAAAAACTTCAAAACCAGACTCCAGCGAGAGACTGTTGAATTGGAATTCATTTGCAAATTGGATACAATTAACTTAGGCTTGAATAGAGACTGGGAGTGGCTAAGTCATTATGCAAGGTAACCTATTTTCCCTTGTTTTTTCCTACCCCCCGCCAGACGTTCTTGTTAAACCCTGGATTTGCGCTGGAAATGGCTCACCTTGATTATCATACACATTGTAAGGAGAGTGGTCACTTTAGATAAGCTATTACCAGCAGGAGAATGGGTTTGTGTGGGGGGGAGTGAGAAAACCTGGATTTGTGCTGGAAATGGCCCACCTTGATTATCATACACATTAGATAAGCTGTTACCAGCAGGAGAGTGGGGTGGGGGGAGGTATTTTTTCATGCTTTGTGTGTATAAAAAGATCTTCTACACTTTCCACAGTATGCATCCGATGAAGTGAGCTGTAGCTCACGAAAGCTCATGCTCAAATAAATTGGTTAGTCTCTAAGGTGCCACAAGTCCTCCTTTTCTTTTTGCGAATACAGGACTAGCACGGCTGTTACTCTGAAACCTTTCCCTCCCTTGGTATTCACCCCTTCTTGTCAACTGTTGAGAATAGGCCACTTCCACCTTAATTGAATTGGCTCATTAGCACTGACCCCCCACTTAGTAAGGCAACACCCATCTTTCCATGTGCTAGAATATATATTTTGCTTACTGTATTTTCCACTCCATACATCTGATGAAGTGGGTTTTAGCCCACCAAAGCTTATGCCCAAATACATTTGTTAGTTTCTAAGGGTATGTCTTCACTACCCTCTGCTCCAGTTGGATGTTCTCTTTCCCTGAGACTTTCATCCTCCCCAACAGTACAGAGGCTGTCAGACCAGGGGTGGGACCGTTCTACTGTGTCCCAGAAAGTCTCATCTATGTACCTCTCTGTCTCTCTCAGCTCCTCCTGTTCGGCCACTCTGGTCTCCAGGAGCTCCTTGCACTGAATGCACACATACACCACCTGCCCATAGGGCAGGTAATCGGACATGCTGCATTGCCTGCAGCTTGTTCCTTTGTTGATGTTTTGTTTTTATCAAGGGGTGTTTATTGCCTTAAGTTTAAAGAATGTTAAGTGTATCTAGCCCCCCACTCCTCCTCTAAACTCCCTTGCAAAGGTCCCCTGTTCGCTAGCTCCTCTGGTCACTTAGGGATGGGCTTTTTAAAGCCCTGGTCTCCCTGAGAAGCCCCGCCCCTGATTAAGGGTTGATGGGTGCTAAAGGCGTTAAGGCTCAAAGCCTCGTTAAGAAGGTCTCAGTCTTGCCTAACAGGCTGCTAGACTCAGTACACTGGCCCCCAAACAGACAGAGCACACTATATACATCAGTCAAGCAGCAAGCCCACCACAAACACACATGCTACACACAACAAACTCACCCCAAGGTCACCTAGTCACCTGGAGAATTCCCTCGCAAAACTCCTGTTAGCTGCTCCTGTTTGTCCTGGCAGGTGCCCCTGCCTCAGGCCCAAGCCAGTGGCCTAGTGCAGTGATAGGGCCAGGACGTGCAGGAGGTGCTGTACTCGGGTTAAAGCATAAAACTGAGGGCCTGACACCTTGTGGTCATTATTGCTCCCATAGGGCAGTGTTAAATTTCAGTCCTCCCCTCTGCACTGTGGGGGATCTTTCACTCCCTGGCCTAGACTGGTGTATCACACTGCTGGGGATTGTTTAAGAGCTGCTTGTTCCACCCCAGTGCTGGCTGCACAGATTGCGCACTTCTTGGAGGTAAGAGGCACGAGAAAGACACACCATGCTAACACAGACTCAGATGAGCCAGGTGTGACCAAGTGGGAATTTTCTGAAATAGTTTTAGGAATCCTATGCATGCCTCAGTTTCCCCTATATTTCATATGGCAACCCAGTGTGGGGAAAGGACTGTTTGCTCTTAGGGCAGACCTGGCTATGAATGACACCTAGCTGTCTGAGCCTGAATGGGTCGCTTAAAAAGGAGCAGCCCAGGCCGGCCCCATTATCAGAGAGGACAATGGAAAACCCAATCACCAGGCCATTGACAATAGCAACCAACACCCCAGCAGAAGATGGATTTCCTCCCTCTCTGCAGGGACACAGATCACAGACTCCCCAGCTGAGAAGAGAGGGTGGGGAGATGTGAGGTGGGGGAATCCCAGTTGGGGCTCTCACCTGCTCACTGACCAAGGTCAGTCAGAGCCCGAACACATAGGCTCCCTACAGCCTGGCCGGGCCCCCCAGAATGGGCCGTGCTGTAACCTTCCATTCTCTGGGCAACCCGACGGCTGGCCTAGGCCGTGGCCAGTCACCAGATAAACCCGACTGTCCGACAGCGCTGGGGAGTCGCTGTGAACACAGGCAGAGGGGCACTGATCCCCAGAGAGTGCACCCATTTCTAACCGGGGTCTGTCTCGGCTGGCCTCACTGGGCAGAGCGCAGGGCGACACTGGAGGGCTGAAGCCCCAGAGGTCCAGTCCAAGAGGCCACAGGGCTCACTCGGGAAGAAGAGCAAGACCCGAGGCGGACTGACACCCTGAACAGATTCCCCCCAGACTGCTCCAAAGCTGGGCCCATAGCACCGACTCTGTGGCAGCGGGGTAGGGGATTGACGCCAGGTCTGCGAGCTGCACGGGTTCCTTGGGAACAAGCCAGGGAAGCAAAGCAGGAGCTGAGAGCTTTCGCCAGCCAGGAGAAGGCAACAGCAGGAGCAGCCAAGGGCCAGTGGCCTTGTGAGGGGGGCAGCTGTGTGGCTGCCAGATATGAAGGCCCCAAGCAAACATGCTGGGAAACAGCTCAGAAAGCAAGCCTGCCTGGGGTGTGGCCATAGGGACCAGGCCGGCTCCAAGGGGGCAGCCCGGAGATCACATCTGACCTACCCCTAACCTCCCGGGGATGCTGGTGGCCCGGCCCGGCCCAGCCCAGCCCTCCATCCATCAGCTGCACCGAGCCATTCCCACTCGCCGATTGGCTGGGAGTTTGGCCCGGGGCAGTAGAGACGGCAGCAAAAGCAACACCTGGTGCAGGTGGAGAGTCCCTGCACCCCGGGTCCAGCCTGCAGGATGCTGAGGCCCCAGGTCACATGGGCAGAGACCCGACCCGTCACTACCACCCACAGTGCGGCTGCCCTCCCGTGCGCCCACCCCCGACACCAGAGCGTCCCATCCCGCAGAGTGACACAGGGCCCAGCCGGCCTGCCCCCCCTCGCCGGGACGGCACGTTCCCAGAGCTGCTCAGGGCACTCAGTCATCTCCAGTCCGGTTTCTCAGCTGACGCCCTGAAGCTCCCTTCCCTTCCCTTGCTTTTTAAGCAGTTTCAAGCTCTCCTGCTTGCAAAGCACTGGGACACGGCCAGCGGCCCCCCTGCATGCTGAGCCTTCAGTTCTACAGCCTGAATGAGGAGCAGAGGCATAACCATGTCTCGGGCAGGGAGGGGCAGGGGGCTGCAGGGCTATCACCACCATTATTAACCCTTCCTCTGCTGAGTGCACTGTCAAGCACCAGCCAGCACATTTGCATGGGGGCTGGAGAGCCCTGCTGGCCCTTGCTGCTCACTGGCTGCATGGCAGCAGGACCCAGGTGAGAGAGCCCCTGCCCTGCCGCGCGGTCAGACTGGAGAGAGAGAGACACCAGAGCAGCAAAGGGAGTGAGCCGGCAAGTTACATTCTTTATCCCTGCCTCCCCCTTGTGCCCTTTGCCATCCATGTCACAGAGCACCTCGGGCAGGGCTGCTTTCGGGTGCTCGTGTGAGTGACTGCAGGGCAGTGCGTGCAGGGGGAGCTGCCAGCATCCCCAGGCCAGGAGGGCACAGTGCTTCTCTAGGCAGCTGGTCTGCCCTGGAACCCAGGCTGCTTTAGAGCCCCAGGTCCAATACCATTCCCCCCGCCCCCCCTTCGTGTGGACGGGGGCTAGGGAACTCCTGCTGGAAGCAGTGGCCCACAGAAGGGAGGAGGAATGTAGGGCCAGCCCCTCCTGCTGATTTTGCATTACACAGCAGGACCCTGCAGCCCACACCGGGGGAAGGGGGAGCTCTCCCTCCAGCCAAGTCCCATCTGTAAACAGCCCTGAGCCCAAGCCCTGCCCGCTGCCATGCTGGCCCGTGACAGACACAAATCCTGCTCCCCGGGAACGGGGCAGCTGGGCGGGCAATTCAGCGACAAGGGCTCCCACCACAGCGCTCCTGCCCCTGCCCTCACTGGACAAGGCTGAGCCCTGGCAGCCATGACCAGCTCCTCCCCACAAAAACGACCTCCGGTGCAGCCTGGGCTTGAGCCCCGGGCTGGGCCACGGCGCTGGCCCCTGGCCACGCTGGGCAGTGGGGACTCGGCTGGAGCGCTAGGGGCATGCAGTGTCACCCTGTGGCACACATCGGAACGGCAGCCCAAGGAGCCCCTGCAGCAGCAGCAGGCGAAAGGGCAGCTGGGAGTTCCTGGCCACCATGGCTCTTTGCTCTGCCCTCGGGCCACTGGGGAACTGCTGGTATTAGCCCACAGCCACCCTGGGCAGGCGGGCAGCTCCCCAACCAAGGGAGCAGAGTGCATGCCTCTGCCCGGCATGCCTAGGGCACCCGCGTTATGCAGAGCCCAGCCACGCAGCAGGGACAGCCCCATGCTGTGTGCAATCACCGGGCTGGACAGAGTACACCAACTCCAGGCCCAGAGCGAGGGGCAGGGGCCCATCTCCACCTCCAAGATGTCGCAGAAACCCCACCCCTTCCTGGAGGCAAAAACGCTCAGCCACACCCCTGACCTCGGCTCCTTCAGCTCCACCCCACAGGCCGGCCTCCTCCCGCCCCACCTCGGAGCCGCTGTGCAGGCGGCCCTGCCTTGGCCCTCCCAATCCACTCTGCCCAGCTGCGCACTCGTGGTGCTGACTGGGGCACAGGGCAGTAACTGGCACCACTCATGGGACCTAGACAGGAGTTGGCCAGCCATGCCCCTCTTCCCGGAACCATCCCAGCCCTGCTGGTCCTCAGCTCCCCACGACCACCCTGGTGTCAGGGTACACAGGGGCTGCGCCCTGGCTTGTCAGGCACCAAACCCGCGAGTGCTAGAGCCAGGGACAGACAAGAGCCAGGTTCTAGCCTTGCTTGCCTGGCTGCAGAACCAGTGACCTCAGCTCCGTGGCAGCTGCAGAGCTCTCGGGGGCCTGCTCCAGCTCTGTCAGGGCGCAGCAGGATTAGAGGGACCCTAGCTCAGGAACCTCTCGGGCCTGAGCCCTGCAGGCCACGTGGGACGATTAACTGTCCTTTCTGCCCTTACGTCTTGGGATGTGGGCCCCAGTTAATTTTGCTGCTCCAGGCCCGGCCCCTCCCTGCCCCAGTCTCTGGGGTTCAGAGACCCATGTCCCTGCCGGTTACAGGGTTCTGCCCCTGCGCTTGCTCTGGGGAAGAGCCCAGCAGAACCGGACGAGATGACACCAGGACAGTGACTGCAGAGGCGCATGCCCCTTGGGGTCAGCCACAGGACGCAGGTCAGTCACGCTGGGGGCGGATCGCGGTGCCACGTCCCTGTAGCCCCCGACGGCAACCTGGCCTGGCGCAGAGAGAAGGTAAGTTCCCTGTGTTGAACCCTCCCATAGAGGAGGTCAGACACGCTGGTAGCGCCAGGCGTGAGACCCTCCAGCTCACATGCATTCCACCCCACAGTGAGGCTGAGGGGCGAGACGTCCCTGGGCCGGGCACTGCCATCTCTCCCCTACCACTCGCAGGCGGCTGCAGCACAGGCTCAGCTGGGGGTGGCCAGGCTGGACCCCAGCTGGGCACTGCTGCCCAGAGCCGCACTCCCAAGGCCCATCTCAGCCCAGCCGCCCTCACCCACGCAGGAGGTGGCGCCCCTGGGCCCAGCCCACCCAGGGGACGCCAGGCCCAAGCAGCCGAAGAAGGGAGACAAGCCAGGACTAGGTTGGACCCGGGTTTATTAACCGGGGTGACTGGGCTGCGGCAGCCATTTGCCTCCAGCCCCTCAGTTAACAGAGGCGATTCATCTTCCTTAAATATTTGTTATAAAAACAAATTGTTTAAAAAAATCTGGTTTGACACTTCTTTTGTCTTTGCATTTCTCGGTGCGGCCCGGCTCGGCTGCAGCCAGGCCAGGCCAGGCCGCCAGCTGGCGCCTCCCGCGGGCACCGGAGGCAGCCGCCACGGGCCTGGCACTACCGCCGCAGGTTACGCTGAGCCTGCTTCAGTAAGGTGTCGAAGTCGAGGGAGTCGAACTTGCTCTTGATGGGGGCGGGGGCGAAGTCTTCCCGGTTGGAGTCTGGAGGACACAAGGCTGCAGTGAGCGCAAGGCACTGGGGCGGGGACGCACCGCACGGGGGTCACCCCGCTCCCCAGAGGGGAGCCAGGCGTGGAGGTGAAGCCACCGCACGGCAGTGCCGGACCTGGGCCTGCCGCCCCACGCCCAGAGCTTTAGGCTGTGCTCGGCGGCAGGCCGGGGGCCCAGGGGCGGGACGCTGACGCAAGGGGAGCAGGGAAGGAGCCTGGCGTGGCCCGGGCCCTGGCTACGTCTTGGGCTCCCTGACTCACCCAGATCCGCGTAGTTCCTCCTACAGAACTGGCGGCGCCCCCCGAAGCACAGGTCAAAGGGCTGCTCGTCCGGGCGCCGCAGCTTGTGGCCACTCTCAATGGCGGCGAAGGCCTCCTTGGCATAGCGGTAGGTGACAAAGCCGTAGTTGTCCCTGGGGGCAGAGGCAGAGCCGGTGACTCGCTGGGTCCCCTCCCATGCGACCTGATGACTGGCAGAGGCTTCCCAAGGCTGAGAGGCGTGGGCCTGGCCATGCCCACCCTGGGCAGGGGCACAGCCTGCTCTGGGTAAGGACAGGGTGCCAAGAGCTACCCTGACATCCCCTAGGGAGCCCCGGCAATCCCCCCCAGACTCCAAGCGGCCCCCTCCTCCCCAGGGCAGGGCCCAGCCTCACCCCTCAGCCCGGAAGTGGAGGGTGCACTCCTCGATGTCCCCGAACACAGAGAAGCGGTGCCGGAGCTCTGCCCGCGTCATCCTGCTGGGGATCTTGCCGATGAAGACGACTCTCCTCTCCTCCTGCAGGGAGCACAGCACGAAGCGATGAGCCGGGTGCTCCCAGCCCCAGAGTTTGGCACGCGCTCCCGCCCAGCTCACCCTGGAGACCCGGCGTTACGACTCCGCCGCACAACCCCGGCTGGTAGCCAGGAGCCGGGCATGGGCAGGGCTGCTTCCTGCCCCGCTCGGAGCCCAGTGGGGCCCTAAGGCGGGGACCCTGCCCCCAGCTCAGCAAGTCGGGGGTGGAGCAGGGCAGACGCGGCCACAGCGCATGGCCCTACTGCGCCCCCAGTCCGGAGCGCGGGTGAGCCCCATTCACCTGGCAAGGCCCCCAGGCCAGAGGGGCTCAGAGCCCCCTGAGGAAGCAGGGAAACGGGCCGGACACTCACACAGGGCGTCCCCTTTCTCTGCCTGGGGAGGCTCAGCTCTGGGCCCTGGTGTGGGAGGAGCCAGCCCTGCAGGGAGCAGAGACCTGGTCAGCTGGGCTCCCCAGACACGCCCTTCCCCCCCACACCCCATAGCTCCCAGGGACCAGACCCCCCCACCACATTGCACACGCCCAGCCCACAGCTCCCAGGGACCGGACACCCCCACCACGTTGCACCAACCTACAGCTCCCAGGGACAGGACCCCCCATGCCCAGCCCACAGCTCCCAGGGACAGGACCCCCCATGCCCAGCCCACAGCTCCCAGGGACCAGACACCCCCACCACGTTGCACCAGCCCACAGCTCCCAGGGACCTCCACACCCCCGCTTGGTGCACGCCCTCACTCACTATTGCACGTTCCTTGTGGAGGACTTTCTGGTGCTGGCAGTGATCCGGAGGGTCGCAGTAATCGTATCTGGCAGGGCACAATCAGGGCGGTTGGGAGCCGGGAGAGCCAGGACACCAGCCACTGCCCCGACAGGCCCCCAGAGCTGTTCCTGGCTTTGTGGCTGGTGCCCGGGGGAGGCCACAGGCTTGCCAAGAGTCTCGGGCATGTGCCCTCAACCCAGCGCAAGGCCACGGCCACCCCTGGCTCTGGTGGGCACACCCAGGTGCACACCAGGCCGACGGAGCCTGTGGGGGTCATGGGCTGTGGAGAGCCCCAGGCCAGGCCCGCACGCGCCCTAGGGAACAGCCCTTCCCCCAACCCCAAAAGAGAGGAGCTCCCCTCCCCCAAGGGAGGCTGCTGCTGCTTCCCCAGGCCTGGGGCGGGGCATGGGCCCCTCCCAGACTGGAGACATCTGGAGCATCTCGGGGCAGCAGCGGGCCAGCAGAGCGGGGGGGGGGGGGGCACCACTGCCCAGATGTGCAGGGTAGGCAGTAGGGGCCCAAATGGCACAGGGGTCTGAGCTGAGGGGGCCTAGGGAGCGGGGTTTCCCCGTCCCGATGGCCCACGGATGTGTCCTTACCTTCTCCTCCGGTTACTCCTCCTGCGGGGGGATGGGGAGCGGGAGTGGCTGCGGGAAGCCGAGGAGGATCTGGACGAGTAGGACGAGGACGAGGACCTTCCCCGGGACCGGCCACAGGACCCGCAGCTCGAGCGGGAGGAAGAGTGGGAGCTGCGGGAGCGTCTCGAGCGATACCTGCCGAACAAGCACGTCACCCCGTGAGCCTCCAGTGGGCCCCAAGCCCCTCACTGCCCACCCCAGCTGGGGCTTCCTCCCATCCCCAAAGCATCGAGGCCGCGAGGTGCTCTCCTGACCCACACGCACAGGACACTCAGCATGGCCTGGGGCGCTCCAGGGGACAGCTTCCTGCCCAAGCAGGCCTCCCGAACCTCATGGAGATGAGGAAAGCCTTCAAAACATGACCCAGGCAGGACAGCACCTGCCGGAGTCTGCAGAGAGCCTGAGCCAACAGCTCAGCGAGGTAAATAGCAGCGTTCAATATGGTACGGCACTGAGTGAAACTTGACGAGCCGCTCACGGCCTGGCCCGCGCCGGCTGTCACGTGTTGCTGACGGGGAGGCAGCGATGGGGGCAGCTGAACGGCTCAGCTGCCAGGACAGAGCAGGAGCATGCAGTGTTCGGCACCAGGCACCGGATCTGCGGGCAGGGCTAGCCGGTCCAGCGCAGCGACGGGAGCACGGCTCCCCGGGAGGCGGAGGGAGCAGGGCGGACGCAAGGTGGGACGGCTCCGCTCGCTGGTCGCCTAGGGAGCGAGGTGGGGAGTAGCCAGAGACACGAGTCCGGTGCCTGAGTCCATGCTCAGCGACTCCTCTGCCTGCAGCGGGACTGGGCTGGGCCCGGCCTCTTGGGGAGCAAAGGGGCTGATCTGCCCCCAGCCCCGATCCGGGCTGGCCGAGGGGAGCTGAGCACAGTGAGCAAGGGGCAGGAGAGGCACAGACCCTCTCAAGGTGGCTTGCGGGGGGCAGGGGAGGGGTTCCCTACGATTGATGGTGGCAGGGGAGCCCAGCACCATCCAGGGCCTCTTGCCCCAGAAGGGACAGTCTCTCTTCTCTTGGGGCTGCACATCAGCCCAACTGCTAGCCAGGGGCTGCAAGTAAGACCAGGCATTCGGGCCTGGCAGCTGTGGAGGAGCTGAGCCGGCCTGGCTGTATGGAGAGGAGAGGGCCGCTCTCCCCCGAGCTGCACAGCAGGATGTGGGGCCGAGGACCCTGATCCCACAGGGCCCTGGAGCTCCCTGCTGCCTGGCAGAGCGCCAGCAGGGCTGGGTGGGGCACAAGGCCCAGGAAGGGGACCGCCCGAGGATTAGGACAATGGGATTGAGAGGTACAGACTGGATGGCAGGGAGTGCCCTCAGCCGTGGGCAGGGCTGCTACAGCCATTTCAGACTGTGATTGGCACCAGGGGAGCGGAGGGGATCGTGCCCTGGCTGGAGGGACCGGACAGCCCCCCACCCACACACCTGCTGCCCAGTCAGAGCCAGCTACTTGCTCCGGCCGGCATGGGGCTGCAATGCCCAGCTCCGGAGGGCAGCGCCAGGCCCCCGGGTGCGCTCGCGGGGAAGGAGAGCTCTTTGGTGCCTCCCATGCAGCTCCAGGCCCCTCTGGCTACTCGGCAGCGCCAGCCGGGCCAGGTGCCCCGCCAGTGGCGCGACTTGGTCCGACCCACACAGGCCAGGCCGGGCGCCAGCCCCGGACCATGAGCCCTGGGGTCAGCGCTGACGTCTTGCCTATGCCAAGGCCTCTGGCGCAGGGGCAGCCCTGCTGTATGAGCTCCTAGCTCTGCCCGGGCAGACACAGCCCTGCTCTCTCCATGGCCAGCCCAGTGCCCTTCCGCTTGGTTATGACACTGTATGGGGCCATCGACGCAGGCGAGCGATGGGCAGCTGATGGCCCCTGGAACCAGCCCAGGTGGTAACCCTGTTCCCACGGCGAGCTGCACCGGTGGCTCAGTGACTGTTGGGCTCAGTGCGGGCGGGTCCGCCGGGTCTTGGGCATCGCTGTGCCCTCCACACGCCCAGCAAACGCCATTGCAGGGGAGCCCTTCTGCCCCAGCCTATCCCTCAAAGATCCCCGCTCTGCAAGGCGTGTCTCCCTGTGCCCAGCCCAAACGCTCCCAGCTGCCTGGGGTGCCCAGCCGCACGGATGGCCAGACTCCGCGGGGAGAGCCAGCCACGGCGGCTTGGCGACGGAGCCGCAGCAGAGTGCCAGACAGCCAGGGGACCGGGAACCTGCCACTTACCTTCGCCACCGCTTCAGTGGGGGGGACAGCGACCGGGATCGAGACCGGGAGGAGGAGGAGGAAGAAGAGGAGGAGGCGCTGGCCCCGCTGGACGTGGAGCTGAAAGAGCGGCTGGCGCGGGCCCGGGGGCTCGGCGAGGCCCCACATCTCCGGTAGCAGTGCAGGGACCTTTTGGTAGCCAGCTGCTTCGGCTGTGGGTCCCGAGTCTGCGGCTCCTCGTCCCGGCAGGGGGACGCGTCCGGAGACAGCAGGACCGAGGTGGGGGAGCTGCTCCTGCCAGCGGCAGCCTGGCTTCGGGCACTAGTCCGGTGATCCAGCTGCTCGCTGGAGCCAGGGGCGGCACCAGGCCGGGGGCTGAGCCCGGGCCAGGCCAGCGTCCGTGTGGGGAGGGAGGAGGGCGGCTTGATGGTGATATCCTGGTGATGCTTCACATTCCAGCGGGAGCCCAGCTCCGACGGGGCCGGCACGCTGGGGAGCCTGGTGCCCTCCTCTGGCTGGCCGGGGCCACGGACGCAGTAGTCATGGTCTCCGGAACCCACGTGGCTGGGGGGTGGGCCACAGGTTGTGGGGGGCAGGCCCTTCCCCCGAGGTTTGCTCTGGGGCAGTGGCTTGGCCTCCATGAACTTGGCAGTTCTCTGGCTGCCCTCCTGGGCAGCGGCCCCGGGGGACCTGGGCTTCCCCAGCAGCGAGACAGCAGCCAAGGGCTTCCAGAGCTGGTGGGGTGGCGTCGCTGGCGGGGTGAGGCCTGCGAGGTAACGAGGGTGTTCAGGGGGGGCCCCCAGGACACGGCATGCGCCCCGATAGCAAGCAGGAGCATTCTGTGGCCTGGGCCCCTCCCCCAGGACAGGTTTGCACCCCTCCCCACATCCCCTTGCTCAGCATTCCCCATGGCAGCTGCCAGCCATGCCCCTGGCCCCCGTCTGCCCTGGAGCGAGGCGCCGACCCTGGGCAGCGCTTGCCAGGCAGGTGCCAGATCCCCTTCCCCCGCGAGCCCTCCAGCCCCAGGGCTTTACCAGCGACGTTGGCCAGCTCCGGGGCATGCAGGCTGTCCAGCGGGTTCTTGTCCGGGTGGCTCTCGGACCTGCTGCAGGGAGAGAGGGGTCCTCGCTAAAAGTGGCAACGACCGAGACCCGTGACCTTCAGGGCCAGGTCACGCACCCCCCACCTCACCAGGGAGCGCTGGCCCAGCGCCCCAGCATGCTGCCTCCCAGCACCCGAAGTGCCCATCACCGCAGCCCTGGGCCCAGCTGGCACAGCCCTGGGCGCTCAGCATGCTGCCAGGTACCGCCATCTCTGGCCCGGCAGGAGAGGGTGCGTGCACTCAAGCAGCCTTTGTCGTTTGGGCCCTGGGGGCACTCGCTGTCCAGCTCACCGCCGCACAGAGACACAGCACCGACCCACCCCAGCTGCCCGAGCTCTGCCCGCGCCCCTCCCTGGGGCCAGGAGCCCTGGGGCTGTCGCCAGCACAGACTGGGACTGGGTGGCATCGTGGGCACCTCCAGACTCACCAGGCGTTCCCCGGCACCAGCCTGTCTCCAGGGCGCCGCACCTGTAGCGCCTCCTTCATGGCTGAAACGAGAGCAAGTGCAGGGAGAGCTGAGGGAAATGCTGCCACGGCGGGGAGCCTGGCGTCCCCACTCCAGGGCTCATTCGCTGGGCGACTCCGGGTGCCGGGCTTGGGGGCCTGTTTCCTCCTCGCCCCAAAGGGCTGGCTCCCTGCGCAGCACAACCCCTCTGCTTGGGTCCCCTCCCTCCTGGCCTCACCTGGGGCCCCCCACTGGCCCGGTTCACATATGGGGCAGGGGTCGGGAAACGGGCCAGGTCTGCCCTTCACCACAGTAACATTTACACACTGGCAGCCTTCAGGCTGCTCCGATTTACGCCAGGACCCATTGCTCAGCTAAGCCAGAAACCTCCGCTGTGGGGCTGGGGACCACAGTCCCTGCTACAAGCCAGAAACCTGACGCTTGCAGAGTTTGGGACGGCGCATCAGCCGGTCCGACACCTCCCTGGATGTGGGATTGCAACAGGCCTGTCGGGCTAGGTCGCGCAGAGCCTGGGGGCAGCCAGATGGGAGAGGGGATGGCCGATAAGGGCACGCCAGCCGCTCACCTTCAGTCTTCTCAAACTGCTCCAGCAGGCTGGACAGGTCGGAGGCTTCGATTCCTGCGACAGGAGAGGAGACGCGGCTTGTCAGGTCACTTCCGGGCTGGGGTCCTGAGCTGGGGCAGAGGGGCTCAGGCTGACGAGCCCCCCCCCCCAGCAGGAGCAGCGCCGAGGGACACTCACTGGCACCCCTGACGGCCATGCGGCTGCCATGGAGCAACGGGGCCAGATCCAGACCAACACTCTCGTGCCTGGACCGGCTGGGACTCGCGAGCCGGGGCTCTGGGGCAGAGTGCAGTGGGAGGGGAAGAGACCCTCGGGGAGCCAGGGGCCTTGCCACGTCCAGACAAAGGCGGGGCAGCCTTTCCTGCAAGCAGGAAGGAAGGGGGCTCAGAGAGAAAAGGCTCCTCCCAGGCACCAGGGAGCTCGCAGGCCGGATGCCCATTCAGTGCAGCCCCAGAGAACTGTACTGGCCAGTGCGGGCTGAGCCCCCCAACCCCAGGGGAAGGGCTCTGCCATGCAGACAGGTTCAGCTTCGCTGCTACTCACCCTGAGCCAGGCTCACGACATGCCCCCCCGGCGCCCCACTGCCCTCCCCCATCAGCCCCTCCCCGCCTCGGCACCCCACTGCCCTCCCCCATCAGCCCCTCCCCGCCTCAGCGCCCCACTGCCCCCCCCCATCAGCCCCTCCTCTCCTCGGCGCCCCACTGCCCCCCCCCATCAGCCCCTCCCCTCCTCGGCGCCCCACTGCCCCCAGACGCCCCCAGCGTGGCCCCTCACCGATTTCGCTGATGAAGGCCTGCACAATGTCCTTGCTGGCGCCAGGCTGGGCTGGGCTGACGAGGGGCCGGTGTCTCCATGGCCGGGCAGGGGCCAGCTTGGTGGGCTGGCTCTCCTCTCGCGCTCTCAGCAGTGCCCCTGCTTTCCCGCGGACGGACGTGCGCCCAGGTGGCCGGGGCTCCTGCAGGACAGCTCCCTTGGGGTCTGGCCGGTCCCCCTCCAGCAGGCTGGCCAGTGGGACCTTTGCTGGAGCTGCAGCCTCTGCCATGGGGCAGGTATCAGGAGGCTCCCCCACAGGCTGGGGGGCAGCAGCAGAAACAGGCTCCCCCACGGGCCAGGCAGTGGCAACAGGCGGCTGCCCCATGGGCTGGGCAGCAGGTGACTCTCCCACAAGCTGTGGGGCAGAGGTCTCCCTTGTGGGCTGAGCAGGGGGCTCCCCCATAGGCTGGGCAGCAGGGGACTCTCCCACAGGCCGAGGGGCAGCAGCAGAAACAGACTCTCCCACAGGCTGGGCAGTGGCAATAACGGGCTGGGCAGTGGGCGACTCGCCCACAGGCCGGGGGGCTGGGGGCTCCCTCAAGGGCTGGGCAGGGTGCTGCCCCACAGGCCCAGCAGCAGTTGACTCCCCCACAGTCCGGGCCATGGCAATAGGGGGCTGGGCAGTGGGTGACTCACCCACAGGCCGGGGGGCAGGGGGCTGCCCTACAGGCTGGGTGGCAGATGACTCGCCCACAGGCCGGCTCTGCCTCCTGGGGTCAGATGCCCGGCCACCAGTGGCCCTGGCCGAGGGCTGTGCCCCATGCTGGGGGGGCTGGGCTGGCACCTCGTGCTTGGCTAGCGCTGGCTTCATTGGCTGTGCTGTGAAAACTGAGGGCTCTTGGCAGATTGGTGCCGGGGCGGCTGGGCTAGCTGGGAAGGGGAGAGGGCTAGCTGGGAAGGGGAGAGGGCTAGCTGGGAAGGGTTTTGCCCCTGGATCGCTGTACACCATTGGAGGCACTGCAGGTGGCAGGGGGACCCCAGGCCAATAGGACGGCTGGAGGCCCAGGGCCCAGCCCATGGGGGCACATGGCGCACCTGGACCGAAGGGAGGTGGTGGCAGGGCAGGGGGGGGCCAGGCCAGGGCTGGCGGGGGCAGGCCAGGCACCAGGTGAAAGGCATTGGGCGACCCGCCAGCGGCCGGTGGTGGAGGCAGGCTGGGGTAGCCGGCAGGCGGGGGGCCAAAGCAAGGCCAGGAAGGCACCGGTGGGTAGAGGGCATAGGGAGCTGTGGAGGCCAGGGGGATTGCTGCAGCAGCAGCTCCCAGGGCCGGCGGGAGGAAAGGCAGCTGCAGCCCCGGGGGCACTGGAGCCGGCACGGTCTGGGGGGGCTCTGCAGGTGCCTTTCTGGGCAGAGGAGGGGTGGCTGGGGGGCTGGCAGGTTTCTCTGGGCCCCTCTGGGAGCTGGGCATCTTCACGGGCTGGGCAGGCTGTGAGGGCAGGGGGCGCACAGGTGCCATTAGGCACGGGATCTCGGCCAGCTCCGTGGGGGGCTCGGGGACGCTGGGCCACTTGCTCGCTGCCTGCTTCTCCCCCTCCTTCCCGTCGGCCCCGCTGGGCTGGCGGTGCAGCATCCGCAGCCGGTACTCGGTCAGGCTGAGCGCCTTGGGCTTGGACGGCCAGCCGGCAGCCTCGGCCCCAGCCCGCTCCACTTCCTGCGGGCTCCGGGGAGCCTCCCCCCCAGCACTGAGGTCACCGTGTGGGGGGGTGGTCTCTGGGCCAATGCTCCCCTTGGTGGGGGCAGGCTGGTTCCCCTCACCGCACCCAGGAGCTACCTCTCCCTGCTCCGCTGGGCCACGTCCCACGGCAGCCGGCTGCTCCCCGGGGCTGGGCACGGCCTGCTCCGAGGGCCCGGGGGTCTCAGCACTCTGCACAGCTGGCTGCGTGTTGGGCTTCTCAGCCTCCAGCTCCTTCTGCACCTCAGGGTGACCCTTCCTCTGCAGGGTGCCCCCTGCTGCCGCTGCCCGCGGTCTCCCTCGGGCCGATCGCAGCTCCATCTGCCCTTCCTTCTTGGCCTGCTCCAGCTGCCTTTCCAGGAAGGTGGACACCTGCATGGAGGGCCGGGCTGCCCAGCTTGGGGAGCGCTGGGTGGCTGGCGGCTGCACCAAGGATGTGGAAAGGAGCCTGCGGACCATGCAGTCCCCATCAGGCTTGGCCTGGCCCTTCTGCAATTCCTCCCTTTTCTTTTTCCGGCTTTTCCTGGCCCTCTCACGCCCTCGGCCCTTCTCGGTGCCCTGGCGCTTCCCGCCCGCTGGCGCCTCCGTACTGCTCCGGGAGCTGCTCTCCAGATACTGGTCTCTTTGCCTCTCCTCATCCTTTGCTTCAGGGTCAACCCCCCGAGGGGACTCTCTCGCCTGGGTCAGGCTGGGAGGCTCCGATTGGGGGGCCCTGCCGTGGCCCCCAGTCTCACACCCCTGGGCAGGCGTTCCCACTGGCAACACACCATCCATAGGTGACAGCTCTAGGGCACCATCCCCCTTGCCAGCTGGGCAACCGCAGGCTCCCTGCCCTTCAGCTGGGAGCTGCGCTTCTGGGCCCAGCTGCTGCAGGACCACGGGGATCTCCAGGCTCTCGCCTTCGCCTGGCACGATCTCCAGCAGGAGCGGGCCGGTTAAGAACTCCTTCGCCACCGGCTCGCTGGCAGGGTCCAGGCACACGGTGAGCGTGGGCAGGCAGTACGGGTGCATGGACTTCACCAGCTCGCTGAGGGACCCGGCCCCCGTGCTGATGATGCAGGGAGCATCACTGTCTTCCGGCCACACCGCCTCCTCACCCCCAGCCTCGGCGCACAAACCCAGGGGGCTCTCCCGCAGCCCCACAGCTGCCACCACGCTGCCGTGCTGCCCAGGGCTAGCAGCCTCCTCCTCCTCCTCCCCGTCGCTGCGCTGCGGGAGGGGCTGGGGTCTGGGCAGCTTCCGCTCCGCCCGGGCCGCTCTGCTGCTGCCCTGCTTGGGTGCTGCCGGCTCTTCGAGGCCGTTCCAGAGCAGATCCCCAGGGCCCGTCCCCACCTGGCAGGGAAAGGGGGAAGAGACAGGTGACGGCGCTGCTCCCCAGAAGCGGGGCAGCCCCGAGGCAGAGCAGTGCAGCTCACGTAACCTAGGTGGCGACTGCCAGTGGCCTCAGCCACCCCGGCTAGCAGCCAGGGCAATGCCCTCTCCTCATGAGGTGTGTGGACTGGCAGGGACCAGCCCACAATTGCACAGTTTGAGCCCCACTGGGGGCAGTTTTCACTGATTTGCAACAGCCCCACACCGCTCCTGCCCGGTCTGCACCTTGACAAGCTCCCGTGTTACGGCGAATCCTCACTGCCCAGGAGTTTGCCCCCCTTCCGGAGAGCATTCCCAACGCTGCAGGGGACAAGGGCTCGAAGAGCTACAGCCTAAAGCAAGGCTTTACATTCACATTGCAGCCCAAGAGCAGCGCCAGCATGGCTGGGGTTACAGCTGGCCAGGACTGTGAGCCGTCCCGCAGAGGTGCTTGTTAACTGCCTGGCTAGGCTCCCACTAGCCCGGCTCAGGGCTGCTCCCAGCTCCAGGCGAGCAGGAGGGGCAAAGGCTGGCGGCCCTTTAAGAGAGCAGCGAGCATGAAGATGCGAGTCCTGGCACTGCACGGTAGCTCCAAAGCCAGAGCGACTCCCTGATGCTGCCTCTCCCGAGCCGTGAGCAAGCGGAGCTCAGCAGCGGCCCAGAAACCATGGAGATATTGGAGAGCGGGCAAGGGCTACCAGGAGTCACCCTGCACAACCGGAGACCAGGCAACCCAAACGTCACCCACAGCCCCACCATCCATGGGTACGAGCAGGACAGCCAATCCGGCTGATGTCTTTCCTAAGCACCCCTGGTTGCCCTGGCCCCAGGCTCTCCCTGACCCTCTGCACACACCAAGGAGCTGCCCTCTCACCTTGCCGATGGCAGCTGGGCCGCTGAGGCCCCACGGATCGTCTAGGGCAGGAACACTGCGCTCAGGGGAGGCCCGGGACAAGCTGAGAAACTTCTGAAACTGATGGGTAAGAAGTGGAATGAGAAGGTGGAAAACACAGACCTGCCAGTCCAAGCCCAGCCGGGGCACAGGGTGAAGCCGCATGGCCAGCAGCCTCCCCGCACCAGACTCTCCCCCCTCACCACATGCCCAGCATGTCAACTGGCTACACGAGGCCCCCCAGGGTACGCCCCAGCCGCCGTTTGATCCCAGCGCTGGGTTCCAGGAGCTGGAATCACACCCAGCTCTAGTGCCTGGCTCGCCAAAGCATGAGCAGCCCGAGCCGCCTACATACCACGGCGGGATATGCAGGCCGCTTTGTGGGGCATTTCTGCTGGTCTGTAGCCAACAGCAAATAAGGTGTGTGCCACCCCCCAATCCCGCTCCTCCTGATTTCCCACAGGGCAGTTCCTACAGCTCATTTCAGAAGCAGCTCAGCTGGTGACTGCCAGGGGGTGCCCTGCAGCTGCCAGGTACATGCAGTGATCTCACCGATGACACGGCATGGCTCGGGGATGGGGGGGCTCCCATTGAAATGGGACTGGGATCTGGAGCCTCCTTTCCCAGAGCCCCAAGGGAAGGAGCCGGTGGGGGGAGATGAGCAGCCCAGAGGTAGGCGAGTTAGCACGTCTACGCGTGAGCTGTGCACGGTTTGGCTGCTGCCCTGGCCAGGGACTAAGTGAAGCGGAAGTGGCTGGTCTAGGCACCTCCTGGGAAGGGCGGGGAAGGGGGGCAGAGAGCACCTCATACCGAAGAACTCTCCCGCTCCCGGGGCTGTGCCAGCAATTCCGAGTCCAGGGTGGTGTCAAACGGAGACAGGGTCTCGTCGTCCGTGCTGTCCAGGATCTCGGTGATGGCCGTCAGCAGCGACAGCTCGTTCGGTGCATCCAGGCAGGCCTTGCTCTGGTGAGAGAGGCCCTTGCATCAGGGGCACCGCCAGATACCGACCCCGCCCTGCCACTCTCATGACAGGCCCTAGCCACTAGACGTCTTCCCCTCTCTTCACGCCTGTCTCTTGTCAGCAACACGGAGGCTCAGAAATGCAGGTGCCCACTGAGGGGCCAGTGGTAACTAGCTCTGCCTCTGCCCCAAATGTCCCTCGAGCAGGGCCCTGCTGGGGAGGTGCCCGCAGGACTGGAAGGCTCCCGTCAACCGGCACGTGCTTGGCTCAGTCCCGGCCCAAGAGCTCAGAACCCAGAGGAGGGGAGGTGGCAGGGACCCTGCCCCCCTGAATTAACACTGCCGTGAGGCTGAGCTAGACACATTAGGAGCAGGCTAGCTGGCGGGTGTGCCGGCAGAGGCCCTTGACAAAGAATCCTTGTCAGACAAAAGAAAAGGAGGGGAAGAGGAATGACAGGAGAGAGCTGGACCAGGGACTGACTCCTGGCCACTCTTCCCAGCACTGCTCACCTCACGCCCAGCCAAACGATGCAGCGTCCGGCAGGGAAAGCAGCAAACAGAGGGGCCAAAGCAGGCAAGGGACGGAGATTCCCAGACCTGCCGTATCCCGTCTCGCCCCCCACCCCACCAAGGTCGTGGGACTGGAGATGCCCCAGGCAGCTTTGGATCCAGGGCTGCGGCAGGTCCCGAAGGCGAGATGGGTGAATGCGGAAGCCCAGGGCCCGACTGTGTTCCCTGCCTCTCTGCAGGCAGCCTGTTACCTCAGTCAGGGTGCTGAAGTCCTCGATGATAGAGATCACGGAGGAATCGAGGTAGCTCTGCATCGTTCCCAGGATCCCTTCGGCCTCCAGGATAGCATCGCTGCAGGCGGGAACCAAGTGCAGGCTCAGCTCATCTTCCTCCAGAGAGAAGCACTAGAGAGGGGCAAGGAGACAGGTTAGTGGGGAGAAGCCAGTGCTCACCAGGCTACAGGCCACAAAACACGCCCCCGTTCTGTTCTACACAATGGGGCCCTGCTCTACGACTGGAGTGCTGCGCTAACACAGAATAAAATCCAGCCAGCTTCGGGGCTATATTTGCCACTTAGCATTCTAGCCCTTGGGCAGGGGGGGTGTCATGTTCTCAGGCTTCTCTCCACAACCACGCAGGCCAGAAACTTAATTTTTAAAATGAAAGCGGAAATAGACTGTCTCAATCACAGGGCTCCAGGAGCTGGGGCTTTAAGAGCACCACCAATGATTGTGAAGCTCATGATACAGTTGAGAATTGGCAACCTGAAGCCCCTGCATCCAGCAACCAAGGAGAAGCATTTCAGCCCACTGCTGCTCCATTAAATGATGAGCAGTGAATAGCATTGAGTTGGTGTTGACATTAGGTTTCAGAGTCAACAGAGCTCGTGAGTGCGCAGTGAGGAATTACAGCTTAGAGGACTAGTTCACCAGGAGACTCAGCACAACAAGGCCACAGGGATGTTGGAGTGTAAGCCTCCCTGGCAACTAGCAATGAAATTGCAGAGGAACCACCATATGCTGGGGTGGACTCCAGTCTCCTGGCCAGAGCCCAAATCCTTGGGCATGGGGGTCAGAAGTCCCATGAGACCTAACCCCCCTCCCCAGTGCATATACCACTCAGCACCTTGAGTTAAGTCTCACAAACACCATGGGTTTTATGTACTTGGTTTAGTGTGGTGGTGTTTTGTACAAGCCACCGTGCCCATGAGAGACGTGGCTTGGGGCAGAGATGCCCCCAGGCACCAGCTGCCTGAGGCGGCGAGGGGGGGTAAAGTCCCTCCTGCAGCCTCCTCCTCTCACAAGGAAGGGTATGTGTACACTAAACCCCCCACGGCACAGCTCCAGCGCTCTGGCTGTGCCACAGACGACACAAGAGGTTTCTCCATCCATGTACTTAACCCACCTCTAGCCAGCCGCGTCTACACAGGGTTAGATCCACCTACCTATGGTGCACAGGGCGTGCAATTATTCGAAGCCCTGAGCGATGTACCTAGGTCGATCCCATTGGTAAGGCCCAGGATGACGGGCTGCAGAGCCTTTACGCTGGGTCTGCTATAACCTGGTTACCTGCTTGAGTCATCTGCATAGCTCTCCAGAGTCCTGGACCTCCAGTCTCAACAGGCATGCCCCCCTGAGATGAACGGGGCAATTCTCGCCTCTCAGGGCTGCTTAGACTCAAGAAGGCAGCATCCCCTGGGGGGCACGTTCAGCAGGTTTTCTTGGCCACCGGAACAGCTAGGGATTTAACTTTCCACCTGTGCCCCTGAAGTTCTGCTACTACATAAAGGTGACCTCATTTACAGAGGTCCCAACCAGCCCCGACTCCGGCTTGAGTCCCTGGGAACAGCAGCAGCTCACCTCCACCTCTTACTTAGGAGCTGAACTTAGAAACCCAGGCTCGGGCTTTTAAATGGACAGTTTCAGTTCTGCAGTCAAATACCAGGGGAAGGGGTTGGAATCTGTGTCACATGATCAGCTCCTACACGAGGACAGCATGAAAAACTTCTTTGCTGCCCAATGCAAGTTCCCCTAGCAGCTGCTGCTGTGGGGACTGATCATTTCTCTAATGCCAAAGCATCAATATTCTTGAAGCAAAGACCCCTAGAAAGTGAACTAAAGACAGAGCTGTGATCTGTAGCTTGTGTTTGGTGGATTGCTTGACACAAGCTGCAGATCCATGTCCTGTACAGGAATGAGATCACTCTCCTGTCTCATGCAGAAGACGAGTGTTCGGTATGAATTATGCTGCCATGGTTTATTATCTTGTATTACTCCAGTACGCAGTGGGAAAGTAACGTGTAAAACCCAGCTTAACCCCAAGCACGGCATTCCCCTCCAGAGCCCAGGTACTCCTTTTCTTTTTGCGAACACAGACTAACACGGCTGCTACTCTGAAACCTGTCATTTCAGAACAGTCTCTGGTGAATCAGTCTGGAGATCCCAGGAATGATCAAAGGAGCTGGGACGATGCCCAGGAACCCAGCCCTTACTGCAGAGCTTGGAGTCAGCTGGAACAAGCAGGCACAGCTCACCCCAGGGAGGAGCCACGCGGTCGAACAGGAGTTTGCAAGAATCGGAATCGCTGCAGTCAGACCAGTCAGCAGCTCATACAGCGTCGGCCTTTGCAGTCCAGTTCGCAAGGAACCCCACCCTGATGCTTCACTATTGCAGCATCCAGGCCACTGCACGGTTACAAATGCATCACAATTAAAAAGATGCTTTCAGGAGTCCAACGAGGGATAGCAAAATCAAACTCCCGTGGGAGGGGAGAGCGCCTCCTGCAGGACTGAGCAGTCAACAGCCACATGGGAATATATCAGTGGTCCATCTAGTCCATTGCCCTGGATGTACATGGCCAATGCTGGATGGTTCAAAGGAAGGGGTCAATTCTCCCGCATCACCTCACTGTGCGGTGCTATGGCTCGGAGGGGAGATTCGCCCTGGTGCAGAGGTTGCCCCCAGACTTTGCTCATACAGGTAGTGTCCTGGCAGCTGCTGTTGGGGAAAAACGACGAGCTGTCTTCAGAGAACTTACTGACTTGCTTGCCTCAATATCCTGCAGCGATGAGTTCTACAGGTTGGGGGAGTCATTGGCTAATGAGACCATGTTCCCCAAAAGATCCCCTTGGAGCCATTTTAAATGTGGTGCCTTTTCAGTTCTTCCCACCTCCTCCTGTTCACAGATCACAGACGGGGTCAGTTCACACCCTGAGTGTTTTTCGTGGAGTTACAGCTCTCCTTTTACTAACTTCCTTTCCTGCCTTGACTTTTTCCCTCCTCCAACCCCAGCACCTGACTGGCTTTTGTTGCCTCGTCTACAACTTCTACGGACTGGGGCACCAAAGCAGACGGAAACATTGCAGCTCGAGGGTTTGACGTGGCTACAGCCGGGCTCCCAGGCTCTGGAGAGGACCATTCAAAGACACTTTCCCAGAGCTCTCTGGGCCCAGGACACCAGCCCTCATTAGAAATGCAAGCTGGGGGCACTGGAAGCAGGAAGGGGCATTTGCCAGTGGCCCCTCAGTGGGTGAGCGAGAGGAGGAACCTCAGCCCTCACTGCCGCTAGCAAGGACTCTCAGCGTCAGGTTGCAGACCAGCAGAAGTAGAGAATCAAGTCTCCCACTGAAACCCAAAGGAGCCTCTATGGAGCTGTGCAGAGGCCACCTGGCCCCACAGGTGCACGGCATGCTGGGATGCAGGTCCCACCTCTGTATTTAAGTGCAAGATGGCATCCACCTGCTTCACTTCAAGCCTGCTAGGCACAGAGTCCGATCTCCCGGTGAGCTGCCAGCCCAGACCTGGGCAAAGCTGGCCGCCCTTAAATGGAAGGTTCCCAGCGGACAAACATCTCTCAAAGGGGCCCCAAGGTTTCCAGAGTCACTGTGGCATAACCACCAGTGCAGGCCAGACCGGGCCCTGGCAGCTGGACTGGAGAACCTGTCCCATTCTAGGGCTCTAGAGCAGAGCAGTCCCCGGGGCCAGGTCTTAGCGGGTAGGCAATGGGCAGAACAGGCTCAAAAGCAGCCAGGGAACAAGTTTTCAACACAACTTGCGTGACAGCCCCAATCTTGGCATATCCAAGAACCTAAAATCACTGTGCGTTGTGTTGGCAGAAAGGATCTGAATACAAGGATGTGACATCACGCAGCATATACTTGGGAGGGTTCTTACATTTGATTTTGCCTCTATCACCAAAAGCCTCCAGGACAGCCCCCTGTTTAGTCAGCTAAACTCCCACACAGCTCAAGCTGCAGCCACGCTTCCAAAAGGCAAGAGCTGCTGCCTACCCGTCAGCCAAGGCATCTCCGGGGAGGCAGTTAAACCGGACGGCGGGAAGAGGCAAAGAACCCGTTCAGGATACAGTGCATCCTTCCAGGGCAACTGTGAAGTGAACTGACTTCCAAGCAGACGTGGGAACACATGTGCTTTGTAAAACATGAACAAAGTAAATGCCTTTCCCAGGACAAGCGCAACAAGGTGGGTGAGGGAATCTCTTTCCTCGGCCCAACTTCTGCTGGCGAGAGAGATGAGCTTCCAAGCTTACAGAGCTCTGATTCAGGACAAAGCCATTTCAGAACATCAGATCCTCTATTAAAGCAGGGCCAGCCCCTGTCCATCATCCCAGAGAGCACCCCGCAAGTGCCTGCTACGCAAAAGCAAAAATGAAATCATGTCCTCTGCAGCTCCCATAAATCTCAAGAGAAGCTAGAAAACCAGAATCTGTTCTCTGTGTCTTGCACTTCTCATCCATACAGCTCAAAGCACTTTACACAGGAAGCCAGTATCATCACCTCTATTGTAAAGATGGGGAAACTGAGGCAGGGGACTAGGGTGCGACTTGCCCAAAGCTCACCCAGCACGTTGGGGGCAGAGCAAGAAACTGAATTGAGGACTCTTGAAACCCGGCCCAGTGCTCCATCCACTAGACCACACTGCATTCCATGTTGTCCAGCATAGTCAAGGTATCTTTAACAGACCTATTGCTGGGGTATCTAAGCCCTGAACACACAGCTCAAGGGGGCAAGTCCAAGTTAAAGGGCCCTCACCAGTTCCCAACTTCCAAAACTCTTATTTCTCTCGGCCCCGCTGCACACTCCAGAAGTCCAAGCGGGGGGGGACGGGGATGACAGAGGGGACACAGCACTCAGGGGAAATTTCCCTAATCCAGGCAAGGCTTAAGTGTCCCATTTCCTAATCAGCCACGGCCTGCCCCCAGGTAATATGAGGAACAACGGCACAGGTCTACAGGAATTACACAAGGACACAGGCTGGCTGTCTATACTTGGCTTTTCTACCCAAATGCTCCAACCCAGAATTAGGCATGCGCTGGTCACAAAGATTAATTTGTGACTCCTTCTCCAGCTTGACCCGGTGTCACCTGGCACCCCCCGCCCCATGACGATAAGATACACAAGTCTCCTCCACACACACCCACCCCGCAAAGCACTGCGGATCTGTTTTCCGCCCTAGAGAAGCAAACCATGCTCTGAGGAGAAGCCGGGCCAGAAGCAAAACCAGTCATGTCAATGGTTTGCTTCTCAGAGGAGCTTGACAAAATTAAGAAGCGAAACCACTCCATGGATTATTTCAGGCAGGATACAGGTGGTAGGCAGCTGTGCATCAGCACTGTCCCTGAAGAAAGTCACACGCCCACTGCCTTTTGAATGGTTTCAGAGTAACAGCCGTGTTAGTCTGTATTCGCAAAAAGAAAAGGAGGACTTGTGGCACCTTAGAGACTAACCCATTTATTTGAGCATCAGCTTTCGTGAGCTACAGCTCACTTCATTGGATGCCTTTTGAATGCAAGAGCAAACAGCCCCCAGCCCTGGCCAGCCAGCACAGCCAGGGGTGGGACACCCAGGGCGGGGGGAGTTGGAGGATGACAGCAGGGCACGCTGCTGTGACGGACGCTAAACCCCGATGTGCATCTCAAGCCCTGCACACTAGAAGCTCCCCAAGAAACCAGCTCTGCCGTGGTCTGCGACGAGCAGCCCCACCCTGGCCAGCTCGCCAGCCACCTTCTCTGAACCCCCGCCCTGTTTCTAGGCCGGCCACTGCTGTGCACTGACGGTGCAGGGCTTGGTGCCAGGTGCCTTCAGCCCCCCGGATATGATGGGGGGCGCCGCTTTCACCCCCCGGGTTCCAGCGGCAGGTCCCCGGCGCCCCGCAGCACCCAAGGCCCAGCCCCCGCAGGAGGGTCACTCCGGAGTCCCCAGGCTGCGCTACAGAGAAGGAGTTGGCAGCCTCTCCCCGCCCGCAGTGCTCCGCAGCCCCAGCGTGGCGGGGGGGGGAGGGGGGAAGAGATCGCAGCCCCCCCCCGCTGACCCCAAGAGGGCACTCTGACCGGGGGGGTGTGGAGATCGCAGCCCCCCCCCGCTGACCCCAAGAGGGCACCCTGACCGGGGGTGTGTGGAGATCGCAGCCCCCCCCCGCTGACCCCAAGAGGGCACCCTGACCGGGGGGGGGGGTGGAGATCGCAGCCCCCCCCCCGCTGACCCCGAGCGGGGACCCTGACCGGGGGGGGGGTGGAGATCGCAGCCCCCCCCCCGCTGACCCCGAGCGGGGACCCTGACCGGGGGGGGGTGGAGATCGCAGCCCCCCCCCCCGCTGACCCCGAGCGGGGACCCTGACCGGGGGGGGGTGGAGATCGCAGCCCCCCCCCCGCTGACCCCGAGCGGGGACCCTGACATGGGGGGGGGAGATCGCAGCCCCCCCGCTGACCCCGAGCGGGGACCCTGACCGGGGGGGGGGAGATCGCAGCCCCCCCCGCTGACCCCGAGCGGGGACCCTGACCGGGGGGGGGGAGATCGCAGCCCCCCCCCGCTGACCCCGAGCGGGGACCCTGACCGGGGGGGGGGGAGATCGCAGCCCCCCCGCTGACCCCGAGCGGGGACCCTGACCGGGGGGGGGGAGATCGCAGCCCCCCCCCCCCCGCTGACCCCGAGCGGGGACCCTGACCGGGGGGGGGGGAGATCGCAGCCCCCCCCCCCCGCTGACCCCGAGCGGGGACCCTGACCGGGGGGGGGGGAGATCGCAGCCCCCCCCCCCCGCTGACCCCGAGCGGGGACCCTGACCGGGGGGGGGGGAGATCGCAGCCCCCCCCCCCCGCTGACCCCGAGCGGGGACCCTGACCGGGGGGGGGGGGAGATCGCAGCCCCCCCGCTGACCCCGAGCGGGGACCCTGACCGGGGGGGGGGGAGATCGCAGCCCCCAGCAGGCCCCGGCCCCGGCTCTGTCCCGGGCCGGCGGCAGCGGCCGCGCCGGGCTCCCACCCACGTGCAGGCGCCGGAGCCCGCCGGGCGGGGCCCACGTGCGCTGCCCCCGCCGGCCCGGGCCGAGCCTGGCCCCGAGCTCGCCGCGCGCGTGGGGGGCCGCGGACACGCGCGGGGCTCGGGCGGGAGCGAGCTCCGCGCCGGGGGGGGGCGCGCCCGGCTCCGGCCCCCCCCCGCAGCCTCCACGTGTCACCGGGCGGCGCGGCCCGGCCCCGCCGCCCCCCAGCCCGCTCCTACCTGCGGGGGGCTGGCGGGGGGCGGGGCCGGCGGCGGGCCGCGGCCGCCCCCCCGGCCCCGGCGCGGTGCCCTGGCCCCGGCGGCTCGCCCGGCGCCCCGCAGCGCCGCCATCTCGGAGCGCGGCTCCCAGCGCGGCCAGTGCCGGCGGCTCGCTCGCTCGCTCGCGGCCACGTGACGGACGGGGCGGCGCGCGCGGGACTACAGCTCCCGGCAGGCCGCGCGCCGCCGCCTCGCCCGGGGAGGGGGGGGCCGGCGCCGGGGCGCGGGGCCTGCTGGGAGGCGGCTTCCGCGGGGCCTCATGGGAAGTGTAGTTCCCCCCCCCGCGCGCCCTGCCGCCTCCCTGGGTCGGAGCCCGCGGGGGCAGGGGGCAGGGGCCGTGCCCCAGGATCGGGGCCCGGCTGGGCGCAGCGCCTGGGGCCGGTCCCAGGCCGGGCGGGGGCGGGCCTGGCCCAGGGGCACTGCAACCGGCACGGGCTGTGCCAGCCGAGAGCAAGCGGGGCCTGAGCCGTGCCAGGCCGGCGGGACTCCTGGCTGGGCCCGGGCCACCGGGCGCTTCTGTCTCTCTCCTTCCTCGCGCGGCTCTTCCCTGGGCCGGTCTCGGGCGCCTGGGCCCTGTCCCAGGAGTTTGGCCCTTGCCAGCACGTGACTGGCAGCCCGGGCGGGGCTGGCTTCGCTGCCATCTTTGTTGCGGGCAGGGCTGTCAAAAACCCAGCCCCGCCCCGGGGACCGCCCCTTCCGGGCGGGGGAGGGGAGCGGGCGGCTGACGTCACCCGCGCGAGGCGCCACTCAGCGCCACGTCATCCCCCTTTCTCCCCCGTCCCCGCCAGCCTCCTTTCCCGCGGATCGAGCCCCGGGCCCCGCCCACTGCCCAGCTGCGGCTTCGCTTCCACGTGGGCTGCAGGGACCTGCCCCGAGGCGCGCCCAGCCAAGGGCCCCCCACCGGAGCAGCGGCCCCCCAGGATCACCCCGCGCTGGGCCAGATACAAGGCCAGGGTCTCCCCGGCCCCGCCAGCTAGTCCGAGTGCCCGGGGTCTGGGGGGGCCCCAGAGAGTCATGCCACAAACGTCTGCCTCTGGGCGGCCCTGCCCCCCCCGGGTGCCGAACAACAGGGGGGCGAACGGCCGCAGCCAGGGGAAGCCGCTCGCTGGGTGTCGCCGGCCTGAGCCACACGCTGGGCTTGGCTCGCGGGAGGGGGCCCGCCTACACCCCCAGTCTGGTGTTTGAGCCCTGCTGGACCGGGGAGAGCTGTGTTACGGCCAAGCCCCTTGGCCCGGTCCAGGCTGCACCGCGGGGGTCTCACACCCCTGCACAAGACAAACTGCATTATGGCCTGGGGAGCGGCCATTTCTGTAAAGGGAAACCACCCAGTCACGGCCCAAACTGCAACAAGTGTGTCCTCTTGGCCCACTGATTCGATCAGGTTCCCCCCCGCCGCCGCCTGCCCCTCTGGCCCTTTGTGAATGTCACCGCACATTCAACAACCTCAAAACGCTGCCCCTCCCAACTGCCTTCGTCTCACTCTGCCTCGCCCCTGCCCCACCCCTCTGTGCCCCCAGTGTCCCTACCCTCATGCCCCCATTTGTGTTGGCAGCTTCTTACACAAACTCCTCCATGCCTGAGGTCAGGGTTGAGCAGTTGGTAGAGAAGGGGGAGCCCAGGATGGAAAAGCAGGGGGATGCTGCAGGTTTTGGACAGAGGGACATTGGCAGAGTTTTGACAGAGAAGGGAGTGGAGGACGGGGCTGCAGGTCAGGGTTGAGGGGCACTGGCAGAGTGGGGAGCGGGGGAAGCCCAGGGCTTGGCTAGCAGGGGCTGCGGGTCGGGTTGAGGGGCACTGGCTGAGATGTGGGAAAGGGACCAGATTGGAACAGGACGGGGATTCGGAGGTCAGGGCTGAAGGCTGGGCATGGGCAGAACGGGAGCGGGGGGGAGGGGAAGCTGGACTAGCATCTGCCAGCTCTGCACATGCTGAGGTTTGCAGGATTTTCCCCTCCGGGCTCCTGGGGTTAAACATGCCAGCGTTGGGGTTTCTCGCTGTCCACCGCAAGCTTGGCCCGGTGGGCCCCAGGCAGGTTTTGCAGGGGAAGTTGGGGGGCCATGCTGAAGGGCAGGGACCCGGCAGCACTTGTGAGGCGCGACCTTCTGACCCCAGCCCTTCATTGCCGCCCCGTCTGCTTCCTCTGGGCAGTGCGGGAGCGAGACGGGTAGGAGCCGAGATCGACCACCCAGCAGTCACTGGCCCGCAGGGCGCACAAGGCTGAACCCGCCTCAGTGTGCCGAGGCTTCCTCTGCTGTTCCATGATGTGTATCCCCCTCCGAGTACCAGGCACCCCCCACCTCTGCCCCGAGTACCCCTGTGAGTACTGGGCACCTTGACATCCATGAGTACCAGGCACCCCCACCCCCATTTCCTGCCCCCTCTGAGTACCAGCCCCCCTGAGTTCCGGGCATCCCTGTCCCTTGGCCCCCTGCGTACCGAGCACCCCTGCCCACCGGCCCCCTGAATACTGGGCATCCTTGCCCCCCTGAGTACCAGGCATCCCTGCCCACTGCCCTTCATTTTATTTGTTTAATGATTTTTTCTGGTTTTTGCATTTTTAAACACAACCTGATCAATTCCCCCCAAAGGAACGGTCTGACCCATCCCTACCAGTTCCTGCGGGCTGGCGGGCGTGGCAGGCACCTCCCAGCATGCCAAGTTTGACACGTCTCAGCTACAGCTCAGTGAGGAGGAATCTGGAACCCACCCTGGAACACAGCAGATGGGCGGCATCAGGTCGCACAAGCGGGTGAAGGGCCCTGGGTCCAGGCCCCCATCTCAGCTCCTCCGTCCAGGGGGACGCTGGCCTACGCTCTTCCTGCCCTGGTGCCGTCCAGTCGTGGATCTCAAAGCACCATTCATGGTGTCGCCTTATCATTGCTCCCATTTCACAGGTGGGCAAACTGAGGCACAGAGCGGGGCTAGTGTCACACAGGAAGTCCATGGCAGAGCTGAGAGTAGAACCCAGTCATCTCCGCGCTTGGGCCTGTGTGTTACCCGCACAGCTCTCCTTCCCCGGCACAGACAGAGCCTTTGAGGGGGCAGCCGGAAGGGCAAGAGACGGGGCAGACTCCTGAGCACTGTCACCCATTCTACCAGCTCTAAAGCCTTCCGCCTTGGGGGGCTGCCGGCAGGGAGGCGAGGCAGGGGGCGGGCAGAGCTCACTGGCTGGGGTGCCTGCCAGGCTGGGAGGGACAGACCCCGTGTTTCAGAGTAACAGCCGTGTTAGTCTGTATTCGCAGAAAGAAAAGGAGGACTTGTGGCACCTTAGAGACTAACCAATTTATTTGAGCATGAGCTTTCGTGAGCTACAGCTCACTTCATCGGATGCATACTGTGGAAACTGCAGAATCATAGAATCATAGAATATCAGGGTTGGAAGGGACCCCAGAAGGTCATCTAGTCCAACTCCCTGCTCAAAGCAGGACCAATTCCCAGTTAAATCATCCCAGCCAGGGCTTTGTCAAGCGTGACCTTAAAAACCTCTAAGGAAGGAGATTCCACCACCTCCCTAGGTAACGCATTCCAGTGTTTCACCACCCTCCTAGTGAAAAAGTTTTTCCTAATATCCAACCTAAACCTCCCCCACTGCAACTTGAGACCATTACTCCTCGTTCTGTCATCTGCTACCATTGAGAACAGTCTAGAGCCATCCTCTTTGGAACCCCCTTTCAGGTAGTTGAAAGCAGCTATCAAATCCCCCCTCATTCTTCTCTTCTGCAGGCTAAACAATCCCAGCTCCCTCAGCCTCTCCTCATAACTCATGTGTTCCAGACCCCTAATCATTTCTCTTGCCCTTCGCTGGACTCTCTCCAATTTATCCACATCCTTCTTGTAGTGTGGGGACCAAAACTGGACACAGTACTCCAGATGAGGCCTCACCAATGTCGAATAGAGGGGGACGATCACGTCCCTCGATCTGCTCGCTATGCCCCTACTTATACATCCCAAAATGCCATTGGCCTTCTTGGCAACAAGGGCACACTGCTGACTCATATCCAGCTTCTCGTCCACTGTCACCCCTAGGTCCTTTTCCGCAGAACTGCTGCCTAGCCATTCGGTCCCTAGTCTGTAGCTGTGCATTGGGTTCTTCCGTCCTAAGTGCAGACATTATATACATACAGAGACCATGAAACAATACCCCCTCCCACCCCACTGTCCTGCTGGTAATAGCCCATCCAAAGTGACCACTCTCCTTACAATGTGTATGATAATCAAGGTGGGCCATTTCCAGCACAAATCCAGGTTTTCTCACCCCCCCCCACACACAAACTCACTCTCCTGCTGGTAATAGTTCAGCAGGACAGTGGGGTGGGAGGGGGTATTGTTTCATGGTCTCTGTGTATATAAAGTCTGCTGCAGTTTCCACGGCATGCATCCGATGAAGTGAGCTGTAGCTCACGAAAGCTCATGCTCAAATAAATTGGTTAGTCTCTAAGGTGCCACAAGATCCTGTGTTGTGTCTCCCCAGTGCTGCCTGTAGGTGGCGCTTCTGCGCTTTCTCCCCCAAATCAGAGTGTGCAGCCTCCTCCCACCCTCCCGGGGGTGGTGTGACACACACACACACACACACACACACACACACCCCTCCTCCCACCCTCCCGGGGGTGGTGTGACACACACACACACACACACACACACCCCCCTCCTCCCAGCCTGCCGGGGGTGGTGTGACACACACACACACACAACACCCCCCCCTCCTCCCAGCCTGCCGGGGGTGGTGTGACACACACACACACACACACACCCCTCCTCCCAGCCTGCTGGGGGTGGTGTGACACACACACACACACACACCCCCCTCCTCCCAGCCTGCTGGGGGTGGTGTGACACACACACACACACACCCCTCCTCCCAGCCTGCTGGGGGTGGTGTGACACACACACACACACACCCCTCCTCCCAGGCTGCCGGGGGTGGTGTGACACACACACACACACACCCCTCCTCCCAGCCTGCCGGGGGTGGTGTGACACACACACACACACACCCCTCCTCCCAGCCTGCCGGGGGTGGTGTGACACACACACACACACACCCCTCCTCCCAGGCTGCCGGGGGTGGTGTGACACACACACACACACACCCCTCCTCCCAGGCTGCCGGGGGTGGTGTGACACACACACACACACACCCCTCCTCCCAGCCTGCTGGGGGTGGTGTGACACACACACACACACACCCCTCCTCCCAGGCTGCCGGGGGTGGTGTGACACACACACACACACACCCCTCCTCCCAGGCTGCCGGGGGTGGTGTGACACACACACACACACACCCCTCCTCCCAGCCTGCTGGGGGTGGTGTGACACACACACACACACCCCCCTCCTCCCAGGCTGCCGGGGGTGGTGTGACACACACACACACACACCCCTCCTCCCAGGCTGCCGGGGGTGGTGTGACACACACACACACACACCCCTCCTCCCAGGCTGCCGGGGGTGGTGTGACACACACACACACACGTTCTCTTGCAAGTGTTCACAGCTGCCCCAGGGAGCTGGAGGCAAACACCCGTTCAGGCGGGCGAAAGAAAGACTGAAGGAAAGGCGAGGAAAGACCTTGCAAGCCGGAGCATCGGCCCCGCTGGCTGCTCTGCCCTGTTCTAAGGGTGTTGCTCAGGCAAGGACCAAGCTAGAATCTTGGGGTCCATCCGTGCCCAGTGGCCTGGCATAGGCCTGTTTTCGAAAAGGCAGTTGGGGACACAGCTAATGTCCCCTGCCAGATCCTTCGCCGGGAGGCTGAAGGCCCAGTACAAAAACCTGGTTCCCTGCGGCCCAGGGTTTGTAGGGAGCCCAGTGTCTGGGGGGCTGTCGGTGGGGCAGAGGGGCCCATGCAGGGCAGCCTGGATGTAAGGAGATCCCCAGGAGGCTGCTCCCTCCCTTGGGTGGCTCCTCCTGGGGTGCTGTGGGGAGCCCTGGGAAAGGGGAGCTGGGGTCGCGTTTCCATCTCTCCATGGCCATGGCCATTTGTGTGAGAGGTTGCGGAGAGCACTGGCCTGGCAGCTTGGCCGAAGGCCTCGGTGCGGGCCCAGAGCCGGCACGGCATGGGCAGGGGGCATGGCTCACGCCCAACGTCCACAGGCTGCGTGCCCCAGCCCTGCCTGGAGTTGCTGTCTGGCCGGGAGGTCAGAGGAGAAGCTGGGTGCCCCAGGGCTGGGAGTGGAGTCCAGCCGCCAGGGCTCACCCCACAGCCTTGTTGGGAGGGCAACAAGGGGCCAGGCAGCTCTACCTGTGCAGAGCCCCCCTTCTCTCCTGCCAGCCTGACCACACCCAGCCTGGTGGGCTTCCTGGCTGCTTCAAATGCCCCAGCTCCACCGCCAAGGCTCTGCCTGCAGCACCAGCGCTTGCCCGTGTCTCGGCACTCATCGCCTACCTCCCGCCGGCGTTTGGGCACCGTGACGGGGCACCTGCCCCACACTGGGCTCTAAGGGGTTGATAGAGCCCTAGGGAGGCTACGCAAGAGGCAGCCAATCAGAGAAGGGCTGAAGGGAGCAGCCAATCAGGGGCTGGCAGGTCCATATAAAAAAGGGAGTTGTGGGGCAGAGGATGGTAGTTTTCTGCTAGGAGCCTAGGGAGGAAGCACTGTGTCTCTGGAGGGCTGAGAGACCTGCCCGCCCCCCGGACAGAGCAGTGCTGCTAGCAGGGACCGGGGAAGCGAGAGATGGCTCCTGGCTGGATGCTGGGGTTTGCAGGCTGAGGCCCTGAGGCAAGGGCAAAGAGGATGCTGGGGCCACGAGGAAGTGGCCAGATAATTTGCTGCAGTGGCCACTAAGGGAAGTGTCTGAACAGCAGACTGCAGGTCCCCCGGACGGGGGCAGCACAGTGTGTGGCATGGCCAGAGGGCTGTGTCGCTGAAGGGAATGCCGCGGTCCTGAGAGAGACGTGAGTCCCAGAGCAGGAGTGACAGCACCACCCACTGAGCTAGTTCCCAGGACAGCCAGCAGGAGGCACTGTGGTAGAGAGTGAACCCAGTTACAGCACCCATCTCCTCCTCCCCCCTGCCTGCATCTGGACACCCATCTCCAGTGCCATGCCTATGACACTGCACCCCACGTTCCTCATAGAAATCGAGTAATGGTGTGAACATGACAGAACTAAGATGTTTTATGATATGAATATGGCATAACTAAGATATGTTTTATGCAAGATGGGTCATGTGAGGTATCATTGGAAAGGTTATAATTTACTGACTGTGTTTATCCAAAAAGAAAAGGAGGACTTGTGGCACCCTAGAGACTAACCAATTTATTTGAGCATGAGCTTTCGTGAGCTACAGCTCACTTCATCGGATGTAGCTCACGAAAGCTTATGCTCAAATAAATTGGTTAGTCTCTAAGGTGCCACTAGTACTCGTTTTCTTTTTGCGAATACAGACTAACACGGCTGTTACTCTGAAACCTGTCATTACAACTGTGTGTATTTTGGGGAGTGTCCACCAGACAGTAGGCAATCAGCCGCAATGGCCACGGGGAAGAACCATCAGATTGGGAAGATCTTAATCTCCTGCCTTCTTGAGAAGCTCCTGCGGTTGCTGCTTTGATGCAACAGGGTCAGGTGATCATGTCACCTGGTACTAGACCCCCATCTTGAGCTTTCAGTGTTTTTTCCATGGGGAGGTGAGGGGTCAGACTGGGAAACAAAAGATTCCCACCTTATGTAATTTCTATTTAAGGCTGGGAAGGAAGTCAATCAGGACTCTTCTCCATTGCCTCCCTGTCCAAGACGAAAGATTGCTAAACAGACCTGAAGGAAAAGGAACTAAACTGAGGGAAAGGCCAGGGCTGAGTCCAGGCTGAGACAGGGGTCTAGCCTCTAAAGAGAAATAACTGGAACTCTAAGCTACAGAAACTCTGCAACCTGCCTAAAACAACATTTAGGGTGAGCAATTACATTTTGTAACCTGACAGGCTTCAGAAGGGGAGCCGTGTTTGTATCAGCAAAAACAATGAGGACTCCTTGTGGCACCTTAGAGACTGACAAATTGATTTGGGCATAAGCTTTCGTGGGCTAAAACCCACTTCATCAGATGCATGGAGTGGAAAATACAAAGGCAGGTATAAATACACAGCACATGAAAAGATGGGAGTTGCCTTACCAAGTGGGGGGGTCAGTGCTAATGAGCCAATCCAATTAAGGTGGAAGTGGGCTATTCTCAACAGTTGACAAGAAGGGGTGAATACCAAGGGAGGGAAAATCACTTTTGTAGTGCTAACGAGGCCAATGCAATCAAGGTGGCCCATTTCAAACAGTTCCCAAGAAGGTGTGAGTATCAGCAGGGGAAAATTAGTTTTTGAAGTGACCCAGCCACTCCCAGGCTTTATTCAGGCCTAATTTGATGGTGTCCAGTTTGCAGAGTAATTGCAGTTCTGCAGTTTCTTGTTGAAGTCTGTTTTTGAATTTTTTTTGTTGAAGAATGGCCACCTTCAAGTCTGTTATTGAGTGTCCAGAGAGATTGACGTGTTCTCCGACCTGGTTTTTGACTGTTATAATTCCTGATGTCTGATTTTTTTCCATTTATTCTTTTGCGTAGAGACTGTCTGGTTTGGCCAATGTACATGGCAGAGGGGCATTGCTGGCACATGATGGGTGCCACGGTGTGCCAGGTGCTCGGGGAGGAGGGGGGACCACAAGCAATAGTTATCATCCCAGCTCTGGTCTCCAGGCCAACACGGGTCCAACGTTGCTTTTCCTCCACATTGCTCGTTTCCAGTTGGGGTGAGCTGGCAGGGTGGGGGGTCTGGAGGGGCAGGTTAGGGATTGCATGGGCACCCTGCAGGCAATCTTTGTGCTGGGGCTGTTCCCCTGGATTACATCCCCCAAAGGCAGAGAAGGATCTTGTTCAAATCACGATGATTTGTAGTGGGGCAGTTTACCAGGCCGGCGCACCCCGCTGTGGAGAAGGGAACCGCAAGCTCCAGGGACAGTAGAGAGAGAGCTCCTTGTGCAACGTGCATCCCAAACCAGAGCACGGCCTTTGCCTTCTGTTCTCTTTTCCGGAGCCCACTGATCATTGTGAACTCCGCACAGAACTGGGCAGTAATGGCTCCGCACCTGCCTGGCAGTGCGGGGCGATCTCTGGGCCTTTGGAAAGGGCTCTGGCCTGAGGCGGGCGACTTCCATCCTCAAAACTTCAGGGTAGCTAGATGCTGAGGGCGCAAATGAACTGTACCCCCTGAGTGCTTCCTCCAGCACTTTTCCCTGTTCTGCACCTGTGGCTACAAGGAACCTGGCTTGACACCTCACCCACACAGGGCAACCATCTGAGCAGGGTGGCTGGCAGCAAGAACATGGGCAGGGGGAGGGGGATGTTGGCCAATAGTTGTGCGATTTGATATTTCCAGGGCTTCTCTGGCATGTTTTAAGCAGGCTGAGAGGGGTGGGCTAGACACTGAGGGTTGCCACACATGGTGATGCCCTGGCAGGACCCAGGCAGTGCTAGTTAAATCCCCCTGTACTGTTGTATTGTGATATCACAGTAGTTCTCAACCATATTGCTTGAGCATGCAGGGGTGTAATCAGGAAGGCCAAGGCACAACTGAAGTTGCAGCTAGCAAGGGATGTGAAGCGTAACAAGAAGGGTTTCTACAGGTATGTTAGCAGCAAGAAGGTCAGGGAAAGTGTGGGCCCCTTACTGAATGGGGGAAGCAGCCTAGTGACAGATGAAATGGAAAAAGCTGAAGTCCTCAAGGCCTTTTTTGCCTTGGCCTTCACAGACAAGGGCAGCTCCCAGACGGCTGCACTGGGTAACACAGTATGGGCAGAGGTGAGCAGCCCTCAGTGGTGAAAGAACAGGTTAAGGACTACTTAGGAAAGCTGGACATGCACAAGTCCATGGGTCCAGATCTAATGCATCTGAGGGTGTTGAGGGAGTTGGCTGATGTGATAGCAGAGCCATTGGCCATGATCTCTGAAAACTCGTGGCGATCAGGGGAGGTCCTGGACTATTGGAAAAAGGTAAATATAGTGTCCATCTTTAAAACAGGGAAGAAGGAGAACCTGGGGAACTACAGACCAGTCAGCCTCACCTCGGTCCCTGGAAAAATTATGGAACAGGTCCTCAAGGAATCCATTTTGAAGCACCTGGAGGAGAGGAAGGTGATCAGGAACAGTCAACATGGATTCACCAAGGGCAAGTCATGCCTGATCAACCTGATTGCCTTCTATGTTGAGATAACTGGCTCTGTGGACATGGGGAAAGCAGTGGACATGATGTACGTTGACTTTAGCAAAGCTTTTGACACGGTCTCCCACAGTGTTCTTGCAGCAAGTTAAAGAAGTATTGGCTGGATGGATGGACTATAAGGTGGATAGAAAGCTGGCTAGATTGTCGGGCTCAGTGGGTAGTGATCAACGGCTCGATGTCTAGTTAGCAGCTGGTATCAAGCGGAGTGCGGTTCTGGGGCCGCTTTTGTTCAACTTCATTAATGATCTGGATGATAGGATGGATTGCACCCTCAGCAAGTTTGCAGATGACACTAAGCTGGGGGGAGAGGTAGATACGCTGGAGGGTAGGGATAGGATACAGAGTGACCCGGACAAATTGGAGGATGGGGCCAAAAGAAATCTGAGGTCCAACAAGGACAAGTGCAGAGTCCTGCTCTTAGGACGGAAGAATCCCATGCACGCTACAGGCTGGGGACTGACTGGCTAAGCGGCAGTTCTGCAGAAAGGACCTGGGGATGACAGTGGACGAGAAGCTGGATATGAGTCAGCAGTGTCCCCTCGTTGCCAAGAAGGCTAATGGCATTTTGGGATGTATATGTAGGGGCATAGCCAGCAGATCAAGGGATGTGATTATTCCCCTCTATTTGGCACTGGTGAGGCCACACCTGGAGTCTTGCGTCCAGTTTTGGGACCCCCACTACAGAAGGGATGTGGACAAATTGGAGAGAGTCCAGCAGAGGGCAATGAAAATGATTAGGAGGCTGGGGCACATGACTTATGAGGAGAGGCTGAGGGAACTGGGCTTATTTAGTCTGCGGAAGAGAAGAGTGAGGGGGGATTTGATAGCAGCCTTCAACTACCTGAAGGGGGGGTTCCAAAGAGGATGGACCTAGGCTGTTCTCAGTGGTAGCAGATGACAGAACAAGGGTCTCAAGTTGCAGTGGGGGAGGTCTAGGTTGGATATTAGGAAAAACTTTCCCTTGGAGCGTGGTGAAGCTCTGGAATGGGTTACCTAGGGAGGTGGTGGAACCTCCATCCTTAGAGGTTTTTAAGGCCTGGCTTGAAAGAAGCCCTGGCTGGGGTTGGTCTATGCAGGGCCTGGGGCCCTCTAAGGGGCCAGGAGCAGGTTTCAGGGGGTCTGCCAATTAGGGCCAGCATTGGACTCACTGGGGTTCTCAGCAGAAAGCCAAAGTCCCGCTGCATGGGGCTGAAGCTGTTGACCTGAATTTGATGGGTCAGTTGTTATGGCTTGCTACTGATCGCATCACACCAGAAGATTTATAGGTTCTTGCCAATTCAGACTACAGGGTCTGAGAGCTCAGAGCTCCATATTGGGAGAGGACTCTTGGGGTGCTTGGCAAAAAACACTTACACTGAGGACAATACCAAATTGATAAAAGCTTTATTGAGATCAACAAAAGAATAATAAATGCTATGAAACTTATGACTGCAAAACAGTAAAAGAATTCCAAAACTCCTGGTGGTAACATTCCTATTATAAGTACCTTAACCTAACATACTCACACCCTTCCCTGAAGACTCGGTAATAGGAGGAGAAGGACAAGTCTTACTCCTGGCATGCCCAATAACACGATGGTGCTGGCTTCCCCAATCGTTAGGAATGTTGAGTAGTTATACTCTACTGCACAAACTGGGCTGATAGCGTGAGAGAAGAGAGTCTATAGAATTTAGGGGAACAAAGAAAAGTAAAAGCCCCCTAAGATATCCTTCCATGGCATTTTACAGGATTCTGACACTAAGGAATTCAGGCCCAACCTATGATACCCAAATCTTAATCCCGTACCCTAAGAAATGTATGGGTCCCCTTCTCCTGTAGGTTAGTGGGTTATGACACTTACGCTCTACATATTAATAAGGATTGTCTCTCTCCCAAAACTGCCCCCCAGGCTCTCTTGGCGGCTTCCAGGTTTGTGGCATGCCCTGTGGTTACCAACTGGCTGCGGACACCAGAGAAACCTGTTCAGTGTTGTGTGTAGTTCCTCCCTTTGGTTCCCCAAAGTTCAGGGACCATTCCTATCTGTGCCAAAGGTTGCCAGCTTTTAAGCTGATTTACCCTTAGAGGATCAGACTTGTAGCTATTTAGCTGATCTGACCAGATACAGGCCGTTAGTATTCTTGCATTTCCGCAAAACTTATTCTATGTATAACTATTAGGAAACACACATCACCTGCCTCAACACACCCTAATTTCATAGGAACTCTTACTGATAAAATATAAGAATCCTATATGAAATGGATTAATTCAGAAAGAGAAACAGATTATTTGATACGGCTGGCTGGATTAGTAGGCTAGAATAGCTAGCAAAGCAATCCTATGGGCCACAAAGCCCAGGGCCCTGACCATGCCACTCTGGGCTGAAGCCAAAGCCTGAGCAATGTGGCATCACGGAGGCTCCTGGGGCACCAAGCAGCTGCCCTGCTTGCTACCCCCTAACACCAGCCCGGGCTTCTATACACAGAAAACCAGTTGTTGTGGCACTGGTAGGCCGTGGCGGTTTTATAGCATGTTGGGGGGGCCTCAAAGAAAATGGTTGAGACCTCCCGTGGTATCACACAATACCAACTGGAAGAGGTGCCCGCCCAGCGCCGGCTGGGCCTCGGTCTCCTGGGTCCCTGGCATTGTCTCTGCCTTAGCATGCAGTGGGGTGATGAGATCCTGGCTGGTGGGCGGTCTCTTATGCAGCTTGCCTTATGAACTGGGAGAGTGCCTTTGTGACATTATTGACATAATCTGGGACCATATAGATCATTGTTGCAACCAAGGTCCTCGAGTGGCACCAAATCTTGTATAAAGGGGGTCAAATAAGGTGTCTAAAACGAGGTTAGGATTATGCGATCTTTATCATTTTTGTATTTAAAGATATAAGTATTGGCTCTATACTGTCTGTGTTTCAAACTTATGCTCTGCTTCTGGGGGACACCCCAGACAAGTTGGGGTCAGCTCTGCCTAGCCTGCCGGGTGGCCCATTAAGGACCATCAGCAACACAATTGACCCATTGAGAGAAGGCAGACATGCCTTGTGACTCAGCAAGGTGTGCAGGGACCTGCCTATGGACAGAACTCTGAGGTGTTTCCAGGCCGTGTGAGGGACAGCTTCTCCTTTGGACAAAGAAAGCAGAGACCACATGGCAAGAGACTATAAAAACCTGCTGCAGCTCCTCCATCTGGTCTTCAGTCCTGCTTCTGACCTCTGGAGGGACTTTGCTGCACTGAAGCTTTGAACCAAGGACTGAAAGACCCATCCCAGCTGGGGATGTTCTCCAGAGACTTGATTTGAGCCTGCCGTTTATTCCATCACTGCTACAAACCTGAACCAAGAACTTTGCCGTCACTGTCTGTCATTGATTCCATTTAACCACATCTTGCTCTTATCTTTCTTTTTCCTCTTATGAATAAACCTTTAGATTTTAAATTCTGAAGGATTGGCAACAACATGATTTGTGGGTAAGATCTGATTTGTATATTGACCTGGGTCTGGGGCTTGGTCCTTTAGGATCGAGAGAACCTCTTTTCTTTTACTGGGGTATTGGTTTTCATAACCATCTGTCCCCATGAGTGGTGATACTGGGAAACTGGAGTGTCTAAGGAAATTGCTTGTGAGACTTGTGGTTAGCCAGTGGGGTGAGACCAAAGTCTGCTCTGTCTGGCTGGTTTGGTTTGCCTTAGAGGTGGAAAAACCCCAGCCTTAGCCTGTAACTGCCCTGCTTGAGGCAATTTGTCCTGAATTGGCACTCTCTGTTGGGTCCCTCCAGAACCAGCCTCGTTATAGCCTTTCATCAGGGTCTACCATCCCTCCCTCTTCTTGGGGCACCCAGCTTCAGGTCCATGCAGACTCCAGGTCGGGGCAGCCTGCAGCAGTCAGCGGTCGCCCAGGTGTCGCCATCTTCCTCCTGCTCCCCACCCCTTCCCAGGCAGGTTTGCCCCCTGCTGGCACAGCTGGCCCTCCAGGTACTGGGTTAGCTTGGGATGAGCCGGGAAGGGCTCTCCCCTCTCCTAGAGTGAGGTGGTGCCCTTCCCAGCCCCATGGCAGCAGGGAGCTGGCGGGACTGCAGGCAGCGAGGGGGGCACGACAAGCTGGCCCAGAGACAGGCAGGGGTCCAGGAGGGGCAGATCGTAGAGGGAGTCGGCCCTGTTAGGGGATGAGGCTCGGCCTCACCTGGCCCAGGTTTCAGCTGCCTCCCCAGGTGATGGGTTTTGGGGCTCGGCTCAGGTGGTGCCCCACAGGATGCGTGAGCCTCAGACCAGCTAGGCCTGCCTGTGAGTGGGGGCCTGCTCACTTGGATGCAGCCAGCCGCTCCAGGCACCCGGGGCTCTCTGCAGCAGCCACATGGACACACCTGCCTTCCCCAAGCCTTGCCACGCTGGGGCCGAGAGCACCCAGAGCAAGCGGCAGGAGAGCTGAACCTAGGCAGATGGCCTTGGGGGCTGAGGCTGAGCCTGCCCCAACGGGAGGGGTGCTGGCTGGAGGAAATGAGGCCAGAGTAACCCCTTCCTGGGGCCCCTTCCCCTCCTGCTCACGGGACAGTGGGTGCTGGCCAGGAGGGTCCAGGCCTTTGGGCTGGAGCCACAGCAGGGGCAATGCTGGGGCAGCCCCACACCCTCCCTGGGAGGCTGCAGCCTGTCTAGCTGGCAGGATCAGAGCAGGAGCCTCTCTCCCTGTGCCACCCTTGCAGATAGGCTGCCTGGGGCTTTAATACCGCCCCACCCACGGAGGGCTCATGGAGAGCATCTGGAGGGGAGAACTTGGGAGGGGGAGGAAGGTCCATCCCAGGAGGAGCCTGTAAGTGCTCACTTGAGGGCTCTGTCTCTTCTCCCGCTTTGCGCTTCCCACCCGGCACCTTGGTGGCAAACAAAAACTCTGCAGCCACAGCTCGGGGTGAGGGGCTGCAGGTGGGGTGTCCAGACCAGGGGGCCCTCACTGCTCAGATTTACCAGGAGCAGGGGACTGACCCCCACCTCCTGGCCAAATTCCACTCCTCCTCACCCCCTGCAGCATCAATCTGATACAATGCCCACTCCACTTCCTGCACTATGCTGGCATGCTGTGCAGCAGCCCTGCCCCACCCCAGAGGTGGCTGCATTGCAGTGGCAAGTGACAGATACAGCAATGAGTTTCCAACTGAAACCACAGCTCAAGTTTCGGGAGGCCCTGGCCAATTGTTCATGCTGAGATTTGGGCCATAGGCTAATGTCTCCGGTGCTAGCTGTGCCCTGAACCCAGCCCCAAGGCTGCTGAGCTGGTAGTTTCCGCAGCTAAGCGGCCTCGCTGAGAGGCTAAAGCCGTGGTTCTAGGCCTGATTGAGGGGCTCTGCTACACTGGCTGGGGGTCCTATTAGCCCCTGCATGTCCAGGCAGCAGAGGTGCCCATGGGCAGCCTCTCTCCTCCAGCACCTAGGGGAAAGAATGCGTCTGATTTACTCAGATGAGTCGACCTTGCTGCAGTCTCCCTCCCTGGCCCTGCAGGGCTGGGCCGCGGGGGCCCTGAGTCACGGCTCCAGTCAGAGATTGCAGGGGCAGAGGGGCCGGTTGTGATCATGCTGCACAGCACAGGCCAGAGACCTGCCCCGTGTTTCCCTTTGAAAACACAGCCAGTCTCGATATAAAAGTTGATGGAGAAGCCACCATGGCCCTCGGGGGCTTGTGCTGATGGCTAATTACTCTCTCCGTTAGAAATGTCGGCCTTCATTTCCTGACTGAATGTGTCTCACGTCAGCTCCCAGCAGTTGGATGGTGTTAGCTCTCCACCAGACTGCAGAGCCCGCTTGTAGGGACTTCCAGCCTGTGGGTGTCACCCTGTAGCCCCCCAAGGAGGAGTTCAATAGACGGAGGTGTTTGCCAAGCTGTTAATCGTTCTCGTGGCTCTTCTCTGACCCCTCTCCTGTTGAGCGACATCTGTCTTGACTTGTGGGCACCAGAACTGGGCACAGGATGCCAGGAGGGCACTGCCGTCCTAGGCCCCAGCGCAGGGGGGGTCTCTGGCATGTCTGGTCGGGGACCCTGCTGGGAACCTGTGCTGCCCCCCATGGAGCCCAGCTGCAGGGCTGGAGCCAGGTCTCTGCCCTGGAGCGGGCAGAGGCAGCAGACCCCGGGCTCAGGCAGGCCCCATGGAAGGGGCTGGGAAGCCTGCGGAGGGGGCATGCTCCGCCTATGGGGACCCTGCGGAGGCAACAAGCCGTGGCCAGGGTACCAGGAGCAGCTGGCCCAGCTCCCGGAGGCCCTGAGCACCCCATGGTCCTAGCAGCCCCTCACTGGGCGGCCTGGACTAGACAGCTACTTGGGCCAGGCCTGTGTGTGCCTCCTCAGGGCTGCACGGGTTCCCACCAGGCCGGTATTTGACCAGCCTGCCCAGCAATTTATCAATTTGCCAGGAAAAATAATTTAATCTGCCAGGTATTTTTTACATGGGTCTAAAGATTTGCATTGTTCTCCCAATACCCAGGGCTGGCTCCGGGTAAAAGTTTGTGTGTCCAGCCACAGCTGCTGCAGCGTTCCGGCTTCCGCAGTGCGCGTGTTAACAGATCAACACCGGCGAACATGCAGCAGCTGTCTGCTCACCACCACGCAAGGGCCCCACGCGTGTGCGAGAGAGGGGCTGAGTCACGCACGAGTGAGGAGACGTGCAATGTTCTGTATCTGTGCTCTCGCTGGATACTGTAAGTGGCTGTTGGGGGGCGGGGGGGTTGCTGAGTTGCCTTGTGGTTGGGGTGGCGGCGGGTTTGCCTTGTGGCCTGGTTCTTTTTGCAGGTCAAAGGTGGTAATGCTTCTCAGGCTCTGTGCGTTGGGGGGCTCTGCTCATTGGGGGGTGGTTCTCAGTGCTGGGGGACTGGGCTGGGGAGGCTGCATACTCCACCCCAGGGAGGTGGGGGGCAGGCGGAGGACTCCCTGAGCAATGTCCCAGTCAACCCCCCCCCCCACAGTGTCAGCAGGGTGATACTGGGGTGGGCATCCCAGAGAGCAGGAGCTCCCTATAAGCTGCCATGTGCCCCCACCCCAATACACAACCCCTCTTCCCTGCTGCTCCAGAGCCCCCCAGGCTGAGCTCTGCCAGGGAGGGGCTGCGCCCCCCAGCCTGCCCTCACAGCAGTGGGGGCAGCAGGCAGCTACAGGGCAGGGGGTGCTCCTGGCCTAGGGGCAGCTGTGGGGGGTGGGCTGGAGGGCCCATGCCTGTGAGGTGAGGGCGGCACAGAGCCAGTGATAACCACAGCCTTTGTCTTGTGGCCCCCCAAGCTGGCACAGGCTGCCCTCGCCCACGACGGGGCCCTGGACGTCTTGGCGCTGAGCCGGCAGGGCCCGGATTCCTGAGTCAAGCTGTTCCCCAAATGCTCACAGCCCTGAGACAAGAACCCCGCTCCGCAGCCGGGGAGAAACTCTCCCCAGGGGCCAGATATTCCAGAGGTGCCCATCGGGGGGCATCTTACACCTTCTCCTGGGGTCAGACTTGATGCTGGGCTGGACGGCCCCTAACGGATCCAGTCCCTGATCTAGCAATTCCTAGATACCTGAGGGGGGAGTTGGCACTGGTGGGAGGGGGCTGGGAGCACCAGGACAGAGGCAGGGTCCCCCCTCCCTGCCTCCTGGCACCAGCCCCAGCTGCCTATCCCGGGGCAGGCTCCGCCTGTCATTAGGGGCAGAGGGGAAGGTGTAGCTCAAACTCCCCTCCCCTTCCTTCCCCTCCCCCCACGATGTCTGTGCATCTGGGCCAGGAGAGGGCTGGCCTGGTGCCAAGCAGAGGAAGTGGCCCAGAAGTGGCAGGGAGGGGGATGCTGGCAACCAGCCCTGCTGGGGCCCCAGCACCGTCCGTGCCCCTCCGTGGCACAGCACTTCCTGTGCGCGTCTCCGGCAGCAGCTGGGCCCAGGGCTACGGCCCCCGGGCCTGGCAGGCTGCATTGGGCGCGGGACCCAGGGATCCTGGCCTGTTCTAGTGGGGGCAGCTGCAGAGGGTGAGCGCGGACCCCTAACCCTGCTCCGGCGGGGGCGGGGATGGGAGCAGCTTGGCTGGGCCGCGGGGAGCAGGGCACAGCTGGCTGGCCCACTTGAGCGGGGAGGGGGGCTGCAGTGCTCAGGGATACTTCAGGAAGACACGGAGGATGCTGGATGCTGGGAAGAGCCACATGGGGAAGGTCTCTCCAGCAGCCTCCTTCCCCACTGCGGCCTGTCCCTTTGTGTGTCTGTCCCTCTCTCTGTCCCCTCTGTCTGTCTGCCCAGGGAGACGAACCCAGGGCTTCAGCGGGGCTCCTTGCCCTGCTCCCATCGGGCCCCACTGTGTGGGGAAGCAAACCCAAAGCTGGTTTCCAGGGGGCATGACCCCTGCAAGGGACTGGGGGTCTAGGGGCCAGGATGGGACCCAGGGGCAGTCCCCCAGCAGAAGAGCCAGAGCTGGCTCTCCAAGCTCTCTGGGATAATGGACCCCAGAGACAGCACGCCCCCACAAAGAGAAAGGAGCCGGATCCCTGGGGCCCTCCAATTCCGCTTCTTCCCCTCCCCTGGGGCACTGCATTCCGGCTCCATTGCGGGGCCCAGGGATCCAACCCTACCCCCCCCCCCGGGCCCAGCGCAGGGCCCAGGGATCCAACCCTAACCCCCGCCCCCCCCGGGCCCAGCGCAGGGCCCAGGGATCCAACCCTAACCCCCGCCCCCCCGGGCCCAGCGCAGGGCCCAGGGATCCAACCCTAACCCCCGCCCCCCCGGGCCCAGCGCAGGGCCCAGGGATCCAACCCTAACCCCCGCCCCCCCCGGGCCCAGCGCAGGGCCCAGGGATCCAACCCTAACCCCCGCCCCCCCCGGGCCCAGCGCAGGGCCCAGGGATCCAACCCTAACCCCCGCCCCCCCGGGCCCAGCGCAGGGCCCAGGGATCCAACCCTAACCCCCGCCCCCCCCGGGCCCAGCGCAGGGCCCAGGGATCCAACCCTAACCCCCGCCCCCCCGGGCCCAGCGCAGGGCCCAGGGATCCAACCCTAACCCCCGCCCCCCCGGGCCCAGCGCAGGGCCCAGGGATCCAACCCTAACCCCCCCCCCCCCCGCCCCGGGCCCAGCGCAGGGCCCAGGGATCCAACCCTAACACCCCCCCCCCGGCACAGTGCAGGGCCCAGGGATCCAACCCTATCCCCCCCCGGGCACAGCGCAGGGCCCAGGGATCCAACCCTAACCCCCCCCCGGGCACAGCGCAGGGCCCAGGGATCCAACCCTACCACCCCCCCGGGCACAGCGCAGGGCCCAGGGATCCAACCCTACCCCCCCCCGGGCACAGCGCAGGGCACAGGGATCCAACCCTAACCCCCCCCGGCACAGCGCAGGGCACAGGGATCCAACCCTAACCCCCCCCGGGCACAGCACAGGGATCCAACCCTACCCTCCCCCCCGGGTACAGCGCAGGGCCCAGGGATCCAACCCTACCCCCCCCGGGCACTGTGCAGGGCCCAGGGATCCAACCCTACCCCCCCCCCGGGCACAGCGCAGGGCCCAGGGATCCAACCCTACCCCCCCCCGGGCACAGCGCAGGGCCCAGGGATCCAACCCTACCCCCCCCCCGGGCACAGCGCAGGGCCCAGGGATCCAACCCTACCCCCCCCCCCCGGGCACAGCGCAGGGCACAGGGATCCAACCTTAACCTCTCCCCCCCACTCCCCCGAGGCACTGCACGGGGCACAGGGATCCAGGCTGTGCCTTTCCCTCACCCCTCCTGCCCCCCCCTGGCATTGCACAGGTGGGGCTCAGTGGCTCCTTGCTGGGCTGAACTGGCATTTTGGAGGCACACGGGCACTTCTTGTCTTGGCAGCGCAGCGGGCGCCGGGGGGCTGGACCGGCAGCCATGACCAGTGACTGCCTGTGAACTGGAGACAGGCAACTGCGCTCCGGCCCAGCCCCTCTGCCGCCCTGCACCCCCTCGCAGCCTCTTCCTCCCCGATCCCACTGCACGGCTTTCCTTCACCTCCCTGCCCCCCACCCCCTCCTCCTCCTAGACCTCCCACCTCCTTCCCCACCCCCACCTCCCTAGGCCTCCCCAACATGTGCCCAACCCCTCTCTAACACCAGCCCCCCAACTCCCTGCCTGGCTCCGGGTGGCTCATGTTACGCCGGGCAGCCCATGGGGCCCCGCGGCTCCGTTCGGGCCCGGGCAGCTCCAGGCCCAGGCCAGAGGGGTCAGCCAGGCCAACCCGCCCGGGAAGGGGCTGCCGCAGCCGGGCAACGCGGGGCGTCCTCAGCTCTGTGCTGCGCCAGGGATGCCGAGGGGGGGGGCACGCTCTCACACACGCGTGTGCTCACACACACACCTGTGCACACACACACCTGTGCACGCACACACACACCTGTGCACGCACACACGCGCCTGTGCTCACACACACACACGGTCACACATGCACACACCTGAACATAGTACCCACACACACACACACACGGTCACGCATGGGTATACACACACACACACACGTAGCTGCACACACACACGCACGCGCGTGCATACATGGCCGCGCGTGCACACACGGGCCGATGCGCACACCCAGATACAGCTGCACACACATGCACTCTGGCCCTGCCATCACCCACCCCGCACACACCCGCACAGGTGGCCACACACGCCCATCTACGGACACACGTACCTGCACACACACGGACACGCGTGCACCCCGAGGTGTACACACACACATACACAGTCGCGCGCACACCCACACGGCTCCCTCCGGCCCCCCCCCCCTCCTCCGACGCAGCCGCACACGGACCCTGCCTCCCCCACACGTTTGTGCGCACACGCGCACACCCCCACGTGCAGGGCCGCACGGGCACGCGCGCACACGCACACACGCGGGGCCCTGCCCCCCCCCCGACGCAGCCGCACACGCAGGCACGCCGGCGCGCGCGCTCGCTCGCTCGCTCGCTCTCACACTCGCTCGCTCACACTCACGCCCGCCCGCGCGCAGCCCCGTCACCATGTCCCAGCCCTCGGCGCCGGCCCGGTTTTTTCCGCGCTGCGTCACGCGCCCGTGACTCCCCCCGGGGCGGCCAGCGCGTGGGAGCAGCGCCGCGGGGAGCCCCTGCGCCGGGGGGCCCCGCTCCGGGCGGCCGGCTCGTGTCCCGCCGCGGGGGCGGCTCGCAGCGCGCCGGGGCCCGGCCGGGCATGTGAAGATGTCAGTGGGGTGCGCCTGCCCCGGTGAGTGGCCCCGGCCGGCCCCCCCTCCCCGCGCGTGGGGGGCTGGGCTGGGCGCGGGGGGGGCCGGGGGCTGGCGGGGGCTTGGGGGGGCGGCGGTCCCAGCGGAGGGGAGCGGGACCCGCGGAGGCCGGTGGCGTCCAGGGGAGGGTGGTGCCGCCTGGCCTGGCCCCGTGGCGGCGGCGCTGGAGTGGGGGCCGGGGGGGGCGCCCCTGGGGGGGTCGGGGCACCGTGCCGGGTGCAGCGGGGTGGCGGTGGGGCCCCTTGTTCTGGCCGGGGGGGGGTCGGGGCACGGTGCCGGGGTGGGGGTGGGGCCCCTTGTTCTGGCCGGGGGGGGGTCGGGGCACCGTGCCGGGGGGGGGTGGCGGTGGGGCCCCTGGGCCCGGCCGGGGGGGGGTCGGGGCACCGTGCCGGGGGGGGGGGTGGCGGTGGGGCCCCTGGGCCCGGCCGGGGGGGGGTCGGGGCACCGTGCCGGGGTGGGGGTGGGGCCCCTGGGCCCGGCCGGGGGGGGTCGGGGCACCGTGCCGGGGTGGGGGCACCGTGCCGGGTGTTGCAGGGTGGGGGTGGCGGTGGGGCCCCTGGGCCCGGCCGGGGGGGGGGTCGGGGCACCGTGCCGGGGTGGGGGTGGGGCCCCTGGGCCCGGCCGGGGGGGGGTGTCGGGGCACCGTGCCGGGGTGGGGGTGGGGCCCCTGGGCCCGGCCGGGGGGGGCACCGTGCCGGGGTGGGGGTGGCGGTGGGGCCCCTGGGCCCGGCCGGGGGGGGCACCGTGCCGGGGGGGGGTGGAGTTGGCGCCCTGAGCACCCGCCAGCTCTAACTCGGAGAGGAAACAGACGGTTGTAACCCCCTGGCTGATCAGGGGCCGCTGGCCGCCCTTCCCTGTCCCCCGCGCAGCCCCTGGCAGCGCTCGGAGGGGCGGCCTGGGCACGGCCAGGGCACGGCCTGGGCACGGCCAGGGCACGGCCTGGGCAGGCAGCACCTGGGGCGAGAGCGGGTCTCCTGGAGCAGTGCGCGGCTGCCCCATGCTGGGAGGAGCGGCAGGCCTCGGTGCCCCTCAGGCCCTGTGCCTGGCTGCTGTGAGCCGATGGGGCAGGGCCCAGGGTTGGGGGGGATGTGGAGTCGCTGGGGACGTGGGCAGTGCTGGTTCAGGCATGTGGGGGCGCCGGGGAGCGGGTGAGATGTTGCTTATTCCTTCCCGTTCCCTCACTCCCTTCCTCTGCCCCGTCTGCCCCAAGCCATTTGGGGACCTGCAGGGCACAGCAGACTGCGGGGAGAGTGCACTGACGGGTTAGGGCCGTTGTGGGGTCTGGCTGGCAGAGCCAGCGGGCAGTGAGGGGGGAGTGGGGTCTAGCTGGTGGGCAGTGCGGGGGTCTGGCTGGCAGGACAGTGAGGGGGGAGCGGGGTCTGGCTGGCAGAGCCAGCGGGCAGTGGGAGTGCGGGGTCTGGTGGGCAGGGCCGGCGGGCCGTGCAGGGAGTGGGTTCTGGCTGGCAGGGCTAGCGGGCACTGGCAGTGGGGAGTCTGGCGGGCAGGGCCGGCGGGCAGTGCGGGGAGCAGTGCGGGGAGCGGGATCCGGCTGGCAGGTCCGGCGGGCAGTGGGGGGTCTGGCTGGCAGGGCAGTGGGGGGTCTGGCTGGCAGGGCCCGCGGGCACTGCGGGGTGCGGGGTCTGGCTGGCAGGGCGGCGGGCAGTGGGGGAAGCGGGGTCAGTCACCCTGCCTCCCAAGCCCTGCATAGCCCTGCCATCAGGTGGTGAGGCCCTTCCTCACGTGGGGCATTAGCTGATGCCCCCTGAGCCTGGCCTGAAAGCTCTTGGCTTTGATGTGCCTAGAACCTGTCTGTGAGCAGCCTTTGGCAAGGCCAGCTGGGCCTCCCGGGCATGGCCTTGGGGGCTGGCTGTGGGGCTGAGCCCTCCCCAGCGCTCCCCTTCTCCCGACTGGGAAGGGTTTGGCTGGGGCTGATGCTATCATCTGTGGGTCCCATTGGAGCGGGGGGAGGGGTGGCCCGGGCGACCTGGATTCAGTCCCTGCTCTGCCACAGACACTATGTGTGACCTTGGGTGAGTCACTCAGCTCTGTGCCTCAGTTTCTCCGCCTGTCTAGTGGGGCGGGTGCAAGGAGCGTGTTGCGTGTGGCTGTGAGGTGGCCCGGGCGCGGTGTGGCTCCACTTCGGGCCCCGCAGCTGCCCCCACTTCGGGCCGTGCTGTGCGTGGGGTGAGGAGCTGTGCTCAGGGGTGGGTGAGAGAGCCTGAGCACAGGGGCCTGCCCGCCCCCCACCATGGGGCCAGCCCCCTCAGCAGGGCACAGGCCAGGCTGTGCAGCCCCAGGGCCCAGCCCCCCCCCAGCCGGCTCCCCCTCCGTTGGGGGCAGGGGGCCCTGCGGTGCCTGCCCGGCTGCCCCTCCCCCGCACTGGTTCCAGGCGGCCCCTTCCCCCACCCGCCTCCCCCACTCCCGTGGAAGCTGCCAGAGCCAGAGCGCTGCTTCCTCGAGCAGAAAGTCACGTGAGCTCCCTGCCAGCCCGGCCAGCCTTTAAAGGGCCAGCCCCAGCCGGCGCCCTGCAGCCCCCCAGGCCGGGCACTGCCCCAGCCGGCGCACGGGGCCCGCACCCCCTTCTGCCCAGGGTGCGGGGGGGCCCCTCGGCCCGGAGGAGGTTCCGCCGGGCAGCGCCAACGGGCCCTACCGCCTCCTTGCTCCCGCTGCAGCCTGGGGTGGGGCACCGGCCCCCGACCCAGCTCCGCCATGAGGTTGTGTTGGGGGGCACTGCCCGCTGCATGGCACAGCAGTGGTGACAGGCAGGGCCTTACACGGGAGTTGGGGGGCATATCCTCCCTGCTCCTCGGCCATCATGTGGTGCAGAGCCCTGTGGGGTCACTGAGTCCGGCCCTTCCCCCCACCCCTTGCAAGAGCAGCCGTAATCCTCTCCTAGGGCTCCCAGAGCACCAGCCAACCAGTCCTCCCCACACATCTCCCCCTCTCTGGCTGGGGTGTGTGTGTTACTGCCCAGGGGGAACAGCCGAGCGTGGATATACACGCGTGTGTGTGCATGCGTGTGCGAGATCCGTTCCTGCCTCCCTCCCCACGCAGGGCTCGAAATGCAGGGAGAGATTTCCCCGCCAGCCGCCTCCCCCCACCCCCCCGCCCTGCCTGGGCTGTTTATGGGAATATAGAACAAACAACCTCTGCCTCTGGCCGCCTGCCAGCCAGAAACATTTAATGAGCCGCTGGGCCCAGGCTGCGCTCTGGGGCTGTGTTAACTTGGAGGAGTTTCCTGCTTGGGATTGGCCATTGGGGGGTCTGCCGCTCCCCCAGCCCCGAGGAACCTCTCACCCCATGGAGGGGGCGGGGTCCATGGCCACCCCCTCCCTCTGCTCTGTTAGGGGTGAAAAAGCAAGAGGGGGAGGGCAGATACCCTGTCCCCTGGAGGGAGTGGTCCCGCTCGTCCCCTTCCTGCACCCCCCCATCTTGCATCAGCAATTCTGGCCCCCCACCCCTTGCTCTGTACCCGGGTGAAAGAACTGAGTCTGGGGGCCAGTGCAATGTAACGAGCGGGGCATTGCGAGGGTCTGAGCGCTGCCCTCGGCCTGGTGGGATTGGAACAGTTCCGCTGCGTTGCACGGGGATCATAGGCCCTCTATAGCTAACGGGGGGTGGGGATTCTCCTGCAGCTCAGGTGGCGGGGGAGAGTTGCTTTGTGGGGCAGGGGGGTGTCAGAGCTCTGTGCCCGCTGGCAGCGTGGATACCCATGTGGACAGCGGTGGGGGTTGGGTCACTGCCCCATTTCCCCTTTGTGCTGAGCCCACAGTGGGGTGAGGTTAGGGGGTGAGTGTGTGCACAACCCCCGTGCCCCAGCAATGGAGAGACAGCAGGAGAAGGGAACAGGCCCCACCAGTGCGGTGGTGCTCCTCCCCACCCAGCATCCTGTTCGCGCTGCTGCCCCCGCCCGCCATTGCCTGGGGCCCTCTGGGGCCCTGCCCTTCGCTGAATTGCAGACCTGTGTGTGGGGCGGGGGGAGTCTGGCAGCTGCCGGAGCCCGGCTGAGCTCTGACCCCTGGGGGCGGCAGTTTCCATAGCACTCCGGGCTCGTCCCTTGGTAACTGAGTCACAGGCCCCGGGGAGGGGGGCAGCGAGCAGCGTTGTCGGGCCAGGAGCCGGGTGGGGAGTAGCAGGGGCCTGGTTCTGCAAAGGGGAAGTGACTTGCTCATGCAGGGACCTAGTAGCAGAGCCAGGGAGAGAACCCAGGTGTCCTGACATGCAGGCTTCTGCTCTAACCACCAAACCCTCCTTCCTCCCATGCGCTGGGCTTCCCGGCAGCCCTAGTGCGAGTAGCTGCGGATCAGCCCCTCGGTGCCTCTTGGCCGGCCTCCTCTCCTTGCCACAGCAAAACGGAGAGCGTGGGGGTGTCTGTGAGGGAGGGGGGCTGGGGGAGCAGGTGGGGTGTCTGGGGATGTGGGGGTGTCTCTGAGGGAGGGGGGCTGGAGTGGTTTGGGGGTGCAGGTGGGGTGTAGGGGGGTTGGGGGAGAGGGCAGGGTGTGTGGGGGTGTCTCTGAGGAAGGGGGGCTGGGGTGGTTTGGGGGAGAAGGTAGGGTGTCTGGGGGTGTCTCTGAGGGAGGGGGCTGGGGTGGTTTGGGGGAGCAGGTGGGATGGGTTGGGGGAGCAGGCGGGGTGTGTGTGGGTGTCTCTGAGGGAGGGGGGCTGGGGTGGTTTGGGGGTGCAGGTGGGGTGTCTGGGCCAGGGGGGCTGTAGGGACGTCTCCGAGGTGGCTACACAGGAACTTGTCCAGCCTGCAGTGGGGTGTCTGTGCTGTGTGGCTCCCATGTGGCCTATGGGTGAGCTACACACATGCCTGTTGGTCCTGATGCTGGTACCCCAGGGGCCTCCGAGCCTTGTTCCCATGGGGCCTCATGGGCTGGGGTAGCCAAGTGGCTCTGGTTGTGGGGGCCACAAGGTTCCGGCCCCACCACAAGGTGCCCAGGGCCCGATTCCCAGCGGCGCTGAGCCCCCAGCTCCCGCTGACTGCAGCGAGCTCTCAGTGTCCAGCCACTCTGCGAATCAGGCCCTGGGAGTCCCCGGACTCTGCATCCGTGTCCGAAAACCCGTCAGGCAGTAACTGGCCCAGGGACACGAGGCAGGCAGCTGCCAGGCCCAGCCTCCTGGTCCTGCTCCCCATCCGGGAAGCCCTCCAGGCTCCAGATGGCTCCCATGCAGCCCCCGTGTGTCTCCAGGGACGCCGCTTTCCTCCGAGGCAGCGCTGTGGGCCCAGGCTGTGTCTGGTGTGGCCCTCTCGGGGCTCTGTGGGGAGCGGGGCCGGGCTGGCTGTGGGGGAGGGTTTGGGGCAGTGTTAGGGTGTGAGGGGGTTCCCAGCAGGGGGCGCTGTGGGGAGCGGGGCCGGGCTGGCTGTGGGGGAAGGATTCCCAGCAGGGGGCGCTGTGAAAGCGGGGCCGGGCTGGCTGTGGGGGAGGGTTCGGGGCAGTGTTAGGGTGTGAGGGGGTTCCCAGCAGGGGGTGCTGTGGGGAGCGGGGCCGGGCTGGCTGTGGGGGAAGGATTCCCAGCAGGGGGCGCTGTGAAAGCGGGGCCGGGTTGGCTGTGGGGGAGGGTTCGGGGCAGGGCTGGCTGTGAGGAGGTTCCCAGCAGGGGGTGCTGTGGGGAGCGGGGCCAGGCTGGCTGTGGGGGCGGGAGTGGGGCCGGGCTGGCTGTGGGGGGGTGGGTTCCCAGCAGGGGGCGCTGTGGGGAGCGGGGCCGGGCTGGCTGTGGGGGCGGGAGTGGGGCCGGGCTGGCTGTGGGGGGGCGGGTTCCCAGCAGGGGGTGCTGTGGGGAGCGGGGCCAGGCTGGCTGTGGGGGCGGGAGTGGGGCCGGGCTGGCTGTGGGGGGGTGGGTTCCCAGCAGGGGGTGCTGTGGGGAGCGGGGCCGGGCTGGCTGTGGGGGCGGGAGTGGGGCCGGGCTGGCTGTGGGGGGGTGGGTTCCCAGCAGGGGGTGCTGTGGGGAGCGGGGCCAGGCTGGCTGTGGGGGCGGGAGTGGGGCCGGGCTGGCTGTGGGGGGGTGGGTTCCCAGCAGGGGGTGCTGTGGGGAGCGGGGCCAGGCTGGCTGTGGGGGCGGGAGTGGGGCTGGGCTGGCTGTGGGGGGGTGGGTTCCCAGCAGGGGGTGCTGTGGGGAGCGGGGCCGGGCTGGCTGTGGGGGCGGGAGTGGGGCTGGGCTGGCTGTGGGGGGGTGGGTTCCCAGCAGGGGGTGCTGTGGGGAGCGGGGCCGGGCTGGCTGTGGGGGCGGGTTCGGGGCAGGGCTGGCTGTGAGGAGGTTCCCAGCAGGGGGTGCTGTGGGGAGCGGGGCCAGGCTGGCTGTGGGGGCGGGAGTGGGGCTGGGCTGGCTGTGGGGGGGTGGGTTCCCAGCAGGGGGTGCTGTGGGGAGCGGGGCCGGGCTGGCTGTGGGGGCGGGTTCGGGGCAGGGCTGGCTGTGAGGAGGTTCCCAGCAGGGGGTGCTGTGGGGAGCGGGGCCAGGCTGGCTGTGGGGGCGGGAGTGGGGCTGGGCTGGCTGTGGGGGGGCGGGTTCCCAGCAGGGGGTGCTGTGGGGAGCGGGGCCAGGCTGGCTGTGGGGGCGGGAGTGGGGCCGGGCTGGCTGTGGGGGGGTGGGTTCCCAGCAGGGGGTGCTGTGGGGAGCGGGGCCAGGCTGGCTGTGGGGGCGGGAGTGGGGCCGGGCTGGCTGTGGGGGGGTGGGTTCCCAGCAGGGGGTGCTGTGGGGAGCGGGGCCGGGCTGGCTGTGGGGGCGGGTTCGGGGCAGGGCTGGCTGTGGGGGTACGCATTGGCCACGGGCATTTCACAGCCATGGCAGGACAGAGCCAGATCCTCCTGCTCCAAAATGCAATTACTGGAGACTCTCCGCTAGCAGTATAGGGCTTATGGCACACAGCCAAGCAGGTCTGGTTTGTCCCCAGTGGGGAGCAGTGCTGCACAGATATGCTGCAGTATATGTCCTCCTGTCCTGGGGGAGAGGAGTCCACTGAAGTCCCTGTACGGATGACCAAAAAGAAGGGTTTGTCGTCTCCAAGCCCAGCCTCTCTGTGTTGGCCTGCGGGCTGCACTTTGCCTGCCCTGTATGCTGGGCCCAGGCAGGCCTAGTGATCTGGGAGGGTCAGCGCTGGGAGGAGGCAGGGGCCCATGGCCAGGGTCCCCACTTGGTTCTAGCATTAGGGTTAGCCCACCAGGTCCCCCTGCCCAGAACCAGTGGGGCCAGCGTGCGGGAGAGCTGCGGAAGGGACCCTGGGTGGCACTGGGGCAGCCCCCTGGCATGCTGCGGGGGGTGTTGGAGCGTTAAAGGCTCCCTTCCCCTGCCTCTCCTGATGTCTATCAGTCTGCCTGCAGGGTGCGGCTGTGGTTTCCTGCTGCTGCTGGGGGGCTCGGGGGAGCCCCTGGTGGGAGCACAGGGTCCTGCCAGCCCCAGCTGTGCTGAGCACCCCCTGGGGTCTGCACACAGCATGCCCGAGGGGCTCCTGGTGCGGGTAGGGGGGCCTGTTATGCATACGCGACTGTACATACACACGCCCCCCCCCCGCCTGCACATGCGACTGTACACATTCACGCCCCCACTGCCTGCGCACACGCTTGTACATACACGCCCTCCCCCTGCCGCACATGCGACTGTATACACACACACACGGCACCCAGGACTCTCAGAAACCGATCGTGTTGGCTGCAGGGTCTCTGGTGTGAGTCCCATGGGACAGTTGTCTGTGGGAAGAAGGCAGGGCTGGGCCCTGAACCCAGTTCCCTGTGTCTCTGGGTCTTCGTCTTTCAGAACTGTGGAGTTTTCCATCACACCCCTCCTCCCCCGCACACACACTCAGCTGCTGGGCCTGGGTCAAAACAAGAGGGACCGTTGGGGAGGGTTTGATCTCCAAGTGTCACAGATGCCAGCCCCACCCCTCTGGGGCTCCGCCAGTGACCACAGATAACAGCCTGCCCCTCCTGTAATCCCGCATTCCCAGGCCCTGGCATGGAAGGGGTGCGTCCCGCAGCCCCCAGAGCTGGGTGCAATAACAGCAGATAGCTGTAGTGCAGAAGGGTTTGGGGGGGGTTTGGGGGGGACGGGGACACAGGGTCCCCATTTGGTTCTAGCATTAGGGTTAGCCCACCAGGTCCCCCTGCCCAGTACCAGTGGGTCCGGCGCGCAGCTGGAGAGCTGTGGAAGGGCCCTGAGTGGCACTGGGGCAGCCCCCCGGCATGCTGGGGTGGGGGTTGGCAGGAGAGTGTTCCCTGACCCCAAGGGGGATGGGAGGGTGGTACGCAGGGAGCTTGGAAGCTGGAGGGATGCCAGGAGCTCAGCAGCAGAAGCTGCGAAGTGGGGGACTCTTGGCTTGTTTCACAGATGGTGATTTGTTATCTGATGGTGGCAGTGCCCAGGAGCCCAGTCAAGGCCTAGGTCCCTGCTGTGCCAGGCACTGTACAAACAGGGGACAGAGAGACAGTCCCTGCCCCAAGTGCTTAGGTGAAACGACCTTTATTTCACGATCTGCCAGGGAAATGGGCCGGAAATGCCAGGGCACCGTGGCTCGGGGCTCAGCTGGCCCAGGCTCAGGGCAGAGTGGGAGCCGATGGCAGGGGGCCAAAGCAAAGCGGGGTCGAGCTCCTGGAGTCGTCCCCTGTGCACAGACCCCACTGGGGTTTGCCGGGCCCTGGATGGGGTGGGGACGAGCAACAGCCTTGATGGAGGATTTTTAGAACTGGGAACCCAATGTATTGTGCTGGGCTGGCCGGTGGGCGGAATCAGAAGTGCCCAGCTGTGTGTCATAGGCACTTCACTGCATGCAGCTCGTGGGGATTCTCCCTGAGCACAGGTGCAGGGGCTGGTGTTGTTGGAGGCTCAGCGCTCTCCCTGGCCTGTGGCTGTGAATCTTGGCGTGATCGGAGAGGGCAGTGTGGGGAGAGGTGTGCGGGCCACGTGCCTCGCAGCTCCCAGATCAGTGTGTGACGTGTCCCCCTGGGGGGTCTGATCTTCGGAAGATGAGTCTGGTGCAGCCAGACACAGGGCCTGGCTTTTTAGCTCCAGCTGTAGGGACTTGTGCTTTCGGCTTTGGAGGCGCCCGTCAGTGCTGGGGTGTCGGCCGGGATGGTGCCTGTCTTGGTGTCCTGTTTGCATCTCATCGTCCCCTTGTGCTGCGGGCGCTGGCGTGAGGACTCCCTAGCGAAACTGCCTCCTGGGCAGGTGTGAGTCATGCGGGGCCGCTGGCTTCTCTGTGAGGCCCTTGGCTCAGGCTCTGCAGGGTGGGGAGCTGGCGTCACACTTTGGAAGGGGCCCAGTGCGCACTGCGACGTAGGATCAGGTTGTCTCTGAGCTGGCTGAGCGGCTCCTGGTGCAGGCCAGCTGGCCGGGCCAGGGCACTGCTGGGGGGGAAGTTCCCAGCGCAGCAGTTCTCATGGGCAGCGCGCTGTTCGGAGGCAGGTCGCGTGGCACTGGATTTCCAGTGCGGCCCTCACCGCTGTAGGGCCCACCTGGCACACGTTGCTCCAAGCCTCAAAGAATCCCTGCCGGAGCAGCAACCCGGTCCCAGCTCCAGGCTCTGTGGAAGGAGGAGAGGCCAGGGAAGCGAAGGCGAATTTGCAGGCAAAGCTCAGCAATGGTTGCAGCTGCCCATGGCACTCCACCAGCCCCGAACGCTGGCAGTGAATGGCTCCTCCCCCAAGTGCACATCACACACACACCTGGGGGGGCTGCAGCTGGCTCTCTGACACCAGGAGTGCAGACCCCCTCCACAGGGGTCCCAGACCCAGCCTTCCCGCTGGTCCCTCGGGCGTGGGAGAGGGGTGAAGTGTGGCCCAGGCCTCAGGGCAGGCTGGGGCTCAGGAGCAAGCTAGGGCAGTGCTAGCGGGGGCCTTGCCCCACTGGGGACTGCTGAAGGAAAACTTTGGGCCTTAGAACCATTGCAGCTTGCAGAGGGAACCGGGAACAGACATGAGTTAGTGGCTCTTAAGAGCCACCCAAGCCAGGGCCTGTGGGGTCTCTGGGGCAGCATGTTAACATTGTGGAGGGGGCCAGGGCAGGGGGGCTTTGTCCTCAAGCTTCCCCCTAGGGGGTGGGTGGCTGCCGTGGGTCACTGGCAGAGCAGGTGTGTTCAGGAGCCCAGGGCTGGGCTAGCAGGGGGCTGTGGGTCGGGATTGAGGGGAACTGGCGGAGCTGGGGGGGGTGCTGGGCTAGCAGGGGGCTGTGGATCAGGACGGAGGGCGATTTTGAGATCGCAGGGTCCCCGAAAAGCCTGTTGGTTTTCCCCTCCGTCAGGGGACGCTCCTTGCCGTGCTGGTTTTGCCCGCACCTGATCTCTGTGTCGCGCCTGGCCCCCCTCTTGTATCCTGGTTCTGTTTGCTGGCTCCATCAGTGCGTTTGCTGGGACAGGTTGTGCTTGGCAGTGGCTTTAATTGTCTTTCCCCCCTTGAAACTCCAGTGAGCCCCTGGGTGTTGCTTGGCCCTGGTGTGTGGGGCTAGGGCAGGGGTTCTTAGCCCCCGTGGGTCTGTGGACTATGTCTGAGGGGTCCGCAAAAGACTTAGACTGAAAACTGATGCAACAGAACTGAACAGTAGATTTCCAGAGGGGGCCGCACCTGCATTCGAAATGAAAAAGAAAAAGGATTGAGAACCACTGGGCTAGGGGATACTTCCCGCCCTGCGGCCCCCCCGGGCAGGGCAGAGTCTGCGGTTGGAGTGGCCGTCGGTTTGGTGGACGCTGGCGAGGCGCTCGCCGCTGTGGCAGCAGGTTGCCTTCGGCCCAGCTGGCAGAACCGGGGCGGCTGTTCCACAGGAAGAAGGCACGTATCAGTAACCGGAAAGAAGCAGCAAAAGGAAACAGAAGCGATACATTATTGATGGAGCCGTTTGCTGCTGCTATATTGGGAGAGCAGCTTTGGAGCACTCAGCCGCCCGGCACTGAACGGGGGAGACAAGTGCATAATACACCATGCGGTGACTAACCTAGGGAGACACTGCACCCGGGTTACCCTCATGGGGGACGGAAAAGCTGATTTTAAAATCAATATTTATAGTTTATGGAGTTGACATTCTCCAGTGGTTCGAGCAGGGGTGACTGGGAGCCAGGACTCCTGGGTTCTGTCTCTGGGAGGGGAGTGGGTTAGAAAAGGGAGGGCTGAGAGCCAGGACTCCTGGGTTCTATTCCCAGCTCTGGGAGGGGAGTGGGTAGAGCAGAAAACTGGCAGTCAGTTTCCTGGCTCTGCCTTTGGCTTGCAGTGTGACTCTGGGCAGAGTGATGTGCCTCAGGTTCCCCTTGTGTAGACTGGCGCTGGTGCTGTTCTCCCTGAGGGGGTGTGAGGATTAGCAGATGGTCGCTGATGGCCTGAGGGATGCTCAGGTGGAAGTTGTGCTGGGTTTGCAGGAGGCCAGGGTCTGTTCCCATCTATGTGCAGCTCCTGGTTTGACTTGACCAAAAAGCTCCCAGAGAAACCAACATAAATGAGGGGAAAACACACACACACAGTCCCATGTGGTCCCAGGACACTGGCCCAGCCAGACCCCCTTCACGCCACCTTTCTGTGCGGAGATAGCAGGAGCGGCCTGGCTGGTGAGACTAGCCTCAGGCTGGGAGAATGGCCAGAAACCAGAACGTTTCTGTAACCTGAGAAAATCCATGGGGTCGGGAGCTGTCAAACCCCGAGGTTCTGGCTGACGTGCCCGGGCCATGGTTTCTAATGTGGCCAGCTGAAATCCAGAGCCGTTAGAGATGCAAAGACCTGCTACGGGGTGTCAAAAGACCCACTCACCACTGGGGGCTGAGCCATCGACTTCTGCAGAATCTGGCTTTTAATGTTTTAGAAACCCCCAGCGTTTCTGGCCCTGGTGTTTTGGGAGCAGCTATCCCCGTGGGCGAGCTGCGTAACAGTGCGGTGATACCTGCCAGAGACTGCAGACAAGGGCTCCCAGCCCTGGGGCTGCTGCTCTGCCAAACTGGGAGTGAAATTCACGAGGCTCCGGTCAGTTTCAGGCTGCTCTGCCAGGCCCTGTGCCCACCAGGGAAACTGTCAGGCATCAGGTCGGTTTCATCCTGACCTCACTGCTCTGGACCCAAAGGCAGAGGCTGTGGGGGGGACGTTTAGCAAAGGCTCCCTCCCCACCCCCTTCCACAGCAGCTGTGGGGGCCCAGGGGACAGAAGACAGACAGCAGCTGGAGTGGGGGGAGCCCAGATTTAGCAGACAACACCTGGCTGGAGGCTGAGGGATGGAGCTGGCCCCAGGGTGAGACGCAGCTGCCAGCAGTTCCAGCCCCTCCCCGTCCCAGCAGGAGGGATTATTCTGAGTCTGGGGGCTTCCCCCTCCCCCGTTCCTGGAGAGCGGATCGCTTTCAGCCTGGTTCAGTTCCCTGGCTGGGAGTGTGGGTCTGAGAGGTTCCTTTCCCCATTTCTTCCCCTTGCTCCTACCTACATGCCCAGCCACTCCTGCAGGATGCTGGCCTGGCTCTGCATACCCTCCCCCCCGGCCACGCTAGGCCGGGTGCACCACAGATTTCCCCCCCCCCCCCCCCCCGCCCTCCCATGGCCGAAATCAGGGCCCCGCTGTGCCGGGTATATAATCAGAACCAGTCCTTGCCGGGAAGAGCTCAGTGTGCAAACAGCCAAAGAGAGGCGGGGGTGGGGGCGGAAGGCAGGGTCTGTCTCCCCAGAAGGCGAGCTGAGGGGACTCCCCCCAGCAACAGGGGGAGTCTCTCCATTTCTGCTGCTCTCTGCTGAGCTCCCCTGCTTTCCCCGTCTCTCTCTGTAATGTGGCGCGTGGGAGTGAATGTGACATTGCCTCTGTGGTTACACCAGAGCCTACCACCCACCCACCCACCGTGTGTGCGGCTCCAGCCCTTTTGCAGCTGTCTCAGATTGCAAACTCCTCGCTGCCTGCTGTCACCCTGTCCCCAGCTTTCACCGCTGGCTGGCTCTAGGGCTGGGGTTATTTTCCCCCGGTGGATTTACTTGTCTGTTCGCTGTTTGCCAGGTCTCTCTGGATCCCCCTGGGTCATAGAATCATAGAATACCAGGGTTGGAAGGGACCTCAGGAGGTCACCTAGTCCAACCCCCTTGCTCAAAGCATCTCTCTGTGCCCCCTGCCCTTTGCAGCTCCTCCCAGCTGGGTACCCGCTGCCCGTCGTGCTGTGCACCCTGCTGTGGGTGGTTGATGTAGACCAGGGGTAGGTAACCTATGGCACGCGGGCCAAAGCCGGCACGCGAGCGGATTTTCAGTGGCACTCACGCTGCCCGGGTGCTGGCTACCGGTCCGGGGGGCGCTGCATTTTAATTTAATTTTAAATGAAGCTTCTTAAACATTTTTAAAACCTTATTTACTGTACATACGGCGATAGTTTAGTTATATATTATATAGACTTATAGAAAGAGACCTTCTAAAAACGTTAAAATGTATGACTGGCATGCGAAACCGTAAATTAGAGTGAATAAATGAAGACTCGGCCCACCACTTCTGAAAGGCTGCCGACCCCTGATGTAGACGGTGAATAAGCCCCGTCCTAGCAGCGATGGCTTTGGGCACCTCCCCGTCACTCACCATCCTCCAGCCATTTTCGCTCCACGTCCCAGAGTTTTGCCCTGGCCACTTGGAGTGATTTTTTCCCCCATTCAGACTCCAAGATGCAGGATCCAAAGGGCTTAATTGCAGGAACCCCATGGGATTTGATGTCTAAGATGACTAATTTCTGTGCACATTTCTGGGTTTGCAGGCACAGCCTGGCCGCTGTGGCCTGATGATCCAGCAGGAGGTGGGATGTTTTCAGGGTGAATGATTCATTCTCCGTGAGAAATACTATCTTTGTGTTCTGTCTGTGCAGCGCCTGGCATGGCCTGGGGCTCCTGGGGGCTCCGATAATACAAATAGATAATCATCATGAAAAGGTCCCATTCCTTCCTCCCAGCCTCTAGCAGAACACCTCCTCCCCCCACCCCCACGGCCAGAAGCCAAGGGGAGTTCATGGACTGTTCCTCTTAACATTGCGGGGTGGAAATTCTCAGCTGAGAGCCCTCAGCCCTGCAGCTTGTTTCCTCTGTTGCTTTGACACAGCCTGAGTCTGTTGATCTTCAGGGCATGATGTGAAGCCATAAGTCCATCTAGCCCAGTATCCTGTCTTCCAGCAGTGGCCAGTGCCAGGTGCCCCAGGGGGAATGAACAGAACAGGGAGTCACCAAGTGACCCATCCCCTGTGGCCCATTCCCAGCTTCTGGCAAACAGAGGTTTCAGGACACCCAGATCATGGGGTTGCATCCCTGACCATCCTGGCTAATAGCCATTGCTGGATCTGTCCTCTGTGGACTTAACTAGTTCTTTTCTGAACCCAGTTTTACTTTTGGCCTTCGCAACATCTTCTGGCAAGGAGTTCCACAGGCTGACTGTGCGTTGTGTGAAGAATTTCCTTGGGTTTGTTTTCAACCTACTGCCTATTACTTTCATTAAGTGCCCCTGGTTCGTGTGTTATGTGAAGGGGTAAATAACACTTCCCTGTTCACTTTCTCCACATCAGTCATGATTTTACAGACCTCCCTCATATCCCCCCTTAGTCGTCTCTTTTTCTAAACAGTCCCAGATGTTTTAATCTCTCATATGCAAGCTGTTCTATACCCTTCATCATTTTTGTTGTCCTTCTCTGTACTTTTTCCAATTCTAATATATCTTTTTTTGAGATAGGGCGACCAGAACTGCATGCAGTGTTCACGGTGTGGATGTACCATGGATTTATATAGTGGCATTATGGTATTTTCTGTCTTATCTATCCCTTTCCTAATGGTTCCAACATTCTGTTAGCTTTCTTGACTGCTGCTGCACGTTGAGTGGATGTTTTCAGAGAACGATCCATGATGACTCCGAGATCTTTTTCTTGAGCTAATTTAGACCCCATCATTTTGTATGCGTAATTGGTATTGTTTTCCAGTGTGCATTACTTTGCACTTATCAACATTGAATTTCATCTGCCATTTTGCTGCCCAGTCACCCAGTTTTGTCAGATCATTTTGTAGCTCTTTGCAGTCTGCCTGGGACTTAACTATCTTGAGTAATTTTGTATCATCTGCAAACTTTGCCCCCTCCCTGCTTACCCCTTTTCCCCAATTGTTTATGAACATGATGAACAGTGCTGGCCCCAGTACAGATCCTTGGGGGACCCCGCTACTTACCTCTCTCCACTGAGAAGCCTGTTTATTCCAACCCTTTGACCAGTCACTGATCCATGAGAGGGACCTTCCCTCTTATCCCATGACCGCTTACTTTGCTTTTAAGAGCCTTTGGTGAGTGACCTTGTCAAAGACTTTCTGAAAATCTAAGTACACTATCACCACTGGATCCCCCTTGTCCACGTGCTTGTTGACACTCTCCAAGAATTCTGGCAGCTTGGTGAGCCCAATGTGCTTTGCCTGCCGGGGTGGCTTCCAGCGACCTGTTTGTCTAGGTGCATTATGTGATCCCAGGCCCTGCAGTATCTGAGCCCCCTCCTGACAGAGCAATCGCTCTCTGCTCGGAGGAGTCATGGGGATAGTTAGATTTTTTTAACTTGAATGAGAGTGAGGTTTGTGTGTTGCATGTCCGTGTGTGCCTGTGCCATGTGTTGTGTGTCTCTGCGGGGTGTGTGCGTGTGAAGAATCTCAGTCCCAGCTCTGAGCGTCGTGACGCCCAGTCTCTCCTCTCTCTTGTGGCAGTGAGTTCCATAGTCCCTGGTGCCTGGGACAGTTCTGTCTCCCACGCTCACGAACCTTTCCTGACAGTTGATTGTGTCGCTGGCCCAGTGGGGGACAGCTGTGGCAGGAGGTTGTGCGCGCATAGCGCGGGAGGACGGGGCGTCTCAGCAGAGCCAGGGCCTGCCCTGTGGAGACTTTGAACACCAGACACCTTGCACTGGGTGCAGGGGAGCTGCGCAGCGAGGGAGCCCTGGGGTGCTGGGCAGTACGGTGCTGAACCCTGTCCCGGCTGGCGCTTGCCCCGGGCCCGTGGCAGCTTCGTTCCTAGGCTCCTTGATCCTGGTGGTGGTAGACGGGCTGGTCACTGTGAGTGGGTCTGTGCCTGGCTGCAGGGGGCATGCACTCCTGGCCAGTCCCATTGGAAGGGGCGTTTTGGTGCTGGGGGCTGGTGGAATGATCGGAGGGTGGGGCCGAATTCTCTAGTTCAGCCAAAGGAGTTTCATGATGGTAATGTTCTGGGACTCGATCGATAAATCCCCAGGCCTGTGTTTAGAGACGAGGCAGGGAAAGCAACCATCAGGCACTGATGGAGTGTAATGCTCTGGGTGGGGTATTTTCCCGTATTAATTTACTTGCCTTAATGGCTGCAGGGGACTGCTGGGAATCCAAAGTTTCAGGCTTTGGAGTAGCTGGTGTCCCTGGAGTCCCAGGCTGAGCTCTCCGCCAGGCTCCCTCACTTTCCCCGCCCTGTACCAGCAAGGACGCAAGGCCTTTGATTGCTGTATTCCACTGTGGGGGGCAGAGGCCGGGGCTCGGCTCCGTCTGTGCAGCTCCCCGCCCGAGGGGGCCCCTTCGGCCCCACACACCAGAGACCTGGTGCTCCAACCCCTGTGGCCAGTCATGAGCCACCAGTTCTTAGCCTTGCAGGAGCTGGCCAGGGGGCTGGGACGGAGTCACACTCAGCTGGCATTACACAGTGGTCAGCTACTGACATTCCAGCACAAGGACTGTGCCTGGTGCAGGCTGGTGTCCAGGGTTTTGCTGTGTGGGTCAAGACCTTATAAACCAAAGCCCTGTCTGCTCTACCTGGGGCTGGAAGATCCTGGCAGCACCTTTTGGGAGGAGCAGGGCTTTTCCTTGATCAGAATATCCCCACTCGTGCAGCCTGCTGGCGGCAGCTGCTTGCTGTGCTCCACCCCAGAGGTGGCTGCATTTCAGCAGTGCTGCGTGTGTAGAGATTGTGAAGGGCTTCAGCCTGAGAAGTGTCATATACCTGTGATAGGTGGTTACTCCCTGTGAGATGAGCCCTGAGCGAGGTGTGAGGGGGGGCGCCCCATACTCTATGGGGCGTGGCCCATTGGAGGGGCAAGAGGGCTAGCTGCAGGGGGATGGGCCAGCTCCTAGGTGGGTGTCTGTACTCCCCCTCACTGGCCCCCCCGGGGTCTGCTGGATGGGAGTTTGTTCTCCACTCCCTGGCCCCGGGGCTGTCCCCAGGGCGGGGGCTCTGCAGGGCGACACCTGCCGGGCTGCCCTGTCCCCTCGGGAAGGCTGGCTCACATCTAGCTCAGGCCAGCAGTGAAGTGTGGGCCATGGTTGTAGCCTGGGAACTCAGCCCTGCCCTGGTGGTGGCAGCTGCCATGATCTGTGCTTGCAAATGGCTGGTGTGTGAGGGGAGAGGGTGCTGCGTGCAGGGGATGTGTCCAGCTCCTCCTGGGGGATCCGGAGCTGGAATAGCAGGGGGCTGCAGGGCAGGACCTGGACAGAGCTGGCTTTGCTCTGCCTGGCAGGGTGCAGCAGAACAGAGGTCAGGGGGCTGGCAGGACTCCATTGGATGAGGGGATCCCCTGCTGTTGGGGGCAGCCCCCTCAGGTCTGGCTGTGAGCGGGAGCAGCCCCCTGGGAACGAGTGCCACCCAGGATTCCCTGGGCTTGAAGACACAGTCTGCACCAGACAACAGGGTCAGATTTTGTAATCCGCCTCCTGACCTGTGGCCCCAGTGAGTCCGAGCCTGGGGGCCTGCCTGCCTCGGGGGGCCGCTGTTGTGCTCTGGAGCCCTGTGTCTTGGGCTCTCCGTTCCCCGCCCAGCAGTGCCAGAGAGGTGCTGCTCGCTGGCTGGCGGAGCCGGGCCCCGTGTGCAGTGAGTTTGGTGGATCTCAGCTCAATTCCTACCAGATCACAAGAACCCCGTGTCTGAGGCTGCTGCTCGCTGGCAAGGCCAAGGAGACCCCACAAGAGCAGGGCCCTTCTGGGACAGGGCTAGGGAGCGGTGGAGATTCGCAGAGGCATTCGCTTCCCAGGGCTGTTACACCCTGGCCTTGGGATTGGAAACAGGCGGGAGTCCCCCCAGCCACCCTCGGTGCCTCTGATTTCCCACCTGACGTGTTCCATTGGGCCTGCCCTGGGCCGGCGCATGCGACAGGCCCCTGCCAGCTGCTGCCTGTCTCACAGCCCAAGACCCTGCCTGCAGCATGGGGCCTGGGTGCCACTTGGGCTGCTCAGTAGCCATAAGCCCCCCGCACTGCCGAGCGGCTCAGAGATCCTTCTCCCCTCCCCCGCACACCCAGAACACACGGGGCAGAGCCAGTTTGTGGAGGCACCTGGGGGACAGCAGACAGAAATAGGATCAGGACCCCAGAGATGTGGGGATTCAGGGTGAAGGGGCCCTGCTGGGCTGCACCCCGTAAATGCAAGAAGGGGCCCCAACGCCTCAGGAGGGAGGGAATGGACCTGCCCCTCCCCAGCTGCATCCCAGCCTTCCCTCTCCAGCCAGCACCTATTTAATTATTAACTCTGTGGTAACCATAAACAGCTGGGGCTGCTGCAGCCACGTGGACCCGCTGTCGTCAGAGTGGGGCAGGACCACGTGAGCCGCCGGCTGAGTCTTTGGGGGAATCACAGGGATGTCCTCCCTCTGGGTGTCCTGGGGTACCGGCCTTCAAGCGTTCGATGTGCAAACACTCATGCGTGGGCCGTGCACGTCTCTGCGCCCTGTGACTGTCACGCGGGCGCTGGAATATCTGGTGCCCTGCTGGATCTTATAAGGGGGAAAATTGCCCAATTTTGCAGTATTTGAAAATACAACAGCAGCCAAGCTGCGGGTGAGCTCAGGTGTCTGCGTCGGCATCCCCACTTAGCACAAAGAGCATTTAAACACAGGAGGATGAACAGACACACATTTCATTTCAGGCACCATCTGAACGTGTTCGAATACTTATCTGCCTTCCCCTACCCATTGTTGTTACTATGTATGTGTGCTGTGGAAGTGTGTAGCTGTGAAGATCAGGGCCCCAGTGTGCTGGGCATCGCACAGATGCAGAGATAGAGAGAGACAGGCCCTGCCCTAAGAAGCTTGCTAGCTAAATAGGCAACGTAGACAAAGGGTGGGGACAGAGGGGAAACTGAGGCACAGAGCGGGGAAGCAACTTGGCCAGGGTCACCCAGCAGGGCGGTGGCAAAGTCAGGAACAGCAGCCAGATCTCTTGAGCCGCAGGCTAGTGCTTTGTCTGCTGGGCCGTGCTGCATTTCTGTAGCTTTCGGTGCCCAGGCCCGTCGGTTGCTTGGTGCGTGGGCGCTGCAGCAGACCTGATTTACGTGTAACAGCCCTTTTGGTCTGTTGGTGGCAGTGTGTGGTTTTACACACGTGTGCACTTCCACGTGCGCACACACCGGTGCACGCAGAGGCAGCTGGTCTGAGCGGCAGAGCCTTGAGTTGCCTGCAGGGGGCCTGGCGAGCTATAGATCATCCTGATCTATATGCTGTGCACCAGGTAGACGGTGGCTGGCCATGCCCGGCGTGTAGGGAGGGCACAGAAGACCAGGCACAGCCTAGGAGCACGGGCATGCGGGGGCTGCCAGCTTCCCAAAGGGGGGGGACCAGCAGGGTGAGGGCAGGGCCACATGGGTCCCCCCTGCCCTGGCTGAGGTCTGCTGGAAGATGGCATGCTCCAGCCCCTTGCAGGGAGTTCCCCATGCTGACTCTGCTTATTGGCTTGCTCCAGCGCGGGAAGGCTCGGCATGGGGTTTCCCCCACCTGGGGCTCTGTGGGATGGTTACGGGGTGGCTGTGCCAGAGGGGTGGTCCTGGATGGCCCCTAGGAGAGGGGTTAGCCCTGTCGCGGCTGACCTTGGGGCCCTGACCCCATGTGAGGAGTATCACTGGCTTTGTGGGAGTGGGGCTTGTGGCTACGTCTACACTGCCATGAAACCACCATGGCAGCCCCACTGCCCAATCCCTGCGAACTCAAGTCAGCTGGCCTGGCTGGCCACGGGGGGTTAATTGCAGCGCAGCCAGAGACAGGATGGTGAGGATGCATCGAGCACCCCAGCCTGCACCGTGGGCTGAGCCGTGCGTCTCCTGTGGGTACCACAGCAGAGATGTGTTACTTGCCGGGGCAGCGTGTCGGAGCTGCGTCCGCACGCATGGGATCACGTGGTGTTCTGCACCTGCCTCAGGGCGGGGAGGAACATGAGTGGACAGAGAAGTGTGAGGTGCCGCAGCATGCTGGCGCGTGTGTCTGTGTGTGCTCGCATGCGTGTGTGGCACAGGACCGCATACCCACGTGCAGGCCTAGGTGAAGGGGGAAGATATTGTTGGCGGGGGGGCTGAATAAAACATGATAGCTCCTGGGAAAGGTGTAGAGAGGGAGCCTGCCCCACACCCACCGCCCCGTGGTGTAAGTACTGGGGTCCCTCACTGCTGCCTCCCTGCGGAAGAGAAGGGACCCCATTTGCTTCCTACGGGAATGGCACCCGTTACCGTTCCTGGAAGGACACGGCGCCCCGATGCTGCCGCCCCAGCCTCTCGGGGGAGGAGGGACCCTATTGCCCACAGTTCAGAAGGATGGTGGGGTCAGAGGGTTGAGCATGGGGGGTGTTCTGGCCCCAGGCGTGGATCTCCGGCTATGCAGACTCATGTTTCCGGTCCGGAGGGCCTTGGTGTCAGCCCAGCTGGTGGCCCTGACATAACACATGGAGCCGGGTGAAGCTGATAACATCAGGGCGTGTGTGTGCAACAGCAGGATTGTTGGTGTGCGATAGGGGGTTTGTTTGTGCGCGTGCATTCCACTGGAGGGTTGCTGTCTCCTACCACCTGCATTGCACGACGGGGACAACGCTGCAGTGATGGGCGCGCCTGAAGTACCGTAGACAGACAGACAGACAGATGTGTTAACAGCCTCCCGCTGTGCTGGCATCCCCCCTCCATGAAGTAGCAGCAGTACAGATGTGGGGAGCTGGGGGGGGGGGAGAGACTCAGAGCAGTACATGTGACGTTAGCAAAACACATGCTCAACCCCAGGGATGGCATGTTGTCCTGCCCACACCTCACCCGTCTGGGCTGCCAGCTCCGTGGGGCAGGGACCTGGCCTTCTAGACTGTAAACCGCCTGGCTCGGCATGGCCCTGGGCGAGGCTGAGAGCCCGGGATGGGGTCTCATGGTACCACGCGCCAGAATACGGTACTGCACGCAGAGCTCCCATTCGCTGAGCCCCATCCCTGGCGTCATGACCCAGCCGAGCACTGGGGTGGCTGAAAAATTTCCCTTCAAATGTTTGTTTTTGAAACAAAATTGGCTTCTTGACCAAATGGAGATTTTCATGAAAACTCCCATTGCAAAAAAAAAAAAAAAAAGGGGGGGCGGAGGGGGATGTTTGCAAGAAACTGGAAATATTTGGGGTTTTAGAAACTGAAAACCAACTTTATAAAATTTCAAATTGGAAAAAAAGGTGGTTTCTGGTTGCGGAAAGCAGGAAAAGATGCAGTTTTCTGATGAAAAAATCTAAGACAAAAAATGAACTAATAAAAGAATTATAATTTTCTATGGGGGGAAGAACCCACCACCCTTTCCCGGCCAGCTGCGCTTAGTGTGCAGCTGTCTTCACCACACTGACTCGCTCCCCTGCCTCGCCCAGCCCGGCTGCAGGCATGTCACCGCGGGGGCGGGAGTCTCTTATCGCCCCGGAGCAGCAGTTCCCAGGCCTGGGTTGTATCAGTTGGCTGCCGCGCACGGTGCGGGGGTCCTGAGCTCTGTCACCATGGACAGTGGCTTCTCTTTAATATGTGCAGGCAGCTAGACGCATTTAGTTGCTGCATTTCTGTCCCCCGTCCCCGTTCCTCGCTCCCTCTCTCCATTCAGTGCTTGGCCCCGCTCCTGCACAGGGCGCGATGGGAGAGGTGCCCCAGAATACCCCAGCGTAGCCATGCTTGGCAGGTGTGCTGGGTGTGATGGCGGCTTTGTCAGAAACAGGTTTGCTGCGGGGAGGGGTTATATGGTGCAAGGACAAACGAGACCACTGGCCACTTCATGCAGCCGGTGTCCCTGCTTAGTGCAAACACCCAGAGAAATGAGGAGTCATGTTGTGATGTGAGAACCTTAGTTGTCCTTCTTTTTTAGAAGTAAGTTCCTAGCCCTCATGGTTGCAGAGAAGAGCTTGTAATAAAGACCCCTAAATGCTCAGAACCTCAAAGGCAAAGAAAAGACGCAAAACACGTTACTTCTAAAATAATGATTTCTAAGCTAATATTATGATTTTTAGTGTCGGAGTTGATTTTTTTTTAAATGCCCAGGGTCTGGCTGTGTCTGTTTGTTTTCCAGAGCAGCCCGCTATGAATGACTCTTCCATTTAGTTGAGGGGAAAAGAAGAGAGAACAAAAGCCAAGTCTCCAGGAGAGAGCATAGTGTGTGCGTCTCCTCTGGATTATACCACATCTGCCCTGCCTCACAAAATGGCAGCTGCTTCTAACCGTGTAAAACTGCCACGTGCAACCAAACTGACTTGGCTGACACAAAATAGGGTTAGGAAGTGAACGGGGCGGTTCCTTTGGAGACTGCTCTTTCCTAGCGCTGCATCTCTGCAGCCCAGCCGCTCCTGCCCCTCTTGGTGTGTGGAGCGGGACAGAAGCGGAGGCAGCTGCAGGAGCAGGATGGAGAGGGGAAGGGATCAGCATGGTCCACTCATCTGAGCTCCTGCACAGAGCAGGAAATTCAGGTTCATGAGTGGGTCTTCCAGGGACCAACAGCAATGGGTCGGGCCCATGGGCCTGCACAAGGTGGGGAGCCCAAGCTTGCTCTCGGCTTGTCACTCTTGTTATAACCACCTGGCCTAGACATCCCTGCGCCTGGGGGAGTCCGGCTCTGAATTTCACAGCCCAGGCCCCTCCCGTGTTAAAAATCCACAGATTAAAGGGGCTACTCCTCTCCCACCCCGATCCTTCCATCAGCCTTGGCACCAGCTTTGTCCCAGAGCTCCAGGCAGCATGTGCCGGTTAGTATGTGATCAGATTGATTGTTATTTTCTCAAGGCCTTTTCTATTCAATTCCCAAACCACCGCATCTCAGAAAAGCCTCTGAAAGCCCTTACTTTATTTATTTATTTAAATGCGACTGCTCTGGTTTTATAGCAGTTGAGGGGCGCTGGGCGCGAGCCATGAAGCCAGACCCTCCTTTCATGCAGCCCCCTATGCATGGTGTGCCCTCCCTGGGCCCGTACACCAGGCTCCTGCCTTCTCCTCCTGAAGACCCACTTTCCCTGTTTCAGAGTAACAGCCGTGTTAGTCTGTATTCGCAAAAAGAAAAGGAGTACTTGTGGCACCTTAGAGACTAACCCATTTATTTGAGCATCAGCTTTTGTGAGCTACAGCTCACTTTCCCTGTGATTCTAGTTATGCCGGGCCAGCTCCCTGCTCCTCTCCCCTTCGGGCTGGGCAGCAAACTGGTTTTGTACCAATTTAAACAGATACCCTTACGTGGGTGCCACTCCCCGGCCCCGGGGGATGCAGGCTCAGTGGTATGACAGGGCAGCTTATTTCCACCTGGAGGGGAAGCACCTGGCACATCACCGGGGCTACCCGAAACAGAGAATCCTTGGAATTTCCCAGTCTGAGCCCTGGCTGGCCCCGGCCCCGGCCCGAGTTCAGCAGGAGCCGTGGCTCCCAGGCCGGAACCCCGCCAAGTCTGCGTGCGGCTGAAAGCCCGAGCTCCTGGAGGCAGGGGACTTGGGGGAGACCCTCCGCGGGCCTTGAAAGAGAAGCGAGCAAGGAAGGTGCCAGCCCTGCGAGTTGCGCTGCCCCGCGGCTCGGGACTGGTAACCCCCCCCGCGTGCCGGATTTTGGAAAACCCTTGTGATTTTTTTTCGGGGCGGGGGTGCGGGGGTGCGGGGGGTGCGGTAAGCCAGCCGCCTGCCCCGGGGCCGTGCCGCACCCGCCCGGCAGGAGCCCCCCGCTGCGCCCCGGCGGCGAGGGTGCGTCGGGGCGGGTCCGAGCCCGGGGGGGCCCCCGCCCCGGGGCGGGCTCTGCCCTTTGTCTCCCCGTGCGGCGCGGGGGGAGGCGGGGCGGCGGCGGCGTGTGCGGAGCTCGGGGGCGGCTCCATCCCCGCGCCGAGGGCCTGGCGGGCGAGCCGCGCCGCAGCCATTGTTCCGGGGCAGGGTCGTGAACAAAGGAAGGGGCCGCTCGGCGCGGCGCCCCACGCGGCCGGCCCCACTCGCGCCCGCGGCCCCCCGTGGGCAGCCCGGCGGCGGCGGCGCGGGCCCCTGGGCCGCCGATGGGCCCGGGGCCGGGGCGCGCTGCGTGTCTCCCCGGTCCCTCGGCTCGCCCCCGGCGGGAGCCCGGCTCTTCTCCCGGGTAAGTCGGGGCGGGGGGGTGCGGCCTTTGGGGGGCCCGAGCCGGGCAGAAGGGGCCGGGGGCGCCCCCCCCCCCGAACCGGGGAACCCCTCCGCGGCGCGGATCCGCCGCTAGGTCGGCGGGGGGGGGTCCATGTGCCGGGGACCCCCCCGCACGCCCCCACCTGCTCCGTGTTCCTGGGCCCCGGGACCCCCCTCCCCGCCCCCCCCCCATCAGTTCTGCAAAGTTTGGCGGCGGGACAATGGCTGTTGTCTGGGGTTTCTCTGTGCTGAGCCCCCTGCCTGGGCCGGGGGGGGGGGGGCATCCACGGCTCCCTCCCCCGTCTTTGTGTTTCTGGTTTAAATTCGGGAGTGAATTTTAGGGCTCAGGGGAGAGGGACTGACAGCAGCCCCCCGGCCCGGTGTGGGGACAAGGGCTGGCCCGCTCTGCCCCCATCTGCTGTACCCCCGGCTGCTATCCCACGCCCGTACCCCTCCCGGCCCTTTCCTCCTGGCCGGCTGCCCCCTTTGCTACTCCGCTCCCGCGCTCCCTGTGGCTTTGCCAGGGCCCCGCTGTCCCCCCCCCCCTTTGGTAGAGGGCTCCCCCATTCTCCATGTGTGAGCGGGGATGGGGCAGGTGTTGCAATAGGGCAGGCCAGTGTCCACAGGGACTAGACTGAGAACCCCAAACTCATCCCACTAGTGACTTTCAATGAAGTACAATGTGTCAGGGATATAAACCCCGGGTCCAGGATTCGTGCCGTCCACCTGTTGGCCCCAGAGCCATGTTAGTGTAGCAGCCTCCCTTAGAGGGGTTTCACTCTCGGTTCTGAAGCATCCACTGTCCGAGGCAGGATCCCAGACTAGATGGACCAGTGGCTAGATCAGACATGGCAGGAGGCCCAGGCACGACCACCGTACAAATTAATGACAATAAATAGACAAAGCATTGACCTGATGTGGGATGAGGCTTCTGCTGTTCGTGGCCAGGGCTGGAAGGGGTGTGCGGCGACCCACCGGCGGTGTAGGCCAAGCCCCAGAAACTCCGTACTGAGCTGGAAATCCTGCTCTCCGGTTACACTGGAAGCTCTCTGGGGCAGGGACTGTCTTTTTGTTCTATGGCTGTTCAGCAAGTAGGGTTCTGCTCCGGGATGGGGGCTCATTGGTGCTACCATGGTACAAATTATAGTAATCCTACATCTGTTGCTGTGAAATGAACACGCGTGGGAGCGTTAGGCTGGTGGCGTTCTATCCGAGTACCGTTGTGACAGCCCTCGATACGGTTCCGCAGACCCAGGGGGCTCCTTGAACAATCTCGCCCGGGGCACCCCCACGGAGCAGCTGTCGGGGTGGGAAGACCTGCTGCACTATGGCAGGGGAGTGGGACTCCGGGTGAATCCCACTGGGTGCTAGCTGACCCATTCTGGCTAGCGTTGTAACTCTCCAGTGTGGAGCAGATTGTGTAGCATCGCACACATGCTAAGTAGGTGGAGTTGAATGTGAACCCCCGCCCCCCGGCTTGCCAGCTAGCGCGTGTTGGAGCGTTCACTGGACTGTTCGAACACGTTACCTAACGCCTCTAACAGCCTGCCCTCCAACTCTGTATTGATTGTGTTAGCCATAGTGTCTGGGTGCTGGAGTCATGGAGCAGGACCCCGAAGGATGGTTCCTGCTCCAACCACCAGAGAGACCGGCTGGATGCAGACAGACTGGAGAGGAGAAGAAAACGATGGGAAAGGACTGGCCAGCATGCTAAGCAGTGGTCTCAGGCTGGGACAGGCTGTTGGCCAGTTGTCTGGCACAGCTTCAGCTGTAAAGTCCCTGGGGCAGGGATTGTTTGCTCTGTGTCTGTCCAGTGCCCGGCCCGCTGAGGTCGTGGTCCGTGGTCGGGGCCCTGGGGCTGTACCGCAATACGGGTGATGTTGATAGCAGAACACGCCCTTTGGGAAAGCTCCCCGTGAGCGGTGCGGCACGGACAGTCTCTCCTGGCATACCCCCAGTCCAACAATTGGCCCGCGACGGGTAGCAAATGGATGGAGGTTGGAGATGACCCTTCTGGGAGGTGAGCCTGTGTTCCCTGGGATGCCACCTGGGGCTTCCTTCTCACAGTAGCATGTGGAGGCCCCAGCTGAGCAAGGCTCTGTACCTACTCGCAGTGGGCACGTCCACACTGCAGCGTAAGCCCAGGGTTCAAACTCGGCCTCTAACCTAACCCCTCTTCCGCCTAGACGCCAGTTGCACTAACCCAGGCTCGGACCCAGGGCCTCATGGGGGTGGAGAGTCTGACCCTGAGTCAAGCCGGGACCCAGGGTTCAAGCCCTGTTGCTTTGCAGTGCAGACACAGTCCTACTGGACCCATGCTCTGGGAGTTCGCCGAAAGTGTCCCACAATGCCCTGGGCCGACTTCCTTTGTCCTCTGGCAGTGTTCCCGCGCACAAAGGGCCAGAGCAGCCCCGTTTTGGGAGGACACTGGGAAGTCTGGGATATGCAGGGACAAGTCCAACCACCCATAACGCTGGGTAGACGCTGGGGCCTGGTCTCAACAATTCCACACCTGGGGTTACATAGGAGGGGAGCCGCTCACGGCCTAGGTTAACAAAGCCAGGGTCTGCTCCCCCGAGCTCTACTAACCCGGGGCTTGCACTCAGTGTAGACAGACCCAGTAAGAGCAAGAGTCTACCCCGCAGAGCTCCCAGCCTAGACAGACAAAGAGGTGATTATGGGAAACTGAGGCACAGGAGATTAAGTGACTTGCCCAGGGTCCCACGGTAAGTGAGAGTTGCGTGGGGATCTGGCTCCCGAACCTGGTTCATGCTACTTCCCCTGTCAGATTCTTATAAGTTGTCTTCTCGCGCCTTCTACTGGGAGCTGGGATGTTTGTTCCTCTGTCCTGTGTAATAAGTGCCGTCTCTGATACCCGCTCTACCGGGGGACTGTGCCCTGCGTATGGGGCTGAGCCTGGGGCGCTGTAGCTAGTTTTCCAATTTAAAATAGCGAAGCTATTTTATAATCTGCCCCCACTCCGAAGAAACGGGGGTCTTTCTGTGTAGTTGGGGTCGTTCCTGGGAAAAACCTGTTTTAGATTAAGCCCCCATAGCTGCAGTCAGAACCCAGGATGTTGCCCTGTGCAGGTGCCCCCAGGGTGCGGTGGTGGGATTGGGGCCAAAGCCGTTGGGGCCTTGATTTACACACCTGCTTGCACCGGTTTCATTAAAGGTCTGGTTTTAAACTGGCTCAGGTTTGTATGTAGGCAAGGGCTTGGTCTAGAGCCCGGCTAATAACACAGGCAGCCCCCAGAGGCTTCCCTCCAGGGCCCTCTGTGTATTGGGAATTAAAATAATGGGGGTGAGGAGAAATGCAGTGTGGATCCACAGCTTGTGAACCCCAGGGATACGGGTCTGTCGTCTTCCCTTCGGAGTGAGGGAGGCAGGCTGTCTTGTGGGTCAGGCCATGGACTGGGAGATCTGGGTTCAGCCCCTGAGCGTGTGTCCTTGGGGGAGTTGCCCTGCATCTGGTCTGCACCTGTGAGATGGGGATAACATCACAATGACCCAGCTAGGGCGCCTGTGTCACGACTGCACTCTGCTGCACGGAGACACCTGCCTTGCTGTGTGTCATGGGCCCAGTACCGCAGGTAGCTGAAGGAGAGTCCCGGGTCCCTTTGGAGTAGGAAGTCCCGAGTTCTAGTCACTGTTGCTGGGAAATTCTGAATCTCTCCTGTGTGCAGCAATGAAGTGAGAGGTGCCTACAGATCGGTGAAGATCCTTAACTCCCTCGCAGGGAGGTGTGAGGGTTGCTTAATATTTGTGCAGGACTTGGTAGATGGAAAGCTCTACAGATCTATTGGGTGGGGGGGAAACCCACAATATTTGGGTTGACTCATTGCCTATGTCTGCTTGTTGTGACTTGGGCCTGTAGTATCAGTGGGTGTCTCTCTGGGATCCAGAGCGGCAGCTGCCCTGCTCGTTGGACTTGTGGGTTCGTACATTCGGGCTCTCCCTGCTGGGGATACTTTCTTTGCTCTGCCAGCTGTCGCCAGTCAGCATTTGGGGCCTGGGTGGGAAATTTGTAACCTCTTCTGTTTGATCTTTGTTCTCCTCCCTTGCCCTTCCCTGGATCTGTGTCCTCTCCCAATCCAAGCACTTGACAAACCTAGGGTCCTCGGTTCAACAGACCATGGCCTGGAGTGGAGAGAGTAGAGGAGCAAATGACTTCTGGCTGTTTTTTCTAGGTTGTTTGCTCTGTGCGAGTCACTTTGCTGCCTCTCCTGCAGAGCGGGTCAGTTTCATGTGGTTGTCAGCTTTCCTCATTTGATCCCGAGGCTGGTACTTTTGGTGGTTTTCTCAGTCCCAGCTCTTGGAGTCAGGAGATTCGGGGCAAACTTTGGCTTTTGTTACAGTAAATTTCTAGGCCTTGTGGGAATGGAGGACATCCTGAAGCTGTGACCTGAGTGTGACCGTAAAGGCTCAGAAACTAGAAAGCAAATGAAAAGCCCTGCAAATTCATTGTTTTTGAAAGAAATCTCATGATTTTGTGTGGCCTGACTCACAGGTTGGAACTCCTGGGCTGGCGATGCTGGCTTCCCTCGTGTGCACTGGGCAGACTGGTATCGTCCCATGTACGGGTGGGAAAAGTGGCGCACAGAGGTGAAGTGACTTGATTAAGGCCATGCGCTGAATGCCTGGCAGAGGCCAGAATTAAACTCCAAAGTTCTTGGCTTCCGGCCCTGGGCTCAGCTTTATGGACCACGTGTCTGTTTTTCTCTCTGTCAAGGGGCTTGTCATTCCGTCACTCAGGAGAGGGGAGTGTGTGGTGTTGTGCAGGAGATCAGAGTAGCGGATCGTTTAGACCAGGATGTGTCCCTGTTCACCCTCCGAGTTCCCTTCTTTATCCCTGGAATACGGGAGCACCCCCTCGTGGTCAGAAGTCGCTCTGCGGCACCCTGCCTCTCTTTTCCCCCTCTTCACTGGGCACCAGAAAGCCACCTCGTCTCCTCTGGGATCGGGGCTGACCGAAGTTCCCACGTTCTGCACCATATGCAGCCTGGCAGGGCTTCTCCCCAGCGTAACAAGCCCTCGCTGCCATGCCCGGTCTCCATTAAGTAGGTTTGTTTTTCCAGACAAGCACATAACAGACAAAACCCAGTCTTCAGCTCACGCTTTGTCCTGGGGCTTCTCAACCTCCCTCCTGGGATCTCTGGGAATCCTGCTCCACAGAGCCCATGTCATGGAAGTCAGTGTTTATAAGGCCAGTCTATTTGTGAGTCCCTCTGGGAGAGAGAGAGAGATGGGAAAATCCCCGCTGGGCTCTGGGCACCTCTCGGCCGGGGCAGGATGCTCCACAAGTCCCAGCAGCTTCCCCCAGGGCGAGGATCCCACAGCTGGATGCCCAGCCGAAGGAGGGACGGGTCAGTTTTTTAACGCGTATCCCACCTGTTCCTGCCTTTCCGGGGCCAGCTCTTTGGGCCTGCCAGTGCCCTGCACCGGGAACGCTCCCGCGGCTACGGCACGAGCTCCTCATAGTACAGCTGTACTGGACGGGTGTGTCTGCTTTTCCTGACTTTTATGTGCCTCGCTGCGCAGTCGTCGGGTTAAATACACCGTTGGGTTTGCAGAGGTACTTTGCTTCTTTATCATCTATAAAGACGACCTGAAAGCTGGGGGCTTTTCCACCTTAGAAATCCCTGGAACGTCAGGTCCCCCTTCTCCCTGTAGGTCATTCAGACCCATGGAGAGGGGGCTCCCTCCAGGCCGGGCTACGTGAAGGGATTTGCACTGGGGTAACAAACGGACGTAAAACTGATGGCGTGAGTTCCACCAGTGCCAGCCCCGACTGAAACCTGCGTTTTGAACCAGATTGACCCTCACTTGTGTCAATGGAGTGTAAGTCAGGCCTGGTCTGACATTTAAACACGAGATCAACACAGACACATCGCTTAGGGGGTGCGAGCGCTGTTGTGAAGCTGTCCCAACCCCTGGTGCAGAGGCAATGAGGTCGACGGAAGAATTCTTTTGTAGAGCAGACATGGCCTCACTAATTTCCTCTGCTTCCAAGAAATAGCCACTCACCTCCTATTTATCCCTTTAAACTTTCCATCTCTTTAACAAGATCCATGCTCCAAGTCTTGGCCAACGGTAGCCACAAGAACCCTGTTAGACACTCCCCGCCCTTGAACAGTCTCAGAGTTCTCACTCCCTGTTCCACCCTGTGTCTCGCTGAGCCCTCTCCAAACCAGGGTGCTTGGGACAGGGTCCCTTTGACCATTCAGCACCACACGGAGCTATGGAGCTGCCAAAATAATGCTGCTGGGCTCTTACAAACTAGAAAAATGCCCTCGCCAGCAGCCAGTGAGAAAACCTTCTGGGCAGCGGGCAGCTTTCCTCTTCAGGAAAGAGGTTTTTTCCTTTGTGGCAGTGAAGAAAGCCTTCCCTGGGTGATCTGACCCAGCGCTGTCCTCCTGAGTCTGCCACCAGCACATCTCCCCAGAGCATCAAGGCAAGATTAGCAAGACTCCGGCCGAGTTCCCTGCTGCTGTTCTGAGCCCCTGGGGGGCGGCAGCAGGGAAGCTGTCAAGAATTACACTGTGGCTGCTGGGGGACAGCTGGAGCGTTGTCGGGGAGCAGAACCCATAACCCTGAGGCCAGGGAGGTGGCGCGAGGGAGACCTCGTCTTCCCCCCTGTCAGGAGGCTCTGCATAGGGCAGATGAGAGAGCAGGGAGCCTGTGGACTTCATTAGACCCCCACCAGCTGGATACGGACACCCCAGAACAGGTACGAGGATGGCACCTGTCAGTAGCAATCCCAGCATGTTCCTCCTTCCCTGGCAGCTGGGGGGGTTGGGCTTGATCACCAAGGCATTACCCTGGAACTCCCTCTCCTCCCCCTTTGTCTGGTGTATTGGTCTCTGGCTAGCAGGTCTCAGGCCTGCCTGAGTGTGTTAGTGGACTGCACCGTTCAGGACTGGCTGGAAAGGCAGAGAGCCCCTTTGACGGCACTCCTGTCCCTGTTATTTCATTAGTTGTTCCCGTACTTATTTGGTTTCCAGGTCCTGTGGCCCACCCACTTCCTGGATCCCAATAGGACCTCCTCCCAGGGCTGGGCTGGAAACACCAGCCTGCTCGCAAGCCCAGGTGGGGTCCAGGTGGGCACCCTCCAGGCACATGGAGACTGGAGATCCCAGCATACCGTGCTGCACCTTGAGACGAGCAGTTCTTATTTGCAGCAGGGTGGAGTGTTGCATGCTGGGACATGTAGTCTCCAGGAGCCACCTCAAGGACAGCTGCCTTCCTATCGGGGTGAAGCTTCAGCCCCTCGCTGTGAGCTCTCGGTGATTGGATTTGATGGAGCTGTGTCTCTGAGCTCCCCGGTACGCTCCTGCCTACTGCACCGTGATGGGACAGTGCTGGAAGCCCTGAGACTCAGAGCGTTTGGACGAAGCTGCGTGTCGGGGCACAGGGCAGGCTGCAGAATGGGAGGGGACGGACTTCTTAAACAACCCAGCCCTTCCATCTCTAGCAGCGATGTTTGCTCCAGGAGCCCCGGCCCGGGCTCAGCAACACCAAGCGGAATCTGGGGCGCAGAGTTCCGATTCCACTTCCAGGAGCCATGATTACTCGGTGGGGGGGTGTCACGGAGTCCCCGGGCGATGCTCTGGAACTGCTCCCCATGAAGCCAGGCAGGGTCCTGGGGAAGCCAGAGGGTCCTGCACCCCAACTCCGCAGTCAGACGTGACTCTCAGCTAGCCAGTAAAACAGAGGTTTATTAGACGACAGGAACATGGTCTAAAACAGAGCTTGTAGGTGCAGAGAACAGGACCCGTCAGCTGGGTCCATTTTGGGGGGCAGTGAGCCAGACAACCCTGTCTGCACTTCACTCCATGTTCCCAGCCAGCCCCAAACTGAAACTCTCTCCCACCCCTCCTCCTCTGGGCTTTGTCCCTTTCCGGAATGACCCCTGGGGTGTCGCTCCCACGCACAGGATGCTCGGGGGCCACGACCGTGGCTTAGGGACAGAGCGTTAGCCCCATGTATTACTCGGCCGCGGGCATTCGCTCGAAGCTCAGTGCGTGACAATCCCTGAACATCCCTCTCCCCAGGGCCTGGAGAGGACCCACGAACAGCTCCTGCCTGGTGGGTTTTCCCGCTGAGCTAACACCTTTGGGGTGCTGCTGCTCAGACAGCGTCACTTCATTCACAGCACGGGATTGGGATTAATTACTGGTGTTACAGTAGCACCCAGAAGCCTCTCGTGTGCAGACCCTGGCTGCTCCCCAGACACGAAGGCCACTGTCGGAGCAGGTGCATAGAACTTGCGGGATATTCGCGGCAGCTACCAAGCTACCACAGGCTACCCGGACCAGCCGGATACAGAGAAACCAAGCAGTGCCCCTCATGCCGTCCTGGTCCGCACAGCCTTCAGAGCTCCCCTGGGGACGGCCAGCACGGGAGCCCGCGGGACTGCTATTCTTTGCAAGTGCCACTGTAATACCCTGCACGTGCACGGAAGATAACGTGGTCCCTGCCTGGAAGAGTTTACGGTCTCCTGCCACGTCCTCCGATGGGCGTAAGGACCGAATGCAGGAGAAAGGGGCGTGTCACTGGATAGTGGGTCCCTGGGAGCAGACCAGGCTGAGCTCCTGCACTGAGCGCTTCTCCTCAGGCCACGGCTCCCTCAGGTGTGTCCAGCACGGCGGGGCCCTGATCCAGACACGATCCTTTCTGTGCTTCTGCAGACGCAGGCAGCAGCAGCCGGGAACTGCGCTGTTGTTGCAAGGAGAGGGAATGCCACGAGGTGGCCAAATGCTTTTATTTTAGCATCCACCGCTCTGTAGTGAAACTGGGGACCGTACAGTGAAACTGTAGTGAAACTGGGGAACCGTCGCTGTGGGTCTCGGCGCCTAGGGGCTTCAGTGGACCGGGGCTTTCCGAAGAGGAGAGCCATCAGTAAGGATGACGGAGTGATTGGGGCGTGGGGGTCTCTCTCTCCTGCACACACAGAGCTGGGGGTTTAGGAGGCGATGAAGATGCAGGAGTGGAGCAGGTTGGAGACCCGGGCGCTGGCGTGTGGCTCTGTGCGTTGCTTGGCCTCCAGTAACCAGTGTTAAGGGGGTGCTTGGCCAACGGGGTGGGATGGACGCTTGTGGCTGCAGCTGTGTATGATTGGAGCGTGGATAGTTGACCGGGAAATACAGTGGGGAAAATCTTGCCACGAAGATGTTAGTGGTGATATCGTCCAGCAGTGAGAAGTCACTGGAATTTTTTGGGTACAGAGACCTTGGCGGCTTGGCACCATGGCAAATAAACCCGTCAAATTTCCAAAACCCCTGTTTTGGTCCATGAATTTTGGGCTCCGTGCTCCTTTGCTGACCAGCCGCAACCTCAGCGCAGCCCTGGGACAAGGAGACGTCTCGGTTTGGAGCAGCTCCGTCTTTGCGTCGCCCTCTGGTGCCGTTCTCCTTCGGCGTTTGTGGTCAGAGGCGACTGCGGTGCTTGTCAGCGGCTGATCTCACACGTGGGGAGCATGATGGGCCCTGGTCACTCCAGCAGCTCTGACACCCCCCTGCTGCTCCCCGAGGCTTTCACAACCCCGCTGTTTGTTGTTGGGGCAGTGAGGAGGGTTCTTGGGAGCGGCCCCGATAGAGATTGTGGCCCTGGTGGTTCCAGGGGCAGGATGATCCTATGCGGATGGAGGTCGCCCGTCCGTGGGCTGAGCCCATCCCGGTCTGCCTGGCTGCTCCCAGTTCCCATCTGTGCCGCTGGCCCTGCGCCCAGGGGAGGGGGGCTGAGTCACCGGCTTGCGGCATGCAGAGGGAGCCAAGGATGGGAGTGATGGGGTTGGGGAGAATTCCCTCCCCACATCACGCGCCTCCTTGGCTCCAGCTGCTCCGGGGGGAGCCGGCGTGCCAAGCCTGGCGCTGGGCTGGGGGATCGGGTCCCACTGGGGCTGCGGGAATGGCACCGGGCAGAGACTGCTCTGGCATTGACCCCGCGATCCAGGCAAGGCGGCCCAGTGGGGCTGGAATCTCAGACTCCCAACGCTGGCCGGGGCTGGATCCCGCTGGGGCTCGGCCCTGACGGGATGAATTACCTGGGTCTGTCGGACCCGCCGCCCCGGCAGCTGGGCCCTACGCCCCCTGGGGGGCCTCCCCCCTTGGCCTGGGAGAGAGCGTCCCCTCCTGCTGGGCACCTTTCCTGTCCGCTCCGGTGGGGGCAGCTAGGAGAAGCCAGTACCTGCAAACGGGGCCCTGCCTGCGCCTCCCAGCCCAGTGCCAGATCGGTGCCCCCCAGCCTCGCCACAGCAGGGCTGGGGTCAAGAGAAGGTGCTGGGGGCTGAGGCCCAATTGGTGACCTGCTGCCAAGGGCCCTGCTCTCGGAGACAGGGTCTCCCTCGGGGATGGTGTCTTGGAGCGGCTCCTCTCCGAGCAGGGTCAGGCTGGGCCCTAGCTCCGGCTGGCAGGAGTGCAGTGCTGGTGGGGGCAGGGCTGGGTGTATTCTGGGGGGAGGTAGGTATGGGGCTGCCAGCTCTGTGCCGTTTTGATGCCTGCCTGGCCGGCCCCAGGACCAAGCCTTGGGGGTGCTGCGCGAGGCCAGGTTGGCCCTGGCTGAGTGGGCACGAGGCCGGGTTGTTGGTGGAGCTGGCCTGTGGGGTTGCTGACCCGGCCGGGTGGCAGAGGGTGCTGGTATCAGAGTGGGAATGGCCAGAGGGCCCAGCCCAACCCCCCAGCGCCCGTGGCTGGAGGGGGCAGAGGGATCTCTGTGAACGTGAGCCCCTGGGGTCGAATTGGGCCCTGAGAGCTCTCGGGGGGTGTTGGCTGGGCCAGTCCATGTGGGCAAAGCTGTGGCAGCCCCTCACCCAGGTATCGGGTACCAAGGGAAACTGAGCAAAGAGCAAGGACAGGATTTTCATCAGTCGGGGCCAGGGGGTGGTTAAGCGGTTACTGACCCGGTGTCTGGAACCCGCGAGCTCCTGAACCAGACCAACAAACCCTGCATGGACCCCCCAGCCCCTTTGTCCGTCCCAGAACTGCCCTGCCCACCAGAGGAGCCAGCATGGCCCAGGACAGGCAAAGACCCCTCTGAGATAGCGGCGACCCACTGATGCCTACGAATGCCTTGAGCCTCTCTGGGGCGGTGCCAGGTGTTTATAATGGAGCTGGGAGTCTCGGGGCTGGTTTTCCAGGGCTCGTCAGTGCACCCAGCCAGGCCGCAGACCCGCCGGCTCTGGGGCAGGATCCGCCGCGCCTCCCCTCCCAGCTGGTCTGTCTCCCGCCTGCTGCCAGAGAGGGACTGGAGGGGCAGGCGTGCCCCACGCTGCCCTGCATTGCTGACATTCCTGTCGGAGCAGCCAGGGGACAGGGTGGGATCCTGGCCCTTGTGCCTCCCCCCCCGGCCCGTCGGCATTGAATGCACGTGGGGGTGGGGGGCGCTGGTTCTTTGGGACCGGCCAGAGCCTGAGCTTGAGTTGGGCTCTCGGTGACCCTGGTGTGGTGTGGGGAGCCGGGCCTGGCCTGGCCTCTGCGGTTGCTGTGATGCAGGGTCTTTGAGGGGACTGGACAGGGAACTAAAATCCCAACCACTGCCCCCTGCTATCCCCCCCACCCCCCAACTCTGCTGGCGCCCCTCAGTCCCGACCCACAGCCCCCTGCTATTCCCCCCCCCAGCTATGCCGGCACCCCTCAGTCCCGACCCGCAGCCCCCTGCTATCCCCCCCCCAAACACAGCTGGGTCTGTGAGCTCCCAGGCTCCGAGGCCAGCTGAGGAGACCCCGGGGCCATGGGACAGTGTCCTTGGCCCCCGGCGCAGAGTGGGCTCCTTCAGGTCCCTCGGCCCCTCCCAGCCGCACCGCCTGCAGCGGGGGTGGGGGGGCTGTGCCTAGCCTGATGGGCCCGATCCTGCCGGGGCCCAGCTGCAATGCGTGCTGCTCGCTCCGTCACGGGCCGAGCGCTGCGGGCTGCGCATCCCACTGACCTGCTCCCCCCACGCCTCTGTCTCTCCCGCCAGGCTGTTCCTCTAAGTCATTCAAGCTGTACTCGCCAAAGGAGCCCCCAAACGGCAACGCCTTCCCCCCTTTCCACCCGGGCACCATGCTGGATCGAGATGTGGGGTGAGTGGCGGCTGCGCGGGGCACGGAGCGGCGGGGGCCGGTCCCCCTGCATGCGTGGGCCGCCCCGAAGCGGCAGGGCGGGTGTGGTGTGGCCGGGGCTGGGAAGGTTAGAGACATGTGGGCTGAGGTGCCAGGCGGCAGGCAGGGGCGTTAATAGCCCCGAGAAAGGTGGAAGAACGGCATGGAAGACCCAGTGATCCTGGGGGTGTCCTTGACTCCCCTGGGCTCTGGGGGGAGCTGAGGGGGCTCAGCCTCAGGGTGGCGCTGGGGTGGGTTACTCCCCACAGTGCAATGGGGTAGCCACAGGCACCCATGCACCAGCCCCCTCCTGCCTGGCTCCCAGATCCTGGTGTAAAGCAGCTGTGGCCAGGGCAGGTCCGACCCCCCCTTGCCCCCAAACGAGGTCACACACTGTGTTTGGGGTTCATCCTCGGGGTCCATTTGTTTCCCCCCCGACCGGGCACGGGTATTCCTCGCCGTGCTCTGACCAGACGGCTCCCGTGGCACCTGATCACTAGAGGGAACCTCCGTGCCTCCCGCCTGCTCTGTGCTCCAGGCTGGGCTCAGGGGGGCTGGGCTCCCCAGGCCGTGTGTGGGGAGAATCTGACCCAGTTCTGGGGGCAGAGAGACCTGCCAGCCTGGGATGGGGGCAGAGAGCCCCGGGCAGCCTGTCACTCGGGGGGCAGGGAGGGGGTGACAACACAGGCTAGGTCTGAGGCTCCATGGGGATGTGCCCTAACCGCCCGTCGGCGCCTCTCTCCGCAGACCTACCCCCATGTACCCACCGACGTACCTGGAGCCCGGGATAGGGTAAGAGCTTGCGCTCCGGCGGGGGGCGGGGGTCACTGCTCGCGCTCTGGGGGGGCTCACGCCTGGGTGTGGGAGGCAGCAGGAGCCCTGGTGGTGCCGCCCAACCGGGTGCCAAGAGGGGGAGAGGCTGCTTTGGAGCCCCACACCAACCCCTGGGCTAAACGAGCCATGGGGCACCACTCCCCTGCTCGGGGTGAGCAGCCTAGGGTCCTGGGTCCACAGCTCACGCCACCCTGGGGCAGGTCCTGCCCTCCCTGCATGGGAGCACTCAGCGCGGGGGCAGGCGGGGGCTGGGGCGGGGAGTGTGGGGGCAGGCTCGGGGGGGAGTGCGGGGGCGGGCTGGGGCTGGGGGGGCTGGGGTGGGCTGGGGCGGGGGCGGGCTGGGCATGGCCGGGCCCCACTGAGAGGCCCCGCTGTGCTTGCTTGGCAGGAGGCACACGCCGTACGGGAACCAGACCGACTACAGGATATTCGAGCTGAACAAGCGGCTGCAGAACTGGACAGAGGTGTGCGGGCGGGGCGGGGAAGTGGGGGACCTTGGGGCGGGCGGGGGGGTGAGCACCCATGGGTGCTCGTGGGTAGCCTCAGGGTGGAGCATCGCATGCTGGGCCCAATGGCCACACAGCCTGTGTCCACACTGGCGGAGCCCCTGGACCCCTCAGACCTTGTGGGTCTCCAGGGGCCCGAGGGCGTTACCGCTCCCTGTCTCAGCCCAGCCAGGATGGAGGGTCCCAAGTCCCCCGGCGGGGTGGTTTCTCTCCCCTCGCCGTGACGCCACGCCCATCTCCCGCCCCCAGGAATGTGACAATCTCTGGTGGGACGCCTTCACCACGGAGTTCTTTGAGGACGATGCCATGCTAACGATCACCTTCTGCCTGGAGGATGGACCAAAGAGATACAGTGAGTGGCCGGGGGCCCGGCTCCAGGCATGGCCGGGGGCCCGCCCCGATGAAGCTGGGAAAGGGCTGATAGCCGGTCAGTGCGATGCCACGTGCTGTGCGGGCCGGACAGGGGGCCCCAGCTGCCGCGCTGGGTCTGTGCCATGGTTCCGGGCTTGGCCCACAGTTACTCCAGGGCAGAGCTGAGCTGCATGTCAGATCCCGATACCACGGTGATGGGCACCTTCGCAGTCCTGTGGACAGGGGGCGAGGACCCTGCCTGTATGGCCTCAGGGACAGGGAAACAAAGGCAAAGCGGAGCCAGTGGCGGGGAACCCAGGGTGGCTTCCTGCCAGCAGGCGCTCGGCCTCTCACAGCGGCCCTGGGGACGTCTCGTCCTGCAGGCTGCCCGCCCTGCACTTCTCACCTCTGCCCCACGGCTGCCGTGTGAGCTGGGTTCCTCTGTGCCTGGCTCCCGGCCCATCGCACTGGAGGATGGGGTGGCAGGGCGGTAGCTGGGGGTTCCTGGCCTGAACCACAGCCCTGCAGCGAGCTGAGCCGGGGCTCCAGGGAAGCCAGGCGTTGACTCTCTTTCTCCCTCTCTCCCCTCCCTGCTGCAGCCATCGGCCGGACTCTGATTCCCCGTTACTTCCGCAGCATCTTTGAGGGGGGTGCCACGGAGCTGTACTACGTACTCAAGCATCCCAAGGAGTCCTTCCACAACAACTTCGTCTCTCTGGACTGCGACCAGTGCACCATGGTGACCCAGCACGGCAAGCCCATGTTCACGCAGGTAGGGGCGGGCGCCGGGCCTGGCTCCCTCGGGACTCTGCAGGGCTGGAGAGCTCTGGGCTCTGCTCTGGGCTCTGCCGCGGTGCCGGCCCTCAGGAGACGGTTAGCTGCCGGGTACTGCCCAGTGCAAGAGGGTATCTGGGGTTCCTGGCCAGCCTGGGCACCCCCTGCATGGCTGTGCCTGCCCCTAAAGCCCGAGATGCTGGCAGGTCAGAGCGTGTTCGGGCGAAGGGGAGATGGGCGCTGGTGCAAGGGGGCCAGCAGCTGCCAGCTGCGTAGGCTCAGGGCACTGGAGTCTGTCTGGGCCACACGGCTGGCAGCGCGGGAAGCCTGTCTCCTGGCACCGTGGACGAAGAGGCAGGCGGGTGAGGCCGAAGGCGCGGCCATGCATTGCATGCTGGGTGGGAGGCCAGGTGCAGTTTATCCTGCGGGGAGGGGTGGAGGAGGCTCGGCTGGGTCTCGGGGCGTTTGGGGTTGACGTCTCGTCCCCGCCCCAGGTGTGTGTGGAGGGGCGGCTCTACCTGGAGTTCATGTTCGACGACATGATGCGGATAAAGACGTGGCACTTCAGCATCCGGCAGCATCGAGAGCTCATTCCCCGCAGCATCCTCGCCATGCACGTGAGTCCCTGGCTCGGCGCCGATGGCCCCGCGGCTGAGCCCCAAGGCTCCAGCAGGGCTGCAGCCTGGCCCGGGGCAGGAGTCCCTCGGGACAGGACGTGCATCTCTCTCCTACTAGTTCAAACTCTCACATCCACCCCCGGGGCCGGAGCGGTGTGTGCTGCGACGCTGTTTGCTCAGCTGTCTCTTCACCATGCGACTGTCCGGGGGGCTGCAGACCTACAGGGGATGAGCCTCGGCTCCCCTGGGCGCACAGGCGGGGCAGGCCAGAAATCCGGCGGGGTGGGGGCTGGAGCTGTCCAGGTGCCGTTCCCAGCCCGAGCGCAGCTGAGGTGTCCCTGTCCCCCTGCGCTCCTAGGCACAGGACCCCCAGATGCTGGACCAGTTATCCAAGAACATCACCCGCTGCGGGCTCTCCAACTCCACCCTCAACTACCTCCGGGTACGTGTGTGCGGATCGCGGCGGGGGGCGTGGCTCTGTCACCGGGGGCCCCAGACTCTTCCTGCCCGAGGGCTCTGGGGTTATCGCCCTGGGGGGCGGCTCTAGGACTCCAGCCTGGGGAGCCCAGCCCTAGAGATGTAGCTGGAGCTCCTGGCACCGTGGTGGGCAGAGACCTGAGGGCAGGGAGAGGGGGACCTGAAGGGGTGGGGGAGTATTCAGGCAAACATGGCAATGCATATTCAAGAGCTGTGCACGTTGTAGGACATTGTCATGCCCACCAGGACCCCCCAGTGTTTGGTGGCCTGTTATTGCCCCGGGGAGTCCCACCCGCCTGGGGGACAGTCCAGAGCCCAGCCTGCTACCGTGGCACAGCTCCTCTGGAGCCTGGCGCCCACAGGGACCGGGGCAGCCCAGGGGACCTAGGCAGGCAGCCCAGCCCCTGTGGTGGGGGCCGGTGGAGAGGATACGTGGGGCTGGTGCAGATGGGCCTGGGAGAGGCTGGGGCGGGGAGGGGAGGGGTGCTGGGTGTCCTGATGGCTGCGTGCGGCTGTGCCCGGGGTCCCGGGGGGGGCGCTGGCTCGGACGCGGCGGTGGCTGAATCTCTCCTCCCCCCAGCTCTGCGTGATCCTGGAGCCGATGCAGGAGCTGATGTCCCGGCACAAGACCTACAGCCTCAGTCCCCGCGACTGCCTCAAGACCTGCCTGTTCCAGAAGTGGCAGCGGATGGTGGCGCCGCCAGGTGAGACCCCGGGGCCCGTAGCACCTGGCGGTGGGGGGCTGGTGGGGAGACCTGCCCTGGGAGGGGACGGGGGGCTGGTTATGTCTCTGACCACCCAGGACGGGGCTCTCGGCCGCCCCCCCCAGCTGTGAGTGCGTGGTCTGAGGGTGCGTGGCAGGGAGCAGCGTGGGCTGCAGGGGACTGGGTGTCAGGACTCCTGGGTTCCGTTCCCAGCGTGACCGTGGGCACGTCCCTTCCCCTCGGTCTCCCTGCCTGGGCAGTGGGGCTGAAAACCGGGCAAGTGCGGTGGAGAGAAGGGGAGCGGGGGCTGGGCAGGGTCCCTCGGGGTGAGGATGGGGAGCCAGCTCCAGCCCAGCCTGGTTAACAGCCCCCCCCCCCCCGCCCCCCTCTCAGCCGAGCCGGCACGGCAGCAGCCCAGCAAGCGCCGGAAAAGGAAGATGTCGGGGGGCAGCACCATGAGCTCCAGCGGCGGCAACGCGAACAACAGCAGCAGCAAGAAGAAGAGTCCGGCCAGCACCTTCGCCCTGTCCAGTCAGGTACCTGTAAGCATCCCGTTTCCATTTCTCTTCCCCGTCCTGCCGAGCCGCCCCCGGAGCCCTCGCCCAGGCCGGGCCCATAGAGCCCTGTCTCCAGGGGGCTGAATGTGCAGGAACCCTCCATGTCCCGGCCCCCGACGGCCAGTTCCCCTGCATCAGGCCTGAGCTGGGGGGACGCACTGGGGCAGAGCCGGCAGGCCACTGCCCGGGGCCACGTGGGATCCCAGGCTGGGCCCGGGCCAGTCCTGCCGGAGCGCAACAACTCCAGTTTGCATAGAATCATAGAATACCAGGGTTGGAAGGGACCTCTGGAGGCCATCTAGTCCAACCCCCTGCTCAAAGCAGGACCAATCCCCAACTAAATCATCCGAGCCAGGGCTTTCTCAAGCTTGACCTTAAAAACCTCAAAGGAAGGAGATTCCACCACCTCCCTAGGTAACCCATTCCAGTGCTTCACCACCCTCCTAGTGAAAAAGTTTTTCCTAATGTCCAACCTAAACCTCCCCCACTGCAACTTGAGACCATTACTCCTTGTCCTGTCATCAGCTACCACTGAGAATAGTCTAGATCCATCCTCTTTGGATCCACCTTTCAGGTAGTTAAAAGCAGCTATCAAATCCCCCCTCATTCTTCTCTTCCGTAGACTAAACAATCCCAGTTTTCTCAGCCTCTCCTCATAAGTCATGTGTTCCAGTCCCCTAATCATTTTTATTGCCCTTCGCTGGACTCTCTCCAATTTATCCACATCCTTCTTGTAGTGTGGGGCCCAAAACTGGACACAATACTCCAGATGAGGCTTCACCAGTGTTGAATAGAGGGGAACGATCACGTCCCTCGATCTGCTCGCTATGCCCCTACTTATACATCCCAAAATGCCATTGGCCTTCTTGGCAACAAGGACACACTGTTGACTCATATCCAGCTTCTCGTCCACTGTAACCCCTAGGTCCTTCTCTGCAGAACTGCTGCCGAGCCATTCGGTCCCTAGTCTGTAGCGGTGCATGGGATTCTTCCGTCCTAAGTGCAGGACTCTGCACTTGTCCTTGTTGAACCTCATCAGATTTCTTTTGGCCCAATCCTCTAATTTGTCTAGGTTCCTCTGTATCCTATCCCTGCCCTCCAGCGTATCTACCTCTCCTCCCAGTTTAGTGTCATCTGCAAACTTGCTGAGGGTGCAATCCACCCCATCCTCCAGATCATTAATGAAGATATTGAACAAAACCGGCCTCAGGACCGACCCTTGGGGCACTCCGCTAGATACCGGCTGCCAACTAGACATGGAGCCATTGATCAGTACCCATTGAGCCCGACAATCTAGCCAACTTTCTACCCACCTTGTAGTGCATCCATCCAGCCCATACTTCTTTAACTTGCTGGCAAGAATACTGTGGGAGACCATGTCAAAAGCTTTGCTAAAGTTGAGGAATAACACGTCCACTGCTTTCCCCTCATCCACAGAACCAGTTATATCATCATAAAAGGCAATTAGATTAGTCAGGCATGACTTTCCCTTGGTGAATCCATGCTGACTGTTCGTGATCATTTTCCTCTCATCTAAGTGCTTCAGAATTGATTCCTTGAGGACCTGGTCCATGATTTTTCCGGGGACTGAGGTGAGGCTGACTGGCCTGTAGTTCCCAGGATCCTCCTTCTTCCCTTTTTTAAAGATGGGCACTACATTAGCCTTTTTCCAATCTTCCCGGGACTTCCCCCGATCACCATGAGTTTTCAAAGATAATGGCCAACGGCTCTGCAATCACATCCGCCAATTCCTTTAGCACTCTTGGATGCAGCGCATCCAGCCCCATGGACTTGTGCACGTCCAGCTTTTCTAAATAGTCCCGAACCACTTCTTCCTTCACAGAGGGCTGGCCACCTCCTCCCCATGCTGTGCTGCCCAGTGCAGCCGTCTAGGAGCTGACCTTGTTTGTGAAGACAGAGGCAAAAAAACCATTGAGTACGTTAGCTTTTTCCACATCCTCTGTCACTAGGTTGCCTCCCACACTTTTCTTGGCTTTCTTCTTATTGCTAACATACCTGAAGAAACCCTTCTTGTTACTCTTGACATCTCTGGCTAGCTGCAGCTCCAGGTGTGATTTAGCCTTCCTGATTCCATTCCTACATGCCCAAGCAATATTTATATACTCATCCCTGGTCATTTGTCCAATCTTCCACTTCTTGTAAGCCTCTTTTTTGTGTTTAAGATCAGCAAGGATTTCACCGTTAAGCCAAGCTGGTCGCCTGCCATATTTACTATTCCTTCTACACATCGGGATGGTTTGTCCCTGTAACCTCAATAAGGATTCTTTAAAATACAGCCAGCTCTCCTGGACTCCTTTCCCCCTCATGTTATTCTCCCAGGGGATCTTGCCCATCAGTTCCCTCAGGGGGTCAAAGTCTGCTTTTCTGAAGTCCAGGGTCCGTATTCTGCTGCTTTCCTTTCTTCCTTGTGTCAGGATCCTGAACTCGACCATCTCATGGTCACTGCCTCCCAGGTTCCCATCCACTTTTGCTTCCCCCACTAATTCTTCCCGGTTTGTGAGCAGCAGGTCAAGAAGAGCTCTGCCCCTAGTTGGTTCCTCCAGCACTTGCACCAGGAAATTGTCCCCTACAGTTTCCAAAAACTTCCTGGATTGTCTGTGCACCGCTGTATTGCTCTCCCAGCAGATATCAGGATGATTGAAGTCGCCCATGAGAACTAGGGCGTGCGATCTAGTAGCTTCTGCGACTTGCCGGAAGAAAGCCTCGTCCACCTCATCCCCCTGGTCCAGTGGTCTATAGCAGACTCCCACCACGACATCACCCTTGTTGCTCAGGCTTCTAAACTTAATCCAGAGACTCTCAGGTTTTTCTGCATGTGGATCCCAGCCCCACCTCTGGGGCCCGCAGCTGAGCAGTGACCCGGGTTGGGGGAGGTTGTGTACGGCCCAGCAGGTAACGCGCCGGGATCCTGCCGGAAATAGGTTGGCAGCGTCGGGCGTGGGGCCGTGGGAGAGGGGCCGTGGGGGCCCAGGGAAGCGGTGGCTGGAAAGGAGGTGGCACTCGGGGCTAGAGCCCCGTCCCGTTGAGAGGAGAGGGGGCCGGGGCTGCCTCTGCCTTGATTATGTTTCGGGACCGTCTCCCCTTTCAGGATGTGATGGTGGTGGGCGAGCCCACGCTGATGGGGGGCGAGTTCGGCGACGAGGACGAGCGGCTCATCACCCGGCTGGAGAACACGCAGTTCGACGCCGCCAACGGGATCGACGACGAGGACAGCTTCAACAACTCGCCCGCCCTGGGCGCCAACAGCCCCTGGAACAGCAAGCCGCCCTCCAGCCAGGAGAGCAAGTCGGAGAACCCCACGTCGCAGGCCTCCCAGTAACGGCCCGCCCGGCCCACGCCGGCCAGGCCCATCCACCCGGACGTTTGCAAAGGAAAGGGACTGGGGAGCGGATCGGCGCTGCCTGGTACCAGGGCGTGGAGACCCTAGCCCTGCCAGCCGCCCTGCCCCCGCTCTCTGCACTCCTGCTTTCCCATGGGGCCCCCTCTCTACTCCACCCCCCGGGAGAGCCTGAATTCCCTCTCCCATGTTCCCAGTCCTGCCCTTGCCAAGTGGGAGAGCCCGGCCCTGGTGGGAGGGGGGGTCTGCTTCTGTGGCTCCCGCCCGTTACTACCTGACACCCTCCTTTGATGGGGAAACCAGCAGCCGGCAAGCGCCCGAGGACCACGGGTTGGGCCTCCCCAAGCTGCGGTACACTGAGGCCGGGCGTCTGCAGGGCCCTGCCGCGATGGGGAGCGAAGTGAGTGCGTCGCTCCAGCCCCACAACCACGAAGCGGCTGCTTCTCCCGTCCCCCTCTGAGCTGGCCCCTTGCAACTGCAAGCATGCCGTAGGCGGTGTGGGTTGATGGGGCTTTGGGGCAGGTAGCCATTCGGGAGGCTCGTCCCTGTCTGGCGGCTGGGGAAGCGGCAGCCAGGCACGGCCGCGTTTCCCTGCTCGCCTGGCTGGGAGAGGTTTTGCCCTCGGGAGTGAGAGCGCGGCGGGCCGAGGCGGAGCGTTGTGTATATAGAAACCCGCGACGGAGAGAATCCCCTGAAACCTGGGGCTGGAATGGGAGGAGGGGCCCAAGGCTCAGAGGCCGCAGTGGGAAAGCGCCCCAAGTCCACGCCTGGCTTCTGTGCCGTGCCTCTCGCTCTGCGCGCGTCGGCCTGGGCCCCGGTGCAGCCCCGGGTTCCAGCCCCCACCTGTTTTTTTTTAAAATAATATTAAAATTGTAAGTTTAAAAAAAATGGAACCCCCCCTTCCCCTGGTCCCCCCTCCTTCTGCCCCCCAAACCTGTCCTGATTTTTGTACAGGCTTCTAGATCTCTTGGGAGTCTTGTTTTATATACAGTTCAGAGAGCTTCAAACCAAGGAGAGACTTTGCAGACTTCCTTTCTAATCCCTCCAGGGGTGGGGGGAAGCCCCCCCACCCCTCCCTCAATGTAAATCTTGTGTGCTGTTGTCCCCACTCCCCCCTCCTCGGGTTTGTGTACCTCGTGCTTGTACATTTCCGCGCTGTAGACGGTGTATGATCCTGTTCTTTCAATGTGTTCTCACTAGAGCAGCTGCCTCCTTTGATGTTAGGGGAAACCAGAAGAATAATAATGATTTTTAAAAGGAAAATCCTTCCCCGGCTTCTTCCGAGCAGGCAGGCGGGTGGAAGGGGGCGCCGTCACCAGTTCACACCTGGGGTGTCTGCGGGGGGTGGGACAGGCGGTACCATGTGGTTGGCCAGCACCCTGCTGAGGGAGGGGTGATGGCTGCCCACGACCCCGCGGTGGGGCAGGTGAATTGCTGGGTGCCCAGCCGGGATGGGGCCAGGGCAGAGCAGCTCCAACAGGGCTGGTTGAGCCTGGTGTGGGCAGCGGGGGGGCCTGTAGGAAATGGGCAGGAATGTGGGGCTGGGTGTTCTCTGCTCCCACCCCTCGCTGCACAGAGCGTGGTAGAGCAGGTGCCCTGTGGGCAGGGCGGGGGAGCGCGGGGGCAGCAGGTCTCTAACAGCCCAAGGTGCCCCCGTGCCAGCCAGTGGCTGCAGGCTGGGGTCAGGCCCCTGCTCCGACGGAGACGGTGAATTTCCCTGCTGAACCTGCAGTGTTTGGTTCCCAGTGACCACCAGGGGGTGCCTCTGCCCCACACCAGTGCCCCCCAACCCCGTTCTCGGGTCACCCTGTGGGTCCCTCGGGTGGCCCCCTCTGGGGATGGGGGCTCAGCGTAGGTTCCATCCCCTGCCCCCTCGGGCCACTTCCTGCCTTCCGGTGGCCAAACCCACTCTGGGGGGCCTAGGACTGGCGGCTGGGGACAGAAGGGCCCCGGCTCCCAGTGCTGGCTGCCTGCTCTGCGCGTCCCCAGCCCGACTCCTTCCCTGTCCCGAGCTGGGGGCTCCTGCTGCGAGGGCCCTGGGCAGATCTGAGCCCGGTGGGGAGCCCCATCAGTTCTGCTTGCAAGGCCCAGGGGAAAGCGCCGCCCCCCGCATTGGAGAAGTGTCCTGCAGGGGGCAGCACCGTCCCTCTGCCATCCTGGGCCCCGGGCAGCTGGCCCAGACAAGCGCTCTGGCTGGGGGAGTCATTGGAAAGCCTGCCCCCCCCCCTGCGGGGCACCTGGCTTAGACTCCAGGCAGCCCTGGTGTCCTTCCAGCGCGTCCCCTGCCCTGGCTCTGCCGACCGAGTTGCACGGCTCGCGCCTCTCCCTGGGGCCGGGCAGCTTCGTGTTGCTCGTGTAGGAGGCTGTGTGTGGAGCGGGAGGCCTGGATGCTCTTGGGGGGGCACCTTCTCCCCCTCCCACCCTGGGCACGGCTCTCCAGGCTTCTCGGCTAAGATGGAGCATGGGGACCAGCCTGTCCAAGGAGCCTGGGGACTCTGAATGGAGGGGGGGGGGGTCCTTTTGTGACTGGAGGGACCATTGTCACCTCCCCATTACTGTGGCTTGGCATGAAATGGTGACGCGTGCCCCCTGCCCTGCCCCACCTCATCCCCGGCGCACTCTAATGCCGCCTCTTTTGGGGGGGAGGGTTGGCCTCGTTTGTGCCAATCTGGGGTCATGTACGGTACCAATAAAAATGACTTTTTGGTTTGACGCTGTCCTGGGCTGTTCTTTCCAAAAGCCGCTCAGGGCCGGAGGCAGGTGACCCCCGCCGACCCAGCGCCTTGTCCTGTTTGTGCCCCTGCTGGCACATCCCCACTTACCGGGGTTACCCTGCCCCCAGCACTGCTGAGCAGTAGCCCGACGTCCCGGCCTCGGCTGCTGCAGGTTCTTTGACTTCAGCTCTGTTTGCACCTTGACTCCAGCTCAGGGCCTGGCCCCACGCGCTGGATTAGGAAGCAGGGTTTTCCTCTCCGGTTCCTGTTCACCCAGCCAGGGAGCACCCCGAAATGCATTGCCTGGTGCCTTCTACTGCCATCCATCCCCTCCACATGGCCCCATCGCCCTGGACCGCTCTCCTGCTGTGCTTAGCCCCCCGAAGCAGTGACTGAGGGGCTGCAGCCAGGCCCCGCTGCTCTGCACCAGCTCGACCCCATTTCCCTCAGGGGGACCATCTGCTGGGATTCCCCCAGCTCTGGGGGCTGGAGGGACCGCAGCCTGGAGAAGGGCTGGGCTGCCCGTGTTCACCGGAGACTGGCTGCAGCTAGCCCCGCAGCTCCCCCAGCGGCCCCAGTGAAAGCCCAGCTGGGCCGCTGTAAGCCTCGCCTGCCCGGGCGTGCTAGTCGGGGAATCACAGCCCAGCGCCCCTTGAGCGACACAGCTCTGCTGCAGCCTCCCGGTCTGGCCCGAGTGAGATACCGGCCTCCCGGTGGCTGAGGTTCCTGGTCTGGCCCCAGCCGAACCTCCCTGGGGCTGAGGTTCCCGTCCCCTTATGGCCACCGGTCAGGCTGCCAGCTGGTCCGGGTCTGGCCCCAGCTGCTTGAGCCCTAAGTAGCAGGCAGGGTCCTCGCCAGAACCAGCCGGCAGCGGCAGGCATGACAAATAGCCCCTTGAGAACCCAAATCCCAGGGGCCGAGGGTCTGGCTCTGCGCCGGCCCCAGAGCCATCGGCCCAGCTGCTGTGGTGGGTCCGGGGGTCAGGGCTCGTGGGCTGCAGGGTGTTGTCGTTGTGCTGAGCCAGCCCTTTGCCATCGCTGGGCAGCTCCGGCCCTTCCTGCAGCTGCAGAACTTGGGGGGGGGGGTGAACCCCAGAGACTGGGAACTCTCCCCCTCTGAGCTGCAATCCTCCAGCCAACCCCCGGGGAACGCCAGTGGGCACGTGCCCGTGGCTACTTCACTTGCCTTTCCTGGCCGGCTTCATCGTTACGGGCAGCAGCTTTTTGAGGTTTGTGTCTCTATGTAAGACCAGCGATTGCAGACGATCCTTGCTCCTGGTGTGCCCCGCAGCCCAGGCCCTGCTGCGGTGCAGGGGTGACGCTCGCTGCCCTCCACCGTCTGTAGGCTCACGGGGTGCCTTGGGCCGGGAGGGCACCCCACCTCCGGGCAGAGGGGATGGCTCAGCCGTCCCACCCTGGGCAGCTAACAGAGCGGGTTTTTGGCTTGGGGCCTGCGCGGCTCGCCCGTGGGCGCGTGGCCTGTCTCAGCCAGGTGCCAGGATGCGCGGGCACAACCAAGGCGCTACACGTTGTGGAGTTCAGCTGGGGCCAGACCCGGACCAGCTGGCAGCCTGACCTTCGGGGGCACGGCTGTAGGAGAGCCCTGCGACCGCCCCAGAGCCGATGCTGGTGAAGGCTGGGCCATATCTACGGGTAGGGGCCTTCCTGGCCTGCCCGTGCAGGAAGCCTTAGTGGAAGTGGAAAGGGAGGGAGAGCTAATGGGGAGCCAGCACCATGGGGGGTGGCACCAGGAGAACTGCTGCAAGCTGGGGCGGGCACAGGGGTTGGCATGTCAGGCTGGGCATGGGGATGTGCCAGGCACATGGGGTGGGGCACGTGGAGTCGAATGCACCCAGCTGCCGGCAGGAGCAGAGGTAGCAGCAGCCAGGCAGGCGTACTAGTGCAGACGGGCCTGAGCGGGAGTGGGCACCTGGGGACGGGGCCCCCCTGAGGGGGACGGGGCCCCTCCGCTCTGGGGGCGCCACACCCGCCTCGAAGAAGCAAACGGCCAGGGGCCTGCCCAGCTTGGTTCCCAGCCGATCAGGGGGCTGCCCCTCCCCTCGGTTTCCCGCTTCCACCCGTCCTGTGCTGAGAATGGCAATTGCGGTGCGTGCCGGCAAACGCGGCCGCCCAGGAGCCAGCACGGCAGGCAGGCTGCTCCGCCGAGGGGCTTGGGCCTGCTACTGGCCCATGCAGCTGCTGGCTCACGTGCCTGGTTGCCATGGGCGTGGGCCAGGTGGGCAGCCGGGGCCCAAGCCCCTCTGCAGAGCCGCTGGCCTGGGTGAGCTGCGAGGGTTAGCAGTGGCAGCAGCCGAGCACATCCACTTCTTCGAGTGCTTGCTTACGTCCACTCCGTGTTAGGTGTGTGCTCGCCGCAGGCACCGGGTTCCCCCCAGCGGTGTCCATAGGGGGCTGGCTCTGGCCCCTCTGGAGTGACGCGTGTATGCGCCGGTGTAAGGAGCACCGCCGGCTCCCCCCTCCCTCGGTTCCTTCTTACCCCCAGCGTTGGTGCTGGAATGCTCCCCTGGCCTCGGCAAGCTTCCTCCTCTCGACTGCTCGTTGCAAACGTCGCTGTTAATAGTTGTTAGTTTTCGTGTTCCCTTAGCGTGCTTTCGCGTTAGTTTGCAGGCCCGGAGGGACGTAGCCTAGGGACAGGGCATGCCCTGATCCCCAGGCTTCAAACCTTGCGACTGTTGCAAGAAGCCCACGCCAGCTGGCGACCCCCACAGGAGCTGTTTGAAATGCTCGGGGGAAACCCACGTTAGCGACAAGTCGCATCAGTGAAAGTTTCAAACCGCGGACCAGAAAGGAGCAGGACACTGGTCTCCGAGTGCTCCTTATGGAGTCGGCCCTCGCACTGCCCTGGGGCCGACCAGGTCAGACTCCCCCTGCCCAGCACTGTGTCCTCGGAGCGGAGCATGCCACCAGCACCGGCCTCGGACCGGCATCGACCCCCACCCCCGGGACTGGCGGAAAGCAAAGAAAGGCCAGGAGGGGACGTTCTCCTACGTCCCTCAAAGGGAAGGAGAGGGCCGGAGGAGAGCAAGGACCCGCGAGGGGCAGCTCTTCCCCTCCGGACGGAGGTGATGCCCCAGCTCCTGTTGAGTGGGTGAGCCCTCTCCATGCCCCGCCCACCACCCTGGGAAACGCCGGACGCCTGACGGTGCCATCCACACTGGAGGCCTTTCAGGCCGCAAAGGCCATCCTGTTCCTACTGGTACCGCCCACCCCGGCCACGGAGGTGCCCTGCTCGAGGGATAAACCTGCCTCAGGACCCTTCCAACTCTCCCCTGAGTGCGGCACCGCTCCTCACCTCAGGGTGTGTCCTGCCAGCGCTCGCCCGTGCAGAGCTACCAGATCCTGGACAGGCCAGAGTTCCCGGCGTCGGTCCCCAGACTCCAGGCAATGGCCCTCGGGCGCGAGGCAGCGATCAGCAGTGGGTGGGCGCAGACCTGCGGAAGCTGGGGCACCTGTCCCCACAGCCTCGGTGCAGGGAGCACCCGAGCCAGCCGAGTCACTCAGCCCCGCCGCTGGTCGCCGGAGCGTTGTTACGGGTCGCTGCGGGCGCGGTATCAATCCCCAAGACGGCTGTCTACTTGCTCCTGCTCGATGGAGTAACGCTGCCCATTACGCGGCAGGCATAGATTGTGGGGTTACCATCGCCGATCTGCCGAATGCCGCTGTCGGTCACCGGGACTGCAGCATCGAGAGTCATCACCCTTGCTCGGATCCTCAGTGGAGCTCCGGGGTCGGCACCGACGGGACCGGGGTGGGCAGATGGCCTCAGCACTAGCCAGGTCCCGCAGACATGTATCCCCCTCCTCAGGCTCCGCCAGTGAGGAACAGAGCCTGCCCACGGGCCCGGGCCACCCATTGGGGGCCCCAGCGTTCCCCGCAGGACCACCGGCAGTAGCATGGTGTCAGGGCCAGTGGCTGGCCCCATGGCACTCTGGAACCCCTAGGGGTTTCCCCAGCCATTGCAGGGACTCGGGAGCATCCGCCAAGAGGTCGGCGATGGTCTCCTGCCCGCCCTGACTCAGATATGGGCATAGAGCCGGCTCCTCAGGGACCCCCAGCCTCAGCTGAGGCTACCATGGTGGAGGCTGCAGAGGCGACAGACCCGTTGATATCCACCTCGTCATCATCTTCACCTGGTGAGGTGATAACGGGGTCCTCTCCTCCGGTCCTCCAGGATGCTGCCAAGGCTCACAGAGGGTCGCCTCAAACCGGGGGCTGGAGGCCAAGGAGTTGGTGGAGCCTCTGGACTCCCTCTTTGATGTTTTAAGCTCGGCTGCCCAGCCAGGGTGGCATTTCCGGTACATGAAGGGGTGGCAAAGATCAGAAAAACCCTGTGGCAGGCGCCTTCATCGCTGCCCCCCAACTCGAAGCGGGCAGAGTGTAAATACCATGTCATAGAATCATAGACTATCAGGGTTGGAAGGGACCTCAGGAGGTCATCTAGTCCAGCCCCCTGCTCAAAGCAGGACCGATCCCCAATTAAATCATCCCAGCCAGGGCTTTGTCAAGCCTGACCTTAAAAACTTCTAAGGAAGGAGATTCCACCACCTCCCTAGGTAACCCATTCCAGTGCTTCACCACCCTCCTAGTGAAAAGTTTTTCCTAATATCCAACCTAGACCTCCCTGTGATGATGTGACTCAGCAGGGAGGGGGGGAGGGTTGACCTGGGAATGTGCCCTGGGGATGGGAGACCTGAGAGCCTGTCACCTGAGCCAGGAGGGGGAGGTGACACCTCTGCCAGGAATGTGAACAGAGGCTGCAGCAGGGAACCTGCTGCGTGGGTTTAGTTTCAGTTTGGGGCTGGGTGGAGGAACACAGGGAACCCCAGGGCTGGGGTCTAAGCTCCCTGCTCCCCCAGAAGGACTTGACTGAGGGGTCCTGGGTGTACCCACAAGTTCTGTTTTGGACTGTGTTCCTGTTGTCCAATAAACCTTCTGTTTTACTGGCTGGCTGAGAGTCTCAGTGAATCCCAGGAAGAGGGGTGCAGGGCCCGGACTCCCCCACACTCTGTGATAACTGGTGGTAGAGGTGGGATGTACTGCACCCCGTGAATGGCGCTTCCTGCAGTAAGTGACTGGAGAACAGTAAAACGAAGGGGGATTGACGGGGACCAGGCGTGCTGAAGAGTCTTCCAGGGGGCGGTTAACCCCTGGGAGTGTGTGACCAGAGAGAAGGACTTTTGCAGTAACAGGGTCCCCCAGGGGATTGCAGCGAGTGGTCCCAGGGGCGGAGGAGTCTGCAGCTCGACCCTGGCAAAGAGGTGGTGACCTCAAGAAGGACTGGCACACTAAGGGCTTTTCCTGGAAACCGTGGGAAGCTGCCCGGCCTGCGAGTGGCCAGCAGGGAGATGTACGCTAAACGCCTTAAGAGCGACCTGGTGGAGCTGTGCAGGCAGAGGGGGCTGCGCATCGGGAGGTCCACCAAGGAACAGCTGATTGCCCAGTTGGAGGAGAGGGATCGCTTGGATGACCCGATCCCTGTCCCTGAGGGAAGCCGCCCGGCAGACGCAGCGTGGGCCCTGGGGCCTGACCGGGCTGGGAGGGGTCAGACTGCTGCCGAGGACATCCCGAGACCCTTCCTACCTATGCCTAGGGGAGGGGTTGGGGGAAGCCCAGCGAATACTGAGGGCACCCTGACCCCGGCAGCCAGCAGGGGATCCTCCCGGCGGAGCTCCCCATCCCTGGAGCGGATGCGGCTGGAATGGGAGAGGGAGATGAAAATGAGGGAGCTGGAGGATCATGAGAAACAACGTCAACATGAGCAGGAGGAACAACGTCAACATGAGGAGAAGGAGAGGGAACGTCAGGAGAAGGAGAAACAAAGACAGCACGAACTGGAGCTGGCCAGGCTGAGGAGCAGTGGGGCCCCGGCTGTGGTGAGTGAGGGAGTGCTCACCACCCTGAGAGAGTGCTGTCTCCGAAGCCTCAGCAGGGGCACCCTCTCAGGGGCCTTTCTCCTGTCGTGGGCGGAGGATATGATGTACGCATTCCCACCGATTCTGCTGATCTGCAGGGTCCTATGGAAAATCAAAAGGGACAAGACGCGAGTCATTATGATCACTCCAGCGCGGCCCCGCCAGCACTGGTTCAGCACACTCATGGACCTGGCCACTGCCCCATGGCCACTGCCCAGCCGCCTGGACCTGCTCTCGCAGGACAACGTTGGTACCTGCACCCAAACCTTCCCTCTCTTCACCTCGCGGCTTGGCTGCTGTGTGGCTGAATCCAGAGGAGCAGACCTGCTCTAGCCAGGGACAACAGGTTCTCTTGAAAAGCAGGAAGTCCCTCACCAGAGCAATTACCTGGCAAAGTGGGAGCGGTTCTCCTGCTGGGCGTTGGAGCGTAGCATCTCCCCGACCAGTCATCTCTGCAGTCCATCCTGGATTACCTGCTCCATCTAAAGCACCAAGGCCTCATGCTTTCATCGATCAAGGTGCACTTGGCAGCCATATCGGCCTTCCACCTGCGTGTCCAGGTAAATTGGAGTTCTCGTATGAGATGTCTATCCGGTTCCTAAAGGACCTGGAGTGAATTTTAGTTAAAGAAAAGGGAAAAGAATCATCTCTGTAAAATCAGGATGGTAAATACCTTACAGGGTAATCAGATTCAAAACATAGAGAATCTCTCTTTTATGATGAGATTACTGGTTCTGTGGATGAAGGGAAAGCAGTGGATGTATTGTTTCTTGACTTTAGCAAAGATTTTGACACGGTCTCCCACAGTATCCTTGTCAGCAAGTTAAGGAAGTATGGGCTGGATGAATGCACTATAAGGTGGGTAGAAAGCTGGCTAGATTGTCGGGCTCAACGGGTAGTGATCAATGGCTCCATATCTAGTTGGCAGCCGGTATCAAGTGGAGTGCCCCAAGGGTCGGTCCTGGGGCCGGTTTTGTTCAATATCTTCATAAATGATCTGGAGGATGGTGTGGATTGCACTCTCAGCAAATTTGCGGATGATACTAAACTGGGAGGAGTGGTAGATACGCTGGAGGGGAGGGATAGGATACAGAAGGACCTAGACAAATTGGAGGATTGGGCCAAAAGAAATCTGATGAGGTTCAATAAGGATAAGTGCAGGGTCCTGCACTTAGGACGGAAGAACCCAATGCACCGCTACAGACTAGGGACTGAATGGCTAGGCAGCAGTTCTGCGGAAAAGGACCTAGGGGTGACTGTGGACGAGAAGCTGGATATGAGTCAGCAGTGTGCCCTTGTTGCCAAGAAGGCCAATGGCATTTTGGGATGTATAAGTAGGGGCATAGCGAGCAGATCGAGGGATGTGATCGTTCCCCTCTATTTGACATTGGTGAGGCCTCATCTGGAGTACTGTGTCCAGTTTTGGGCCCCACACTTCAAGAAGGATGTGGATAAATTGGAGAGAGTCCAGCGAAGGGCAACAAAAATGATTAGGGGACTGGAACACATGAGTTATGAGGAGAGGCTGAGGGAGCTGGGATTGTTTAGCCTGCAGAAGAGAAGAATGAGGGGGGATTTGATAGCTGCTTTCAACTACCTGAAAGGGGGTTCCAAAGAGGATGGCTCTAGACTGTTCTCAATGGTAGCAGATGACAGAACGAGGAGTAATGGTCTCAAGTTGCAGTGGGGGAGGTTTAGATTGGATATTAGGAAAAACTTTTTCACTAAGAGGGTGGTGAAACACTGGAATGCATTACCTAGGGAGGTGGTAGAATCTCCTTCCTTAGAGGTTTTTAAGGTCAGGCTTGACAAAGCCCTGGCTGGGATGATTTAACTGGGAATTGGTCCTGCTTTGAGCAGGGGGTTGGACTAGATGACCTTCTGGGGTCCCTTCCAACCCTGATATTCTATGATTCTATGATTCTATGATTCTCTAGGCTAAACCTTAAGTTACAAAAAGACACAAAACCAGGAATATCCATTCCCTCCAGCACAGCTTATTTTACCAGCCATTAAACAAAAGAAAGTCTAACGCATTTTCTAGCTAGATTACTTACTAACTTAACAGGAGTTGGAAGGCTTGCATATCTGATCTGTTCCCAGCAAAAGCATCACACAGACAGACAGAACCCTTTGTTTCCCTCACCAGATTTGAAAGTATCTTGTCCCCTCATTGGTCATTTTGGTCAGGTGCCAGCGAGGTTATCTTAGCTTCTTAACCCTTTACAGGTGAAAGAGTTTTGCCTCTGGCCAGGGGGGATTTTATAGCACTGTATACAGAAAGGTGATTACCCTTCCCTTTATATTTATGACACCAGCTCTTTGTCATGACAGTGGACAGAATGAAGGGCCTCCCAGTGTCTTCGCAGAGCATCTCAAATTGGATCACCACCTGCATCCAGACCTGCTGCCTATAGTGAAGGCTCACTCGACCAGGGCTCAAGTGTCCTCAGCGGCCTTCCTGGCGCACGTCCCAATCCAGGACATCTGCAGGGCTGCAACATGGTCTTCGGTGCACACATTCCCAGTGCACTAAGCCATCACCCAGCAAGCCAGCAATGACGCTGGGTTCGGCAGAGCTGTGTTGTAATCCACACGTCCATGAACCCCTACCTGCCTCCGGTGGCACTGCTTGGGAGTCACCTACATTGGACATGAGCAAGCACTGGAGGAAGAAAAGACAATTACCTGTTCTGTAACTGGTGTTCTTCGAGATGTCGTTCACATCCATTCCATGACCTGCCCTCCTGCCCCTCTGTCGGAGCCGGCAAGAAGGAACTGAGGGTGGGGGCAGCCAGCGGCGCCCCTTATACCGCGGCATGGGGGTGCCACTCCAGAAGGCACCAGAACCGGTCCCCTACAGACACCGCTGAGGGAAAAACGTCCAGCATGCGGCGAACACGCACCTAACATGGAATGGATGTGAGAACACCTTACGGAACAGGTAACTCTCTTTTCCCTCTGGCTGTTTGGCGGCGCTGCCCTGAGCTGCTGCAGTCCTTGTCTTTCTTCTCCTCATTCCCCAGCGCCCACCCGGGCTTGGTGCTGCAGGGGGCTTGGGCCAGGGCGGGGACGGGGGCCTCCAGCCCACCAGTAGAAGAGCTGGGCCGTGCACACGGTGCAATAGAGGCAGCAGGGAAGGCGTGCTAAGCTGCGAGGCAGGTGCAGGGAGTGCCCGGATACTGCGGTGATGGGCACATGATAGCACTGGTGCAGTCTCCCATAGGAAGGGGAGACAGGCTGGAGGAGGGGCCCAGACGTTGGGCAGGAAGCAGTAATGACCTTTGAGAGACTGGGATGACTGGGGCCGAATGGCTCCCACCAGTGGGGCCTAGCCCCACAGGCAGGGTGTGGGGCGGGGCGGGAGCAGCTGGGGTTCTGTCCTGGAGCAGGAGGGGTAGCAGGAGCAGGGACAAGACTCATCCCCAAGGCCATGGCGTCTGGTACTGGATGGACACGCCCCCGGGCTCGTCTGTTCTGACGCTCCCAGGCCCTTGGGTGCCTACCAGTGCCACAGCGGGTCCTGAGGGAGAGCGGGAGACCGGAGGCTGTGAAGTCCCGTCCTTGACCCGAGCTGGGCCGGCCTGAGAGCTGCGAGCTGGGTCGGCGGGGAGAGGAGCCGCTGCATAACCCTGGGCACGGGGGGGAAGGGTGCTGGTGGTTGGGGGGACAAGCCCCCCAGCTCCCCCACCCTTCCCCCACCAGGATGGTACCAGCCCTCATCCCAAGCCTCTCACCTCCACCCCCGGGGGCCGGGGCCGCCTGGCCAGTTCTCGGGGGCATCGGACTGGTTCAGGCCAGGGCACCTGCGACGCCTGAAGCTGCCCCCTCTGCAGTGAGTCCCTGCGCAGGGTCGGGGGCGCCGAGCTGCCCTGGGTGAGAGGGGCAGGGGGCCGTGCCCGGCCTGCAGTGGTTGCCCCCCCAGGGGTTTTCAGCAGCCCCTGCCCTAGGCCATCTCCTGCCCCAAGGAGATCCACCCCCACGCCCAGCCAGCACCCCCCGTGAGCCTCGCGGTCGAGGGATGGGGGGCCGAGGGGTGGGGTTCCCCGGTGTCCAGGCAGGCCCGGCTTGGTGGAGGTGCCATGTGGCCCCCCCCAGGCTCCCAGGGGCTGCTCCTGCTGTCCTGGGTGGCACCTGTGGCCGCTGTGCCATGGGGGCAGGGGGCGAACGCGGCCCTCGGCCAGCCCAGGGGCTTCCTCGCGGGGTTCGTTTCCTTAGCAACATGGCCAGGAACTCCTTTGCTGCTCGTTCCAGGGCCTAATCCCCCCTCCTGCCTCTGGAGACAGACCGGCCCCAGGCCAGCCCCACTGGGCCAGGGAGACCCCCGCCCCTGGGCCAGGGGAACGGTGATCCTGCCCCATCCCCGGGGAGCCAGACCCAGGAGGGCGGGGTGCAGCCGCCAGGAGCCTCCGCCCTCCCCAGGGCCAAGCGGGGCTCGGGGCCCGGGGCGTGGCAGCGACTGGTGTCCCATTAGCTGGGGGAGACGCAGGCCGCAGGCCCCGGCCCCAGTGCCCGGGATGCCCGAGATGGGGGTGGGAGAGACGGGCTCGTCTCGGGCAGGTGTGATTGCGAGGCCTGCATGCCAGGGCAGAGCATGTCCTGCCCGCTTGCTCTGGGGGCGAAGCTGGGACCCGGCCACCCCCAGGGTGGCCTAGAGAGAACGGGGCGGGCTGGGGAGTTGGCCCAGGGCCCCCTGTGGCCTGGCTCTGGGGGCAGGAATCCAGCCCTCCCTGCAGGGCCCAGACTTCCGGCCGAGGCTGGCGCAGCCCCCATGTGCCGCTCCTGGGGCCGTGGTCCCTCCAAGGTGGGTTTGAGGCTGAGGATCTGCACGACACAAACCCCGAGGAGGCCCCTCTGTCACCTTTGGAGCAGGGGGCAGCCCCGGTCACCCTCCCCACTTCACTTCCTGCTCCCGGGGCCAGGAACCCCTTCGCAGCACTGTCCAGAGGAACCAGGAGCCTGCGGGCGAGACCAGAGCCGGGTGCCGCGTGGCTTCCTGACAGGCGTCACGATGGGGTCGGAGCAGCCGATCAGGTGGGAGACACAACCCAGGCCCTGGGCACGCACCAGCCGCACGGGCGGTGCCCTGAGTGCCCTGCGGCTGCTCAACGGGTCAGTCCCCTGGCAAAGGAGCAGGCCCTGCCGGATCAGCTGCTCTCTCCCGGGCCAGCACAGGGCCTTGGCCGGCCACCAGCTGGGCAGGGCCAGGAACAGATTGGGCATGTTAGCTGGGCACCGAGGCATGGTCCCTACCCCACGAGGCTCCTGGTGCTATGCCATGCTGGGGGGGCAGGGAGGGGAAGCAGGGGGCTCGTTAACGTGGCTGGGGGGCACTTGGGGCTCCTGCAGATGGCACCGGGTGGGGGGAGAGACAGGGCAAAGGGCGTCGGGGAGGGGACCGGGGGGTGGGGGGGAGAACACATGGAGGATGGTGGGTGCTGGAGGGGTGGGAAGCTGGAGGGTGGGAGTCGGGGGTCTCGCAGATGAGGGCGGTGTGGCGCTCAGGGCAGAGGGGAGCAGCCACACGCTGCGTGCGGGAGTTGTAACGCCCACAGGTGCTGGTGCCGCAGCAGCAGTTGGCAGCCAGGAGGCTGAAGGTCCCGCCAGAGCTCACAGCGCAGGTCCCTGAACCCTGCCGGAGCTGCCCGCAAGGCCAAGGCAGAGCCGCCCGCCCAGCTCTGGGGAGAACACAGGCCAGAACCGTGCTCTGAACCTCCTGTTCCCCTCGCTCCTGCACAAAGCAGCAAAACAGGGCACAAGCCCCTTGGGGAAGCCCTTTGAAGCCCCCCAGGAAGACGAGGGGAGCCGGGAGCGGGTTTTCGGGGCAGGCCGGGCAGGGACGCAGGGAACCGGGTTTCTAGGCAGGCTGGGCAGGGATGCGGGGAGCTGGGTTTCCGGGCAGGGAGGCGGGAGCGGGGTTATGGGGCAGGTCTGGCAGGGAGCCGGGAGTGGCGTTTCTGGACAGGTCTGGCAGTGTCACAGGGAACTGGGAGCAGGGTCTCAGGACAGGCCAGGCAGGGATGTGTGGAGCCAGGAGCAGGGTTTCAGGGCAGGCCAGGCAGGGACGCGGGGAGTTGGGACTGGGGTTTCGGGGCAGGCCGGGCAGGGACGCGGGGAGTTGGGACTGGGGTTTCGGGGCAGGCCGGGCAGGGACGCGGGGAGTTGGGACTGGGGTTTCGGGGCAGGCCGGGCAGGGACGTGGCTACGTGAAGTTTGTTGCAGACTAACTTGAGTTACTTGGCATTAAAGTGCCATGTGGCCAGGCACAGCGGTTGTTGTGAAGCACAATGTGCGTTAACACCTCCGCTTTGGCGGTCTTGCACAGCTGCCAAGTGCTCTTCCTGCGACCCCGCACTGCCTGTCTCGTCACCGGAGTGCTGTCTCCCGCTCTGGGGCCATCCAGACTGGCTGTCGTGCACTGTTTGGATGCTGGTCCGCGCCCAGGTGCTGCCCTGTGCCATTCCAGCATGCGGGGTGTTCATGTACCTGATCATTGCCCAGCCTCATGCTGAGGGCTCGGGCTGCCCTGTCCTCTGGAGAGAGGTGTCCAGGCCCAGCTGACTGGGCACGGGTCGCCCATTGGAACATTGGCAGGAGAGGGGGTGAGAGGAGCTAAGCCAGGGCCCAAGCCCGGGGCTATCAGTGTGAGGAGAACAGGAACAGGACCTCTTGGGGAGAGCTCATGGTGTCTGCGGAGACTGGGGGTTTGCAAGAGATCCCACTGCTGTGCGGACTCCGCTGTCAACACCCTGGCCGATCCTGCAGCCCAGGGTCTCATTGAGCTGGTGAACCCCAAGGTGGCCCCAGGCCTGGAGTCCCTGAATCACAGCCGGAGACCCAGGCAGGGAGGGTCCCTGTCCAGGCCTTGCAGCACCAGGGAGAAGTAGCTGTTCTCCTGATGTTGTGAGGCAGAGCGTGTGGGGCAGAGAAGAGGCACATGGAGCCCACCAGCAACCGCAGTGCCATTAAGGAAGCCCAGTCGTGCAAACTCAGGGGTACCCTGGGCACAGCTCAGTGTTTTCCCCAGGAATTGAAATTAGGAAGGGTGTTCAAATTTGCGGGGGGATCAGGTCCGATGAGCGGTGAGACCGTGAAGGTGAAGGTGGGCTGTATGGCACCGTAGTAAAAACTGAAAAATGTTTCATAACCATTTGATTAGATTTTAAAATCATCACACAAATTAAAGTTGGCTACTCAAGCCTTCTATGAAGCACGACATCTACATCCTTCTTGGTTTCTTGTTATAATTTTGCACAACTCTGTAGTAGCAGATGCCTGGATGACATTGTTTAATGACCCAAGTGGTTTCAACAGTAGACTTACAAGAGAGAGAATGGCGATAGTCTTCTTTGAACGTAGTAGCAAAAGTAATCCATCAGCCTCACTATTTAGATCCATCCCATCTTGGTAGATACTTTCCAAAGCCAGTAATAATGGCTGGAGTAATTTTAAGATAATAGCCAAGGATTGCTCATGAGAAAGCCAGAGAGTTTTCCCAAGTTAGACTAATTTGGGCTTCAGTCCCACTGTATCTTCTATATTTTCCAGATATTCAGTCTTTTTGGACTCTTGCTGAAAAAAGAATATAATGAAGACATTAAATTTATAGCTTTTTTAATGTCTTTTGAAGAGTCCGCAGCTCGTACTAGCACTAGTTGGAGTAGGTGGCCTCTGCAGTGTGTATAGGAGAGACTAGGGTTACGCTTTTCTCTGAGCAAAGCTTGTGCTCCACCCTGTCTTCCAGAGAAGTTTGCAGCTCCATCAAATGCACAAGCAGCCATCTCTTTGGGGGCCCACTGACGAGCATTTAACTCTTCTAAGATGTGGGTTGTCACAGCTGCAGCCAATCTGTCCTCTATAACTTGAACATCTAGAAATGCATCTACTGGCCTACTGCTGACATCAAGATAACGTACACAATGACTTAATACTTGATGCCCATTTGCACTGGTGCATTCATCAGCCATGTAAGCAAATTTTTGAACGTGGTCAGAGAGGTCTTCACTTTTTCTACTGTTGAGCCTTTCACTGTTGCAGCGCATGCGTCTAGCCAGGCAGCTGAGTTTCTTGCAGAAAGGCAGTGAGCATTTGCTGGTCTTGTTCGGAACCAGTGTTCAGCTTCAGGATGAACACGTGTCAATGCACTTAACATTGGCCTCCAGTTTGCCGGCGTGTGGCATCTCTTGCCTAAACAGCAAGTAGGATGCCACGGCCATGTTTGTTCGCATGTGTTGTGTCTCCAGCATTCTTACCAGCCTCATGAACACTCACCGGTGTTGTCCTTGGTCAGTGGGGACTCAGAGTTCAGAGGTGCTTTCGCCTGAGTTCACCTCCCAGGTGGGGGGCAAGAAGGCGCCTTGCTCGTTCCTCCAGCTGCTCACGGTTCGCTCTGGCCTCTGTTGTTCGTTGTGCCCCCGTTCACTCCACCGCTCTGTCCCCCATGGCCCTGCGCCGTCACCTTCGGCTGCCACCTCCACTGTGACCTCAGCCAGTGGGTCTCTTGAGGTTCCACCGGCTGTCAGTGATTTCAGCCGAGCTCTCAGTGGGGAACCTCGCGGCGAGTGCAGGCTGGGCCGTCTCTGCCACAGAAACACTGTCCCCCAGCCGGTCTGAGCCCTGAGACCTGATTCTCAGTGATTTCAGCCGAGCTCTCAGTGGGGAACCTCGCTGCTGGTGCAGACTGGGCCGTCTCTGCCACAGAAACACGGTCCCCCAGCCGGTCTGAGCCCTGAGACCTGATTCTCAGTGATTTCAGCTGAGCTCTCAGTGGGGAACCTCGCTGCTGGTGCAGACTGGGCCGTCTCTGCCACAGAAACACGGTCCCCCAGCCGGTCTGAGCCCTGAGACCTGATTCTCAGTGATTTCAGCCGAGCTCTCAGTGGGGAACCTCGCTGCTGGTGCAGACTGGGCCGTCTCTGCCACAGAAACACGGTCCCCCAGCCGGTCTGAGCCCTGAGACCTGATTCTCAGTGATTTCAGCTGTAGTGGTCACTGAGCAGAACAAAAGACTCGCTATGGAGCCTAATCAGCTCTGTCCTTAAACAGTGGAGAGGGGCCCGTCAAACAGTACTTGGGACTCGGGCAGACCATCAAGGCTAAGTACGGTTCTACTGCCCTTTACTCCTACAATAAGAATAACAACATTTCTTCCCCCCCCAACCCCCCCCCATTCAAGTGATTTGTAACCCAGCCCCAGCCAAAATCTATCACTTGGGCAACACAGCTCTGTTTGCTGGATACCTGGGTAGATGAGGTGTGAATGTAAATACAGTCTGGTCCTGAAGCCTTTCCCCCCAGCCCCCAGCTCATCACTGGCTGTCAGGGAGAGCTCGTTTAGACTTTGCTTACAAATCATCATTTGAAATTATTAGGTTGGCCCACATCACCGAAATGAATGCACTGACATTGTCATAAACTTCCTGTAGAAGAAAGCTAGTCTATGTTCCTACTTTTCAAATCTACGATACCTTTTCAGATTCACGTATTTTATCATACACTGTGTATGCTTTTAAAGTGTGTATTAATGTTTCAATTTTAATTCACATTTCCAAACAATCACTAAATTGGCAACACTTCATGTAAGTAGTTCAGAAAACTGGTGGGGAGGGAGGTGTTGGGGAAATACAGGGGGGGTAAACATCTCCATAGGGGGGGTGTAGGGAAATCCCTGGCACAGCTCCTGTGCAGTGCCCAGCTTGATGACTCACTTCCGTGGCTAGCAGCAAGCCGGGCTGACAAGCTTCCGCATAGCAATGGCCGCATGCTTCTCCACATGAGGGTGAACTCTGCACAGGGCTAGCAGAGCAGTCTCTGACAGCCAGCAGTTCTGGGCAGCCCGGGTCTGCCGCAAATCCAGTGCCAGCTGGCCGAGCAGATCTAGAAGCGTCTCTTTGATTTCAGCCTCTTCCTCCTCCGGTGGCTTTACCAACGTAGTCCTGACATACCCGTGTGACTGCAGAGAAGCTGGCGGCTGCCGATGCTTCTCTGACGCGGCCCCAGCATGCTTGGAAAATAGCACTGGCGGGTCACCAAAAGCAGCTGGATGATGGGATGAAACAAGGATCATGCGCCGTAAGAGCAGCCAGACTGGGTCAGACCAAAGATCCATCTAGCCCAGGATCCTGTCTGCTGACAGTGGCCAGCGCCAGGTGCCCCAGAGGAAATGAACAGAACAGGGAATCATCCAGGGATCCATCCCCTGTGGCCCATTCCCAGCTTCTGGCAAACAGAGACTACGGACACCATCCGTAGGGCAACAAAAATGATTAGGGGACTGGAGCACATGACTTATGAGGAGAGGCTGAGGGAGCTGGGATTGTTTAGCCTGCAGAAGAGAAGAATGAGGGGGGATTTGATAGCTGCTTTCAACTACCTGAAAGGGGGTTCCAAAGAGGATGGCTCTAGACTGTTCTCAATGGTAGCAGATGACAGAATGAGGAGTAATGGTCTCAAGTTGCAGTGGGGAAGGTTTAGATTGGATATTAGGAAAAACTTTTTCACTAAGAGGGTGGTGAAGCACTGGAATGCGTTACCTAGGGAGGTGGTAGAATCTCCTTCCTTAGAGGTTTTTAAGGTCAGGCTTGACAAAGCCCTGGCTGGGATGATTTAACTGGGAATTGGTCCTGCTTTGAGCAGGGGGTTGGACTAGATGACCTTCTGGGGTCCCTTCCAACCCTGATATTCTATGATTCTATGATTCTATGATCCCTGCCCATCCTGGCTAACAGCCATCAATGGACCTATCCTTCCTGAATTTATCTAGTCCTATTTTGAACCCTGTTATAGTTTTGGCCCTCACAACATCCTCTGGCAGGGAGTTCTCCTGGCTGACTGTGTTGTGTGAAGAAATACTTCCTTTTGTGTGTTGTATATAAACCTGCTGCCTACGGGAATTATTTAGTTCAACCCCAAGCCCCAGAATTGCCTTCCAGTAGACATCCCACAATGAACAGCACCAAAAGATCCCAAAGCGCATACAGCCTCATGGCGGAGCAGCGCACCGGGGGCTGTCTGCCTAGAGTGCTTGTTTCGAAGCAGCGAAGGGCTGCGTGGCTGCAATGCGATGAAGCAAAAAGGCCTGAATCCCGGACACCAACTCAGTGTGGACATGCCGCTCACATGACAGCAGTTACAGATCATTTAATGTGGATACTCCAAACCCGCCCGAAATGTGAAATGTGGACGTGCCCTGACTCCTATGACCTGGAAACTGGCTGCTGCTATCTGCTCAGGAAACCAACAGTGCAAAGACACCGGACAAAGGCGCCTGCCTGGACTCTGCCTGCTCCACTTGTTTCCCATCAAATTGGTCCCTCAGACCCAAACCCTCCTGGAGCACTCCAAAGCTGGGCCGGCCCGTTTCCTTTCTCCTGCCTCCAGCTAGGGCTGTGCTGGTAATCTCCGCCCGTGTGGGCGTCCCCCTGCCAGACCTGCTGCTCAGCACAGAGAGGAAGCTGAAAGGGATGACTCTTTCCCAGTGTCATTGCCGCTTTGAACTCCTTCCACGCCTGCCTGGTAGCCTGTCTCCTTTCTCTGTGTTATCTGCAGATTGGAAACTCTTAGCTCATTGACCTCTATCTAGCTTATCCCGCTTCATCTATCACCTGATCAGCGCAGGGAAACCCTGGGTGGTGCCTCTGATATGGCTTTCAAAAGGCGAAAGCAGAACTGGAAAAGGTTCAGACAAAGGCAATAAAGATGGTCAGGGGCATGGAATGGCTTCAGTACAAGGCAAGACTATAAAGATTCGGGCTGGTCATCTTAGAAAAGAGACCACTAAGTCATGACTGGCGTGGAAAAAGCCTGTGGAGAAGGATGATTTACCCTTTCCCACAATACAAAAACTGGGGGTCGCCTGATGAAATTAACAGGCGGCAGATTTAATGCAAACAAGAGGCAGTTCTTCTTCGTGCAACACCCTATTAACCTGTGGAACTCATTGCTGTGGGATGTTGTGAAGGCCAAAGGTATAACTGGGTTTTAAAAGGAATTAAATAAGTTCCTGGAGGATAGATTCTGCAACAGCTATGAGCCAAGGTGGTCAGGGAAGAACCCCATGCTCTGGGTGACCTTAAACCTCTGACTGCCAGAGGCAGGGAGGAGAAGATGGGGCTCGATAACTGCCCTGTTCTGTGCACCCCTCTGCAGCTCTGGTATGGGCCAGGGTCAGAGGCAGGATACTGGGCTAGATGGACGATTGGGCTGACTCACTCTGGCTGGGGGGGCGGGTTGTTAGAAGTCTGGGTCCCAGTTCCCAGGTTTCTGGGTGACTCTGGCGAGCTGGGAGGTTTGACTCCTTCCTGGCCTCGCAGCTGAACACCCACAGGGCAAGAGGGGAGGAGGGGCTATTTAGGGAGCTGCAAAGGCTGTTTGCTCCTCATTCACAATGCCTTAGCTCAAGCACCAGAGCAAACAGGTGGGAGAAAATCTCTGTTGTTAGGAGTCAAAGGCCCTGCCCTCTCCAGGGAAGGGCTGAGAGGTGCCTGCAGGCATCTCGGGGGACCTCCAAGGGAGACCTCTGGCAAATAGGGGCACCAGCTGCATCTTGCTCAGGGGTCAGCAAGAAGCAAACCACAACACGAACAAGAACCCAGATTTCATGTTGCCTCTTTCCACTGTAAATCCCCACCGTGTTCTGTGGCCACCCAGACTTTGGCCTAGCCTTCGGCATGAGCAGCATTCCTGCAGCAGGGTGGTGCCTAGGGGCTCTGGCTGAGATCTGGGCCCCCAAGCAGTGGGTGCTGCAGAGACCCTGACCGGGGGAGGGGGTCAGAGACCCTGTGGGCTGGGTGCTGCATAGACCCCGCTGGGGGGTCGGAGACCCACGCTGCGCAGAACCCGTGGTGAGACCCAGTCCCTGCCCTGGAGAGCTCAGTCTACATACACTCCCCTTTTCGCTGGGCCACTTGCAATTTGTGTAGGACTGTGCCCCTCTACTGAAGTGGGGGGAGACCAAGCTGGTGTCCCGGCCCCCCTCCCCACACTCTGTTCCCACGGGCAGGCTCAGTAGCCTAGACCAGAAAATACCCTTGCAAATTCCACATGTGCCAGGCCCTGCTGAGTCGGCCAAAGACGGGCTGGCTTGGCTGGGCTCGGGCTGGCTTGGCTGGGCTCATTTGCTCTGGGAGCCGTCCTGCCTCCTTCATGGAACAGGGGAGGAAATGGGCCCAGTGCAGAGCTCCAGTCGCAACCTAGGCACCCCCCAGCTCAAACACTAGCAAGGAGCAGCAGTGAGCGTGTGTGCATGGTCACGCGTGTGTGCGTGCACCTGGGGAGGGGTGGTGTGAATTGGGGAGTGAGCAGGGCCTGATGCTGGTCTCACGCTCACCGTGGGAAATCCGGAGTCGTGGGGTTCACACCAGGGTCCGAGCAGGATCAGACCCACTGTATCTATTGGGGGGGTGGCTCGGATCCAACTGCTTAAGGGTCATTGGCAGCAAGTGGAGCCCAGCCAGGGGTGGGTGGGCTGTCAGGCTGCATCCTCCACCCCACCCCCACCCCCCACAGGGAGGAATTAAACAGCTGCAGCTCCATGGGAAGTTGCATCCTGCCCCCATGCTGGTCCCCATGGGCTGGGCCCATCCCGTGGGCTGAGGCGGGCTGCCAGCAGTGGCATTGGAGCAGTTTGTATTGGGGGGGGGTGGGGGGGTGCTGAAAGCCACTGATCCCTATATGTGACGGAAACCACTCCGAGCCAGGGTGCCCCCCCTCCCAGCACCCCTAGTTCCAGCACCCCTGGCTGCCAGAGTCCCGTGTGAGCTGGGCCGGCCAGCAGACAGGCGCTGGCAGGCTCATGGCTGGAGAAGCCTGGGGCTCAGGAAAGCTGAGTGGAACATTTCAGCCTGAAGGGTGCGGCACTGAAACCCGCAGGGCTGTTAAATCCAGCCTGCCGTGGCTCTGCTGACCTTTGTGTTGGGAGGGGTTGTTTGGCCCAGGGTTCTTGAGTCACGGGGCGGGGCGGGGCGGGGCGGGGCGGTGGGGGGGAAATGAGCGAGGAATGGCAGCGAGGGAGGGGTCGAGAAACGCAGGCTTTTCACTCCAGGCCGGGAGAACGTTCGACAGGCTGGTTCCATCCCCGTGTGGAACAAACCCCAAACGTTGCTACACAAGGGCGTTGTTGCCCTCCAGCCAGCTCCAGTGCTCAGGTTGGCCCAATCAGCTCTCATGCTTCAGAGCTTGACGGCTTGCTGCAGGGGTCAGGAAGGCCCCATCTCTCATAAGGCCAGGAGTGTGTGTGTGTGGGGGGGGGGGGTTTGTCACCGGCTGCCTGGGGGCGGGCACTCAGACTTCATGGTGTAACGCTACAGGGTGGGGTCCTGGGAGGAGATGCACTGACTGGGAGCAGGGGACATTGCTTGCAGTTGCACAGGTCTGTGGCCTCCTTCCACTATTACAGGGCAAGAGCAGACAGACAAGGGTGAGCGTGAGACCGGAGTGGCAGCACAGAGGCAGGAGAGTCTATGTGGAGCCCATCCCCCTGGCATCCAGCCTAGAGCCCTGTACCCAGGTAAGCACTGCCCGTCTGCTATCACTGAACGAGGACAGCAGGCTCCCTCACACAGAGCCTGCCGTGGCTTCCCTAGCTGTGAGCGTGGGCTGCTAACTCGTCCCCTCTTCATCAGGGCATGCAGGAGATGAGGCTCTGATGTTTGCAAAGAGCCGGGGGGCTGGGGAGTGGGGAAGGGTCGATACTGAGCAGTGCTAATGGGCGAAGCCTCAGCCGCGGGGTCAGTATCCTCAGCCCCAGGTCACGGGGGAAGAAGTTGAGGTGCAGAGCAGGGCGGGTTGGCCTACGGAGGGCCGCACGCCTCATTGCACATGTGGCTGAGCTGACTTGGTTGCTGGCTCCAGGGAGCGGCGTGAGCGTGGGTTCCTTGCAGCGGGGAGGTATCCAGGGTGCGCTGCCCGAACCCCTCACTTGATCAGCTGGGTCACGTGATGCTGGTTCTGCTCCCCGACTGGGTGGCCTTCACTTTGCAAATGACGTCGGCTTCCACCCAAAGCCAACTTCCTTTGTCTCGGGCGGGGTGGGGGAACTGGGGCGAGCTGACGATTCCTGGATCCCAAGGCCAGCAGTGATCAGCTGGCGTGACCCCTGGGTAGCACAGGCCTGCGGCTGTCCCTGAATGACCCCTAGAGCCGAGCGGTTAGAAAAACAGCCAGACTCGATGTAGAGAATCCGGCCTGACCGTGGGTAAATGATTCCAGAGACTGATCACCCTCTCTGTTAAAATGTGCACCGTGTCTCCGTTAACCCCCCACCCACAATGCTCTCACAGAGCCACGAATAACGGGGCCCAAACAGGAAACCCAAGGGGAACCCGGGCTCCAACATGGTTGGCAAGTTGTGACCCCGTCTCCCCAGCACCAGCAGAGCCAGCCGAGGACCCAAGTGGGGAGAAGTTAAACAATAACTTGGGGGCAGGCTGCCAGGGAGAGATTTACAGCTGCTGAGATTGAGAGTATGAGGCAGGGAGAGGCTGGACTGGGGCGGGGAGGGTGAAGTTGGTCCATATGCCCTTATCCTTATCCATGGCTTATCCATGGCTCCCAGTTCATTAGTAAAAGGTCAAAATTATCTGTAAAATATCACTGTCCGCTTCAATTGTTAGTAACTTTAGTTAGTAAATCGTTAATCACAGTGGGCATCAACTTACCAGGCTTGAAAGTGAAACCAACACCTGGTTATGGGTTTATTTATTAATTAAATAAGCAAATAAGGAGCTGGGCTGTGTCTGTCCTGCGTCACCCCACATGCCGTGGCCCCCTGGCTGTCAGGCCAGTCTGAAGGAGCTGGGACAAGGCTCTCCCGTACAGCTTTGTTGTGGGGCGTTGGGCCAGCTGGCCCACCCCACCACAGCTCCATCTGGAATATGGCGTTTGACTAAGGAGCTGGCGTTTGGCTGGCTGGCTGTGATGAACTCGGTCACCCCAAGGGGCATGGCCCAGAGCTGTTACACCAGTTTGTTGTCGCTGAGACAAGGAACGCCCTGCCACGACATTGGTTCAGTGAGAACAGTTGTGGCCCATGTCCCCAGCCCTTCGCCCCCACCCCTCCCCAAAACACAGACACCCCTTAGCAGGGCAGATGGAGACCAGAGGTCCGGAGGGGGAAGCTGCGGATCCTATGCCTGCTGGCAGAGGGCCTTGGCGAGAGCTGTGTGTGTTTGTTCTCTGGCAGGGTTGTGTGGCTGGGCCCCTGAACAGGCCCGGAGAGACAGATCTGTGTGTGTCTCAGAGAGGGCCTTGGCGCCCGGACCCTAGGGGCGTTGAACCAAACCTGTGTTGAAAGTCTTGGTGCGGCTCTTCCCTCTGGTTTGTGAGGGTGGGGGTGAGCAGTGAGTCGATGGCCAGGTGCAGAGAAGTGGCGAACTGGGTGGATTTTGGTGGGAGTTTAGAGAGGCAGTCTGGTTCCTGTTCGAGCCCCAGCTCTACCCCAGCTCAGGATGAAGGAACAAGTGCTGTGGCTTGCCTGGGGTGTGTTTTCCTTTTTGCTGGAAGAGAGACCAGCTTTCCAGTCTCTGAACTACAAGCTGCTGGCCAGATTAGAGGAGAAAAGACACGGTCTGGAAGCAACACTGTGCAGCATGAGAGAAAATGAACACAAACGTGCTCAGCGTAAGGCCTGGCCACCGAAGGAGGGGATCTCCCTCTCCTTCCTAATTTGAAAAGTCCCTCGTGGAATGAAGTGGAGAGCTTCTAGCCACTGCCAGAGTTCTCCAATTCCATCAAAGCCTATCAAGCCACGTTGCTGCTGTACAAAAGACTCAACAAAAATCATAACCATTTTTTTATATAGCTGTAACACAACTTGTGATAAATGTAGCCATTCTTCCTATACTTATCTGACCGAACACCCAACCAAAGTTCCTGTCGACTTCTTCATTGGTAACTGGCTTATAACTTTTGTGAAAACATCACAATTGGATTTGCAACAAATTGGCCAACTAAAAGCAAAAACACAACATAAAATGCGGGGGTGGATGTCAGACCAGAGATAAAGGTTCACCTCTGGGAGTGACGTCTTCATCTCTTGGTAACGAAACAGCAGTGGCAGGGACGTGTCACTTGGGGTGACCCAACACGAATTTTGCCACGCACAGTCAACCCCCAGCTCCTTACGGCCGTCGCACATACAAGATGAGGGTATGCATGCCATTGCGGCGCGTTGCACAGGCTGTTGGTCATGGGCCATGTCCCTTGGGGTGACCCGAGATTTTTTTGGTCACGTGCAGCCAGTCAAACCCCAGCTCCTAACTGGATTATTTAATAAATAAATACATAATCATGTAAAGGTTGGTCACATTCAATCATCAGTTTGAGGAAGTTTCCAACAAATTACTGTTACACCGATATAGTGTCCAATAATATTGGCCTTTGCCTAAGTTGCTGGGAATAAAAACCCAACTTCAGCCTGGCAAGGAGGAGGAGGCAGAAGAGGGGGAAGTGGGAAGCAAAGAGGCAGCCCCCCCACTCTGCCCCCCACGGGCTGGGCCTGGCAGCCAGTGTGCAGACGAACACCCCGCCCAGCCCAGAGGTTGGCTCTTCCCAGGAGGGTGCATGGTGCCCTGTGTGGGGAACACGACTAACGGGCATCCGTGTGTCCAAGATCCCGCCGTGCTAGGGGTCAGGGGCTCCCCAGCGCTATTGCCAGGTTTGTGGGTGAGAGGCAGGGTCTGGACGGGACGGTGGGGGGTGGGAGGAGGCAGCAGGTGGAAGCATGGGGGGAGGAGATGGGATGTGGGGGCAGAGTTTGGGAGCAGGGTCTCACTCTGTGTGTGGGGGGAAGGAGGCAGGGTGTGAGGGGCAAGGCCTCTGTGTGGGGGGAACTGTTGGTGTTGGGGGGAAGGAGGTACTGTCTCGATGGAGCAGGGTGTGGGGGGCAGGGTGTCTGACTGCGGGGAGGTCTCTGTTGGGGGTAGGGAGTTGGTGTGGGAGTTGGGAGGTGTGGGGCAAAGGGGTGGGGCTGGGGGGTAGACAGGTCTCTGGGGGGCAGTGTGTGTGCATGGGGCAGGTTCTCTGAGGGGGGAGATGTAGGTCTCAGGGGCAGCGTGTGTGTGGAGCAGGGTCTCTATGGAAGCAGGGCTCTGGGGGGCAGGGTGGGGGGGTAGGCAGGTCGCTGTGGGGTCAGGGTGTGTGTGGGGCAGGGTCTCTAGGGGCCAGGATGTGGGGGGAGGGTGTATGGGGTCAGGGTCTCTGTGGGACAGGGTGTGTGTGGTTCAGGGCTCTGGGAGGGCATTGGGTGTGTGGGGCAGGGTCTCTGTGGGACAGGATGTCATGGGGGCACGTCTCTGTGGGTCAGGGCTCTGGGGAGGCATGGTGTGCAGGGGGCAGGGTCTCTGGGGGGCAGGGTGTGTGGGGGGCAGGGTGTGTCGGTCAGGGTCTTTGCGGGGGGCAGGGTCTCTGGGGGTCAGGGTGTGTCGGTCAGGGTCTTTGGGGGGGCAGGATCTCTGGGGGGGCATGGTCTCTGCGGGGCAGGGTGTATGTGGGGGGGTCACGGGGTGTGGGGCAGGGTTCTGTGTCTGCCCCCAGCCGGGAGCTCGCCGCCGCTGGGCAGAGCCGAACTTCGCGAGGGCTCGGGCGGGGGCTGGAGCAGTGCTAAGCCCGGCCCCTGGGCAAGCCGAGCCGAGCTGGGCCGGGCCGGGGCTCCCGGGCACCCAGAGCTCCCCAGGGAGAGCCTGCCCCACGGCCTGCCCCTCGGGGGCCACCCTCAGCCCCGCCGGCACCGGGGGACCAGGGGCAGCCCCGGCAGGGGAATCCGTCCCCTGCCTATTGAACCGGGGGGCCTGCTCTCTGCTCTAACCCATTCCCCTCCCCTCCCCGAGCTGGAACAGAACCCAGGAGTCCTGGCTCCCCGCCCCTGCTCTACCCACTACACCCCACTCCGCTCCCCTCCCCTCCCAGAGCTGGGAACAGAACCCAGGAGTCCTGGCTCCAGCCCCCCACCCTAACCACTACACCCCACTCCCCTCCCAGAGCTGGGAACAGAACCCAGGAGTCCTGGCTCCAGCCCCCCACCCCTGCTCTAACCCACTAGACTCCACTCCCCTCCCAGAGCTGGGAACAGAACCCAGGAGTCCTGGCTCCTAGCCCCCCACCCTAACCACTACACCCCACTCCCCTCCCAGAGCTGGGAACAGAACCCAGGCATCTGGACTCCCAGTCCTGAGTCCCCCTCCCCCAAAGGACCAAGGAGTGGGGGGTGGTGCTGAATCTGGCTGCGCAGTCCCTGCCCAGGTTGGCCGTGGGTCTGATGTAGCCGTGGGTGCTGTACCCACCTGGGAAAGGGGGCTCGCTTCCTGGGTCACCCACCCGTGTGCTGTGACCCTCCCCTGCCTGCGGGGGTCCAACTAACAGGCAGGGGCACCGCGCTGGCCTACAGCATGACCCCCCCTCTTGGGACTGGCGCTGCCCTTCAAACAGGGCCCCTGCTCCTTGCCTTGGGGATGACCCTCTTGGGGTGCCCACCCCAGCATTTGGAGCGGCCGGGCGAGGAGGAAACTCAGGGCAACTCGGGTCAGGTTCTGGGGAGGGTCCCAAGGGCAGATCCTCGCCACAGCAGGCTGGAACCTGTCCTAGGCAGCTAGGGGGGGCAGGAAGTGTGTAACTGGGGCTCACCCTACTCCCTTAGGGCTTTGAGGCTCCCCCATTATTGCTGGGGGGGTCTGCCTCTAGCCGACAGGGAGGGGGCCAGGGAGAGGGCACTGGCCCGGGACCCGTGTTCACTGCTTGGACGCCCTTTGACCCCTGACCCACAGGGCTGCCCCAGATGTCACCCCCTGGGAGGGCGGAGTTTATGCCCCACACATAGAGCAACAGCCCTGAAGGGGTTAACTGGGCCCAGCCTGGAGCCAGCTGTTTCCAAATTAACCTGTTGGTGGCTGCTGCGCTGTATTGAGTAGGGC